>NW_028123964.1:0-1200000 GCF_965194805.1 Balaenoptera borealis | reverse complement strand
CATGGGTCCCAATCTCCAGGTTCAAGGGCATCTTGCTACATCGAAAACATGCATGAGAAACCCAGAAGATGGTACACCGTGTGATGGGGAAAGGTTTCTAAAACGCACCTCATTTCTCAACTCCTTGTGCCCGGGTTCGCCATTCCAGCCGCTTTACTAGCAATCTCCCTACTTGGAGCATCAGAACCTTTAACCTCCTGTTCCGTACAGGTTGCAATTTGTCCTGAGGATGAACGGGAAGACGTGGAACCAATGAGAGACTAGCTCTTGGTGTTGGGACAGGCACTGGTCACTCTATTTTCCCATCAGGAAGAAGAATTAACTACAGGTTCAGCCTGCCCCCCGGAACCAGATGAGGGCCTGAAGCCATCCTGCGCTTTTGCGGCCAGCTCCCAAAAAAGCGAGTTGTAAAATGGAGCTTGAGGGCACTGCAATTCACAAACCTGCAGAGTTATAAATGATAACTCTCGTCCACAAATATATTGAGGGAAGGCAAAGAAGACGATTTGAAATCAAGGCAGAATTGCAGGAAACAGATTTCAGGAGGTAGATTCGAATCGCCTTTAAAGCACATGAAAAGTGGCAAAACGTTGACAATGATGCCCTTGGCCAAAAAGGGCGTATGCGTTTTTTCCTGAATATATTCAGGAAAAAACGCATACGCCCATTTTGGCCAACCAAGCAACCTGGAAAGGCAAATCAGCACTACAAAGAAGACTCGCTACCCATCGGTCAAAAGGGCCATGCTGAAAAAAGTGTCAAAACCAGAAATGCAGGACAGGCCATGGAGAAATGGGAGCCTTGCTACACTGATGGGCGGGATGTAAATTGCCAACAGCCACTCTGGAGAAGTGTACGGTGAGTCCTGAAACATCTAAAAAACACAGCTTAGAGAGCATAGGGCACTTCCACTCATGGGGGTATAAATTGGGAAAATGAAAAATCAGCAAGACACAAGCACCCCCAAGTTGAGGGCTGCTCTGTTGACAAGGACCTCCACTTCATTCCACCTTCAATATCCCAGGAAAGAGAAAAATGGATAAAGAAGTTGTGGTCCTTATGTACAATGGAATATCACTCAGCCATGAAATCAATGTCATAAGGCTAGTAGCAGCATGATGAGTGGATTTAGGTACGACGATTCTAAGTGAAATAAGTCACACAGAAAAGGACACTTCTCATAAGGTATCACTGATAGAGGGAATGTAAAAACCGTTACACTTGAACTGAATTACAAAACAGAACAGAGTCACACATGCAGAAAACACAGTATGGCTGCTTAACGGGAAAGGTGAGGTGGGGTGATACATAAAACAAGGGTTTCAAATTAGCTCAGATACCGTTCCATAAACCCAATATGTAATAGACAAGACCTACTCCTTGCTCAGAGAACTGGACTCAACACGCCCTATTCGCTGCACAAGAATATATCTGACTAGTAATAATCTTAAAACCTATGTATTGATGTCCCTCTGTAAGTGAATCAAGTGGGTGTAAAGGGGCATAAACACAGCAGTGAAAATCAGGTAAACCCCATTATAAAAATAAATTACTTAAAAATTCCAAAAAACAAAGACAGTGATAGAGGGAAAATTTTTACGTAATTCGTTCCGGGGCTGTGATGCAACCTGGTGTGACCATATCTAGACCCACAGCTGGATGAGAAATAAAGCTGGACACTCTTGGGGCTGAAGGTCTCTTTCCCTATTTACCAGATTAGGAACGTAGAAAGGCTGCCACCCTCTGGCCGTTACCTGCAAAAGCAGCTTTAAAACCTGTGCTAATGGTCACTTCATATGAACAAGTACTTCAGGGCTGTAAATGAAACGTGCCCTCAAAATGTCTTGAGGGAGGTAATGGCCAAAAATTTTCAAAATGTGACACTTACTTTAAGAAAACACTTTGAAGAACTGAGCTGTAATCACAGTTTGATAAATAAAAAGGGCATGCTTTAAAGCTCAATTTCAACAGATTATGGGACACATGCAAATTCAACCACAGATAGGCATCAGCTCGCACCCATTAGAATAACCATCAGCAAGAAAACTATAAACAATAAATATTGAAGGTGTTTTGGAGAAATGCATACCCTCAATTTTAAGTGGGACGTAACCTGGAAAGAGCCACTAATGAGAACTGAATGGTGGTGCCTTTAAAACATACACACTGAGCTACCATATGATACAGCAAGCCCACTGCTTGGCCTATAACATAAGAAGATATAACTGGAAAGACACAGGCAAGCAAATGTGCATTGCAGCAGTATTACAATAGCCAAGACATGGAGGCAACCAGAAAGTCCATCAAGAGGTGCGTGGCCAAAGAAGAACTGGTACACGTACAGATGGAATATTAGCCAGGGAAAAAAATGAAACAATGCCATTTGCAGCACCATGTATGATTCTTGAGGTAATCAGGCAAATTGTACTAAGTCAGAAAGCAAAAGACACATATCCTATAATATCACTTATAGGTCTTAGCTAAAAATTGATACCAATGAAAATATTTCCACAGAGAAATGCAATCACAGATTCATGAAACAAACTTATGGTTCACCAAATGGAAAGGTGTGAGGATTGGATACATTAGGATATTGGGGTTAAGATAGATATAGAAACACATGTGAAATATGTAATCACCAAAGACCTACATAATACCAAGACAAGACTACTCAACATCGTGTCATAACCTACATGGGAAAATGATCCAAAGAAGAATAGATATATGTATATGTTTAAAAGAACCACATCTTTCACACCTAGAAGAAACAAAACATTTTAATTAAATTTGCTCTGACAAAAAATAAAAATTAAATTAAAAAAAGAACAAGAAGTAATGAGACATAAACTTAAGGGGCTATTTGCTGGCACATTGCATTCTAATTTACAACCAGAACATGACTTCCATTAAGGCTCTGTCATCACTAATAAAGCAGCTTTATAAGCAATGTTGAAGGTAGCTTAAAAGAAGTCTCACTAATTATTGATAGTAACAAGGAAACAAAGAAAAGTAAAAATCTCACTGCAAAAAGTATACATAGGGTAAGGATAGTAGATCAAACACTTATTAAACTTCTGTAAAGAATAAAAGACAACAGTAGTATGTTTTTTTAAAAAGAGAGGGCCCAAATAAATCTGAAATGAAAGAGATGATGTTACAACGGACACCACAGAAATACAAAGTATCCTAAGATACACACAGGGTAACTCAGGGCTCAGACTGGACAGAGCCCACTCTCCAGTCCCCTGTACATGACTTACAGGAGCCTCAGGAACTGAGGAGGGGGTCCCTGAGGAGAGGCTCAAGATAGAATATGGTAGGCATTAACATGACTGCATTCATCTTAAACATGCCTGAACTACATTCACACGAGATGATTTTGTCCTGTATGTACATCGGCACCTCTAGTTGGAACTGCAGATCTTTGGCTTCAACACCTCTACTGACAACATTAGCGTCACCTGCTGTGGACCGTCTCCTATAGGATTTCTAGAATCACAAAACATCGAAGCTTCACAGGACCCAGAGTCTGTGCAACTCCACACAGAGTCTCAGAGTCTCAACTCCACTCAGATACTCCACTCTTGGAGGGCACACACAAAGTAGTGTGCACATCAGGACCCAGGGGAAGGAGCAGTGACCCTGTAGGAGAATGACCAGAACTACCTGCTACTTTTAGAGGGTCTCTTGCAGAGGCAGGTGGTGGCTGTGGCTGTGGCTCACCGTGAGGACAACGACACTGGCAGCAGAAGTTCTGGGAAATACTCCTTGGTGTGAGCCCTCCCAGAGTCCGCCATTAGCCCCACCAAGAGCAAGGTAGGCTCCAGGGCTGGGTCGCCTCAGGCCAAACAACCAACAGGGAGGGAACCCAGCCCCATGCATCAGCAGACAAGCGGATTAAACTTTTTATTAAAGTTTTATTTAATCCGTAGACAAGCGGATTAAAGCTCTGCGCACCAAAGCAACACCCAGCTCTACCCACCACCAGTCCTTCCCATCAGGAAGCTTGCACAAGCCTCTAAGATAGACTCATCCACCGGAGAGCAGACAGCAGAAGCAAGAAGAACTACAATTCTGCAGCCTGTGGAAGGAAAACCACATTCACAGAAAGATAGACAAAATGAAAAGGCAGAGGACTTTATACCAGATCAAGGAACAAGATAAAACCCCAGAAAAAAAAACGAAATGAGGTGGAGATAGGGAACCTTCCAGAAAAAAAATTCAGAATAATGATAGTGAAGTTGAGCCAAGACCTTGGAAAAAGAAAGGAGGCAAAGATCGAGAAGATGCAAGAAATGTTTAACAAAGACCTAGAAGAATTAAGGAACAAACACCTAGAAGAATTAAAGAACAAACAAACAGAGGTGAACAATGGAATAACTGAAATGAAAAATACACTAGAAGGAATCAGTAGCAGAATAACTGTGGCAGAAGAACGGATAAGTGACCTGGAAGACAGAAAGGTGGAAATCACTGCCATGGAACAGAATAAAGAAAAAGAATGAAAATAAACGAAGACACCCCAAGAGTCCTCTGGGACAACTTTAAACGCAACAACATTCGCATTATAGGGGTCCCAGAAGGAGAAGAGAGAGAGAAAGGACCCGAGAATATATTTAAAGAGATAATGGTCAAAAACTTCCCTAGCATGGGAAAAGAAATAGCCACCCAAGTCCAGAAGCACAGAGTGTCCCAGGCAGGATAAACCAAAGGAGAAAAATGACAAGACACATAGTAATCAAATTGACAAAAATTAACGACAAAGAAAAATGATTGAAAGCAGCAAGGGAAAAATGACAAATAACATACAAGGGAACTCCCATAAGGATAACAACTGATTTCTCAGCAGAAAATCTACAAGCCAGAAGGAAGTGGCATGATAAATTTAAAGTGATGAAAGGGAAGAACCTACAACCAAGAGTACTCCACCCTGCAAAGAGCTCATTCAGATTTGATGGAGAAATCAAAAGCCTTACAGACAAGCAAAAGCTAAGAGAATTCAGCACCATGAAACCAGCTCTACACCAAATGCTAAAGGAACTTCTCTAAGTGGGAAACACAAGAGAAGAAAAGGACCCACCAAGACAAACCCATAACAATTAAGAAAATAGTAGTAGGAACATACATATCGATAATTACCTTAAACGTGAATGCACTACATGTTCCAACCAAAAGACACAGGCTCGCTGAATGGATACAAAAACAAGACCCATATATATGCTGTCTACAAGAGATCCATTTCAGACCTAGGGACACATACAGACTCAAAGTGAGGCGATGGAAAAATATATTCTATGCAAATGAAAATCAAAAGAAAGCTGGAGTAGCAATACTCATATCAGATAAAATAGACTTTAAAATAAAGAATGTTACAAGAGACGAGGAAAGGCACTACATAATGGTCAGGGGATCAATCCAAGAAGAAGATATAACAACTATAAATATATATGTACCCAAAATAGGAGCAGCTCAATGTATAAGGCAACTGCTAACAGCTATAAAAGAGGAAATCGACAGTAACACAATAATAGCGGGGGACTTTAACAGCTCACTTACACCAGTGGAGATCAGCCAGACAGACAATTAATAAGGAAACACAAGCTTTAAATGACACAATAGACCAGATAGAGTTAATTGATATTTATAGGACATTCCATCCAAAAACAGCAGATTACACGTTCTTCTCAACTGCACACGGAACATTCTCCAGGATAGATCACATCTTGGGTCACAGATAAAGCCTCAGTAAATTTAAGAAAACTGAAATCATATCAAGCAGCTGTTCCGACCACAATGCTATGAGATTAGAAATCAATTACACGGAAAAAACCGTAAAAAACACAAACACATGGAGGCTAAACAATACGTTACTAAATAACCAAGAGATCACTGAAGAAACCAAAGAGGAAATCAAAAACTACCTAGAGACAAATGACAACAAAAACACGATGATCCAAAACCTATGGGATGCAGCAAAAGGAGTTCTAAGAGGGAAGTTTATAGCAATACAAGCTTACCTCAAGAAACAAGAAAAATCTCAAATAAACAATCTAACCTTACACCTAGAGGAACTAGAGAAAGAAGAACAAAACCCAAAGTTAGTAGAAGGAAAGAAATCATAAAGATCAGAGCAGAAATAAATGAAATAGAAACAAAGAAAACGAAAGCAAAGATCAATAAAACTAAAAGCTGGTTCTTTGAGAAGATAAGCAAAAATGATCAACCTTTAGCCGGACTCCAGAAAAAGAGGGAGAGGACGCAAATCAACAAAATTAGAAGTGAAAAAGCAGAAGTTATAACAGACACCACAGGAATACAAAGCATCCTAAGAGACTACTACAAGCAACTCTAGGCCAATAAAATGGACAATCTGGAAGAAATGGACAAATTCTTAGAAAGGGATAACCTTCTAAGACTGAACCAGGAAGAAATAGAAAATATGAACAAACCTATCACAAGCAATGAAATTGAAACTGTGATTAAAAATCTTCCAACAAACAAAAGTCCAGAACCAGATGGCATCACAGGTGAATTCTATCAAACATTTAGAGCAGAGCTAACACCCAACCTTCTCAAATTCTTCAAAACAATTGCAGCGGAAGGAACACTCCCAAACTCATTCTATGAGACCACCATCACCCTGATACCAAAATCAGACAGAGATACTACAAGGAAAGAAAATTATAGACCAATATCACTGATGAATATAGATGTAAAAATCCTCAACAAAATACTAGCAAACAGAATCGAACAACACATGAAAAGGATCATACACCATGATCAAGTGGGGTTTATCCCAGGGATGCGAGGATTCTTCAATATACACAAATCAATGTGATACACCATATTAACAAATTGTAGAATAAAAGCATATGATCATCTCAATAGATGAAGGAAAAGATTTTGAGAAAATTCAACACTCATTTACGATAAAAACTCTGCAGAGTGTGGGCATAGAGGGAAACTACCTCAACATAATAAAGGCCATATATGACAAACCCACAGAAAACAACATTCTCAATGGTGAAAAACTGAAAGCGTTTCCTCTAAGATCAGGAACAAGACGAGGATGTCCACTCTCACCACTGCTATTCAACATAGTTTTGGAAGTCCTAGCCATGGCAATCAGAGAAGAAAAAGAAATAAAAGGAATACAAAAAGGAAAAGAAGAAGTAAAATTGTCACTGTTTGCAGATGACATGATATCATAGATAGAGAATCCTAAAGATGCCACCAGAAAACCACTGGAGCTAATCAATGAATTTGGTAAAGTTGCAGGATACAAAATTAATGCACAGAAATTGCTTGCATTCCTATACACTAACAATGAAAGATCAGAAAGAGAAATTAAGGAAACAATCCCATTACCACTGCAACAAAAAGAATAAAATACCTAGGAATAAACCTACCTAAGGAAGTAAAAGACCTGTACTCAGAAAACTATAAGACACTGATGAAAGAAATCAAAGATGATATAAACAGATGGAGACATATACCATGTTCTCGGATTAGAAGAATCAATATTGTGAAAATGACTATACTACCCAAAGCAATCTACAGATTCAATGCAATCCCGATCAAAATACCTTTGGCATTTTCTACAGAACAAGAAAAAAAAATCTTAAAATTTGTAGGGAGACACAAAAGACCCTGGATAGCCAAAGCAGTCTTGAGGGGGGAAAAAAAAGAGCTGGAGGAATCAGACTTCCAGACTTCAGACTATATTGCAAAGCTACAGTAATCAAGATAATATGGTACTGACACAAGAACAGAAATATAGGTCAATAGAACAGGATAGAAAGCACAGAGATAAACCCACGTACCTATGGTTCACTAATCTATGACAAAGGAGGCAAGGGTATACAATGGAGAAAAGACAGTGTCTTCAGCAAGTGGTGCTGGGAAAACTGGACAGTTACATGTAAAAGAATGAAATTAGTACACTCCCTAACACCATACACAAAAATAAACTCAAAATGGATTAGAGACCTAAATATAAGACCAGCCACTATAAAACTCTTAGAGGAAAACATAAGCAGAACAGTCTATGACATAAATCACAGCAAGATCCTTTTTGACCCACCTCCTAGAGAAATGGAAATAAAAACAAAAATAAAAAAATGGGACCGAATGAAACATAAATTCTTTTGCACAGCAAAGGAAAACATAAGCAAGATGAAAAGACAACCATCAGAATGGGAGAAAATATTTTCAAATGAAGCAAATGGCAAAGGATTAATCTCCAAAAAGCAGCTCATGTAGCTCAATATCACAAAACCAAACAACCCAATCCAAAAATGGGCAGAAGACCTAAATAGACATTTCTCCAAAGAAGATATACAGGTTGCCAACAAACACATGAAAGGATGCTGAACATCACTAATCATTAGAGAAATGCAAATCAAAACTACAGTGAGGTATCACCTCACACCAGTCAGAATGGCCATCATCAAAAAATCTACCAACAATAAATGCTGGAGAGGCATTTATTGGAGCAAAGGGAACCCTCTTGCACTGTTGGTGGGAATGTAAATTGATATAGCCACTAGGGAGAACGGTATGGGGGTTCCTTAAAAACTAAAAATAGAACTACCATACAACCCAGCAAACCCACTCCTGGACATTTACCCTGAGAAAACCATAATTCAAAAAGAGTCATGTACCACAATGTTCACTGTAGCTCTATTTACAATAGCCAGGACATGGAAGCAACCTAAGTGTCCATCAACAGATAAATGGATAAGGAAGATGTGGCACAAATATACAATGGAACATTATTCAGCCATAAAAAGAAACGAAATTGAGTTACTTTTAGTGAGGTGGATGGATCTAGAGTCTGTCCTACAGAGTGAAGTAAGTCAGAAAGAGAAAAACAAATACCGTATGCTAACACATATATATGGAATCTTCAAAAAAAAGTTTATGAAGAACCTAGGGGCAGGAAAGGATTAAGGACACAGACGTAGAGAAAGGACTTGAGGACATGGGGAGAGGGAAGGGTAAGCTCGGACAAAGTGAGAGAGTGGTATGGACATATATACACTACCAAATGTAAAATTGATAGCTACTGGGAAGCAGCCACATAGCACAGGGAGATCAGCTCTGTGCTTTGTGACCACCTAAAAGGGTGGGATAAGGGAGTGAGAGGGAGTTGCAAGAGGGAGGGGATATGGTGTTATATGTATACGCACAGCTGATTCACTTTTTTATACAGCAGAAACTAACACACAATTGTAAAGCAATTATACTCCAATAAAGATGTAAAAGAAAAAAAAAAGCCCAGAAATAAACCTACACACCTATGGCCCACTAATCTATGACAAAGGAGGCAAGGGTATACAAAGGAGAAAAGACAGTCTCTTCAATAAGTGGTGCTGGGAAAAATGGACAGCTACATGTAAAAGAATGAAATTAGAACACTCCCTAACACCATACACAAAAAATAAACTCAAAATGGATCAGAGACCAAAATGTAAGACCGGACACTATAAAACTCTTAGAGGAAAACATAGGAAGAATACTCTTTGACATAAATCACAGCAAGATCTTTTTTGATCCACCTCCTAGAGTAATGGAATAAAAAAAAATAAACATATGGGAGCAAATGAAACCTAAAAGCTTTTGCAAAGCAAAGGAAACTACAAACAAGACGAAAAGACAACCCTCACAATGGGAGAAAATATTTGCAAACGAATCAATGGACAAAGGATTAATCTCCAATGTATATAAACAGCTCATGCAGCTCAACAGTAAAAAAACAAACAACCCAATCCAAAAATGGGCAGATGACGTAAATAGACATTTGTCCCAAGAAGACATACAGATGACCAAGAAGCACATGAAAAGCTGCTCAACATCACTAATTATTAGAGAAATATAAACCAAAACTACAATGAGGTATCGCCTCACACGAGTTAGAATGGGCATCATCAGAAAATCTACAAGCAACAAATGCTGGAGAGGGTGTGGAGAAAAGGGAACCCTCTTACACTATTTGTGGGAATGTAAATTGATACAGTCACGATGGAGAACAGTATGGAGGTTCCTTAAAAAACTAAAAATAGAATTACCATATGACCCAGCAATCCCACTACTGGCCATATACCCAGAGAAAACCATAATTCAAAAAGACATATTCACCACAATATTCATTGCAGCACTATTTACAATAGCCAGGTCATGGAAGCAACCTAAATGCCCATAGACAGACGAACAGAAAAGATGTGCTACATATATAAAATGGAATATTACTCAGCCATAAAAAGGAATGAAATTGGGTCATTTGTAGAGACGTGGATAGATCTAGAGACTGTCATACAGAGTGAAGTAAGTCAGAAAGAGAAAAACAAATATCGTATATTAACGCATACATGTGGAACCTAGAAAAATGGTAAAGATGAACCGGTTTGCAAGGCAGAAATAGAGACACAGATGTAGAGAACAAATGTATGGACACCAAGGGGGGAAAGTGGCAGGGTGGTGGTGGTGGGATGAATTGCGAGCCTGGGATTGACATATATACACTTATATGTATAAAATAGGTTACCAATAAGAGCCTGCTGTATAAAAAAATGAATAAAATAAATTCAAAAATTAAAAAATAAGTAATACTTAAAAAAATAAAACAGAAAAAAAAGTTCTGCCCTTCCCATAGACGTATTTATATGAATGAATTATTTCCATGCTTATATCCATAAATACAAAAAGAGGAATAAAACTTACCTTGAACCAAAAAAGAAAAAAAAAAAAAAACAGAACCCACTGGTCATACAGAGGAAAACCCTATCAGGGCACTTGCTCCAGGGGTAAACAATTCTGAAGTTGGTCACAGGTGGGGAATCATCTCCCATGCAGCCAGCAGCCCCCACACGAGGAGCGTCCTCATTGCAAAGCTGGGGGACCGTGAGGAGGCGTCTCTGAGTAAACGTGAGCTGAGCCCCAGGCCAGCTGCTGCTGAACTTTTCCCACCCTTCCCAGGTAAAACACCTGAATGTGTGCAAAGACTTTAAAAACTAGAGGAAGGGGCTTGGAGTCACACCAGCGACAGCACGCAGGCCGACTTGGTGCCTGCAGGCCAGCCAGGATGGTCCTGGCCCCGGGCGCTCGTCTGGAAGCTTTCCATTTCCCTGCCTGAGGTACCCCTCCTGTCCCGGCCCCCACTGCTTTTTTCCTTCCTCACCTCTGCCCGGGGAGAAATTCCAGCAGCAAGTATGGGTGACACATCCTCTTCTTTAGCAGGTGGCAGCCCGGCAACTCCTGCAGAAAGTCCAGCAGAGCCCCAGTCACACTGGGCCACTCATAGAGCCGTGGGCCCTACTCCCTCCCACCAGCCCAACCCCGAGACTGCTGACGGGGCAGAGAATATGGCGTCAGGCACAGCTGCAGAGGCTTTTGCTGCCTGGAGGGGTGTTTATATTGACCTCAACCCAGGCACACCTGGGAAGGGCTGGCCGGCCGGGTCAGGCTGCCCAGGTCAGCCAATCCTCGCCCCTCAGGGGCTCAGAGTTGCAGAAAATGGGCCTTGCTGCACCGGCCAGATCCAAGGAACAGGTGTAGGGTCCCGAGAGTCAGGATAGATAAGGGGCGGCAGCCCTGGCTTGTTTTCGAATCATTTTATCTGGTCCATGAGTGGGAGACAACTTCAAGAAGACCCTCTGCTAATGAGAGGAACCCAGGAGTCAGGGAGAGGAGGGGTGGTGGGTGGAGACAGAGGCCTGGTGCCCCGGCTGCAGTGGAAGCCCCTGGAAGACCAGGCAGAGGGAGGCCGCACAGAGTGAAGCCTAGGGTCACAGACCTGTTGGAGCTGCTGTTTGTTAGTTCAAGCTCTGCTCTGAGGTGCTCTGTGTCAGCTCTGAGTGACAGGGGTGCTGGGGGTGCTCTGCAATGAGGGCTATGTGCACGGTTCCTGTGTGCCCAGCCCTGCCGGGGTACCTGTCCACGGGAGCTCCATATCCAGGGAGGGGCCTGCCCACGAGAGCCCCGTGGGCTGCTGCGTACCTGCCCAGGTGAGCTCCATATCCTGGGAGGGGCCTGACCACAAGAGCCCCGTGGGCTGCTGGGGACCTGCTAGAGGACGCCAGGACAGTCAGTGAAGCCACAGAGGATATACATCTAGTAGTTCCTAATTCCTACACCCTGCTGGTCATTCTACCATCCACCAGGACATGGCATTCTGTATTAGACTTCAATGATGCCTTCTTCTGTATTCCATTAGTCCCAGAGTCACAAGAAATTTTGGCTGTGAGTGGCAGGACTCAACCTACAACAAAAACAATACTGCTGGGCCGTCCTGCCCCAGGGGTTCAAAAATTCCCACACCATCTTTGGGGAAACGTTAGCTAAAGACCTAAAAGATCTACCTCTGGAGAAGGGAACCCTCCTTCAATATGCAGATGACATTCTGATCACCAGCCCGACTAAGGAGGCCTCTGAACTACCTAGCCAATAAAAGATAGAAGGTGTCCAAGGAAAAGGCTCAAATATCACAAACTAAGGTGGCCTTCCTGGGCTTCATTCGCACAGAAGGTCGGAGAAGCCCACCCCAGGAAAGGGAAGAAGCCATTTGCAGCCTCACCTTTCCTGAAACTAGAAGACAGCTTAGGGGTTCCTGGGGAGACCGGGGTTTGCTGCATCTGGATCCCTAACTACAGTCTAATAGCTGGGCCTCTATATGAAACACTGAAAGGAAAAGATGATGATCCTTTTGAATAGAATCCAGAAGCGGCCTTTCAAGAATGGAAAGAGCAGTCAATTCAGACCCTGGCCCTGGACCTCCCTAAGTTAGCTAAACCCTTTGACCTTTACATTCCTGGTCCAAGGCGAATCGCCCTTGGAGTATTAGTGCAAAAACTGGGACCACTTGAAATGGAACAATGCAAGAATGCCCTCCAGGCATTGGCCAGCCACCCCATCCGACCAGGATACTGGGGGTATCTAAAAACCTGGAAATCAGCAGCCCACAAGGCCAGCTCCCTCCTAAGGGAAAAGGACGCCACTTGGTGATCCTAACCACCCACCATGCCCTGAAGTTGCAGGGATTGCTCCGTGGGCACAATGACCTCGAGTGAGGAGGCCCTCCAACACCAACCTCCAGAGAGACAACCTGGGGCAATGGGCCCCCATGACGACTCGTGTGACCATCACTTGACCTGGAGCTTCTCTCAGAAAACAACAAGAGTGTGCCCCAAAAGAGCAGACTATTGCTTACAGGACTTACTGCACCCAGAGCGGAGCTAATAAACTTGGCAGGGGAACCGTAAATAACGCTGCCACCATAGAAAAGCCTACAGACACCGCAGTGATGGCGGCCAATGAGACCGGCTGTACTCCTGGCTACTTCAAAAGGCCGTTGACTGAGTGGCCGTCATGGTCCTGGATCACCACCGGCCCTGGACTGTCTGGGAGTTGAGCAAGCAGGGCTCTGACACCTGGTGCTGTTTGTACGTTAATTCAGTGGCCTAACTGAAGAAAGCACAGACTACTGGTCAGAGCATCTAGGCTGGCAGAAACCATCAGCCTAAGGGGGCCGAACCAATGTGGAGCAGGGTAAAACCGCCCACCCCCCCAGCGTCTCTGCACATCTCTTTCCTGGACCCTTAAAGGTCATTAGAATCTATAAAACTTCCAATGCTGGTGCTCAGGCAGACGAGCAGTGAGGGAGGAGGCCTGCGGACAATCAACCTCACCTGGAGGCTGCTGGGGAGAAGTCCTGCCCCTCCCCCCGGGTATGAGGACACCCAACTCAGCATGAAGCATTTACAGAAGACGTGTCTGCACCCTCAGCACCCCAAGAATGAGGAATGGGACAAAAGGCAGAGGAGGGCTTTGTCACTGGCAAAGCCCATTAAAAATTCCTGGGAGATAAAAATAGAATCTGGGCAATAAAATAAAGTCTAACCATTTTTTCCTTTGTGCTTTGTCTAATTTCACTTGCTCCTAGGTTTCCACATGCAGAGGTCCCACACCCGACACTTCAGACCCGATTTCCTCGTGCAAAATGGCTGGGCCGACACCTCAGCTCGTGGGGCCCCGTGCAGACTCTGCGACATAGAGCCTGAGCTCCAGCCAACCTGGCCCTCGAGAGCTCCGCCCCCTCCCTCCCGCTGATGCTGACAGGATCCCTACACAGCAGCCCGGCCCACAACCCGCAGGGGAGCACACACTCTCACCTCTCCATTCTCTGATCAAAATATAAAGTTTTCCTTTGCTTCTGAACCAAAGTCAGTCTCGATCTGTTGGCTCCAATGACACTGGGCAGGGAGACCCTTGTTGGGGCCCACTCTGCAGGATCAGTAACAGAATTTGAGAACATTGTAACTTCAATGAACAGATGTGTGAGCCAAACTGTAATTAACATAGAGCAGTGTATAAGGCTCGTGTAAAATAAGATGTTTCTAACACTTCCATTTGATATTTCCATCACTTTATTATAAGCAAGTTCAGTGGAGGGGTTTGTCTTATTTGTCAGGTCAAGAGTAGAGAAATGCAGTGATTTCTTTCCAAGGATGTACATCTAATAATCTTGGTTGAAGTTTCAACCTTGTTTGGAATGATTTTCCATTGAAAATGATACCTCTCTTTCAGCTCCTAGATTTCTGAGAAGTATAAAATCTTATATTTTTTATTACCAAAGGGGAAAGGTGGGAGGAGGGATAAATTAACAGTTTCAGATTAACATATACACACTGCTATGTATAAAATATATCATCAACAAGGAACTACTGTATAGCACAGGGAACTATACTCAATATTTTGTAATGACCCCTGAGGGGAAATAACCTGAAAAACAATAGATATCTATATCGACATCATCTATCAACTACAGATAAAATGGAAACTAAAGGAGGCCGATGGTGAGCGTTTCTGAACCTAAAGACTTCAATCATCTAAAGTTCGGACTCTGCCTACGGCCCAAGTCCCTTAATGAACACACATGTACCAGTAGCTTAAAAATTCCCCAGATTGGAGTTCGGGGAGACACTGATTTGGAAAAATCCCTTGTGTTCTCCTTACATACACGGGACCTTTCCTACAGCTAAAACATGCCTGTGACACCCAGAAGATGGAACACGGTTGGATCAGGAAGATTTTGGAAAAGGCACCAAAACGCCTAATTTCCTGGTTGTTGGGTTCACCCCTCCAGCCTTTTTCCTTAAAATCTCCCCACTTGAGGATGTCAGCACCTTCAACATCCAGTTGCACAGAAATCGGAATTTGTCCAAAGGAAGAAGGGGAAGGAGGAGAAACAAGGAGAGCCAAGCCCTAGATGTTCGGAGAGGCACATGTCACTCTACTTTCCAGTCAGGAAGAAGAATTAAGCAAAGGCTTAGCCTGCCACCGGGAACCAGAGTAGGGCCAGAAGCAAACGAGCAGTTCTGCGAAAAGCTCCCAAAAAAGCGAGTTGAAAAATGGAGCTCAGGGGCACTGCAATTCACAAATATGCAGAGTTATAAATGATAACTCTCGTCCACAAATATATTGAGGGAAGGCAACGAAGAGGATTTGAAATCAAGGCAGAATTGCAGGAAACAGATTTCAGGAGTTAGATTTGAATCACCCCTAAAGCACAAGAAAAACATCAAAACGTCGACAATGATGCACTTGGCCAAAAAGAGCATATGCGTTTTTTTCTGAATGAATTCAGGAAAAAACCCATAGGCCCTTTGTGGCCAACCAAGCAAGCCGGAAATGCAATTCAGCTCTACAAAGAAGTCTGACTTCCCATCGGTCAAAATGGCCTTCCTACAAAAGTGTAAAAACAAGAAAAGCAGGAGAGGCCAGGGAGTAAAGGGAGCCTTGTTACACTGATGGGTGGGGTGTAAATTGCCAATGATGACTCTGGAGAAGGGTATGGTGTTTCCTAAAACATCTAAAAAACACAGCTAGAGAGAAAGGGGCACATCGACTCATGGGCTTATAAATAGGGAAAACTAAAAATCAGCAAGACACAGGCACCCAAAACTTTAGGGCTGCTCTGTTGACAAGAACCTCCACTTAATTCCACCTTAAATATCCAAGGAAAGAGAAAAATGGATAAAGAAGTTGTGGTCCTTATGTACAATGGAATATCACTCAGCAATGAAATCAATGTCATAAGGGTAGTAGCAGCATGATGAGTGGATTTAAGTACAACGATTCTAAGTGAAATAAGTCACACAGAAAAAGACACTTCTCATAAGGTATCACTTATAGAGGGAATGTAAAAACCGTTACACTTGAACTGAATTACAAAACAGAACAATGTCACACATGCAGAAAACACACTATGGCTGCTTAACGGGAAAGGTGAGGTGGGGTGATACATAAAACAAGGGTTTCAAACTAGCTCAGATACCGTTCCATAAACCCAATATGTAATAGACAAGACCTACTCCTTGCTCAGAGAACTGGACTCAACACGCCCTATTCACCGCACAAGAATATATCTGACTAGTAATAATCTTAAAACCTATGTATTGATATCACTCTGTTAGTGTGTCAAGTCGCTGTAAAGCGGCATAAACACAGCAGTGAAAAGCAGCTAAACCACATTATAAAAATAAATTACTTTTAAAAACCCATGAAACAAAGACAGTGAAAGAGAGAGAAATTCTTATACAATTCGTTCAGGGGCTGTGATGCAAACTGGATTGACCATATCTAGACCCACAGTTGGATGAGACATAAGGGTGGACACTCTTGGGGCTGAGAGATTTGGTGAGGTTGGGTGAGCAAATGCAGACCCTTTAAAGTAATACTGCGTGGTACCCATCGCATGGGTCCCAAATCTCCAGGTTCAAGGGCATCTTCCTACATCGAAAACATGCATGAGAAACCCAGAAGATGGTACACCGTGTGATGGGGAAAGGTTTCTAAAACGGACCTCATTTCTCATCTCCTTGTGCTCGGGTTTGCGATTGCAGCCACTCTACTAGCAATCTCCCTACTTGGAGCATCAGCACCTTTAAACTCCTCTGCCGTACAGGATGCAATTTGTCCGGAGGATGAACGGGAAGACGGGGAACCAATGAGAGACTAGCTCTTGGTGTTGGGACAGGCACAGGTCACTCTATTTTCCCATCAGGAAGAAGAATTAACCACAGGCTCAGCCTGCCCCGCGGAACTAGAACAGGGCCTGAAGCCATCCTGCGCTTTTGCGGCCAGCTCCCTAAAAAGCGAGTTGCACAATGGAGCTTCAGGGCACTGCAATTCACAAACCTGCAGAGTTATAAATGATAACTCTCGTCCACAAATATATTGAGGGAAGGCAAAGAAGAGGATTTGAAATCAAGGCAGAATTGCAGGAAACAGATTTCAGGAGGTAGATTCGAATCGCTTTAAAGCACACGAAAAGCGGCAAAACGTTGACAATGATGCCCTTGGCCAAAAAGGGCGTATGCGTTTTTTCCTGAATATATTCAGGAAAAAACGCATACGCCCTTTTTGGCCAACCAAGCAACCTGGAAAGGCAAATCAGTGTTACAAAGAAGTCTCGCTTCCCGTCGGTCAAAAGGGCCATGCTGAAAAAAGTGTCAAAACCAGAAATGCAGGACAGGCCATGGAGAAATGGGAGCCTTGCTACACTGATGAGCGGGATGTAAATTGCCAACAGCCACTCTGGAGAAGTGTACGGTGTGTCCTGAAACATCTAAAAAACACAGCTTAGAGAGCATAGGGCACTTCCACTCATGGGGATATAAATTGGCAAAATGAAAAATCAGCAACACAAAAGCACCCCAAAGTTTAGGGCTGCTCTCTTGACAAGGACCTCCACTTCATTCCACCTTAAATATCCCAGGAAAGAGAAAAATGGATAAAGAAGTGGTGATCCTTATGTACAATGGAATATCACTCAGCCATGAAATCAATGTCATAAGGCTAGTAGCAGCATGATGAGTGGATTTAGGTACGACGATTCTAAGTGAAATAAGTCACACAGAAAAGGACACTTCTCATAAGGTATCACTGATAGAGGGAATGTAAAAACCGTTACACTTGAACTGAATTACCAAACAGAACAGAGTCACACATGCAGAAAACACACTATGGCTGCTTAACGGGAAAGGTGAGGTGGGGTGATACATAAAACAAGGGTATCAAATTAGCTCAGATACCGTTCCATACACCCAATATGTAATAGACAAGACCTACTCCTTGCTCAGAGAACTGGACTCAACACGCCCTATTCACAGCACAAGAATATATCTGACTAATAATAATCGTAAAACCTATGTATTGATATCTCTCTGTTAGTGTGTCAAGTGGGTGTAAAGTGGCATAAACCCAGCAGTGAAAAGCAGCTAAACCCCATTATAAAAATAAACTACTTTTAAAAACCCATGAAACAACGACAGTGAAAGAGATAGAAATTTTACACAATGAGTTCAGGGGCTGTGATACAACCTGGATTGACCATATCTAGACCCACAGCTGGATGAGACATAAGGGTGGACACTCTTGGGGCTGAGAGGTTTGGTGAGGTTGGGTGAGCAAACGCAGACCCTTTAAAGTAATACTGCGTGGTACCCATCGCATGGGTCCCAAATCTCCAGGTTCAAGGGCATCTTCCTACATCGAAAACATGCATGAGAAAACAAAAAGATGGTACACCATGTGATGGGGAAAGGTTTCTAAAACGCACCTCATTTCTCTTCTCCTTGTGCCCGGGTTCGCCATTCCAGCTGCTTTACTAACAATCTCCCTACTTGGAGCATCAGCACCTTTAACCTCCTGTTCCGTACAGGTTGCAATTTGTCCTGAGGATGAACGGGTAGACGGGGAACCAGTGAGAGACTAGCTCTTGGTGTTGGGACAGGCACAGGTCACTCTATTTTCCCATCAGGAAGAAGAATTAACCAGAGGCTCATCCTCCCCCCCGGAACCAGAACAGGGCCTGAAGCCATCCTGCGCTTTTGCGGCCAGCTCCCAAAAAAGCGAGTTGTAAAATGGAGCTTCAGGGCACTGCAATTCACAAACCTGCAGAGTTATAAATGATAACTCTCGTCCACAAATATATTGAGGGAAGGCAAAGAAGTGGATTTGAAATCAAGGCAGAATTGCAGGAAACAGATTTCAGGAGGTAGATTCGAATCGCCTTTAAAGCACATGAAAAGCGGCAAAACGTTGACAATGATGCCCTTGGCCAAAAAGGGCGTATGCGTTTTTTCCTGAATATATTCAGGAAAAAACGCATACGCCCTTTTTGGCCAACCAAGCAACCTGGAAAGGCAAATCAGCGCTACAAAGAAGACTCGCTACCCGTCGGTCAAAAGGGCCATGCTGAACAACGTGTCAAAACCAGAAATGCAGGACAGGCCATGGAGAAATGGGAGCCTTGCTACACTGATGGGCGGGATGTAAATTGCCAACAGCCACTCTGGAGAAGTGTACGGTGTGTCCTGAAACATCTAAAAAACACAGCTTAGAGAGCATAGGGCACTTCCACTCATGGGGGTATAAATTGGGAAAATGAAAAATCAGCAAGACACAAGCACCCCAAAGTTTAGGGCTGCTCTGTTGACAAGGACCTCCACTTCATTCCACCTTCAATATCCCAGGAAAGAGAAAAATGGATAAAGAAGTTGTGGTCCTTATGTACAATGGAATATCACTCAGCCATGAAATCAATGTCATAAGGCTAGTAGCAGCATGATGAGTGGATTTAGGTACGACGATTCTAAGTGAAATAAGTCACACAGAAAAGGACACTTCTCATAAGGTATCACTTAAGGAGGGAATGTAAAAAGCGTTACACTTGAACTGAATTACAAAACAGAACAGAGTCACACATGCAGAAAACACACTATGGCTGCTTAACGGGAAAGGTGAGGTGGCGTGATACATAAAACAAGGGTTTCAAATTAGCTCAGATACCGTTCCATAAACCCAATATGTAATAGACAAGACCTACTCTTTGCTCAGAGAACTGGACTCAACACACCCTATTCACCGCACAAGAATATATCTGACTAGTAATAATCTTAAAACCTATGTATTGATATCTCTCTGTTAGTGTGTCAAGTGGGTGTAAAGCGGCATAAACACAGCAGTGAAAAGCAGCTAAACCCCATTATCAAAATAAATTACTTTGAAAAACCCATGAAACAAAGACAGTGAAAGAGAGAGAAATTCTTACACAATGCGTTCAGGGGCTGTGATGCAACCTGGATTGACCATATCTAGACCCACAGCTGGATGAGACATAAGGGTGGACTCTCTTGGGGCTGAGAGGTTTGGTGAGGTTGGGTGAGCAAACGCAGACCCTTTAAAGTAATACTGCGTGGTACCCATCGCATGGGTCCCAAATCTCCAGGTTCAAGGGCATCTTCCTACATCGAAAACATGCATGAGAAAACAAAAAGATGGTACACCATGTGATGGGGAAAGGTTTCTAAAACGCACCTCATTTCTCTTCTCCTTGTGCCCGGGTTCGCCATTCCAGCCGCTTTACTAACAATCTCCCTACTTGGAGCATCAGCACCTTTAACCTCCTGTTCCGTACAGGTTGCAATTTGTCCTGAGGATGAACGGGTAGACGGGGAACCAGTGAGAGACTAGCTCTTGGTGTTGGGACAGGCACAGGTCACTCTATTTTCCCATCAGGAAGAAGAATTAACCGGAGGCTCCTCCTCCCCCCCGGAACCAGAACAGGGCCTGAAGCCATCCTGCGCTTTTGCGGCCAGCTCCCAAAAAAGCGAGTTGTAAAATGGAGCTTCAGGGCACTGCAATTCACAAACCTGCAGAGTTATAAATGATAACTCTCGTCCACAAATATATTGAGGGAAGGCAAAGAAGAGGATTTGAAATCAAGGCAGAATTGCAGGAAACAGATTTCAGGAGGTAGATTCGAATCGCCTTTAAAGCACATGAAAAGTGGCAAAACGTTGACAATGATGCCCTTGGCCACAAAGGGCGTATGCGTTTTTTCCTGAATATATTCAGGAAAAAACGCATACGCCCTTTTTGGCCAACCAAGCAACCTGGAAAGGCAAATCAGCGCTACAAAGAAGACTCGCTACCCGTCGGTCAAAAGGGCCATGCTGAAAAAAGTCTCAAAACCAGAAATGCAGGACAGGCCATGGAGAAATGGGAGCCTTGCTAAACTGATGGGCGGGATGTAAATTGCCAACAGCCACTCTGGAGAAGTGTACGGTGTGTCCTGAAACATCTAAAAAACACAGCTTAGAGAGCATAGGGCACTTCCACTTATGGGGATATAAATTGGGAAAATGAAAAATCAGCAAGACACAAGCACCTCAAAGTTTAGGGCTGCTCTGTTGACAAGGACCTCCACTTCATTCCACCTTCAATATCCCAGGAAAGAGAAAAATGGATAAAGAAGTTGTGGTCCTTATGTACAATGGAATATCACTCAGCCATGAAATCAATATCATAAGGCTAGTAGCAGCATGATGAGTGGATTTAGGTACGACAATTCTAAGTGAAATAAGTCACACAGAAAAGGACACTTCTCATAAGGTATCACTGATAGATGGAATGTAAAAGCCGTTACACTTGAACAGAATTACAAAACAGAACAGAGTCACACATGCAGAAAACACACTATGGCTGCTTAACGGGAAAGGTGAGGTGGGGTGATACATAAAACAAGGGTTTCAAATTAGCTCAGATACCGTTCCATAAACCCAATATGTAATAGACAAGACCTACTCCTTGCTCAGAGAACTGGACTCAACACGCCCTATTCACCGCACAAGAATATATCTGACTAGTAATAATCTTAAAACCTATGTATTGATATCTCTCTGTTAGTGTGTCAAGTGGGTGTAAAGCGGCATAAACACAGCCGTGAAAAGCAGCTAAACCCCATTATCAAAATAAATTACTTTGAAACACCCATGAAACAAAGACAGTGAAAGAGAGAGAAATTCTTACACAATGCGTTCAGGGGCTGTGATGCAACCTGGATTGACCATATCTAGACCCACAGCTGGATGAGACATAAGGGTGGACACTCTTGGGGCTGAGAGGTTTGGTGAGGTTGGGTGAGCAAACGCAGACCCTTTAAAGTAATACTGCGTGGTACCCATCGCATGGGTCCCAAATCTCCAGGTTCAAGGGCATCTTCCTACATCGAAAACATGCATGAGAAAACAAAAAGATGGTACACCATGTGATGGGGAAAGGTTTCTAAAACGCACCTCATTTCTCTTCTCCTTGTGCCCGGGTTCGCCATTCCAGCCGCTTTACTAACAATGTCCCTACTTGGAGCATCAGCACCTTTAACCTCCTGTTCCGTACAGGTTGCAATTTGTCCTGAGGATGAACGGGTAGACGGGGAACCAGTGAGAGACTAGCTCTTGGTGTTGGGACAGGCACAGGTCACTCTATTTTCCCATCAGGAAGAAGAATTAACCAGAGGCTCATCCTCCCCCCCGGAACCAGAACAGGGCCTGAAGCCATCCTGCGCTTTTGCGGCCAGCTCCCAAAAAAGCGAGTTGTAAAATGGAGCTTCAGGGCACTGCAATTCACAAACCTGCAGAGTTATAAATGATAACTCTCGTCCACAAATATATTGAGGGAAGGCAAAGAAGTGGATTTGAAATCAAGGCAGAATTGCAGGAAACAGATTTCAGGAGGTAGATTCGAATCGCCTTTAAAGCACATGAAAAGCGGCAAAACGTTGACAATGATGCCCTTGGCCAAAAAGGGCGTATGCGTTTTTTCCTGAATATATTCAGGAAAAAACGCATACGCCCTTTTTGGCCAACCAAGCAACCTGGAAAGGCAAATCAGCGCTACAAAGAAGACTCGCTACCCGTCGGTCAAAAGGGCCATGCTGAACAACGTGTCAAAACCAGAAATGCAGGACAGGCCATGGAGAAATGGGAGCCTTGCTACACTGATGGGCGGGATGTAAATTGCCAACAGCCACTCTGGAGAAGTGTACGGTGTGTCCAGAAACATCTAAAAAACACAGCTTAGAGAGCATAGGGCACTTCCACTCATGGGGGTATAAATTGGGAAAATGAAAAATCAGCAAGACACAAGCACCCCAAAGTTTAGGGCTGCTCTGTTGACAAGGACCTCCACTTCATTCCACCTTCAATATCCCAGGAAAGAGAAAAATGGATACAGAAGTTGTGGTCCTTATGTACAATGGAATATCACTCAGCCATGAAATCAATGTCATAAGGCTAGTAGCAGCATGATGAGTGGATTTAGGTACGACGATTCTAAGTGAAATAAGTCACACAGAAAAGGACACTTCTCATAAGGTATCACTTAAGGAGGGAATGTAAAAAGCGTTACACTTGAACTGAATTACAAAACAGAACAGAGTCACACATGCAGAAAACACACTATGGCTGCTTAACGGGAAAGGTGAGGTGGCGTGATACATAAAACAAGGGTTTCAAATTAGCTCAGATACCGTTCCATAAACCCAATATGTAATAGACAAGACCTACTCTTTGCTCAGAGAACTGGACTCAACACACCCTATTCACCGCACAAGAATATATCTGACTAGTAATAATCTTAAAACCTATGTATTGATATCTCTCTGTTAGTGTGTCAAGTGGGTGTAAAGCGGCATAAACACAGCAGTGAAAAGCAGCTAAACCCCATTATCAAAATAAATTACTTTGAAAAACCCATGAAACAAAGACAGTGAAAGAGAGAGAAATTCTTACACAATGCGTTCAGGGGCTGTGATGCAACCTGGATTGACCATATCTAGACCCACAGCTGGATGAGACATAAGGGTGGACTCTCTTGGGGCTGAGAGGTTTGGTGAGGTTGGGTGAGCAAACGCAGACCCTTTAAAGTAATACTGCGTGGTACCCATCGCATGGGTCCCAAATCTCCAGGTTCAAGGGCATCTTCCTACATCGAAAACATGCATGAGAAAACAAAAAGATGGTACACCATGTGATGGGGAAAGGTTTCTAAAACGCACCTCATTTCTCTTCTCCTTGTGCCCGGGTTCGCCATTCCAGCCGCTTTACTAACAATCTCCCTACTTGGAGCATCAGCACCTTTAACCTCCTGTTCCGTACAGGTTGCAATTTGTCCTGAGGATGAACGGGTAGACGGGGAACCAGTGAGAGACTAGCTCTTGGTGTTGGGACAGGCACAGGTCACTCTATTTTCCCATCAGGAAGAAGAATTAACCGGAGGCTCCTCCTCCCCCCCGGAACCAGAACAGGGCCTGAAGCCATCCTGCGCTTTTGCGGCCAGCTCCCAAAAAAGCGAGTTGTAAAATGGAGCTTCAGGGCACTGCAATTCACAAACCTGCAGAGTTATAAATGATAACTCTCGTCCACAAATATATTGAGGGAAGGCAAAGAAGAGGATTTGAAATCAAGGCAGAATTGCAGGAAACAGATTTCAGGAGGTAGATTCGAATCGCCTTTAAAGCACATGAAAAGTGGCAAAACGTTGACAATGATGCCCTTGGCCACAAAGGGCGTATGCGTTTTTTCCTGAATATATTCAGGAAAAAACGCATACGCCCTTTTTGGCCAACCAAGCAACCTGGAAAGGCAAATCAGCGCTACAAAGAAGACTCGCTACCCGTCGGTCAAAAGGGCCATGCTGAAAAAAGTCTCAAAACCAGAAATGCAGGACAGGCCATGGAGAAATGGGAGCCTTGCTAAACTGATGGGCGGGATGTAAATTGCCAACAGCCACTCTGGAGAAGTGTACGGTGTGTCCTGAAACATCTAAAAAACACAGCTTAGAGAGCATAGGGCACTTCCACTTATGGGGATATAAATTGGGAAAATGAAAAATCAGCAAGACACAAGCACCTCAAAGTTTAGGGCTGCTCTGTTGACAAGGACCTCCACTTCATTCCACCTTCAATATCCCAGGAAAGAGAAAAATGGATAAAGAAGTTGTGGTCCTTATGTACAATGGAATATCACTCAGCCATGAAATCAATATCATAAGGCTAGTAGCAGCATGATGAGTGGATTTAGGTACGACAATTCTAAGTGAAATAAGTCACACAGAAAAGGACACTTCTCATAAGGTATCACTGATAGATGGAATGTAAAAGCCGTTACACTTGAACAGAATTACAAAACAGAACAGAGTCACACATGCAGAAAACACACTATGGCTGCTTAACGGGAAAGGTGAGGTGGGGTGATACATAAAACAAGGGTTTCAAATTAGCTCAGATACCGTTCCATAAACCCAATATGTAATAGACAAGACCTACTCCTTGCTCAGAGAACTGGACTCAACACGCCCTATTCACCGCACAAGAATATATCTGACTAGTAATAATCTTAAAACCTATGTATTGATATCTCTCTGTTAGTGTGTCAAGTGGGTGTAAAGCGGCATAAACACAGCCGTGAAAAGCAGCTAAACCCCATTATCAAAATAAATTACTTTGAAACACCCATGAAACAAAGACAGTGAAAGAGAGAGAAATTCTTACACAATGCGTTCAGGGGCTGTGATGCAACCTGGATTGACCATATCTAGACCCACAGCTGGATGAGACATAAGGGTGGACACTCTTGGGGCTGAGAGGTTTGGTGAGGTTGGGTGAGCAAACGCAGACCCTTTAAAGTAATACTGCGTGGTACCCATCGCATGGGTCCCAAATCTCCAGGTTCAAGGGCATCTTCCTACATCGAAAACATGCATGAGAAAACAAAAAGATGGTACACCATGTGATGGGGAAAGGTTTCTAAAACGCACCTCATTTCTCTTCTCCTTGTGCCCGGGTTCGCCATTCCAGCCGCTTTACTAACAATGTCCCTACTTGGAGCATCAGCACCTTTAACCTCCTGTTCCGTACAGGTTGCAATTTGTCCTGAGGATGAACGGGTAGACGGGGAACCAGTGAGAGACTAGCTCTTGGTGTTGGGACAGGCACAGGTCACTCTATTTTCCCATCAGGAAGAAGAATTAACCAGAGGCTCATCCTCCCCCCCGGAACCAGAACAGGGCCTGAAGCCATCCTGCGCTTTTGCGGCCAGCTCCCAAAAAAGCGAGTTGTAAAATGGAGCTTCAGGGCACTGCAATTCACAAACCTGCAGAGTTATAAATGATAACTCTCGTCCACAAATATATTGAGGGAAGGCAAAGAAGTGGATTTGAAATCAAGGCAGAATTGCAGGAAACAGATTTCAGGAGGTAGATTCGAATCGCCTTTAAAGCACATGAAAAGCGGCAAAACGTTGACAATGATGCCCTTGGCCAAAAAGGGCGTATGCGTTTTTTCCTGAATATATTCAGGAAAAAACGCATACGCCCTTTTTGGCCAACCAAGCAACCTGGAAAGGCAAATCAGCGCTACAAAGAAGACTCGCTACCCGTCGGTCAAAAGGGCCATGCTGAAAAACGTGTCAAAACCAGAAATGCAGGACAGGCCATGGAGAAATGGGAGCCTTGCTACACTGATGGGCGGGATGTAAATTGCCAACAGCCACTCTGGAGAAGTGTACGGTGTGTCCAGAAACATCTAAAAAACACAGCTTAGAGAGCATAGGGCACTTCCACTCATGGGGGTATAAATTGGGAAAATGAAAAATCAGCAAGACACAAGCACCCCAAAGTTTAGGGCTGCTCTGTTGACAAGGACCTCCACTTCATTCCACCTTCAATATCCCAGGAAAGAGAAAAATGGATACAGAAGTTGTGGTCCTTATGTACAATGGAATATCACTCAGCCATGAAATCAATGTCATAAGGCTAGTAGCAGCATGATGAGTGGATTTAGGTACGACGATTCTAGGTGAAATAAGTCACACAGAAAAGGACACTTCTCATAAGGTATCACTTATAGAGGGAATGTAAAAGCCGTTACACTTGAACTGAATTACAAAACAGAACAGAGTCACACATGCAGAAAACACACTATGGCTGCTTAACGGGAAAGGTGAGGTGGCGTGATACATAAAACAAGGGTTTCAAATTAGCTCAGATACCGTTCCATAAACCCAATATGTAATAGACAAGACCTACTCTTTGCTCAGAGAACTGGACTCAACACACCCTATTCACCGCACAAGAATATATCTGACTAGTAATAATCTTAAAACCTATGTATTGATATCTCTCTGTTAGTGTGTCAAGTGGGTGTAAAGCGGCATAAACACAGCAGTGAAAAGCAGCTAAACCCCATTATCAAAATAAATTACTTTGAAAAACCCATGAAACAAAGACAGTGAAAGAGAGAGAAATTCTTACACAATGCGTTCAGGGGCTGTGATGCAACCTGGATTGACCATATCTAGACCCACAGCTGGATGAGACATAAGGGTGGACACTCTTGGGGCTGAGAGGTTTGGTGAGCTTGGGTGAGCAAACGCAGACCCTTTAAAGTAATACTGCGTGGTACCCATCGCATGGGTCCCAAATCTCCAGGTTCAAGGGCATCTTCCTACATCGAAAACATGCATGAGAAAACAAAAAGATGGTACACCATGTGATGGGGAAAGGTTTCTAAAACGCACCTCATTTCTCTTCTCCTTGTGCCCGGGTTCGCCATTCCAGCTGCTTTACTAACAATCTCCCTACTTGTAGCATCAGCACCTTTAACCTCCTGTTCCGTACAGGTTGCAATTTGTCCTGAGGATGAACGGGTAGACGGGGAACCAGTGAGAGACTAGCTCTTGGTGTTGGGACAGGCACAGGTCACTCTATTTTCCCATCAGGAAGAAGAATTAACCAGAGGCTCATCCTCCCCCCCGGAACCAGAACAGGGCCTGAAGCCATCCTGCGCTTTTGCGGCCAGATCCCAAAAAAGCGAGTTGTAAAATGGAGCTTCAGGGAACTGCAATTCACAAACCTGCAGAGTTATAAATGATAACTCTCGTCCACAAATATATTGAGGGAAGGCAAAGAAGAGGATTTGAAATCAAGGCAGAATTGCAGGAAACAGATTTCAGGAGGTAGATTCGAATCGCCTTTAAAGCACATGAAAAGCGGCAAAACGTTGACAATGATGCCCTTGGCCACAAAGGGCGTATGCGTTTTTTCCTGAATATATTCAGGAAAAAACGCATACGCCCTTTTTGGCCAACCAAGCAACCTGGAAAGGCAAATCAGCGCTACAAAGAAGACTCGCTACCCGTCGGTCAAAATGGCCATGCTGAAAAAAGTCTCAAAACCAGAAATGCAGGACAGGCCATGGAGAAATGGGAGCCTTGCTACACTGATGGGCGGGATGAAAATTGCCAACAGCCACTCTGGAGAAGTGTACGGTGTGTCCTGAAACATCTAAAAAACACAGCTTAGAGAGCATAGGGCACTTCCACTCATGGGGATATAAATTGGGAAAATGAAAAATCAGCAAGACACAAGCACCCCAAAGTTTAGGGCTGCTCTGTTGACAAGGACCTCCACTTCATTCCACCTTCAATATCCCAGGAAAGAGAAAAATGGATAAAGAAGTTGTGGTCCTTATGTACAATGGAATATCACTCAGCCATGAAATCAATGTCATAAGGCTAGTAGCAGCATGATGAGTGGATTTAGGTACAACGATTCTAAGTGAAATAAGTCACACAGAAAAGGACACTTCTCATAAGGTATCACTTAAGGAGGGAATGTAAAAAGCGTTACACTTGAACTGAATTACAAAACAGAACAGAGTCACACATGCAGAAAACACACTATGGCTGCTTAACGGGAAAGGTGAGGTGGCGTGATACATAAAACAAGGGTTTCAAATTAGCTCAGATACCGTTCCATAAACCCAATATGTAATAGACAAGACCTACTCTTTGCTCAGAGAACTGGACTCAACACACCCTATTCACCGCACAAGAATATATCTGACTAGTAATAATCTTAAAACCTATGTATTGATATCTCTCTGTTAGTGTGTCAAGTGGGTGTAAAGCGGCATAAACACAGCAGTGAAAAGCAGCTAAACCCCATTATCAAAATAAATTACTTTGAAAAACCCATGAAACAAAGACAGTGAAAGAGAGAGAAATTCTTACACAATGCGTTCAGGGGCTGTGATGCAACCTGGATTGACCATATCTAGACCCACAGCTGGATGAGACATAAGGGTGGACACTCTTGGGGCTGAGAGGTTTGGTGAGCTTGGGTGAGCAAACGCAGACCCTTTAAAGTAATACTGCGTGGTACCCATCGCATGGGTCCCAAATCTCCAGGTTCAAGGGCATCTTCCTACATCGAAAACATGCATGAGAAAACAAAAAGATGGTACACCATGTGATGGGGAAAGGTTTCTAAAACGCACCTCATTTCTCTTCTCCTTGTGCCCGGGTTCGCCATTCCAGCTGCTTTACTAACAATCTCCCTACTTGTAGCATCAGCACCTTTAACCTCCTGTTCCGTACAGGTTGCAATTTGTCCTGAGGATGAACGGGTAGACGGGGAACCAGTGAGAGACTAGCTCTTGGTGTTGGGACAGGCACAGGTCACTCTATTTTCCCATCAGGAAGAAGAATTAACCAGAGGCTCATCCTCCCCCCCGGAACCAGAACAGGGCCTGAAGCCATCCTGCGCTTTTGCGGCCAGATCCCAAAAAAGCGAGTTGTAAAATGGAGCTTCAGGGAACTGCAATTCACAAACCTGCAGAGTTATAAATGATAACTCTCGTCCACAAATATATTGAGGGAAGGCAAAGAAGAGGATTTGAAATCAAGGCAGAATTGCAGGAAACAGATTTCAGGAGGTAGATTCGAATCGCCTTTAAAGCACATGAAAAGCGGCAAAACGTTGACAATGATGCCCTTGGCCACAAAGGGCGTATGCGTTTTTTCCTGAATATATTCAGGAAAAAACGCATACGCCCTTTTTGGCCAACCAAGCAACCTGGAAAGGCAAATCAGCGCTACAAAGAAGACTCGCTACCCGTCGGTCAAAATGGCCATGCTGAAAAAAGTCTCAAAACCAGAAATGCAGGACAGGCCATGGAGAAATGGGAGCCTTGCTACACTGATGGGCGGGATGAAAATTGCCAACAGCCACTCTGGAGAAGTGTACGGTGTGTCCTGAAACATCTAAAAAACACAGCTTAGAGAGCATAGGGCACTTCCACTCATGGGGATATAAATTGGGAAAATGAAAAATCAGCAAGACACAAGCACCCCAAAGTTTAGGGCTGCTCTGTTGACAAGGACCTCCACTTCATTCCACCTTCAATATCCCAGGAAAGAGAAAAATGGATAAAGAAGTTGTGGTCCTTATGTACAATGGAATATCACTCAGCCATGAAATCAATGTCATAAGGCTAGTAGCAGCATGATGAGTGGATTTAGGTACAACGATTCTAAGTGAAATAAGTCACACAGAAAAGGACACTTCTCATAAGGTATCACTTAAGGAGGGAATGTAAAAAGCGTTACACTTGAACTGAATTACAAAACAGAACAGAGTCACACATGCAGAAAACACACTATGGCTGCTTAACGGGAAAGGTGAGGTGGCGTGATACATAAAACAAGGGTTTCAAATTAGCTCAGATACCGTTCCATAAACCCAATATGTAATAGACAAGACCTACTCTTTGCTCAGAGAACTGGACTCAACACACCCTATTCACCGCACAAGAATATATCTGACTAGTAATAATCTTAAAACCTATGTATTGATATCTCTCTGTTAGTGTGTCAAGTGGGTGTAAAGCGGCATAAACACAGCAGTGAAAAGCAGCTAAACCCCATTATCAAAATAAATTACTTTGAAAAACCCATGAAACAAAGACAGTGAAAGAGAGAGAAATTCTTACACAATGCGTTCAGGGGCTGTGATGCAACCTGGATTGACCATATCTAGACCCACAGCTGGATGAGACATAAGGGTGGACACTCTTGGGGCTGAGAGGTTTGGTGAGGTTGGGTGAGCAAACGCAGACCCTTTAAAGTAATACTGCGTGGTACCCATCGCATGGGTCCCAAATCTCCAGGTTCAAGGGCATCTTCCTACATCGAAAACATGCATGAGAAAACAAAAAGATGGTACACCGTTTGATGGGGAAAGGTTTCTAAAACGCACCTCATTTCTCATCTCCTTGTGCCCGGGTTCGCCATTCCAGCCGCTTTACTAACAATCTCCCTACTTGGAGCATCAGCACCTTTAACCTCCTGTTCCGTACAGGTTGCAATTTGTCCTGAGGATGAACGGGTAGACGGGGAACCAGTGAGAGACTAGCTCTTGGTGTTGGGACAGGCACAGGTCACTCTATTTTCCCATCAGGAAAAAGAATTAATCACAGGCTCATCCCCCCCCCGGGAACCAGAACAGGGCCTGAAGCCATCCTGCGCTTTTGCGGCCAGCTCCCAAAAAAGCGAGTAGTAAAATGGAGGTTCAGGGCACTGCAATTCACAAACCTGCAGAGTTATAAATGGTAACTCTCGTCCACAAATATATTGAGGGAAGGCAAAGAAGAGGATTTGAAATCAAGGCAGATTTGCAGGAAACAGATTTCAGGAGGTAGATTCGAATCGCCTTTAAAGCACATGAAAAGCGGCAAAACGTTGACAATGATGCCCTTGGCCAAAAAGGGCGTATGCGTTTTTTCCTGAATATATTCAGGAAAAAACGCATACGCCCTTTTTGGCCAACCAAGCAACCTGGAAAGGCAAATCAGCGCTACAAAGAAGACTTGCTACCCATTGGTCAAAAGGGCCATGCTGAAAAAAGTCTCAAAACCAGAAATGCAGGACAGGCCATGGAGAAATGGGAGCCTTGCTACACTGATGGGCGGGATGTAAATTGCCAACAGCCACTCTGGAGAAGTGTACGGTGTGTCCTGAAACATCTAAAAAACACAGCTTAGAGAGCATAGGGCACTTCCACTCATGGGGGTATAAATTGGGAAAATGAAAAATCAGCAAGACACAAGCACCCCAAAGTTTAGGGCTGCTCTGTTGACAAGGACCTCCACTTCATTCCACCTTCAATATCCCAGGAAAGAGAAAAATGGATAAAGAAGTTGTGGTCCTTATGTACAATGGAATATCACTCAGCCATGAAATCAATGTCATAAGGCTAGTAGCAGCATGATGAGTGGATTTAGGTACGACGATTCTAAGTGAAATAAGTCACACAGAAAAGGACACTTCTCATAAGGTATCACTTATAGAGGGAATGTAAAAGCCGTTACACTTGAACTGAATTACAAAACAGAACAGAGTCACACATGCAGAAAACACACTATGGCTGCTTAACGGGAAAGGTGAGGTGGGGTGATACATAAAACAAGGGTTTCAAATTAGCTCAGATACCGTTCCATAAACCCAATATGTAATAGACAAGACCTACTCTTTGCTCAGAGAACTGGACTCAACACACCCTATTCACCGCACAAGAATATATCTGACTAGTAATAATCTTAAAACCTATGTATTGATATCTCTCTGTTAGTGTGTCAAGTGGGTGTAAAGCGGCATAAACACAGCAGTGAAAAGCAGCTAAACCCCATTATCAAAATAAATTACTTTTACAAACCCATGAAACAACAAAAGTGAAAGAGTTAGAAATTCTTACACAATGCGTTCAGGGGCTGTGATGCAACCTGGATTGACCATATCTAGACCCACTGCTGGATGAGACATAAGGGTGGACACTCTTGGGGCTGAGAGGTTTGGTGAGGTTGGGTGAGCAAACGCAGACCCTTTAAAGTAATACTGCGTGGTACCCATCGCATGGGTCCCAAATCTCCAGGTTCAAGGGCATCTTCCTACATCGAAAACATGCATGAGAAACCCAGAAGATGGTACACCGTGTGATGGGGAAAGGTTTCTAAAACGCACCTCATTTCTCATCTCCTTGTGCCCGGGTTCGCCATTCCAGCCGCTTTACTAGCAATCTCCCTACTTGGAGCATCAGCATCTTTAACCTCCAGTTCCGTACAAGTTGCAATTTGTCCTGAGGATGAACGGGAAGACGGGGAACGAACGAGAGACTAGGTCTTGGTGTCGGGACAGGCACAGGTCACTCGATTTTCCCATCAGGAAGAAGAATTAACCACAGGCTCAGCCTGCCCCCCGGAAAAAGAACAGGGCCTGAAGCCATCCTGCACTTTTGCGGCCAGCTCCCAAAAAAGCGAGTTGTAAAATGGAGGTTCAGGGCACTGCAATTCACAAACCTGCAGAGTTATAAATGATAACTCTCGTCCACAAATATATTGAGGGAAGGCAAAGAAGAGGATTTGAAATCAAGGCAGAATTGCACGAAACAGATTTCAGGAGGTAGATACGAATCGCCTTTAAAGCACATGAAAAGCGGCAAAACGTTGACAATGATGCCCTTGGCCAAAAAGGGCGTATGCGTTTTTTCCTGAATATATTCAGGAAAAAACGCATACGCCCTTTTTGGCCAACCAAGCAACCTGGAAAGGCAAATCAGCGCTACAGAGAAGTCTCGCTTCCCATCGGTCAAAAGGGCCATGCTGAAAAAACTGTCAAAACCAGAAATGCAGGACAGGCCATGGAGAAATGGGAGCCTTGCTAAACTGATGGGCGGGATGTAAATTGCCAACAGCCACTCTGGAGAAGTGTACGGTGTGTCCTGAAACATCTAAAAAACACAGCTTAGAGAGCATAGGGCACTTCCACTTATGGGGATATAAATTGGGAAAATGAAAAATCAGCAAGACACAAGCACCTCAAAGTTTAGGGCTGCTCTGTTGACAAGGACCTCCACTTCATTCCACCTTCAATATCCCAGGAAAGAGAAAAATGGATAAAGAAGTTGTGGTCCTTATGTACAATGGAATATCACTCAGCCATGAAATCAATATCATAAGGCTAGTAGCAGCATGATGAGTGGATTTAGGTACGACAATTCTAAGTGAAATAAGTCACACAGAAAAGGACACTTCTCATAAGGTATCACTGATAGATGGAATGTAAAAGCCGTTACACTTGAACAGAATTACAAAACAGAACAGAGTCACACATGCAGAAAACACACTATGGCTGCTTAACGGGAAAGGTGAGGTGGGGTGATACATAAAACAAGGGTTTCAAATTAGCTCAGATACCGTTCCATAAACCCAATATGTAATAGACAAGACCTACTCCTTGCTCAGAGAACTGGACTCAACACGCCCTATTCACCGCACAAGAATATATCTGACTAGTAATAATCTTAAAACCTATGTATTGATATCTCTCTGTTAGTGTGTCAAGTGGGTGTAAAGCGGCATAAACACAGCCGTGAAAAGCAGCTAAACCCCATTATCAAAATAAATTACTTTGAAACACCCATGAAACAAAGACAGTGAAAGAGAGAGAAATTCTTACACAATGCGTTCAGGGGCTGTGATGCAACCTGGATTGACCATATCTAGACCCACAGCTGGATGAGACATAAGGGTGGACACTCTTGGGGCTGAGAGGTTTGGTGAGGTTGGGTGAGCAAACGCAGACCCTTTAAAGTAAGACTGCGTGGTACCCATCGCATGGGTCCCAAATCTCCAGCTTCAAGGGCATCTTCCTACATCGAAAACATGCATGAGAATCCCAGATGATGGTACACCGTGTGATGGGGAAAGGTTTCTAAAACGCACCTCATTTCTCATCTCCTTGTGCCCGGGTTCGCCATTCCAGCCGCTTTACTAGCAATCTCCCTACTTAGAGCATCAGCACCTTTAACCTCCTGTTCCGTACAGGTTGCAATTTGTCCGGAGGATGAACGGGAATACGGGGAACCAATGAGAGACTAGCTCTTGGTGTTGGGACAGGCACAGGTCACTCTATTTTCCCATCAGGAAGAAGAATTAACCACAGGCTCAGCCTGCCCCGCGGAACTAGAACAGGGCCTGAAGCCATCCTGCGCTTTTGCGGCCAGCTCCCTAAAAAGCGAGTTGCACAATGGAGCTTCAGGGCACTGCAATTCACAAACCTGCAGAGTTATAAATGATAACTCTCGTCCACAAATATATTGAGGGAAGGCAAAGAAGAGGATTTGAAATCAAGGCAGAATTGCAGGAAACAGATTTCAGGAGGTAGATTCGAATCGCTTTAAAGCACACGAAAAGCGGCAAAACGTTGACAATGATGCCCTTGGCCAAAAAGGGCGTATGCGTTTTTTCCTGAATATATTCAGGAAAAAACGCATACGCCCTTTTTGGCCAACCAAGCAACCTGGAAAGGCAAATCAGTGTTACAAAGAAGTCTCGCTTCCCGTCGGTCAAAAGGGCCATGCTGAAAAAAGTGTCAAAACCAGAAATGCAGGACAGGCCATGGAGAAATGGGAGCCTTGCTACACTGATGAGCGGGATGTAAATTGCCAACAGCCACTCTGGAGAAGTGTACGGTGTGTCCTGAAACATCTAAAAAACACAGCTTAGAGAGCATAGGGCACTTCCACTCATGGGGATATAAATTGGCAAAATGAAAAATCAGCAACACAAAAGCACCCCAAAGTTTAGGGCTGCTCTCTTGACAAGGACCTCCACTTCATTCCACCTTAAATATCCCAGGAAAGAGAAAAATGGATAAAGAAGTGGTGATCCTTATGTACAATGGAATATCACTCAGCCATGAAATCAATGTCATAAGGCTACTAGCAGCATGATGAGTGGATTTAGGTACGACGATTCTAAGTGAAATAAGTCACACAGAAAAGGACACTTCTCATAAGGTGTCACTGATAGAGGGAATGTAAAAACCGTTACACTTGAACTGAATTACCAAACAGAACAGAGTCACACATGCAGAAAACACACTATGGCTGCTTAACGGGAAAGGTGAGGTGGGGTGATACATAAAACAAGGGTATCAAATTAGCTCAGATACCGTTCCATACACCCAATATGTAATAGACAAGACCTACTCCTTGCTCAGAGAACTGGACTCAACACGCCCTATTCACAGCACAAGAATATATCTGACTAATAATAATCGTAAAACCTATGTATTGATATCTCTCTGTTAGTGTGTCAAGTGGGTGTAAAGTGGCATAAACCCAGCAGTGAAAAGCAGCTAAACCCCATTATAAAAATAAACTACTTTTAAAAACCCATGAAACAACGACAGTGAAAGAGATAGAAATTTTACACAATGAGTTCAGGGGCTGTGATACAACCTGGATTGACCATATCTAGACCCACAGCTGGATGAGACATAAGGGTGGACACTCTTGGGGCTGAGAGGTTTGGTGAGGTTGGGTGAGCAAACGCAGACCCTTTAAAGTAATACTGCGTGGTACCCATCGCATGGGTCCCAAATCTCCAGGTTCAAGGGCATCTTCCTACATCGAAAACATGCATGAGAAAACAAAAAGATGGTACACCATGTGATGGGGAAAGGTTTCTAAAACGCACCTCATTTCTCTTCTCCTTGTGCCCGGGTTCGCCATTCCAGCTGCTTTACTAACAATCTCCCTACTTGGAGCATCAGCACCTTTAACCTCCTGTTCCGTACAGGTTGCAATTTGTCCTGAGGATGAACGGGTAGACGGGGAACCAGTGAGAGACTAGCTCTTGGTGTTGGGACAGGCACAGGTCACTCTATTTTCCCATCAGGAAGAAGAATTAACCAGAGGCTCATCCTCCCCCCCGGAACCAGAACAGGGCCTGAAGCCATCCTGCGCTTTTGCGGCCAGCTCCCAAAAAAGCGAGTTGTAAAATGGAGCTTCAGGGCACTGCAATTCACAAACCTGCAGAGTTATAAATGATAACTCTCGTCCACAAATATATTGAGGGAAGGCAAAGAAGTGGATTTGAAATCAAGGCAGAATTGCAGGAAACAGATTTCAGGAGGTAGATTCGAATCGCCTTTAAAGCACATGAAAAGCGGCAAAACGTTGACAATGATGCCCTTGGCCAAAAAGGGCGTATGCGTTTTTTCCTGAATATATTCAGGAAAAAACGCATACGCCCTTTTTGGCCAACCAAGCAACCTGGAAAGGCAAATCAGCGCTACAAAGAAGACTCGCTACCCGTCGGTCAAAAGGGCCATGCTGAACAACGTGTCAAAACCAGAAATGCAGGACAGGCCATGGAGAAATGGGAGCCTTGCTACACTGATGGGCGGGATGTAAATTGCCAACAGCCACTCTGGAGAAGTGTACGGTGTGTCCTGAAACATCTAAAAAACACAGCTTAGAGAGCATAGGGCACTTCCACTCATGGGGGTATAAATTGGGAAAATGAAAAATCAGCAAGACACAAGCACCCCAAAGTTTAGGGCTGCTCTGTTGACAAGGACCTCCACTTCATTCCACCTTCAATATCCCAGGAAAGAGAAAAATGGATAAAGAAGTTGTGGTCCTTATGTACAATGGAATATCACTCAGCCATGAAATCAATGTCATAAGGCTAGTAGCAGCATGATGAGTGGATTTAGGTACGACGATTCTAAGTGAAATAAGTCACACAGAAAAGGACACTTCTCATAAGGTATCACTTAAGGAGGGAATGTAAAAAGCGTTACACTTGAACTGAATTACAAAACAGAACAGAGTCACACATGCAGAAAACACACTATGGCTGCTTAACGGGAAAGGTGAGGTGGCGTGATACATAAAACAAGGGTTTCAAATTAGCTCAGATACCGTTCCATAAACCCAATATGTAATAGACAAGACCTACTCTTTGCTCAGAGAACTGGACTCAACACACCCTATTCACCGCACAAGAATATATCTGACTAGTAATAATCTTAAAACCTATGTATTGATATCTCTCTGTTAGTGTGTCAAGTGGGTGTAAAGCGGCATAAACACAGCAGTGAAAAGCAGCTAAACCCCATTATCAAAATAAATTACTTTGAAAAACCCATGAAACAAAGACAGTGAAAGAGAGAGAAATTCTTACACAATGCGTTCAGGGGCTGTGATGCAACCTGGATTGACCATATCTAGACCCACAGCTGGATGAGACATAAGGGTGGACACTCTTGGGGCTGAGAGGTTTGGTGAGGTTGGGTGAGCAAACGCAGACCCTTTAAAGTAATACTGCGTGGTACCCATCGCATGGGTCCCAAATCTCCAGGTTCAAGGGCATCTTCCTACATCGAAAACATGCATGAGAAAACAAAAAGATGGTACACCGTGTGATGGGGAAAGGTTTCTAAAACGCACCTCATTTCTCATCTCCTTGTGCCCGGGTTCGCCATTCCAGCCGCTTTACTAACAATCTCCCTACTTGGAGCATCAGCACCTTTAACCTCCTGTTCCGTACAGGTTGCAATTTGTCCTGAGGATGAACGGGTAGACGGGGAACCAGTGAGAGACTAGCTCTTGGTGTTGGGACAGGCACAGGTCACTCTATTTTCCCATCAGGAAAAAGAATTAACCACAGGCTCATCCCCCCCCCCGGGAACCAGAACAGGGCCTGAAGCCATCCTGCGCTTTTGCGGCCAGCTCCCAAAAAAGCGAGTAGTAAAATGGAGGTTCAGGGCACTGCAATTCACAAACCTGCAGAGTTATAAATGGTAACTCTCGTCCACAAATATATTGAGGGAAGGCAAAGAAGAGGATTTGAAATCAAGGCAGATTTGCAGGAAACAGATTTCAGGAGGTAGATTCGAATCGCCTTTAAAGCACATGAAAAGCGGCAAAACGTTGACAATGATGCCCTTGGCCAAAAAGGGCGTATGCGTTTTTTCCTGAATATATTCAGGAAAAAACGCATACGCCCTTTTTGGCCAACCAAGCAACCTGGAAAGGCAAATCAGCGCTACAAAGAAGACTTGCTACCCATTGGTCAAAAGGGCCATGCTGAAAAAAGTCTCAAAACCAGAAATGCAGGACAGGCCATGGAGAAATGGGAGCCTTGCTACACTGATGGGCGGGATGTAAATTGCCAACAGCCACTCTGGAGAAGTGTACGGTGTGTCCTGAAACATCTAAAAAACACAGCTTAGAGAGCATAGGGCACTTCCACTCATGGGGGTATAAATTGGGAAAATGAAAAATCAGCAAGACACAAGCACCCCAAAGTTTAGGGCTGCTCTGTTGACAAGGACCTCCACTTCATTCCACCTTCAATATCCCAGGAAAGAGAAAAATGGATAAAGAAGTTGTGGTCCTTATGTACAATGGAATATCACTCAGCCATGAAATCAATGTCATAAGGCTAGTAGCAGCATGATGAGTGGATTTAGGTACGACGATTCTAAGTGAAATAAGTCACACAGAAAAGGACACTTCTCATAAGGTATCACTTATAGAGGGAATGTAAAAGCCGTTACACTTGAACTGAATTACAAAACAGAACAGAGTCACACATGCAGAAAACACACTATGGCTGCTTAACGGGAAAGGTGAGGTGGGGTGATACATAAAACAAGGGTTTCAAATTAGCTCAGATACCGTTCCATAAACCCAATATGTAATAGACAAGACCTACTCTTTGCTCAGAGAACTGGACTCAACACACCCTATTCACCGCACAAGAATATATCTGACTAGTAATAATCTTAAAACCTATGTATTGATATCTCTCTGTTAGTGTGTCAAGTGGGTGTAAAGCGGCATAAACACAGCAGTGAAAAGCAGCTAAACCCCATTATCAAAATAAATTACTTTTACAAACCCATGAAACAACAAAAGTGAAAGAGTTAGAAATTCTTACACAATGCGTTCAGGGGCTGTGATGCAACCTGGATTGACCATATCTAGACCCACTGCTGGATGAGACATAAGGGTGGACACTCTTGGGGCTGAGAGGTTTGGTGAGGTTGGGTGAGCAAACGCAGACCCTTTAAAGTAATACTGCGTGGTACCCATCGCATGGGTCCCAAATCTCCAGGTTCAAGGGCATCTTCCTACATCGAAAACATGCATGAGAAACCCAGAAGATGGTACACCGTGTGATGGGGAAAGGTTTCTAAAACGCACCTCATTTCTCATCTCCTTGTGCCCGGGTTCGCCATTCCAGCCGCTTTACTAGCAATCTCCCTACTTGGAGCATCAGCATCTTTAACCTCCAGTTCCGTACAAGTTGCAATTTGTCCTGAGGATGAACGGGAAGACGGGGAACGAACGAGAGACTAGGTCTTGGTGTCGGGACAGGCACAGGTCACTCGATTTTCCCATCAGGAAGAAGAATTAACCACAGGCTCAGCCTGCCCCCCGGAAAAAGAACAGGGCCTGAAGCCATCCTGCACTTTTGCGGCCAGCTCCCAAAAAAGCGAGTTGTAAAATGGAGGTTCAGGGCACTGCAATTCACAAACCTGCAGAGTTATAAATGATAACTCTCGTCCACAAATATATTGAGGGAAGGCAAAGAAGAGGATTTGAAATCAAGGCAGAATTGCACGAAACAGATTTCAGGAGGTAGATACGAATCGCCTTTAAAGCACATGAAAAGCGGCAAAACGTTGACAATGATGCCCTTGGCCAAAAAGGGCGTATGCGTTTTTTCCTGAATATATTCAGGAAAAAACGCATACGCCCTTTTTGGCCAACCAAGCAACCTGGAAAGGCAAATCAGCGCTACAGAGAAGTCTCGCTTCCCATCGGTCAAAAGGGCCATGCTGAAAAAACTGTCAAAACCAGAAATGCAGGACAGGCCATGGAGAAATGGGAGCCTTGCTAAACTGATGGGCGGGATGTAAATTGCCAACAGCCACTCTGGAGAAGTGTACGGTGTGTCCTGAAACATCTAAAAAACACAGCTTAGAGAGCATAGGGCACTTCCACTTATGGGGATATAAATTGGGAAAATGAAAAATCAGCAAGACACAAGCACCTCAAAGTTTAGGGCTGCTCTGTTGACAAGGACCTCCACTTCATTCCACCTTCAATATCCCAGGAAAGAGAAAAATGGATAAAGAAGTTGTGGTCCTTATGTACAATGGAATATCACTCAGCCATGAAATCAATATCATAAGGCTAGTAGCAGCATGATGAGTGGATTTAGGTACGACAATTCTAAGTGAAATAAGTCACACAGAAAAGGACACTTCTCATAAGGTATCACTGATAGATGGAATGTAAAAGCCGTTACACTTGAACAGAATTACAAAACAGAACAGAGTCACACATGCAGAAAACACACTATGGCTGCTTAACGGGAAAGGTGAGGTGGGGTGATACATAAAACAAGGGTTTCAAATTAGCTCAGATACCGTTCCATAAACCCAATATGTAATAGACAAGACCTACTCCTTGCTCAGAGAACTGGACTCAACACGCCCTATTCACCGCACAAGAATATATCTGACTAGTAATAATCTTAAAACCTATGTATTGATATCTCTCTGTTAGTGTGTCAAGTGGGTGTAAAGCGGCATAAACACAGCCGTGAAAAGCAGCTAAACCCCATTATCAAAATAAATTACTTTGAAACACCCATGAAACAAAGACAGTGAAAGAGAGAGAAATTCTTACACAATGCGTTCAGGGGCTGTGATGCAACCTGGATTGACCATATCTAGACCCACAGCTGGATGAGACATAAGGGTGGACACTCTTGGGGCTGAGAGGTTTGGTGAGGTTGGGTGAGCAAACGCAGACCCTTTAAAGTAAGACTGCGTGGTACCCATCGCATGGGTCCCAAATCTCCAGCTTCAAGGGCATCTTCCTACATCGAAAACATGCATGAGAATCCCAGATGATGGTACACCGTGTGATGGGGAAAGGTTTCTAAAACGCACCTCATTTCTCATCTCCTTGTGCCCGGGTTCGCCATTCCAGCCGCTTTACTAGCAATCTCCCTACTTAGAGCATCAGCACCTTTAACCTCCTGTTCCGTACAGGTTGCAATTTGTCCGGAGGATGAACGGGAATACGGGGAACCAATGAGAGACTAGCTCTTGGTGTTGGGACAGGCACAGGTCACTCTATTTTCCCATCAGGAAGAAGAATTAACCACAGGCTCAGCCTGCCCCGCGGAACTAGAACAGGGCCTGAAGCCATCCTGCGCTTTTGCGGCCAGCTCCCTAAAAAGCGAGTTGCACAATGGAGCTTCAGGGCACTGCAATTCACAAACCTGCAGAGTTATAAATGATAACTCTCGTCCACAAATATATTGAGGGAAGGCAAAGAAGAGGATTTGAAATCAAGGCAGAATTGCAGGAAACAGATTTCAGGAGGTAGATTCGAATCGCTTTAAAGCACACGAAAAGCGGCAAAACGTTGACAATGATGCCCTTGGCCAAAAAGGGCGTATGCGTTTTTTCCTGAATATATTCAGGAAAAAACGCATACGCCCTTTTTGGCCAACCAAGCAACCTGGAAAGGCAAATCAGTGTTACAAAGAAGTCTCGCTTCCCGTCGGTCAAAAGGGCCATGCTGAAAAAAGTGTCAAAACCAGAAATGCAGGACAGGCCATGGAGAAATGGGAGCCTTGCTACACTGATGAGCGGGATGTAAATTGCCAACAGCCACTCTGGAGAAGTGTACGGTGTGTCCTGAAACATCTAAAAAACACAGCTTAGAGAGCATAGGGCACTTCCACTCATGGGGATATAAATTGGCAAAATGAAAAATCAGCAACACAAAAGCACCCCAAAGTTTAGGGCTGCTCTCTTGACAAGGACCTCCACTTCATTCCACCTTAAATATCCCAGGAAAGAGAAAAATGGATAAAGAAGTGGTGATCCTTATGTACAATGGAATATCACTCAGCCATGAAATCAATGTCATAAGGCTACTAGCAGCATGATGAGTGGATTTAGGTACGACGATTCTAAGTGAAATAAGTCACACAGAAAAGGACACTTCTCATAAGGTATCACTGATAGAGGGAATGTAAAAACCGTTACACTTGAACTGAATTACCAAACAGAACAGAGTCACACATGCAGAAAACACACTATGGCTGCTTAACGGGAAAGGTGAGGTGGGGTGATACATAAAACAAGGGTATCAAATTAGCTCAGATACCGTTCCATACACCCAATATGTAATAGACAAGACCTACTCCTTGCTCAGAGAACTGGACTCAACACGCCCTATTCACAGCACAAGAATATATCTGACTAATAATAATCGTAAAACCTATGTATTGATATCTCTCTGTTAGTGTGTCAAGTGGGTGTAAAGTGGCATAAACCCAGCAGTGAAAAGCAGCTAAACCCCATTATAAAAATAAACTACTTTTAAAAACCCATGAAACAACGACAGTGAAAGAGATAGAAATTTTACACAATGAGTTCAGGGGCTGTGATACAACCTGGATTGACCATATCTAGACCCACAGCTGGATGAGACATAAGGGTGGACACTCTTGGGGCTGAGAGGTTTGGTGAGGTTGGGTGAGCAAACGCAGACCCTTTAAAGTAATACTGCGTGGTACCCATCGCATGGGTCCCAAATCTCCAGGTTCAAGGGCATCTTCCTACATCGAAAACATGCATGAGAAAACAAAAAGATGGTACACCATGTGATGGGGAAAGGTTTCTAAAACGCACCTCATTTCTCTTCTCCTTGTGCCCGGGTTCGCCATTCCAGCTGCTTTACTAACAATCTCCCTACTTGGAGCATCAGCACCTTTAACCTCCTGTTCCGTACAGGTTGCAATTTGTCCTGAGGATGAACGGGTAGACGGGGAACCAGTGAGAGACTAGCTCTTGGTGTTGGGACAGGCACAGGTCACTCTATTTTCCCATCAGGAAGAAGAATTAACCAGAGGCTCATCCTCCCCCCCGGAACCAGAACAGGGCCTGAAGCCATCCTGCGCTTTTGCGGCCAGCTCCCAAAAAAGCGAGTTGTAAAATGGAGCTTCAGGGCACTGCAATTCACAAACCTGCAGAGTTATAAATGATAACTCTCGTCCACAAATATATTGAGGGAAGGCAAAGAAGTGGATTTGAAATCAAGGCAGAATTGCAGGAAACAGATTTCAGGAGGTAGATTCGAATCGCCTTTAAAGCACATGAAAAGCGGCAAAACGTTGACAATGATGCCCTTGGCCAAAAAGGGCGTATGCGTTTTTTCCTGAATATATTCAGGAAAAAACGCATACGCCCTTTTTGGCCAACCAAGCAACCTGGAAAGGCAAATCAGCGCTACAAAGAAGACTCGCTACCCGTCGGTCAAAAGGGCCATGCTGAACAACGTGTCAAAACCAGAAATGCAGGACAGGCCATGGAGAAATGGGAGCCTTGCTACACTGATGGGCGGGATGTAAATTGCCAACAGCCACTCTGGAGAAGTGTACGGTGTGTCCTGAAACATCTAAAAAACACAGCTTAGAGAGCATAGGGCACTTCCACTCATGGGGGTATAAATTGGGAAAATGAAAAATCAGCAAGACACAAGCACCCCAAAGTTTAGGGCTGCTCTGTTGACAAGGACCTCCACTTCATTCCACCTTCAATATCCCAGGAAAGAGAAAAATGGATAAAGAAGTTGTGGTCCTTATGTACAATGGAATATCACTCAGCCATGAAATCAATGTCATAAGGCTAGTAGCAGCATGATGAGTGGATTTAGGTACGACGATTCTAAGTGAAATAAGTCACACAGAAAAGGACACTTCTCATAAGGTATCACTTAAGGAGGGAATGTAAAAAGCGTTACACTTGAACTGAATTACAAAACAGAACAGAGTCACACATGCAGAAAACACACTATGGCTGCTTAACGGGAAAGGTGAGGTGGCGTGATACATAAAACAAGGGTTTCAAATTAGCTCAGATACCGTTCCATAAACCCAATATGTAATAGACAAGACCTACTCTTTGCTCAGAGAACTGGACTCAACACACCCTATTCACCGCACAAGAATATATCTGACTAGTAATAATCTTAAAACCTATGTATTGATATCTCTCTGTTAGTGTGTCAAGTGGGTGTAAAGCGGCATAAACACAGCAGTGAAAAGCAGCTAAACCCCATTATCAAAATAAATTACTTTGAAAAACCCATGAAACAAAGACAGTGAAAGAGAGAGAAATTCTTACACAATGCGTTCAGGGGCTGTGATGCAACCTGGATTGACCATATCTAGACCCACAGCTGGATGAGACATAAGGGTGGACTCTCTTGGGGCTGAGAGGTTTGGTGAGGTTGGGTGAGCAAACGCAGACCCTTTAAAGTAATACTGCGTGGTACCCATCGCATGGGTCCCAAATCTCCAGGTTCAAGGGCATCTTCCTACATCGAAAACATGCATGAGAAAACAAAAAGATGGTACACCATGTGATGGGGAAAGGTTTCTAAAACGCACCTCATTTCTCTTCTCCTTGTGCCCGGGTTCGCCATTCCAGCCGCTTTACTAACAATCTCCCTACTTGTAGCATCAGCACCTTTAACCTCCTGTTCCGTACAGGTTGCAATTTGTCCTGAGGATGAACGGGTAGACGGGGAACCAGTGAGAGACTAGCTCTTGGTGTTGGGACAGGCACAGGTCACTCTATTTTCCCATCAGGAAGAAGAATTAACCGGAGGCTCCTCCTCCCCCCCGGAACCAGAACAGGGCCTGAAGCCATCCTGCGCTTTTGCGGCCAGCTCCCAAAAAAGCGAGTTGTAAAATGGAGCTTCAGGGCACTGCAATTCACAAACCTGCAGAGTTATAAATGATAACTCTCGTCCACAAATATATTGAGGGAAGGCAAAGAAGAGGATTTGAAATCAAGGCAGAATTGCAGGAAACAGATTTCAGGAGGTAGATTCGAATCGCCTTTAAAGCACATGAAAAGTGGCAAAACGTTGACAATGATGCCCTTGGCCACAAAGGGCGTATGCGTTTTTTCCTGAATATATTCAGGAAAAAACGCATACGCCCTTTTTGGCCAACCAAGCAACCTGGAAAGGCAAATCAGCGCTACAAAGAAGACTCGCTACCCGTCGGTCAAAAGGGCCATGCTGAAAAAAGTCTCAAAACCAGAAATGCAGGACAGGCCATGGAGAAATGGGAGCCTTGCTAAACTGATGGGCAGGATGTAAATTGCCAACAGCCACTCTGGAGAAGTGTACGGTGTGTCCTGAAACATCTAAAAAACACAGCTTAGAGAGCATAGGGCACTTCCACTTATGGGGATATAAATTGGGAAAATGAAAAATCAGCAAGACACAAGCACCTCAAAGTTTAGGGCTGCTCTGTTGACAAGGACCTCCACTTCATTCCACCTTCAATATCCCAGGAAAGAGAAAAATGGATAAAGAAGTTGTGGTCCTTATGTACAATGGAATATCACTCAGCCATGAAATCAATATCATAAGGCTAGTAGCAGCATGATGAGTGGATTTAGGTACGACAATTCTAAGTGAAATAAGTCACACAGAAAAGGACACTTCTCATAAGGTATCACTGATAGATGGAATGTAAAAGCCGTTACACTTGAACAGAATTACAAAACAGAACAGAGTCACACATGCAGAAAACACACTATGGCTGCTTAACGGGAAAGGTGAGGTGGGGTGATACATAAAACAAGGGTTTCAAATTAGCTCAGATACCGTTCCATAAACCCAATATGTAATAGACAAGACCTACTCCTTGCTCAGAGAACTGGACTCAACACGCGCTATTCACCGCACAAGAATATATCTGACTAGTAATAATCTTAAAACCTATGTATTGATATCTCTCTGTTAGTGTGTCAAGTGGGTGTAAAGCGGCATAAACACAGCCGTGAAAAGCAGCTAAACCCCATTATCAAAATAAATTACTTTGAAACACCCATGAAACAAAGACAGTGAAAGAGAGAGAAATTCTTACACAATGCGTTCAGGGGCTGTGATGCAACCTGGATTGACCATATCTAGACCCACAGCTGGATGAGACATAAGGGTGGACACTCTTGGGGCTGAGAGGTTTGGTGAGGTTGGGTGAGCAAACGCAGACCCTTTAAAGTAAGACTGCGTGGTACCCATCGCATGGGTCCCAAATCTCCAGCTTCAAGGGCATCTTCCTACATCGAAAACATGCATGAGAAACCCAGATGATGGTACACCGTGTGATGGGGAAAGGTTTCTAAAACGCACCTCATTTCTCATCTCCTTGTGCCCGGGTTCGCCATTCCAGCCGCTTTACTAGCAATCTCCCTACTTAGAGCATCAGCACCTTTAACCTCCTGTTCCGTACAGGTTGCAATTTGTCCGGAGGATGAACGGGAAGACGGGGAACCAATGAGAGACTAGCTCTTGGTGTTGGGACAGGCACAGGTCACTCTATTTTCCCATCAGGAAGAAGAATTAACCACAGGCTCAGCCTGCCCCGCGGAACTAGAACAGGGCCTGAAGCCATCCTGCGCTTTTGCGGCCAGCTCCCTAAAAAGCGAGTTGCACAATGGAGCTTCAGGGCACTGCAATTCACAAACCTGCAGAGTTATAAATGATAACTCTCGTCCACAAATATATTGAGGGAAGGCAAAGAAGAGGATTTGAAATCAAGGCAGAATTGCAGGAAACAGATTTCAGGAGGTAGATTCGAATCGCTTTAAAGCACACGAAAAGCGGCAAAACGTTGACAATGATGCCCTTGGCCAAAAAGGGCGTATGCGTTTTTTCCTGAATATATTCAGGAAAAAACGCATACGCCCTTTTTGGCCAACCAAGCAACCTGGAAAGGCAAATCAGTGTTACAAAGAAGTCTCGCTTCCCGTCGGTCAAAAGGGCCATGCTGAAAAAAGTGTCAAAACCAGAAATGCAGGACAGGCCATGGAGAAATGGGAGCCTTGCTACACTGATGAGCGGGATGTAAATTGCCAACAGCCACTCTGGAGAAGTGTACGGTGTGTCCTGAAACATCTAAAAAACACAGCTTAGAGAGCATAGGGCACTTCCACTCATGGGGATATAAATTGGCAAAATGAAAAATCAGCAACACAAAAGCACCCCAAAGTTTAGGGCTGCTCTCTTGACAAGGACCTCCACTTCATTCCACCTTAAATATCCCAGGAAAGAGAAAAATGGATAAAGAAGTGGTGATCCTTATGTACAATGGAATATCACTCAGCCATGAAATCAATGTCATAAGGCTAGTAGCAGCATGATGAGTGGATTTAGGTACGACGATTCTAAGTGAAATAAGTCACACAGAAAAGGACACTTCTCATAAGGTATCACTGATAGAGGGAATGTAAAAACCGTTACACTTGAACTGAATTACCAAACAGAACAGAGTCACACATGCAGAAAACACACTATGGCTGCTTAACGGGAAAGGTGAGGTGGGGTGATACATAAAACAAGGGTATCAAATTAGCTCAGATACCGTTCCATACACCCAATATGTAATAGACAAGACCTACTCCTTGCTCAGAGAACTGGACTCAACACGCCCTATTCACAGCACAAGAATATATCTGACTAATAATAATCGTAAAACCTATGTATTGATATCTCTCTGTTAGTGTGTCAAGTGGGTGTAAAGTGGCATAAACCCAGCAGTGAAAAGCAGCTAAACCCCATTATAAAAATAAACTACTTTTAAAAACCCATGAAACAACGACAGTGAAAGAGATAGAAATTTTACACAATGAGTTCAGGGGCTGTGATACAACCTGGATTGACCATATCTAGACCCACAGCTGGATGAGACATAAGGGTGGACACTCTTGGGGCTGAGAGGTTTGGTGAGGTTGGGTGAGCAAACGCAGACCCTTTAAAGTAATACTGCGTGGTACCCATCGCATGGGTCCCAAATCTCCAGGTTCAAGGGCATCTTCCTACATCGAAAACATGCATGAGAAAACAAAAAGATGGTACACCATGTGATGGGGAAAGGTTTCTAAAACGCACCTCATTTCTCTTCTCCTTGTGCCCGGGTTCGCCATTCCAGCTGCTTTACTAACAATCTCCCTACTTGGAGCATCAGCACCTTTAACCTCCTGTTCCGTACAGGTTGCAATTTGTCCTGAGGATGAACGGGTAGACGGGGAACCAGTGAGAGACTAGCTCTTGGTGTTGGGACAGGCACAGGTCACTCTATTTTCCCATCAGGAAGAAGAATTAACCAGAGGCTCATCCTCCCCCCCGGAACCAGAACAGGGCCTGAAGCCATCCTGCGCTTTTGCGGCCAGCTCCCAAAAAAGCGAGTTGTAAAATGGAGCTTCAGGGCACTGCAATTCACAAACCTGCAGAGTTATAAATGATAACTCTCGTCCACAAATATATTGAGGGAAGGCAAAGAAGTGGATTTGAAATCAAGGCAGAATTGCAGGAAACAGATTTCAGGAGGTAGATTCGAATCGCCTTTAAAGCACATGAAAAGCGGCAAAACGTTGACAATGATGCCCTTGGCCAAAAAGGGCGTATGCGTTTTTTCCTGAATATATTCAGGAAAAAACGCATACGCCCTTTTTGGCCAACCAAGCAACCTGGAAAGGCAAATCAGCGCTACAAAGAAGACTCGCTACCCGTCGGTCAAAAGGGCCATGCTGAACAACGTGTCAAAACCAGAAATGCAGGACAGGCCATGGAGAAATGGGAGCCTTGCTACACTGATGGGCGGGATGTAAATTGCCAACAGCCACTCTGGAGAAGTGTACGGTGTGTCCTGAAACATCTAAAAAACACAGCTTAGAGAGCATAGGGCACTTCCACTCATGGGGGTATAAATTGGGAAAATGAAAAATCAGCAAGACACAAGCACCCCAAAGTTTAGGGCTGCTCTGTTGACAAGGACCTCCACTTCATTCCACCTTCAATATCCCAGGAAAGAGAAAAATGGATAAAGAAGTTGTGGTCCTTATGTACAATGGAATATCACTCAGCCATGAAATCAATGTCATAAGGCTAGTAGCAGCATGATGAGTGGATTTAGGTACGACGATTCTAAGTGAAATAAGTCACACAGAAAAGGACACTTCTCATAAGGTATCACTTAAGGAGGGAATGTAAAAAGCGTTACACTTGAACTGAATTACAAAACAGAACAGAGTCACACATGCAGAAAACACACTATGGCTGCTTAACGGGAAAGGTGAGGTGGCGTGATACATAAAACAAGGGTTTCAAATTAGCTCAGATACCGTTCCATAAACCCAATATGTAATAGACAAGACCTACTCTTTGCTCAGAGAACTGGACTCAACACACCCTATTCACCGCACAAGAATATATCTGACTAGTAATAATCTTAAAACCTATGTATTGATATCTCTCTGTTAGTGTGTCAAGTGGGTGTAAAGCGGCATAAACACAGCAGTGAAAAGCAGCTAAACCCCATTATCAAAATAAATTACTTTGAAAAACCCATGAAACAAAGACAGTGAAAGAGAGAGAAATTCTTACACAATGCGTTCAGGGGCTGTGATGCAACCTGGATTGACCATATCTAGACCCACAGCTGGATGAGACATAAGGGTGGACTCTCTTGGGGCTGAGAGGTTTGGTGAGGTTGGGTGAGCAAACGCAGACCCTTTAAAGTAATACTGCGTGGTACCCATCGCATGGGTCCCAAATCTCCAGGTTCAAGGGCATCTTCCTACATCGAAAACATGCATGAGAAAACAAAAAGATGGTACACCATGTGATGGGGAAAGGTTTCTAAAACGCACCTCATTTCTCTTCTCCTTGTGCCCGGGTTCGCCATTCCAGCCGCTTTACTAACAATCTCCCTACTTGGAGCATCAGCACCTTTAACCTCCTGTTCCGTACAGGTTGCAATTTGTCCTGAGGATGAACGGGTAGACGGGGAACCAGTGAGAGACTAGCTCTTGGTGTTGGGACAGGCACAGGTCACTCTATTTTCCCATCAGGAAGAAGAATTAACCGGAGGCTCCTCCTCCCCCCCGGAACCAGAACAGGGCCTGAAGCCATCCTGCGCTTTTGCGGCCAGCTCCCAAAAAAGCGAGTTGTAAAATGGAGCTTCAGGGCACTGCAATTCACAAACCTGCAGAGTTATAAATGATAACTCTCGTCCACAAATATATTGAGGGAAGGCAAAGAAGAGGATTTGAAATCAAGGCAGAATTGCAGGAAACAGATTTCAGGAGGTAGATTCGAATCGCCTTTAAAGCACATGAAAAGTGGCAAAACGTTGACAATGATGCCCTTGGCCACAAAGGGCGTATGCGTTTTTTCCTGAATATATTCAGGAAAAAACGCATACGCCCTTTTTGGCCAACCAAGCAACCTGGAAAGGCAAATCAGCGCTACAAAGAAGACTCGCTACCCGTCGGTCAAAAGGGCCATGCTGAAAAAAGTCTCAAAACCAGAAATGCAGGACAGGCCATGGAGAAATGGGAGCCTTGCTAAACTGATGGGCGGGATGTAAATTGCCAACAGCCACTCTGGAGAAGTGTACGGTGTGTCCTGAAACATCTAAAAAACACAGCTTAGAGAGCATAGGGCACTTCCACTTATGGGGATATAAATTGGGAAAATGAAAAATCAGCAAGACACAAGCACCTCAAAGTTTAGGGCTGCTCTGTTGACAAGGACCTCCACTTCATTCCACCTTCAATATCCCAGGAAAGAGAAAAATGGATAAAGAAGTTGTGGTCCTTATGTACAATGGAATATCACTCAGCCATGAAATCAATATCATAAGGCTAGTAGCAGCATGATGAGTGGATTTAGGTACGACAATTCTAAGTGAAATAAGTCACACAGAAAAGGACACTTCTCATAAGGTATCACTGATAGATGGAATGTAAAAGCCGTTACACTTGAACAGAATTACAAAACAGAACAGAGTCACACATGCAGAAAACACACTATGGCTGCTTAACGGGAAAGGTGAGGTGGGGTGATACATAAAACAAGGGTTTCAAATTAGCTCAGATACCGTTCCATAAACCCAATATGTAATAGACAAGACCTACTCCTTGCTCAGAGAACTGGACTCAACACGCCCTATTCACCGCACAAGAATATATCTGACTAGTAATAATCTTAAAACCTATGTATTGATATCTCTCTGTTAGTGTGTCAAGTGGGTGTAAAGCGGCATAAACACAGCCGTGAAAAGCAGCTAAACCCCATTATCAAAATAAATTACTTTGAAACACCCATGAAACAAAGACAGTGAAAGAGAGAGAAATTCTTACACAATGCGTTCAGGGGCTGTGATGCAACCTGGATTGACCATATCTAGACCCACAGCTGGATGAGACATAAGGGTGGACACTCTTGGGGCTGAGAGGTTTGGTGAGGTTGGGTGAGCAAACGCAGACCCTTTAAAGTAATACTGCGTGGTACCCATCGCATGGGTCCCAAATCTCCAGGTTCAAGGGCATCTTCCTACATCGAAAACATGCATGAGAAAACAAAAAGATGGTACACCATGTGATGGGGAAAGGTTTCTAAAACGCACCTCATTTCTCTTCTCCTTGTGCCCGGGTTCGCCATTCCAGCCGCTTTACTAACAATGTCCCTACTTGGAGCATCAGCACCTTTAACCTCCTGTTCCGTACAGGTTGCAATTTGTCCTGAGGATGAACGGGTAGACGGGGAACCAGTGAGAGACTAGCTCTTGGTGTTGGGACAGGCACAGGTCACTCTATTTTCCCATCAGGAAGAAGAATTAACCAGAGGCTCATCCTCCCCCCCGGAACCAGAACAGGGCCTGAAGCCATCCTGCGCTTTTGCGGCCAGCTCCCAAAAAAGCGAGTTGTAAAATGGAGCTTCAGGGCACTGCAATTCACAAACCTGCAGAGTTATAAATGATAACTCTCGTCCACAAATATATTGAGGGAAGGCAAAGAAGTGGATTTGAAATCAAGGCAGAATTGCAGGAAACAGATTTCAGGAGGTAGATTCGAATCGCCTTTAAAGCACATGAAAAGCGGCAAAACGTTGACAATGATGCCCTTGGCCAAAAAGGGCGTATGCGTTTTTTCCTGAATATATTCAGGAAAAAACGCATACGCCCTTTTTGGCCAACCAAGCAACCTGGAAAGGCAAATCAGCGCTACAAAGAAGACTCGCTACCCGTCGGTCAAAAGGGCCATGCTGAAAAACGTGTCAAAACCAGAAATGCAGGACAGGCCATGGAGAAATGGGAGCCTTGCTACACTGATGGGCGGGATGTAAATTGCCAACAGCCACTCTGGAGAAGTGTACGGTGTGTCCTGAAACATCTAAAAAACACAGCTTAGAGAGCATAGGGCACTTCCACTCATGGGGGTATAAATTGGGAAAATGAAAAATCAGCAAGACACAAGCACCCCAAAGTTTAGGGCTGCTCTGTTGACAAGGACCTCCACTTCATTCCATCTTCAATATCCCAGGAAAGAGAAAAATGGATACAGAAGTTGTGGTCCTTATGTACAATGGAATATCACTCAGCCATGAAATCAATGTCATAAGGCTAGTAGCAGCATGATGAGTGGATTTAGGTACGACGATTCTAGGTGAAATAAGTCACACAGAAAAGGACACTTCTCATAAGGTATCACTTATAGAGGGAATGTAAAAGCCGTTACACTTGAACTGAATTACAAAACAGAACAGAGTCACACATGCAGAAAACACACTATGGCTGCTTAACGGGAAAGGTGAGGTGGCGTGATACATAAAACAAGGGTTTCAAATTAGCTCAGATACCGTTCCATAAACCCAATATGTAATAGACAAGACCTACTCTTTGCTCAGAGAACTGGACTCAACACACCCTATTCACCGCACAAGAATATATCTGACTAGTAATAATCTTAAAACCTATGTATTGATATCTCTCTGTTAGTGTGTCAAGTGGGTGTAAAGCGGCATAAACACAGCAGTGAAAAGCAGCTAAACCCCATTATCAAAATAAATTACTTTGAAAAACCCATGAAACAAAGACAGTGAAAGAGAGAGAAATTCTTACACAATGCGTTCAGGGGCTGTGATGCAACCTGGATTGACCATATCTAGACCCACAGCTGGATGAGACATAAGGGTGGACACTCTTGGGGCTGAGAGGTTTGGTGAGGTTGGGTGAGCAAACGCAGACCCTTTAAAGTAATACTGCGTGGTACCCATCGCATGGGTCCCAAATCTCCAGGTTCAAGGGCATCTTCCTACATCGAAAACATGCATGAGAAAACAAAAAGATGGTACACCATGTGATGGGGAAAGGTTTCTAAAACGCACCTCATTTCTCTTCTCCTTGTGCCCGGGTTCGCCATTCCAGCTGCTTTACTAACAATCTCCCTACTTGTAGCATCAGCACCTTTAACCTCCTGTTCCGTACAGGTTGCAATTTGTCCTGAGGATGAACGGGTAGACGGGGAACCAGTGAGAGACTAGCTCTTGGTGTTGGGACAGGCACAGGTCACTCTATTTTCCCATCAGGAAGAAGAATTAACCAGAGGCTCATCCTCCCCCCCGGAACCAGAACAGGGCCTGAAGCCATCCTGCGCTTTTGCGGCCAGATCCCAAAAAAGCGAGTTGTAAAATGGAGCTTCAGGGAACTGCAATTCACAAACCTGCAGAGTTATAAATGATAACTCTCGTCCACAAATATATTGAGGGAAGGCAAAGAAGAGGATTTGAAATCAAGGCAGAATTGCAGGAAACAGATTTCAGGAGGTAGATTCGAATCGCCTTTAAAGCACATGAAAAGCGGCAAAACGTTGACAATGATGCCCTTGGCCAAAAAGGGCGTATGCGTTTTTTCCTGAATATATTCAGGAAAAAACGCATACGCCCTTTTTGGCCAACCAAGCAACCTGGAAAGGCAAATCAGCGCTACAAAGAAGACTCGCTACCAGTCGGTCAAAATGGCCATGCTGAAAAAAGTCTCAAAACCAGAAATGCAGGACAGGCCATGGAGATATGGGAGCCTTGCTACACTGATGGGCGGGATGTAAATTGCCAACAGCCACTCTGGAGAAGTGTACGGTGTGTCCTGAAACATCTAAAAAACACAGCTTAGAGAGCATAGGGCACTTCCACTCATGGGGATATAAATTGGGAAAATGAAAAATCAGCAAGACACAAGCACCCCAAAGTTTAGGGCTGCTCTGTTGACAAGGACCTCCACTTCATTCCACCTTCAATATCCCAGGAAAGAGAAAAATGGATAAAGAAGTTGTGGTCCTTATGTACAATGGAATATCACTCAGCCATGAAATCAATGTCATAAGGCTAGTAGCAGCATGATGAGTGGATTTAGGTACAACGATTCTAAGTGAAATAAGTCACACAGAAAAGGACACTTCTCATAAGGTATCACTTAAGGAGGGAATGTAAAAAGCGTTACACTTGAACTGAATTACAAAACAGAACAGAGTCACACATGCAGAAAACACACTATGGCTGCTTAACGGGAAAGGTGAGGTGGCGTGATACATAAAACAAGGGTTTCAAATTAGCTCAGATACCGTTCCATAAACCCAATATGTAATAGACAAGACCTACTCTTTGCTCAGAGAACTGGACTCAACACACCCTATTCACCGCACAAGAATATATCTGACTAGTAATAATCTTAAAACCTATGTATTGATATCTCTCTGTTAGTGTGTCAAGTGGGTGTAAAGCGGCATAAACACAGCAGTGAAAAGCAGCTAAACCCCATTATCAAAATAAATTACTTTGAAAAACCCATGAAACAAAGACAGTGAAAGAGAGAGAAATTCTTACACAATGCGTTCAGGGGCTGTGATGCAACCTGGATTGACCATATCTAGACCCACAGCTGGATGAGACATAAGGGTGGACACTCTTGGGGCTGAGAGGTTTGGTGAGGTTGGGTGAGCAAACGCAGACCCTTTAAAGTAATACTGCGTGGTACCCATCGCATGGGTCCCAAATCTCCAGGTTCAAGGGCATCTTCCTACATCGAAAACATGCATGAGAAAACAAAAAGATGGTACACCGTGTGATGGGGAAAGGTTTCTAAAACGCACCTCATTTCTCATCTCCTTGTGCCCGGGTTCGCCATTCCAGCCGCTTTACTAACAATCTCCCTACTTGGAGCATCAGCACCTTTAACCTCCTGTTCCGTACAGGTTGCAATTTGTCCTGAGGATGAACGTGTAGACGGGGAACCAGTGAGAGACTAGCTCTTGGTGTTGGGACAGGCACAGGTCACTCTATTTTCCCATCAGGAAAAAGAATTAACCACAGGCTCATCCCCCCCCCGGGAACCAGAACAGGGCCTGAAGCCATCCTGCGCTTTTGCGGCCAGCTCCCAAAAAAGCGAGTAGTAAAATGGAGGTTCAGGGCACTGCAATTCACAAACCTGCAGAGTTATAAATGGTAACTCTCGTCCACAAATATATTGAGGGAAGGCAAAGAAGAGGATTTGAAATCAAGGCAGATTTGCAGGAAACAGATTTCAGGAGGTAGATTCGAATCGCCTTTAAAGCACATGAAAAGCGGCAAAACGTTGACAATGATGCCCTTGGCCAAAAAGGGCGTATGCGTTTTTTCCTGAATATATTCAGGAAAAAACGCATACGCCCTTTTTGGCCAACCAAGCAACCTGGAAAGGCAAATCAGCGCTACAAAGAAGACTTGCTACCCATTGGTCAAAAGGGCCATGCTGAAAAAAGTCTCAAAACCAGAAATGCAGGACAGGCCATGGAGAAATGGGAGCCTTGCTACACTGATGGGCGGGATGTAAATTGCCAACAGCCACTCTGGAGAAGTGTACGGTGTGTCCTGAAACATCTAAAAAACACAGCTTAGAGAGCATAGGGCACTTCCACTCATGGGGGTATAAATTGGGAAAATGAAAAATCAGCAAGACACAAGCACCCCAAAGTTTAGGGCTGCTCTGTTGACAAGGACCTCCACTTCATTCCACCTTCAATATCCCAGGAAAGAGAAAAATGGATAAAGAAGTTGTGGTCCTTATGTACAATGGAATATCACTCAGCCATGAAATCAATGTCATAAGGCTAGTAGCAGCATGATGAGTGGATTTAGGTACGACGATTCTAAGTGAAATAAGTCACACAGAAAAGGACACTTCTCATAAGGTATCACTTATAGAGGGAATGTAAAAGCCGTTACACTTGAACTGAATTACAAAACAGAACAGAGTCACACATGCAGAAAACACACTATGGCTGCTTAACGGGAAAGGTGAGGTGGGGTGATACATAAAACAAGGGTTTCAAATTAGCTCAGATACCGTTCCATAAACCCAATATGTAATAGACAAGACCTACTCTTTGCTCAGAGAACTGGACTCAACACACCCTATTCACCGCACAAGAATATATCTGACTAGTAATAATCTTAAAACCTATGTATTGATATCTCTCTGTTAGTGTGTCAAGTGGGTGTAAAGCGGCATAAACACAGCAGTGAAAAGCAGCTAAACCCCATTATCAAAATAAATTACTTTTACAAACCCATGAAACAACAAAAGTGAAAGAGTTAGAAATTCTTACACAATGCGTTCAGGGGCTGTGATGCAACCTGGATTGACCATATCTAGACCCACTGCTGGATGAGACATAAGGGTGGACACTCTTGGGGCTGAGAGGTTTGGTGAGGTTGGGTGAGCAAACGCAGACCCTTTAAAGTAATACTGCGTGGTACCCATCGCATGGGTCCCAAATCTCCAGGTTCAAGGGCATCTTCCTACATCGAAAACATGCATGAGAAACCCAGAAGATGGTACACCGTGTGATGGGGAAAGGTTTCTAAAACGCACCTCATTTCTCATCTCCTTGTGCCCGGGTTCGCCATTCCAGCCGCTTTACTAGCAATCTCCCTACTTGGAGCATCAGCATCTTTAACCTCCAGTTCCGTACAAGTTGCAATTTGTCCTGAGGATGAACGGGAAGACAGGGAACGAACGAGAGACTAGGTCTTGGTGTCGGGACAGGCACAGGTCACTCGATTTTCCCATCAGGAAGAAGAATTAACCACAGGCTCAGCCTGCCCCCCGGAAAAAGAACAGGGCCTGAAGCCATCCTGCACTTTTGCGGCCAGCTCCCAAAAAAGCGAGTTGTAAAATGGAGGTTCAGGGCACTGCAATTCACAAACCTGCAGAGTTATAAATGATAACTCTCGTCCACAAATATATTGAGGGAAGGCAAAGAAGAGGATTTGAAATCAAGGCAGAATTGCACGAAACAGATTTCAGGAGGTAGATACGAATCGCCTTTAAAGCACATGAAAAGCGGCAAAACGTTGACAATGATGCCCTTGGCCAAAAAGGGCGTATGCGTTTTTTCCTGAATATATTCAGGAAAAAACGCATACGCCCTTTTTGGCCAACCAAGCAACCTGGAAAGGCAAATCAGCGCTACAGAGAAGTCTCGCTTCCCATCGGTCAAAAGGGCCATGCTGAAAAAAGTCTCAAAACCAGAAATGCAGGACAGGCCATGGAGAAATGGGAGCCTTGCTACACTGATGGGCGGGATGTAAATTGCCAACAGCCACTCTGGAGAAGTGTACGGTGTGTCCTGAAACATCTGAAAAACACAGCTTAGAGAGCATAGGGCACTTCCACTCATGGGGGTATAAATTGGGAAAATGAAAAATCAGCAAGACACAAGCACCCCAAAGTTGAGGGCTGCTCTGTTGACAAGGACCTCCACTTCATTCCACCTTAAATATCCCAGGAAAGAGAAAAATGGATAAAGAAGTTGTGGTCCTTATGTACAATGGAATATCACTCAGCCATGAAATCAATGTCATAAGGTTAGTAGCAGCATGATGAGTGGATTTAGGTACGACGATTCTAAGTGAAATAAGTCACACAGAAAAGGACACTTCTCATAAGGTATCACTTTTAGAGGGAATGTAAAAAACGTTACACTTGAACTGAATTACAAAACAGAACAGAGTCACACATGCAGAAAACAGACTATGGCTGCTTAACGGGAAAGATGAGGTGGGGTGATACATAAAACAAGGGTATCAAATTAGCTCAGATACCGTTCCATAAACCCAATATGTAGTAGACAAGACCTACTCCTTGCTCAGAGAACTGGACTCAACACGCCCTATTCACCGCACAAGAATATACCTGACTAGTAATAATCTTAAAACCTATGTATTGATATCTCTCTGTTAGTGTGTCAAGTGGGTGTAAAGCGGCATAAACACAGCAGTGAAAAGCAGCTAAACCCCATTATGAAAATAAATTACTTTGAAAAACCCATGAAACAACGACAGTGAAAGAGATAGAAATTCTTACACAATGAGTTCAGGGGCTGTGATGCAACCTGGATTGACCATATCTAGACCCACAGCTGGATGAGACATAAGGGTGGACACTCTTGGGGCTGAGAGGTTTGGTGAGGTTGGGTGAGCAAACACAGACCCTTTAAAGTAATACTGCGTGGTACCCATCGCATGGGTCCCAAATCTCCAGGTTCAAGGGCATCTTCCTACATCGAAAACATGCATGAGAAACCCAGAAGATGGTACACCGTGTGATAGGGAAAGGTTTCTAAAACGCACCTCATTTCTCATCTCCTTGTGCCCGGGTTCGCCATTCCAGCTGCTTTACTAGCAATCTCCCTACTTGGAGCATCAGCACCTTTAACCTCCTGTTCCGTACAGGTTGCAATTTGTCCTGAGGATGAACGGCAAGACGGGGAACCAACGAGAGACTAGCTCTTGGTGTTGGGACAGGCACAGGTCACTCTATTTTCCCATCAGGAAGAAGAATTAACCACAGGCTCAGCCTGCCCCCCAGAACCAGAACAGGGCCTGAAGCCATCCTGCGCTTTTGCGGCCAGCTCCCAAAAAAGCGAGTTGTAAAATGGAGGTTCAGGGCACTGCAATTCACAAACCTGCAGAGTTATAAATGATAACTCTCGTCCACAAATATATTGAGGGAAGGCAAAGAAGAGGATTTGAAATCAAGGCAGAATTGCACGAAACAGATTTCAGGAGGTAGATACGAATCGCCTTTAAAGCACATGAAAAGCGGCAAAACGTTGACAATGATGCCCTTGGCCAAAAAGGGCGTATGCGTTTTTTCCTGAATATATTCAGGAAAAAACGCATACGCCCTTTTTGGCCAACCAAGCAACCTGGAAAGGCAAATCAGCGCTACAGAGAAGTCTCGCTTCCCATCGGTCAAAAGGGCCATGCTGAAAAAAGTCTCAAAACCAGAAATGCAGGACAGGCCATGGAGAAATGGGAGCCTTGCTACACTGATGGGCGGGATGTAAATTGCCAACAGCCACTCTGGAGAAGTGTACGGTGAGTCCTGAAACATCTAAAAAACACAGCTTAGAGAGCATAGGGCACTTCCACTCATGGGGGTATAAATTGGGAAAATGAAAAATCAGCAAGACACAAGCACCCCAAAGTTGAGGGCTGCTCTGTTGACAAGGACCTCCACTTCATTCCACCTTCAATATCCCAGGAAAGAGAAAAATGGATAAAGAAGTTGTGGTCCTTATGTACAATGGAATATCACTCAGCCATGAAATCAATGTCATAAGGCTAGTAGCAGCATGATGAGTGGATTTAGGTACGACGATTCTAACTGAAATAAGTCACACAGAAAAGGACACTTCTCATAAGGTATCACTGATAGAGGGAATGTAAAAACCGTTACACTTGAACTGAATTACAAAACAGAACAGAGTCACACATGCAGAAAACACACTATGGCTGCTTAACGGGAAAGGTGAGGTGGGGTGATACATAAAACAAGGGTATCAAATTAGCTCAGATACCGTTCCATAAACCCAATATGTAATAGACAAGACCTACTCTTTGCTCAGAGAACTGGACTCAACACACCCTATTCACCGCACAAGAATATATCTGACTAGTAATAATCTTAAAACCTATGTATTGATATCTCTCTGTTAGTGTGTCAAGTGGGTGTAAAGCGGCATAAACACAGCAGTGAAAAGCAGCTAAACCCCATTATCAAAATAAATTACTTTGAAAAACCCATGAAACAAAGACAGTGAAAGAGAGTGAAATTCTTACACAATGCGTTCAGGGGCTGTGATGCAACCTGGATTGACCATATCTAGACCCACAGCTGGATGAGACATAAGGGTGGACACTCTTGGGGCTGAGAGGTTTGGTGAGGTTGGGTGAGCAAACGCAGACCCTTTAAAGTAATACTGCGTGGTACCCATCGCATGGGTCCCAAATCTCCAGCTTCAAGGGCATCTTCCTACATCGAAAACATGCATGAGAAAACAAAAAGATGGTACACCATGTGATGGGGAAAGGTTTCTAAAACGCACCTCATTTCTCTTCTCCTTGTGCCCGGGTTCGCCATTCCAGCTGCTTTACTAACAATCTCCCTACTTGTAGCATCAGCACCTTTAACCTCCTGTTCCGTACAGGTTGCAATTTGTCCTGAGGATGAACGGGTAGACGGGGAACCAGTGAGAGACTAGCTCTTGGTGTTGGGACAGGCACAGGTCACTCTATTTTCCCATCAGGAAGAAGAATTAACCAGAGGCTCATCCTCCCCCCCGGAACCAGAACAGGGCCTGAAGCCATCCTGCGCTTTTGCGGCCAGCTCCCAAAAAAGCGAGTTGTAAAATGGAGCTTCAGGGAACTGCAATTCACAAACCTGCAGAGTTATAAATGATAACTCTCGTCCACAAATATATTGAGGGAAGGCAAAGAAGAGGATTTGAAATCAAGGCAGAATTGCAGGAAACAGATTTCAGGAGGTAGATTCGAATCGCCTTTAAAGCACATGAAAAGCGGCAAAACGTTGACAATGATGCCCTTGGCCAAAAAGGGCGTATGCGTTTTTTCCTGAATATATTCAGGAAAAAACGCATACGCCCTTTTTGGCCAACCAAGCAACCTGGAAAGGCAAATCAGCGCTACAAAGAAGACTTGTTACCCATTGGTCAAAAGGGCCATGCTGAAAAAAGTCTCAAAACCAGAAATGCAGGACAGACCATGGAGAAATGGGAGCCTTGCTACACTGATGGGCGGGATGTAAATTGCCAACAGCCACTCTGGAGGAGTGTACGGTGTGTCCTGAAACATCTGAAAAACACAGCTTAGAGAGCATAGGGCATTTCCACTCATGGGGGTATAAATTGGGAAAATGAAAAATCAGCAAGACACAAGCACCCCAAAGTTGAGGGCTGCTCTGTTGACAAGGACCTTCACTTCATTCCACCTTCAATATCCCAGGAAAGAGAAAAATGGATAAAGAAGTTGTGGTCCTTATGTACAATGGAATATCACTCAGCCATGAAATCAATGTCATAAGGTTAGTAGCAGCATGATGAGTGGATTTAGGTACGACGATTCTAACTGAAATAAGTCACACAGAAAAGGACACTTCTCATAAGGTATCACTTTTAGAGGGAATGTAAAATCCGTTACACTTGAACTGAATTACAAAACAGAACAGAGTCACACATGCAGAAAACAGACTATGGCTGCTTAACGGGAAAGGGGAGGTGGGGTGATACATAAAACAAGGGTATCAAATTAGCTCAGATACCGTTCCATAAACCCAATATGTAATAGACAAGACCTACTCCTTGCTCAGAGAACTGGACTCAACACGCCCTATTCACCACACAAGAATCTATCTGACTAGTAATAATCTTAAAACCTATGTACTGATATCTCTCTGTTAGTGTGTCAAGTGGGTGTAAAGCGGCATAAACACAGCAGTGAAAAGCAGCTAAACCCCATTATGAAAATAAATTACTTTGAAAAACCCATGAAACAACAAAAGTGAAAGAGTTAGAAATTCTTACACAATGCGTTCAGGGGCTGTGATGCAACCTGGATTGACCATATCTAGACCCACTGCTGGATGAGACATAAGGGTGGACACTCTTGGGGCTGAGAGGTTTGGTGAGGTTGGGTGAGCAAACGCAGACCCTTTAAAGTAATACTGCGTGGTACCCATCGCATGGGTCCCAAATCTCCAGGTTCAAGGGCATCTTCCTACATCGAAAACATGCATGAGAAACCCAGAAGATGGTACACCGTGTGATGGGGAAAGGTTTCTAAAACGCACCTCATTTCTCATCTCCTTGTGCCCGGGTTCGCCATTCCAGCCGCTTTACTAGCAATCTCCCTACTTGGAGCATCAGCATCTTTAACCTCCAGTTCCGTACAAGTTGCAATTTGTCCTGAGGATGAACGGGAAGACGGGGAACGAACGAGAGACTAGGTCTTGGTGTCGGGACAGGCACAGGTCACTCGATTTTCCCATCAGGAAGAAGAATTAACCACAGGCTCAGCCTGCCCCCCGGAAAAAGAACAGGGCCTGAAGCCATCCTGCACTTTTGCGGCCAGCTCCCAAAAAAGCGAGTTGTAAAATGGAGGTTCAGGGCACTGCAATTCACAAAGCTGCAGAGTTATAAATGATAACTCTCGTCCACAAATATATTGAGGGAAGGCAAAGAAGAGGATTTGAAATCAAGGCAGAATTGCACGAAACAGATTTCAGGAGGTAGATACGAATCGCCTTTAAAGCACATGAAAAGCGGCAAAACGTTGACAATGATGCCCTTGGCCAAAAAGGGCGTATGCGTTTTTTCCTGAATATATTCAGGAAAAAACGCATACGCCCTTTTTGGCCAACCAAGCAACCTGGAAAGGCAAATCAGCGCTACAGAGAAGTCTCGCTTCCCATCGGTCAAAAGGGCCATGCTGAAAAAACTGTCAAAACCAGAAATGCAGGACAGGCCATGGAGAAATGGGAGCCTTGCTACACTGATGGGCGGGATGTAAATTGCCAACAGCCACTCTGGAGAAGTGTACGGTGTGTCCTGAAACATCTGAAAAACACAGCTTAGAGAGCATAGGGCACTTCCACTCATGGGGGTATAAATTGGGAAAATGAAAAATCAGCAAGACACAAGCACCCCAAAGTTGAGGGCTGCTCTGTTGACAAGGACCTCCACTTCATTCCACCTTAAATATCCCAGGAAAGAGAAAAATGGATAAAGAAGTTGTGGTCCTTATGTACAATGGAATATCACTCAGCCATGAAATCAATGTCATAAGGTTAGTAGCAGCATGATGAGTGGATTTAGGTACGACGATTCTAAGTGAAATAAGTCACACAGAAAAGGACACTTCTCATAAGGTATCACTTTTAGAGGGAATGTAAAAAACGTTACACTTGAACTGAATTACAAAACAGAACAGAGTCACACATGCAGAAAACAGACTATGGCTGCTTAACGGGAAAGATGAGGTGGGGTGATACATAAAACAAGGGTATCAAATTAGCTCAGATACCGTTCCATAAACCCAATATGTAGTAGACAAGACCTACTCCTTGCTCAGAGAACTGGACTCAACACGCCCTATTCACCGCACAAGAATATACCTGACTAGTAATAATCTTAAAACCTATGTATTGATATCTCTCTGTTAGTGTGTCAAGTGGGTGTAAAGCGGCATAAACACAGCAGTGAAAAGCAGCTAAACCCCATTATGAAAATAAATTACTTTGAAAAACCCATGAAACAACGACAGTGAAAGAGATAGAAATTCTTACACAATGAGTTCAGGGGCTGTGATGCAACCTGGATTGACCATATCTAGACCCACAGCTGGATGAGACATAAGGGTGGACACTCTTGGGGCTGAGAGGTTTGGTGAGGTTGGGTGAGCAAACACAGACCCTTTAAAGTAATACTGCGTGGTACCCATCGCATGGGTCCCAAATCTCCAGGTTCAAGGGCATCTTCCTACATCGAAAACATGCATGAGAAACCCAGAAGATGGTACACCGTGTGATAGGGAAAGGTTTCTAAAACGCACCTCATTTCTCATCTCCTTGTGCCCGGGTTCGCCATTCCAGCTGCTTTACTAGCAATCTCCCTACTTGGAGCATCAGCACCTTTAACCTCCTGTTCCGTACAGGTTGCAATTTGTCCTGAGGATGAACGGCAAGACGGGGAACCAACGAGAGACTAGCTCTTGGTGTTGGGACAGGCACAGGTCACTCTATTTTCCCATCAGGAAGAAGAATTAACCACAGGCTCAGCCTGCCCCCTGGAACCAGAACAGGGCCTGAAGCCATCCTGCGCTTTTGCGGCCAGCTCCCAAAAAAGCGAGTTGTAAAATGGAGCTTCAGGGAACTGCAATTCACAAACCTTCAGAGTTATAAATGATAACTCTCGTCCACAAATATATTGAGGGAAGGCAAAGAAGAGGATTTGAAATCAAGGCAGAATTGCAGGAAACAGATTTCAGGAGGTAGATTCGAATCGCCTTTAAAGCACATGAAAAGCGGCAAAATGTTGACAATGATGCCCTTGGCCAAAAAGGGCGTATGCGTTTTTTCCTGAATATATTCAGGAAAAAACGCATACGCCCTTTTTGGCCAACCAAGCAACCTGGAAAGGCAAATCAGCGCTACAAAGAAGTCTCGCTCCCCATCGGTCAAAAGGGCCATGCTGAAAAATGTGTCAAAACCAGAAATGCAGGACAGGCCATGGAGAAATGAGAGCCTTGCTACACTGATGGGCGGGATGTAAATTGCCAACAGCCACTCTGGAGAAGTGTACGGTGTGTCCTGAAACATCTGAAAAACACAGCTTAGAGAGCATAGGGCACTTCCACTCATGGGGGTATAAATTGGGAAAATGAAAAATCAGCAAGACACAAGCACCCCAAAGTTTAGGGCTGCTCTGTTGACAAGGACCTCCACTTCATTCCACCTTAAATATCCAAGGAAAGAGAAAAATGGATAAAGAAGTTGTGGTCCTTATGTACAATGGAATATCACTCAGCCATGAAATCAATGTCATAAGGTTAGTAGAAGCATGATGAGTGGATTTAGGTACGACGATTCTAAGTGAAATAAGTCACACAGAAAAGGACACTTCTCATAAGGTATCACTGATAGAGGGAATGTAAAAACCGTTACACTTGAACTGAATTACAAAACAGAACAGAGTCACACATGCAGAAAACACACTATGGCTGCTTAACGGGAAAGGTGAGGTGGGGTGATACATAAAACAAGGGTATCAAATTAGCTCAGATACCGTTCCATAAACCCAATATGTAGTAGACAAGACCTACTCCTTGCTCAGAGAAGTGGACTCAACACGCCCTATTCACCGCACAAGAATATATCTGACTAGTAATAATCTTAAAACCTATGTATTGATATCTCTCTGTTAGTGTGTCAAGTGGGTGTAAAGCGGCATAAACACAGCCGTGAAAAGCAGCTAAACCCCATTATGAAAATAAATTACTTTCAAAAACCCATGAAACAACGACAGTGAAAGAGATAGAAATTCTTACACAATGAGTTCAGGGGCTGTGATGCAACCTGGATTGACCATATCTAGACCCACAGCTGGATGAGACATAAGGGTGGACACTCTTGGGGCTGAGAGCTTTGGTGAGGTTGGGTGAGCAAACGCAGACCCTTTAAAGTAATACTGCGTGGTACCCATCGCATGGGTCCCAAATCTCCAGGTTCAAGGGCATCTTCCTACATCGAAAACATGCATGAGAAACCCAGAAGATGGTACACCGTGTGATGGGGAAAGGTTTCTAAAACGCACCTCATTTCTCATCTCCTTGTGCCCGGGTTCGCCATTCCAGCCGCTTTACTAGCAATCTCCCTACTTGGAGCATCAGCACCTTTAACCTCCTGTTCCGTACAGGTTGCAATTTGTCCTGAGGATGAACGGGAAGACGGGGAACCAACGAGAGACTAGCTCTTGGTGTTGGGACAGGCACAGATCACTCTATTTTCCCATCAGGAAGAAGAATTAACCACAGGCTCAGCCTGCCCCCCAGAACCAGAACAGGGCCTGAAGCCATCCTGCGCTTTTGCGGCCAGCTCCCAAAAAAGCGAGTTGTAAAATGGAGGTTCAGGGCACTGCAATTCACAAACCTGCAGAGTTATAAATGATAACTCTCGTCCACAAATATATTGAGGGAAGGCAAAGAAGAGGATTTGAAATCAAGGCAGAATTGCACGAAACAGATTTCAGGAGGTAGATACGAATCGCCTTTAAAGCACATGAAAAGCGGCAAAACGTTGACAATGATGCCCTTGGCCAAAAAGGGCGTATGCGTTTTTTCCTGAATATATTCAGGAAAAAACGCATACGCCCTTTTTGGCCAACCAAGCAACCTGGAAAGGCAAATCAGCGCTACAGAGAAGTCTCGCTTCCCATCGGTCAAAAGGGCCATGCTGAAAAAAGTCTCAAAACCAGAAATGCAGGACAGGCCATGGAGAAATGGGAGCCTTGCTACACTGATGGGCGGGATGTAAATTGCCAACAGCCACTCTGGAGAAGTGTACGGTGAGTCCTGAAACATCTAAAAAACACAGCTTAGAGAGCATAGGGCACTTCCACTCATGGGGGTATAAATTGGGAAAATGAAAAATCAGCAAGACACAAGCACCCCAAAGTTGAGGGCTGCTCTGTTGACAAGGACCTCCACTTCATTCCACCTTAAATATCCAAGGAAAGAGAAAAATGGATAAAGAAGTTGTGGTCCTTATGTACAATGGAATATCACTCAGCCATGAAATCAATGTCATAAGGTTAGTAGCAGCATGATGAGTGGATTTAGGTACGACGATTCTAACTGAAATAAGTCACACAGAAAAGGACACTTCTCATAAGGTATCACTTTTAGAGGGAATGTAAAAACCGTTACACTTGAACTGAATTACAAAACAGAACAGAGTCACACATGCAGAAAACACACTATGGCTGCTTAACGGGAAAGGTGAGGTGGCGTGATACATAAAACAAGGGTTTCAAATTAGCTCAGATACCGTTCCATAAACCCAATATGTAATAGACAAGACCTACTCTTTGCTCAGAGAACTGGACTCAACACACCCTATTCACCGCACAAGAATATATCTGACTAGTAATAATCTTAAAACCTATGTATTGATATCTCTCTGTTAGTGTGTCAAGTGGGTGTAAAGCGGCATAAACACAGCAGTGAAAAGCAGCTAAACCCCATTATCAAAATAAATTACTTTGAAAAACCCATGAAACAAAGACAGTGAAAGAGAGAGAAATTCTTACACAATGCGTTCAGGGGCTGTGATGCAACCTGGATTGACCATATCTAGACCCACAGCTGGATGAGACATAAGGGTGGACACTCTTGGGGCTGAGAGGTTTGGTGAGGTTGGGTGAGCAAACGCAGACCCTTTAAAGTAATACTGCGTGGTACCCATCGCATGGGTCCCAAATCTCCAGGTTCAAGGGCATCTTCCTACATCGAAAACATGCATGAGAAAACAAAAAGATGGTACACCGTGTGATGGGGAAAGGTTTCTAAAACGCACCTCATTTCTCATCTCCTTGTGCCCGGGTTCGCCATTCCAGCCGCTTTACTAACAATCTCCCTACTTGGAGCATCAGCACCTTTAACCTCCTGTTCCGTACAGGTTGCAATTTGTCCTGAGGATGAACGGGTAGATGGGGAACCAGTGAGAGACTAGCTCTTGGTGTTGGGACAGGCACAGGTCACTCTATTTTCCCATCAGGAAGAAGAATTAACCACAGGCTCATCCCCCCCCCGGGAACCAGAACAGGGCCTGAAGCCATCCTGCGCTTTTGCGGCCAGCTCCCAAAAAAGCAAGTAGTAAAATGGAGGTTCAGGGCACTGCAATTCACAAACCTGCAGAGTTATAAATGGTAACTCTCGTCCACAAATATATTGAGGGAAGGCAAAGAAGAGGATTTGAAATCAAGGCAGATTTGCAGGAAACAGATTTCAGGAGGTAGATTCGAATCGCCTTTAAAGCACATGAAAAGCGGCAAAACGTTGACAATGATGCCCTTGGCCAAAAAGGGCGTATGCGTTTTTTCCTGAATATATTCAGGAAAAAACGCATACGCCCTTTTTGGCCAACCAAGCAACCTGGAAAGGCAAATCAGCGCTACAAAGAAGACTTGCTACCCATTGGTCAAAAGGGCCATGCTGAAAAAAGTCTCAAAACCAGAAATGCAGGACAGGCCATGGAGAAATGGGAGCCTTGCTACACTGATGGGCGGGATGTAAATTGCCAACAGCCACTCTGGAGAAGTGTACGGTGTGTCCTGAAACATCTAAAAAACACAGCTTAGAGAGCATAGGGCACTTCCACTCATGGGGGTATAAATTGGGAAAATGAAAAATCAGCAAGACACAAGCACCCCAAAGTTGAGGGCTGCTCTGTTGACAAGGACCTCCACTTCATTCCACCTTCAATATCCCAGGAAAGAGAAAAATGGATAAAGAAGTTGTGGTCCTTATGTACAATGGAATATCACTCAGCCATGAAATCAATGTCATAAGGCTAGTAGCAGCATGATGAGTGGATTTAGGTACGACGATTCTAAGTGAAATAAGTCACACAGAAAAGGACACTTCTCATAAGGTATCACTGATAGAGGGAATGTAAAAACCGTTACACTTGAACTGAATTACAAAACAGAACAGAGTCACACATGCAGAAAACACACTATGGCTGCTTAACGGGAAAGGTGAGGTGGGGTGATACATAAAACAAGGGTATCAAATTAGCTCAGATACCGTTCCATAAACCCAATATGTAATAGACAAGACCTACTCTTTGCTCAGAGAACTGGACTCAACACACCCTATTCACCGCACAAGAATATATCTGACTAGTAATAATCTTAAAACCTATGTATTGATATCTCTCTGTTAGTGTGTCAAGTGGGTGTAAAGCGGCATAAACACAGCAGTGAAAAGCAGCTAAACCCCATTATCAAAATAAATTACTTTGAAAAACCCATGAAACAAAGACAGTGAAAGAGAGAGAAATTCTTACACAATGCGTTCAGGGGCTGTGATGCAACCTGGATTGACCATATCTAGACCCACAGCTGGATGAGACATAAGGGTGGACACTCTTGGGGCTGAGAGGTTTGGTGAGGTTGGGTGAGCAAACGCAGACCCTTTAAAGTAATACTGCGTGGTACCCATCGCATGGGTCCCAAATCTCCAGCTTCAAGGGCATCTTCCTACATCGAAAACATGCATGAGAAAACAAAAAGATGGTACACCATGTGATGGGGAAAGGTTTCTAAAACGCACCTCATTTCTCTTCTCCTTGTGCCCGGGTTCGCCATTCCAGCTGCTTTACTAACAATCTCCCTACTTGTAGCATCAGCACCTTTAACCTCCTGTTCCGTACAGGTTGCAATTTGTCCTGAGGATGAACGGGTAGACGGGGAACCAGTGAGAGACTAGCTCTTGGTGTTGGGACAGGCACAGGTCACTCTATTTTCCCATCAGGAAGAAGAATTAACCAGAGGCTCATCCTCCCCCCCGGAACCAGAACAGGGCCTGAAGCCATCCTGCGCTTTTGCGGCCAGCTCCCAAAAAAGCGAGTTGTAAAATGGAGCTTCAGGGAACTGCAATTCACAAACCTGCAGAGTTATAAATGATAACTCTCGTCCACAAATATATTGAGGGAAGGCAAAGAAGAGGATTTGAAATCAAGGCAGAATTGCAGGAAACAGATTTCAGGAGGTAGATTCGAATCGCCTTTAAAGCACATGAAAAGCGGCAAAACGTTGACAATGATGCCCTTGGCCAAAAAGGGCGTATGCGTTTTTTCCTGAATATATTCAGGAAAAAACGCATACGCCCTTTTTGGCCAACCAAGCAACCTGGAAAGGCAAATCAGCGCTACAAAGAAGTCTCGCTTCCCATCCGTCAAAAGGGCCATGCTGAAAAAAGTCTCAAAACCAGAAATGCAGGACAGACCATGGAGAAATGGGAGCCTTGCTACACTGATGGGCGGGATGTAAATTGCCAACAGCCACTCTGGAGGAGTGTACGGTGTGTCCTGAAACATCTGAAAAACACAGCTTAGAGAGCATAGGGCATTTCCACTCATGGGGGTATAAATTGGGAAAATGAAAAATCAGCAAGACACAAGCACCCCAAAGTTGAGGGCTGCTCTGTTGACAAGGACCTTCACTTCATTCCACCTTCAATATCCCAGGAAAGAGAAAAATGGATAAAGAAGTTGTGGTCCTTATGTACAATGGAATATCACTCAGCCATGAAATCAATGTCATAAGGTTAGTAGCAGCATGATGAGTGGATTTAGGTACGACGATTCTAACTGAAATAAGTCACACAGAAAAGGACACTTCTCATAAGGTATCACTTTTAGAGGGAATGTAAAATCCGTTACACTTGAACTGAATTACAAAACAGAACAGAGTCACACATGCAGAAAACAGACTATGGCTGCTTAACGGGAAAGGGGAGGTGGGGTGATACATAAAACAAGGGTATCAAATTAGCTCAGATACCGTTCCATAAACCCAATATGTAATAGACAAGACCTACTCCTTGCTCAGAGAACTGGACTCAACACGCCCTATTCACCACACAAGAATCTATCTGACTAGTAATAATCTTAAAACCTATGTACTGATATCTCTCTGTTAGTGTGTCAAGTGGGTGTAAAGCGGCATAAACACAGCAGTGAAAAGCAGCTAAACCCCATTATGAAAATAAATTACTTTGAAAAACCCATGAAACAACAAAAGTGAAAGAGTTAGAAATTCTTACACAATGCGTTCAGGGGCTGTGATGCAACCTGGATTGACCATATCTAGACCCACTGCTGGATGAGACATAAGGGTGGACACTCTTGGGGCTGAGAGGTTTGGTGAGGTTGGGTGAGCAAACGCAGACCCTTTAAAGTAATACTGCGTGGTACCCATCGCATGGGTCCCAAATCTCCAGGTTCAAGGGCATCTTCCTACATCGAAAACATGCATGAGAAACCCAGAAGATGGTACACCGTGTGATGGGGAAAGGTTTCTAAAACGCACCTCATTTCTCATCTCCTTGTGCCCGGGTTCGCCATTCCAGCCGCTTTACTAGCAATCTCCCTACTTGGAGCATCAGCATCTTTAACCTCCAGTTCCGTACAAGTTGCAATTTGTCCTGAGGATGAACGGGAAGACGGGGAACGAACGAGAGACTAGGTCTTGGTGTCGGGACAGGCACAGGTCACTCGATTTTCCCATCAGGAAGAAGAATTAACCACAGGCTCAGCCTGCCCCCCGGAAAAAGAACAGGGCCTGAAGCCATCCTGCACTTTTGCGGCCAGCTCCCAAAAAAGCGAGTTGTAAAATGGAGGTTCAGGGCACTGCAATTCACAAAGCTGCAGAGTTATAAATGATAACTCTCGTCCACAAATATATTGAGGGAAGGCAAAGAAGAGGATTTGAAATCAAGGCAGAATTGCACGAAACAGATTTCAGGAGGTAGATACGAACCACCTTTAAAGCACATGAAAAGCGGCAAAACGTTGACAATGATGCCCTTGGCCAAAAAGGGCGTATGCGTTTTTTCCTGAATATATTCAGGAAAAAACGCATACGCCCTTTTTGGCCAACCAAGCAACCTGGAAAGGCAAATCAGCGCTACAGAGAAGTCTCGCTTCCCATCGGTCAAAAGGGCCATGCTGAAAAAACTGTCAAAACCAGAAATGCAGGACAGGCCATGGAGAAATGGGAGCCTTGCTACACTGATGGGCGGGATGTAAATTGCCAACAGCCACTCTGGAGAAGTGTACGGTGTGTCCTGAAACATCTGAAAAACACAGCTTAGAGAGCATAGGGCACTTCCACTCATGGGGGTATAAATTGGGAAAATGAAAAATCAGCAAGACACAAGCACCCCAAAGTTGAGGGCTGCTCTGTTGACAAGGACCTCCACTTCATTCCACCTTAAATATCCCAGGAAAGAGAAAAATGGATAAAGAAGTTGTGGTCCTTATGTACAATGGAATATCACTCAGCCATGAAATCAATGTCATAAGGTTAGTAGCAGCATGATGAGTGGATTTAGGTACCACGATTCTAACTGAAATAAGTCACACAGAAAAGGACACTTCTCATAAGGTATCACTTTTAGAGGGAATGTAAAAAACGTTACACTTGAACTGAATTACAAAACAGAACAGAGTCACACATGCAGAAAACAGACTATGGCTGCTTAACGGGAAAGATGAGGTGGGGTGATACATAAAACAAGGGTATCAAATTAGCTCAGATACCGTTCCATAAACCCAATATGTAGTAGACAAGACCTACTCCTTGCTCAGAGAACTGGACTCAACACGCCCTATTCACCGCACAAGAATATACCTGACTAGTAATAATCTTAAAACCTATGTATTGATATCTCTCTGTTAGTGTGTCAAGTGGGTGTAAAGCGGCATAAACACAGCAGTGAAAAGCAGCTAAACCCCATTATGAAAATAAATTACTTTGAAAAACCCATGAAACAACGACAGTGAAAGAGATAGAAATTCTTACACAATGAGTTCAGGGGCTGTGATGCAACCTGGATTGACCATATCTAGACCCACAGCTGGATGAGACATAAGGGTGGACACTCTTGGGGCTGAGAGGTTTGGTGAGGTTGGGTGAGCAAACACAGACCCTTTAAAGTAATACTGCGTGGTACCCATCGCATGGGTCCCAAATCTCCAGGTTCAAGGGCATCTTCCTACATCGAAAACATGCATGAGAAACCCAGAAGATGGTACACCGTGTGATAGGGAAAGGTTTCTAAAACGCACCTCATTTCTCATCTCCTTGTGCCCGGGTTCGCCATTCCAGCTGCTTTACTAGCAATCTCCCTACTTGGAGCATCAGCACCTTTAACCTCCTGTTCCGTACAGGTTGCAATTTGTCCTGAGGATGAACGGCAAGACGGGGAACCAACGAGAGACTAGCTCTTGGTGTTGGGACAGGCACAGGTCACTCTATTTTCCCATCAGGAAGAAGAATTAACCACAGGCTCAGCCTGCCCCCTGGAACCAGAACAGGGCCTGAAGCCATCCTGCGCTTTTGCGGCCAGCTCCCAAAAAAGCGAGTTGTAAAATGGAGGTTCAGGGCAGTGCAATTCACAAACCTTCAGAGTTATAAATGATAACTCTCGTCCACAAATATATTGAGGGAAGGCAAAGAAGAGGATTTGAAATCAAGGCAGAATTGCAGGAAACAGATTTCAGGAGGTAGATTCGAATCGCCTTTAAAGCACATGAAAAGCGGCAAAATGTTGACAATGATGCCCTTGGCCAAAAAGGGCGTATGCGTTTTTTCCTGAATATATTCAGGAAAAAACGCATACGCCCTTTTTGGCCAACCAAGCAACCTGGAAAGGCAAATCAGCGCTACAAAGAAGTCTCGCTCCCCATCGGTCAAAAGGGCCATGCTGAAAAATGTGTCAAAACCAGAAATGCAGGACAGGCCATGGAGAAATGAGAGCCTTGCTACACTGATGGGCGGGATGTAAATTGCCAACAGCCACTCTGGAGAAGTGTACGGTGTGTCCTGAAACATCTGAAAAACACAGCTTAGAGAGCATAGGGCACTTCCACTCATGGGGGTATAAATTGGGAAAATGAAAAATCAGCAAGACACAAGCACCCCAAAGTTTAGGGCTGCTCTGTTGACAAGGACCTCCACTTCATTCCACCTTAAATATCCAAGGAAAGAGAAAAATGGATAAAGAAGTTGTGGTCCTTATGTACAATGGAATATCACTCAGCCATGAAATCAATGTCATAAGGTTAGTAGAAGCATGATGAGTGGATTTAGGTACGACGATTCTAAGTGAAATAAGTCACACAGAAAAGGACACTTCTCATAAGGTATCACTGATAGAGGGAATGTAAAAACCGTTACACTTGAACTGAATTACAAAACAGAACAGAGTCACACATGCAGAAAACACACTATGGCTGCTTAACGGGAAAGGTGAGGTGGGGTGATACATAAAACAAGGGTATCAAATTAGCTCAGATACCGTTCCATAAACCCAATATGTAGTAGACAAGACCTACTCCTTGCTCAGAGAAGTGGACTCAACACGCCCTATTCACCGCACAAGAATATATCTGACTAGTAATAATCTTAAAACCTATGTATTGATATCTCTCTGTTAGTGTGTCAAGTGGGTGTAAAGCGGCATAAACACAGCCGTGAAAAGCAGCTAAACCCCATTATTAAAATAAATTACTTTCAAAAACCCATGAAACAACGACAGTGAAAGAGATAGAAATTCTTACACAATGAGTTCAGGGGCTGTGATGCAACCTGGATTGACCATATCTAGACCCACAGCTGGATGAGACATAAGGGTGGACACTCTTGGGGCTGAGAGGTTTGGTGAGGTTGGGTGAGCAAACGCAGACCCTTTAAAGTAATACTTCGTGGTACCCATCGAATGGGTCCCAAATCTCCAGCTTCAAGGGCATCTTCCTACATCAAAAACATGCATGAGAAACCCAGAAGATGGTACACCATGTGATGGGGAAAGGTTTCTAAAACGCACCTCATTTCTCATCTCCTTGTGCCCGGGTTCGCCATTCCAGCCGCTTTACTAGCAATCTCCCTACTAGGAGCATCAGCACCTTTAACCTCCTGTTCCGTACAGGTTGCAATTTGTCCTGAGGATGAACGGGAAGACGGGGAACCAACGAGAGACTAGCTCTTGGTGTTGGGACAGGCACAGGTCACTCTATTTTCCCATCAGGAAGAAGAATTAACCACAGGCTCAGCCTGCCCCCCGGAACCAGAACAGGGCCTGAAGCCATCCTGCGCTTTTGCGGCCAGCTCCCAAAAAAGCGAGTTGTAAAATGGAGGTTCAGGGCACTGCAATTCACAAACCTGCAGAGTTATAAATGATAACTCTCGTCCACAAATATATTGAGGGAAGGCAAAGAAGAGGATTTGAAATCAAGGTAGAATTGCAGGAAACAGATTTCAGGAGGTAGATTCGAATCGCCTTTAAAGCACATGAAAAGCGGCAAAATGTTGACAATGATGCCCTTGGCCAAAAAGGGCGTATGCGTTTTTTCCTGACTATATTCAGGAAAAAACGCATACGCCCTTTTTGGCCAACCAAGCAACCTGGAAAGGCAAATCAGCGCTACAAAGAAGTCTCGCTTCCCATCGGTCAAAAGGGCCATGCTGAAAAATGTGTCAAAACCAGAAATGCAGGACAGGCCATGGAGAAATGAGAGCCTTGCTACACTGATAGGCGGGATGTAAATTGCCAACAGCCACTCTGGAGAAGTGTACGGTGTGTCCTGAAACATCTGAAAAACACAGCTTAGAGAGCATAGGGCACTTCCACTCATGGGGGTATAAATTGGGAAAATGAAAAATCAGCAAGACACAAGCACCCCAAAGTTGAGGGCTGTTCTGTTGACAAGGACCTCCACTTCATTCCACCTTAAATATCCCAGGAAAGAGAAAAATGGATAAAGAAGTTGTGGTCCTTATGTACAATGGAATATCACTCAGCCATGAAATCAATGTCATAAGGTTAGTAGCAGCATGATGAGTGGATTTAAGTACGACGATTCTAAGTGAAATAAGTCACACAGAAAAGGACACTTCTCATAAGGTATCACTTTTAGAGGGAATGTAAAAACCGTTACACTTGAACTGAATTACAAAACAGAACAGAGTCACACATGCAGAAAACAGACTCTGGCTGCTTAACGGGAAAGGTGAGGTGGGGTGATACATAAAACAAGGGTATCAAATTAGCTCAGATACCATTCCATAAACCCAATATGTAGTAGACAAGACCTACTCCTTGCTCAGAGAACTGGACTCAACACGCCCTATTCACCGCACAAGAATATATCTGACTAGTAATAATCTTAAAACCTATGTATTGATATCTCTCTGTTAGTGTGTCAAGTGGGTGTAAAGCGGCATAAACACAGCCGTGAAAAGCAGCTAAACCCCATTATGAAAATAAATTACTTTGAAAAACCCATGAAACAACGACAGTGAAAGAGATAGAAATTCTTACACAATGAGTTCAGGGGCTGTGATGAAACCTGGGTTGACCATATCTAGACCCACAGCTAGATGAGACATAAGGGTGGACACTCTTGGGGCTGAGAGGATTGGTGAGGTTGGGTGAGCAAACGCAGACCCTTTAAAGTAATACTGCGTGGTACCCATCGCATGGGTCCCAAATCTCCAGGTTCAAGGGCATCTTCCTACATCGAAAACATGCATGAGAAACCCAGAAGATGGTACACCGTGTGATGGGGAAAGGTTTCTAAAACGCACCTCATTTCTCATCTCCTTGTGCCCGGGTTCGCCATTCCAGCCGCTTTACTAGCAATCTCCCTACTTGGAGCATCAGCACCTTTAACCTCCTGTTCCGTCCAGGTTGCAATTTGTCCTGAGGATGAACGGGAAGATGGGGAACCAACGAGAGACTAGCTCTTGGTGTTGGGACAGGCACAGGTCACTCTATTTTCCCATCAGGAAGAAGAATTAACCACAGGCTCAGCCTGCCTCCCGGAACCAGAACAGGGCCTGAAGCCATCCTGCGCTTTTGCGGCCAGCTCCCAAAAAAGCGAGTTGTAAAATGGAGGTTCAGGGCACTGCAATTCACAAACCTGCAGAGTTATAAATGATAACTCTCGTCCACAAATATATTGAGGGAAGGCAAAGAAGAGGATTTGAAATCAAGGCAGAATTGCAGGAAACAGTTTTCAGGAGGTAGATACGAATCGCCTTTAAAGCACATGAAAAGCGGCAAAACGTTGACAATGATGCCCTTGGCCAAAAAGGGCGTATGCGTTTTTTCCTGAATATATTCAGGAAAAAACGCATACGCCCTTTTTGGCCAACCAAGCAACCTGGAAAGGCAAATCAGTGCTACAGAGAAGTCTCGCTTCCCATCGGTCAAAAGGGCCATGATGAAAAAAGTGTCAAAACCCGAAATGCAGTACAGGCCATGCAGAAATGGGAGCCTTGCTACACTGATGGGCGGGATGTAAATTGCCAACAGCCACTCTGGAGAAGTGTACGGTGTGTCCTGAAACATCTGAAAAACACATCTTAGAGACCATAGGGCACTTCCACTCATGGGGGTATAAATTGGGAAAATGAAAAATCAGCAAGACACAAGCACCCCAAAGTTGAGGGCTGCTCTGTTGACAAGGACCTCCACTTAATTCCACCTTAAATATCCCAGGAAAGAGAAAAATGGATAAAGAAGTTGTGGTCCTTATGTACAATGGAATATCACTCAGCCATGAAATCAATGTCATAAGGTTAGTAGCAGCATGATGAGTGGATTTAGGTGCGACGATTCTAAGTGAAATAAGTCACACAGAAAAGGACACTTCTCATAAGGTATCACTGATAGAGGGAATGTAAAAACCGTTACACTTGAACTGAATTACAAAACAGAACAGAGTCACACATGCAGAAAACACACTATGGCTGCTTAAAGGGAAAGGTGAGGTGGGGTGATACATAAAACAAGGGTATCAAATTAGCTCAGATACCGTTCCATAAACCCAATATGTAATAGACAAGACCTACTCCTTGCTCAGAGAACTGGACTCAACACGCCCTATTCACCGCACAAGAATATATCTGACTAGTAATAATCTTAAAACCTATGTATTGATATCTCTCTGTTAGTGTATCAAGTGGGTGTAAAGCGGCATAAACACAGCAGTGAAAAACAGCTAAACCCCATTATGAAAATAAATTACTTTGAAAAACCCATGAAACAACGACAGTGAAAGAGAGAGAAATTCTTACACAATGCGTTCAGGGGCTGTGATGCAACCTGGATTGACCATATCTAGACCCACAGCTGGATGAGACATAAGGGTGGACACTCTTGGGGCTGAGAGGTTTGGTGAGGTTGGGTGAGCAAACGCAGACCCTTTAAAGTAATACTTCGTGGTACCCATCGCATGGGTCCCAAATCTCCAGCTTCCAGGGCATCTTCCTACATCGAAAACATGCATGAGAAACCCAGAAGATAGTATACCGTGTGATGGGGAAAGGTTTCTAAAACGCACCTCATTTCTCATCTCCTTGTGCCCGGGGTCGCCATTCCAGCCGCTTTACTAGCAATCTCCCTACTAGGAGCATCAGCACCTTTAACCTCCTGTTCCGTACAGGTTGCAATTTGTCCTGAGGATGAACGGGAAGACGGGGAACCAACGAGAGACTAGCTCTTGGTGTTGGGACAGGCACAGGTCACTCTATTTTCCCATCAGGAAGAAGAATTAACCACAGGCTCAGCCTGCCCCCCGGAACCAGAACAGGGCCTGAAGCCATCCTGCGCTTTTGCGGCCAGCTCCCAAAAAAGCGAGTTGTAAAATGGAGGTTCAAGGCACTGCAATTCACAAACCTTCAGAGTTATAAATGATAACTCTCGTCCACAAATATATTGAGGGAAGGCAAAGAAGAGGATTTGAAATCAAGGCAGAATTGCAGGAAACAGATTTCAGGAGGTAGATTCGAATCGCCTTTAAAGCACATGAAAAGCGGCAAAATGTTGACAATGATGCCCTTGGCCAAAAAGGGCGTATGCGTTTTTTCCTGACTATATTCAGGAAAAAACGCATACGCCCTTTTTGGCCAACCAAGCAACCTGGAAAGGCAAATCAGCGCTACAAAGAAGTCTCGCTTCCCATCGGTCAAAAGGGCCATGCTGAAAAATGTGTCAAAACCAGAAATGCAGGACAGGCCATGGAGAAATGAGAGCCTTGCTACACTGATAGGCGGGATGTAAATTGCCAACAGCCACTCTGGAGAAGTGTACGGTGTGTCCTGAAACATCTGAAAAACACAGCTTAGAGAGCATAGGGCACTTCCACTCATGGGGGTATAAATTGGGAAAATGAAAAATCAGCAAGACACAAGCACCCCAAAGTTGAGGGCTGTTCTGTTGACAAGGACCTCCACTTCATTCCACCTTAAATATCCCAGGAAAGAGAAAAATGGATAAAGAAGTTGTGGTCCTTATGTACAATGGAATATCACTCAGCCATGAAATCAATGTCATAAGGTTAGTAGCAGCATGATGAGTGGATTTAAGTACGACGATTCTAAGTGAAATAAGTCACACAGAAAAGGACACTTCTCATAAGGTATCACTTTTAGAGGGAATGTAAAAACCGTTACACTTGAACTGAATTACAAAACAGAACAGAGTCACACATGCAGAAAACAGACTCTGGCTGCTTAACGGGAAAGGTGAGGTGGGGTGATACATAAAACAAGGGTATCAGATTAGCTCAGATACCATTCCATAAACCCAATATGTAGTAGACAAGACCTACTCCTTGCTCAGAGAACTGGACTCAACACGCCCTATTCACCGCACAAGAATATATCTGACTAGTAATAATCTTAAAACCTATGTATTGATATCTCTCTGTTAGTGTGTCAAGTGGGTGTAAAGCGGCATAAACACAGCCGTGAAAAGCAGCTAAACCCCATTATGAAAATAAATTACTTTGAAAAACCCATGAAACAACGACAGTGAAAGAGATAGAAATTCTTACACAATGAGTTCAGGGGCTGTGATGAAACCTGGGTTGACCATATCTAGACCCACAGCTAGATGAGACATAAGGGTGGACACTCTTGGGGCTGAGAGGATTGGTGAGGTTGGGTGAGCAAACGCAGACCCTTTAAAGTAATACTGCGTGGTACCCATCGCAAGGGTCCCAAATCTCCAGGTTCAAGGGCATCTTCCTACATCGAAAACATGCATGAGAAACCCAGAAGATGGTACACCGTGTGATGGGGAAAGGTTTCTAAAACGCACCTCATTTCTCATCTCCTTGTGCCCGGGTTCGCCATTCCAGCCGCTTTACTAGCAATCTCCCTACTTGGAGCATCAGCACCTTTAACCTCCTGTTCCGTACAGGTTGCAATTTGTCCTGAGGATGAACGGGAAGACGGGGAACCAACGAGAGACTAGCTCTTGGTGTCGGGACAGGCACAGGTCACTCTATTTTCCCATCAGGAAGAAGAATTAACCACAGGCTCAGCCTGCCCCCCGGAACCAGAACAGGGCCTGAAGCCATCCTGCGCTTTTGCGGCCAGCTCCCAAAAAAGCGAGTTGTAAAATGGAGGTTCAGGGCACTGCAATTCACAAACCTGCAGAGTTATAAATGATAACTCTCGTCCACAAATATATTGAGGGAAGGCAAAGAAGAGGATTTGAAATCAAGGCAGAATTGCACGAAACAGATTTCAGGAGGTAGATACGAATCGCCTTTAAAGCACATGAAAAGCGGCAAAACGTTGACAATGATGCCCTTGGCCAAAAAGGGCGTATGCGTTTTTTCCTGAATATATTCAGGAAAAAACGCATACGCCCTTTTTGGCCAACCAAGCAATCTGGAAAGGCAAATCAGCGCTACAGAGAAGTCTCGCTTCCCATCGGTCAAAAGGGCCATGCTGAAAAAAGTGTCAAAACCAGAAATGCAGGACAGGCCATGGAGAAATGGGAGCCTTGCTACACTGATGGGCGGGATGTAAATTGCCAACAGCCACTCTGGAGAAGTGTACGGTGAGTCCTGAAACATCTAAAAAACACAGCTTAGAGAGCATAGGGCACTTCCACTCATGGGGGTATAAATTGGGAAAATGAAAAATCAGCAAGACACAAGCACCCCAAAGTTGAGGGCTGCTCTGTTGACAAGGACCTCCACTTCATTCCACCTTAAATATCCCAGGAAAGAGAAAAATGGATAAAGAAGTTGTGGTCCTTATGTACAATGGAATATCACTCAGCCATGAAATCAATGTCATAAGGTTAGTAGCAGCATGATGAGTGGATTTAGGTACGACGATTCTAAGTGAAATAAGTCACACAGAAAAGGACACTTCTCATAAGGTATCACTTTTAGAGGGAATGTAAAAACCGTTACACTTGAACTGAATTACAAAACAGAACAGAGTCACACATGCAGAAAACAGACTATGGCTGCTTAACGGGAAAGGTGAGGTGGGGTGATACATAAAACAAGGGTATCAAATTAGCTCAGATACCGTTCCATAAACCCAATATGTAATAGACAAGACCTACTCCTTGCTCAGAGAACTGGACTCAACACGCCCTATTCACCGCACAAGAATATATCTGACTAGTAATAATCTTAAAACCTATGTATTGATATCTCTCTGTTAGTGTGTCAAGTAGGTGTAAAGCGGCATAAACACAGCCGTGAAAAGCAGCTAAACCCCATTATGAAAATAAATTACTTTGAAAAACCCATGAAACAACGACAGTGAAAGAGAGAGAAATTCTTACACAATGCGTTCAGGGGCTGTGATGCAACCTGGATTGACCATATCTAGACCCACAGCTGGATGAGACATAAGGGTGGACACTCTTGGGGCTGAGAGGTTTGGTGAGGTTGGGTGAGCAAATGCAGACCCTTTAAAGTAATACTGCGTGGTACCCATCGCATGGGTCCCAAATCTCCAGGTTCAAGGGCATCTTCCTACATCGAAAACATGCATGAGAAACCCAGAAGATGGTACACCGTGTGATGGGGAAAGGTTTCTAAAACGCACGTCATTTCTCATCTCCTTGTGCCCGGGTTCGCCATTCCAGCCGCTTTACTAGCAATCTCCCTACTTGGAACATCAGCACCTTTAACCTCCTGTTCCGTACAGGTTGCAATTTGTCCTGAGGATGAACGGGAAGACGGGGAACCAACGAGAGACTAGCTCTTGGTGTCGGGACAGGCACTGGTCACTCTATTTTCCCATCAGGAAGAAGAATTAACCACAGGCTCAGCCTGCCCCCCGGAACCAGAACAGGGCCTGAAGCCATACTGCACTTTTGCGGCCAGCTCCCAAAAAAGCGAGTTGTAAAATGGAGGTTCAGGGCACTGCAATTCACAAACCTGCAGAGTTATAAATGATAACTCTCGTCCACAAATATATTGAGGGAAGGCAAAGAAGAGGATTTGAAATCAAGGCAGAATTGCACGAAACAGATTTCAGGAGGTAGATTCGAATCGCCTTTAAAGCACATGAAAAGCGGCAAAACGTTGACAATGATGCCCTTGGCCAAAAAGGGCGTATGCGTTTTTTCCTGAATATATTCAGGAAAAAACGCATACGCCCTTTTTGGCCAACCAAGCAACCTGGAAAGGCAAATCAGCGCTACAGAGAAGTCTCGCTTCCCATCGGTCAAAAGGTCCATGCTGAAAAAAGTGTCAAACCAGAAATGCAGGACAGGCCGTGGAGAAATGGGAGCCTTGCTACACTGATGGGCGGGATGTAAATTGCCAACAGCCACTCTGGAGAAGTGTACGGTGTGTCCTGAAACATCTGAAAAACACAGCTTAGAGAGCATAGGGCACTTCCACTCATGGGTGTATAAATTGGGAAAATTAAAAATCAGCAAGACACAAGCACCCAAAGTTGAGGGCTGCTCTGTTGACAAGGACCTCCACTTCATTCCACCTTAAATATCCCAGGAAAGAGAAAAATGGATAATAAAGTTGTGGTCTTTATGTACAATGGAATATCACTCAGCCATGAAATCAATGTCATACGGTTAGTAGCAGCATGATGAGTGGATTTAGGTACGACGATTCTAAGTGAAATAAGTCACACAGAAAAGGACACTTCTCATAAGGTATCACTGATAGAGGGAATGTAAAAACCGTTACACTTGCACTGAATTACAAAACAGAACAGAGTCACACATGCAGAAAACACACTATGGCTGCTTAACGGGAAAGGTGAGGTGGGGTGATACATAAAACAAGGGTTTCAAATTAGCTCAGATACCGTTCCATAAACCCAATATGTAATAGACAAGACCTACTCCTTGCTCAGAGAACTGGACTCAACACGCCCTATTCACCGCACAAGAATATATCTGACTAGTAATAATCTTAAAACCTATGTACTGATATCTCTCTGTTAGTGTGTCAAGTGGGTGTAAAGCAGCATAAACACAGCAGTGAAAAGCAGCTAAACCCCATTATAAAAATAAATTACTTTGAAACACCCATGAAACAAAGACAGTGAAAGAGATAGAAATTCTTACACAATGAGTTCAGGGGCTGTGATGCAACCTGGATTGACCATATCTAGACCCACAGCTGGATGAGACATAAGGGTGGACACTCTTGGGGCTGAGAGGTTTGGTGAGGTTGGGTGAGCAAACGCAGACCCTTTAAAGTAATACTGCGTGGTACCCATCGCATGGGTCCCAAATCTCCAGGTTCAAGGGCATCTTCCTACATCGAAAACATGCATGAGAAACCCAGAAGATGGTACACCGTGTGATGGGGAAAGGTTTCTAAAACGCACCTCATTTCTCATCTCCTTGTGCCCGGGTTCACCATTCCAGCCGCTTTACTAGCAATCTCCCTACTTGGAGCATCAGCACCTTTAACCTCCTGTTCCGTACAGGTTGCAATTTGTCCTGAGGATGAACGGGAAGACGGGGAACCAACGAGAGACTAGCTCTTGGTGTCGGGACAGGCACAGGTCACTCTATTTTCCCATCAGGAAGAAGAATTAACCACAGGCTCAGCCTGCCCCCCGGAACCAGAACAGGGCCTGAAGCCATCCTGCGCTTTTGCGGCCAGCTCCCAAAAAAGCGAGTTGTAAAATGGAGGTTCAGGGCACTGCAATTCACAAACCTGCAGAGTTATAAATGATAACTCTCGTCCACAAATATATTGAGGGAAGGCAAAGAAGAGGATTTGAAATCAAGGCAGAATTGCACGAAACAGATTTCAGGAGGTAGATACGAATCGCCTTTAAAGCACATGAAAAGCGGCAAAACGTTGACAATGATGCCCTTGGCCAAAAAGGGCGTATGCGTTTTTTCCTGAATATATTCAGGAAAAAACGCATACGCCCTTTTTGGCCAACCAAGCAACCTGGAAAGGCAAATCAGCGCTACAGAGAAGTCTCGCTTCCCATCGGTCAAAAGGGCCATGCTGAAAAAAGTGTCAAAACCAGAAATGCAGGACAGGCCATGGAGAAATGAGAGCCTTGCTACACTGATGGGCGGGATGTAAATTGCCAACAGCCACTCTGGAGAAGTGTACGGTGTGTCCTGAAACATCTGAAAAACACAGCTTAGAGAGCATAGGGCACTTCCACTCATGGGGGTATAAATTGGGAAAATGAAAAATCAGCAAGACACAAGCACCCCAAAGTTGAGGGCTGTTCTGTTGACAAGGACCTCCACTTCATTCCACCTTAAATATCCCAGGAAAGAGAAAAATGGATAAAGAAGTTGTGGTCCTTATGTACAATGGAATATCACTCAGCCATGAAATCAATGTCATAAGGTTAGTAGCAGCATGATGAGTGGATTTAAGTACGACGATTCTAAGTGAAATAAGTCACACAGAAAAGGACACTTCTCATAAGGTATCACTTTTAGAGGGAATGTAAAAACCGTTACACTTGAACTGAATTACAAAACAGAACAGAGTCACACATGCAGAAAACAGACTCTGGCTGCTTAACGGGAAAGGTGAGGTGGGGTGATACATAAAACAAGGGTATCAGATTAGCTCAGATACCATTCCATAAACCCAATATGTAGTAGACAAGACCTACTCCTTGCTCAGAGAACTGGACTCAACACGCCCTATTCACCGCACAAGAATATATCTGACTAGTAATAATCTTAAAACCTATGTATTGATATCTCTCTGTTAGTGTGTCAAGTGGGTGTAAAGCGGCATAAACACAGCCGTGAAAAGCAGCTAAACCCCATTATGAAAATAAATTACTTTGAAAAACCCATGAAACAACGACAGTGAAAGAGATAGAAATTCTTACACAATGAGTTCAGGGGCTGTGATGAAACCTGGGTTGACCATATCTAGACCCACAGCTAGATGAGACATAAGGGTGGACACTCTTGGGGCTGAGAGGATTGGTGAGGTTGGGTGAGCAAACGCAGACCCTTTAAAGTAATACTGCGTGGTACCCATCGCAAGGGTCCCAAATCTCCAGGTTCAAGGGCATCTTCCTACATCGAAAACATGCATGAGAAACCCAGAAGATGGTACACCGTGTGATGGGGAAAGGTTTCTAAAACGCACCTCATTTCTCATCTCCTTGTGCCCGGGTTCGCCATTCCAGCCGCTTTACTAGCAATCTCCCTACTTGGAGCATCAGCACCTTTAACCTCCTGTTCCGTACAGGTTGCAATTTGTCCTGAGGATGAACGGGAAGACGGGGAACCAACGAGAGACTAGCTCTTGGTGTCGGGACAGGCACAGGTCACTCTATTTTCCCATCAGGAAGAAGAATTAACCACAGGCTCAGCCTGCCCCCCGGAACCAGAACAGGGCCTGAAGCCATCCTGCGCTTTTGCGGCCAGCTCCCAAAAAAGCGAGTTGTAAAATGGAGGTTCAGGGCACTGCAATTCACAAACCTGCAGAGTTATAAATGATAACTCTCGTCCACAAATATATTGAGGGAAGGCAAAGAAGAGGATTTGAAATCAAGGCAGAATTGCACGAAACAGATTTCAGGAGGTAGATACGAATCGCCTTTAAAGCACATGAAAAGCGGCAAAACGTTGACAATGATGCCCTTGGCCAAAAAGGGCGTATGCGTTTTTTCCTGAATATATTCAGGAAAAAACGCATACGCCCTTTTTGGCCAACCAAGCAATCTGGAAAGGCAAATCAGCGCTACAGAGAAGTCTCGCTTCCCATCGGTCAAAAGGGCCATGCTGAAAAAAGTGTCAAAACCAGAAATGCAGGACAGGCCATGGAGAAATGGGAGCCTTGCTACACTGATGGGCGGGATGTAAATTGCCAACAGCCACTCTGGAGAAGTGTACGGTGAGTCCTGAAACATCTAAAAAACACAGCTTAGAGAGCATAGGGCACTTCCACTCATGGGGGTATAAATTGGGAAAATGAAAAATCAGCAAGACACAAGCACCCCAAAGTTGAGGGCTGCTCTGTTGACAAGGACCTCCACTTCATTCCACCTTAAATATCCCAGGAAAGAGAAAAATGGATAAAGAAGTTGTGGTCCTTATGTACAATGGAATATCACTCAGCCATGAAATCAATGTCATAAGGTTAGTAGCAGCATGATGAGTGGATTTAGGTACGACGATTCTAAGTGAAATAAGTCACACAGAAAAGGACACTTCTCATAAGGTATCACTTTTAGAGGGAATGTAAAAACCGTTACACTTGAACTGAATTACAAAACAGAACAGAGTCACACATGCAGAAAACAGACTATGGCTGCTTAACGGGAAAGGTGAGGTGGGGTGATACATAAAACAAGGGTATCAAATTAGCTCAGATACCGTTCCATAAACCCAATATGTAATAGACAAGACCTACTCCTTGCTCAGAGAACTGGACTCAACACGCCCTATTCACCGCACAAGAATATATCTGACTAGTAATAATCTTAAAACCTATGTATTGATATCTCTCTGTTAGTGTGTCAAGTAGGTGTAAAGCGGCATAAACACAGCCGTGAAAAGCAGCTAAACCCCATTATGAAAATAAATTACTTTGAAAAACCCATGAAACAACGACAGTGAAAGAGAGAGAAATTCTTACACAATGCGTTCAGGGGCTGTGATGCAACCTGGATTGACCATATCTAGACCCACAGCTGGATGAGACATAAGGGTGGACACTCTTGGGGCTGAGAGGTTTGGTGAGGTTGGGTGAGCAAATGCAGACCCTTTAAAGTAATACTGCGTGGTACCCATCGCATGGGTCCCAAATCTCCAGGTTCAAGGGCATCTTCCTACATCGAAAACATGCATGAGAAACCCAGAAGATGGTACACCGTGTGATGGGGAAAGGTTTCTAAAACGCACGTCATTTCTCATCTCCTTGTGCCCGGGTTCGCCATTCCAGCCGCTTTACTAGCAATCTCCCTACTTGGAACATCAGCACCTTTAACCTCCTGTTCCGTACAGGTTGCAATTTGTCCTGAGGATGAACGGGAAGACGGGGAACCAACGAGAGACTAGCTCTTGGTGTCGGGACAGGCACTGGTCACTCTATTTTCCCATCAGGAAGAAGAATTAACCACAGGCTCAGCCTGCCCCCCGGAACCAGAACAGGGCCTGAAGCCATACTGCACTTTTGCGGCCAGCTCCCAAAAAAGCGAGTTGTAAAATGGAGGTTCAGGGCACTGCAATTCACAAACCTGCAGAGTTATAAATGATAACTCTCGTCCACAAATATATTGAGGGAAGGCAAAGAAGAGGATTTGAAATCAAGGCAGAATTGCACGAAACAGATTTCAGGAGGTAGATTCGAATCGCCTTTAAAGCACATGAAAAGCGGCAAAACGTTGACAATGATGCCCTTGGCCAAAAAGGGCGTATGCGTTTTTTCCTGAATATATTCAGGAAAAAACGCATACGCCCTTTTTGGCCAACCAAGCAACCTGGAAAGGCAAATCAGCGCTACAGAGAAGTCTCGCTTCCCATCGGTCAAAAGGTCCATGCTGAAAAAAGTGTCAAACCAGAAATGCAGGACAGGCCGTGGAGAAATGGGAGCCTTGCTACACTGATGGGCGGGATGTAAATTGCCAACAGCCACTCTGGAGAAGTGTACGGTGTGTCCTGAAACATCTGAAAAACACAGCTTAGAGAGCATAGGGCACTTCCACTCATGGGTGTATAAATTGGGAAAATTAAAAATCAGCAAGACACAAGCACCCAAAGTTGAGGGCTGCTCTGTTGACAAGGACCTCCACTTCATTCCACCTTAAATATCCCAGGAAAGAGAAAAATGGATAATAAAGTTGTGGTCTTTATGTACAATGGAATATCACTCAGCCATGAAATCAATGTCATACGGTTAGTAGCAGCATGATGAGTGGATTTAGGTACGACGATTCTAAGTGAAATAAGTCACACAGAAAAGGACACTTCTCATAAGGTATCACTGATAGAGGGAATGTAAAAACCGTTACACTTGCACTGAATTACAAAACAGAACAGAGTCACACATGCAGAAAACACACTATGGCTGCTTAACGGGAAAGGTGAGGTGGGGTGATACATAAAACAAGGGTTTCAAATTAGCTCAGATACCGTTCCATAAACCCAATATGTAATAGACAAGACCTACTCCTTGCTCAGAGAACTGGACTCAACACGCCCTATTCACCGCACAAGAATATATCTGACTAGTAATAATCTTAAAACCTATGTACTGATATCTCTCTGTTAGTGTGTCAAGTGGGTGTAAAGCAGCATAAACACAGCAGTGAAAAGCAGCTAAACCCCATTATAAAAATAAATTACTTTGAAACACCCATGAAACAAAGACAGTGAAAGAGATAGAAATTCTTACACAATGAGTTCAGGGGCTGTGATGCAACCTGGATTGACCATATCTAGACCCACAGCTGGATGAGACATAAGGGTGGACACTCTTGGGGCTGAGAGGTTTGGTGAGGTTGGGTGAGCAAACGCAGACCCTTTAAAGTAATACTGCGTGGTACCCATCGCATGGGTCCCAAATCTCCAGGTTCAAGGGCATCTTCCTACATCGAAAACATGCATGAGAAACCCAGAAGATGGTACACCGTGTGATGGGGAAAGGTTTCTAAAACGCACCTCATTTCTCATCTCCTTGTGCCCGGGTTCACCATTCCAGCCGCTTTACTAGCAATCTCCCTACTTGGAGCATCAGCACCTTTAACCTCCTGTTCCGTACAGGTTGCAATTTGTCCTGAGGATGAACGGGAAGACGGGGAACCAACGAGAGACTAGCTCTTGGTGTCGGGACAGGCACAGGTCACTCTATTTTCCCATCAGGAAGAAGAATTAACCACAGGCTCAGCCTGCCCCCCGGAACCAGAACAGGGCCTGAAGCCATCCTGCGCTTTTGCGGCCAGCTCCCAAAAAAGCGAGTTGTAAAATGGAGGTTCAGGGCACTGCAATTCACAAACCTGCAGAGTTATAAATGATAACTCTCGTCCACAAATATATTGAGGGAAGGCAAAGAAGAGGATTTGAAATCAAGGCAGAATTGCACGAAACAGATTTCAGGAGGTAGATACGAATCGCCTTTAAAGCACATGAAAAGCGGCAAAACGTTGACAATGATGCCCTTGGCCAAAAAGGGCGTATGCGTTTTTTCCTGAATATATTCAGGAAAAAACGCATACGCCCTTTTTGGCCAACCAAGCAACCTGGAAAGGCAAATCAGCGCTACAGAGAAGTCTCGCTTCCCATCGGTCAAAAGGGCCATGCTGAAAAAAGTGTCAAAACCAGAAATGCAGGACAGGCCATGGAGAAATGAGAGCCTTGCTACACTGATGGGCGGGATGTAAATTGCCAACAGCCACTCTGGAGAAGTGTACGGTGTGTCCTGAAACATCTGAAAAACACAGCTTAGAGAGCATAGGGCACTTCCACTCATGGGGGTATAAATTGGGAAAATGAAAAATCAGCAAGACACAAGCACCCCAAAGTTGAGGGCTGCTCTGTTGACAAGGACCTCCACTTCATTCCACCTTAAATATCCAAGGAAAGAGAAAAATGGATAAAGAAGTTGTGGTCCTTATGTACAATGGAATATCACTCAGCCATGAAATCAATGTCATAAGGTTAGTAGCAGCATGATGAGTGGATTTAGGTACGACGATTCTAAGTGAAATAAGTCACACAGAAAAGGACACTTCTCATAAGGTATCACTTTTAGAGGGAATGTAAAAACCGTTACACTTGAACTGAATTACAAAACAGAACAGAGTCACACATGCAGAAAACACACTATGGCTGCTTAACGGGAAAGGTGAGGTGGGGTGATACATAAAACAAGGGTATCAAATTAGCTCAGATACCGTTCCATAAACCCAATATGTAGTAGACAAGACCTACTCCTTGCTCAGAGAACTGGACTCAACACGCCCTATTCACCGCACAAGAATATACCTGACTAGTAATAATCTTAAAACCTATGTATTGATATCTCTCTGTTACTGTGTCAAGTGGGTGTAAAGCGGCATAAACACAGCAGTGAAAAGCAGCTAAACCCCATTATGAAAATAAATTACTTTGAAAAACCCATGAAACAACGACAGTGAAAGAGATAGAAATTCTTACACAATGAGTTCAGGGGCTGTGATGCAACCTGGATTGACCATATCTAGACCCACAGCTGGATGAGACATAAGGGTGGACACTCTTGGGGCTGAGAGGTTTGGTGAGGTTGGGTGAGCAAACACAGACCCTTTAAAGTAATACTGCGTGGTACCCATCGCATGGGTCCCAAATCTCCAGGTTCAAGGGCATCTTCCTACATCGAAAACATGCATGAGAAACCCAGAAGATGGTACACCGTGTGATAGGGAAAGGTTTCTAAAACGCACCTCATTTCTCATCTCCTTGTGCCCGGGTTCGCCATTCCAGCTGCTTTACTAGCAATCTCCCTACTTGGAGCATCAGCACCTTTAACCTCCTGTTCCGTACAGGTTGCAATTTGTCCTGAGGATGAACGGCAAGACGGGGAACCAACGAGAGACTAGCTCTTGGTGTTGGGACAGGCACAGGTCACTCTATTTTCCCATCAGGAAGAAGAATTAACCACAGGCTCAGCCTGCCCCCTGGAACCAGAACAGGGCCTGAAGCCATCCTGCGCTTTTGCGGCCAGCTCCCAAAAAAGTGAGTTGTAAAATGGAGGTTCAGGGCAGTGCAATTCACAAACCTTCAGAGTTATAAATGATAACTCTCGTCCACAAATATATTGAGGGAAGGCAAAGAAGAGGATTTGAAATCAAGGCAGAATTGCAGGAAACAGATTTCAGGAGGTAGATTCGAATCGCCTTTAAAGCACATGAAAAGCGGCAAAATGTTGACAATGATGCCCTTGGCCAAAAAGGGCGTATGCGTTTTTTCCTGAATATATTCAGGAAAAAACGCATACGCCCTTTATGGCCAACCAAGCAACCTGGAAAGGCAAATCAGCGCTACAGAGAAGTCTCGCTCCCCATCGGTCAAAAGGGCCATGCTGAAAAAAGTGTCAAAACCAGAAATGCAGGACAGGCCATGGAGAAATGAGAGCCTTGCTACACTGATGGGCGGGATGTAAATTGCCAACAGCCACTCTGGAGAAGTGTACGGTGTGTCCTGAAACATCTGAAAAACACAGCTTAGAGAGCATAGGGCACTTCCACTCATGGGGGTATAAATTGGGAAAATGAAAAATCAGCAAGACACAAGCACCCCAAAGTTTAGGGCTGCTCTGTTGACAAGGACCTCCACTTCATTCCACCTTAAATATCCAAGGAAAGAGAAAAATGGATAAAGAAGTTGTGGTCCTTATGTACAATGGAATATCACTCAGCCATGAAATCAATGTCATAAGGTTAGTAGAAGCATGATGAGTGGATTTAGGTACGACGATTCTAAGTGAAATAAGTCACACAGAAAAGGACACTTCTCATAAGGTATCACTGATAGAGGGAATGTAAAAACCGTTACACTTGAACTGAATTACAAAACAGAACAGAGTCACACATGCAGAAAACACACTATGGCTGCTTAACGGGAAAGGTGAGGTGGGGTGATACATAAAACAAGGGTATCAAATTAGCTCAGATACCGTTCCATAAACCCAATATGTAGTAGACAAGACCTACTCCTTGCTCAGAGAAGTGGACTCAACACGCCCTATTCACCGCACAAGAATATATCTGACTAGTAATAATCTTAAAACCTATGTATTGATATCTCTCTGTTAGTGTGTCAAGTGGGTGTAAAGCGGCATAAACACAGCCGTGAAAAGCAGCTAAACCCCATTATAAAAATAAATTACTTTGAAACACCCATGAAACAAAGACAGTGAAAGAGATAGAAATTCTTACACAATGAGTTCAGGGGCTGTGATGCAACCTGGATTGACCATATCTAGACCCACAGCTGGATGAGACATAAGGGTGGACACTCTTGGGGCTGAGAGGTTTGGTGAGGTTGGGTGAGCAAACGCAGACCCTTTAAAGTAATACTGCGTGGTACCCATCGCATGGGTCCCAAATCTCCAGGTTCAAGGGCATCTTCCTACATCGAAAACATGCATGAGAAACCCAGAAGATGGTACACCGTGTGATGGGGAAAGGTTTCTAAAACGCACCTCATTTCTCATCTCCTTGTGCCCGGGTTCACCATTCCAGCCGCTTTACTAGCAATCTCCCTACTTGGAGCATCAGCACCTTTAACCTCCTGTTCCGTACAGGTTGCAATTTGTCCTGAGGATGAACGGGAAGACGGGGAACCAACGAGAGACTAGCTCTTGGTGTCGGGACAGGCACAGGTCACTCTATTTTCCCATCAGGAAGAAGAATTAACCACAGGCTCAGCCTGCCCCCCGGAACCAGAACAGGGCCTGAAGCCATCCTGCGCTTTTGCGGCCAGCTCCCAAAAAAGCGAGTTGTAAAATGGAGGTTCAGGGCACTGCAATTCACAAACCTGCAGAGTTATAAATGATAACTCTCGTCCACAAATATATTGAGGGAAGGCAAAGAAGAGGATTTGAAATCAAGGCAGAATTGCACGAAACAGATTTCAGGAGGTAGATACGAATCGCCTTTAAAGCACATGAAAAGCGGCAAAACGTTGACAATGATGCCCTTGGCCAAAAAGGGCGTATGCGTTTTTTCCTGAATATATTCAGGAAAAAACGCATACGCCCTTTTTGGCCAACCAAGCAACCTGGAAAGGCAAATCAGCGCTACAGAGAAGTCTCGCTTCCCATCGGTCAAAAGGGCCATGCTGAAAAAAGTGTCAAAACCAGAAATGCAGGACAGGCCATGGAGAAATGAGAGCCTTGCTACACTGATGGGCGGGATGTAAATTGCCAACAGCCACTCTGGAGAAGTGTACGGTGTGTCCTGAAACATCTGAAAAACACAGCTTAGAGAGCATAGGGCACTTCCACTCATGGGGGTATAAATTGGGAAAATGAAAAATCAGCAAGACACAAGCACCCCAAAGTTGAGGGCTGCTCTGTTGACAAGGACCTCCACTTCATTCCACCTTAAATATCCAAGGAAAGAGAAAAATGGATAAAGAAGTTGTGGTCCTTATGTACAATGGAATATCACTCAGCCATGAAATCAATGTCATAAGGTTAGTAGCAGCATGATGAGTGGATTTAGGTACGACGATTCTAAGTGAAATAAGTCACACAGAAAAGGACACTTCTCATAAGGTATCACTTTTAGAGGGAATGTAAAAACCGTTACACTTGAACTGAATTACAAAACAGAACAGAGTCACACATGCAGAAAACACACTATGGCTGCTTAACGGGAAAGGTGAGGTGGGGTGATACATAAAACAAGGGTATCAAATTAGCTCAGATACCGTTCCATAAACCCAATATGTAGTAGACAAGACCTACTCCTTGCTCAGAGAACTGGACTCAACACGCCCTATTCACCGCACAAGAATATACCTGACTAGTAATAATCTTAAAACCTATGTATTGATATCTCTCTGTTACTGTGTCAAGTGGGTGTAAAGCGGCATAAACACAGCAGTGAAAAGCAGCTAAACCCCATTATGAAAATAAATTACTTTGAAAAACCCATGAAACAACGACAGTGAAAGAGATAGAAATTCTTACACAATGAGTTCAGGGGCTGTGATGCAACCTGGATTGACCATATCTAGACCCACAGCTGGATGAGACATAAGGGTGGACACTCTTGGGGCTGAGAGGTTTGGTGAGGTTGGGTGAGCAAACACAGACCCTTTAAAGTAATACTGCGTGGTACCCATCGCATGGGTCCCAAATCTCCAGGTTCAAGGGCATCTTCCTACATCGAAAACATGCATGAGAAACCCAGAAGATGGTACACCGTGTGATAGGGAAAGGTTTCTAAAACGCACCTCATTTCTCATCTCCTTGTGCCCGGGTTCGCCATTCCAGCTGCTTTACTAGCAATCTCCCTACTTGGAGCATCAGCACCTTTAACCTCCTGTTCCGTACAGGTTGCAATTTGTCCTGAGGATGAACGGCAAGACGGGGAACCAACGAGAGACTAGCTCTTGGTGTTGGGACAGGCACAGGTCACTCTATTTTCCCATCAGGAAGAAGAATTAACCACAGGCTCAGCCTGCCCCCTGGAACCAGAACAGGGCCTGAAGCCATCCTGCGCTTTTGCGGCCAGCTCCCAAAAAAGTGAGTTGTAAAATGGAGGTTCAGGGCAGTGCAATTCACAAACCTTCAGAGTTATAAATGATAACTCTCGTCCACAAATATATTGAGGGAAGGCAAAGAAGAGGATTTGAAATCAAGGCAGAATTGCAGGAAACAGATTTCAGGAGGTAGATTCGAATCGCCTTTAAAGCACATGAAAAGCGGCAAAATGTTGACAATGATGCCCTTGGCCAAAAAGGGCGTATGCGTTTTTTCCTGAATATATTCAGGAAAAAACGCATACGCCCTTTATGGCCAACCAAGCAACCTGGAAAGGCAAATCAGCGCTACAGAGAAGTCTCGCTCCCCATCGGTCAAAAGGGCCATGCTGAAAAAAGTGTCAAAACCAGAAATGCAGGACAGGCCATGGAGAAATGAGAGCCTTGCTACACTGATGGGCGGGATGTAAATTGCCAACAGCCACTCTGGAGAAGTGTACGGTGTGTCCTGAAACATCTGAAAAACACAGCTTAGAGAGCATAGGGCACTTCCACTCATGGGGGTATAAATTGGGAAAATGAAAAATCAGCAAGACACAAGCACCCCAAAGTTTAGGGCTGCTCTGTTGACAAGGACCTCCACTTCATTCCACCTTAAATATCCAAGGAAAGAGAAAAATGGATAAAGAAGTTGTGGTCCTTATGTACAATGGAATATCACTCAGCCATGAAATCAATGTCATAAGGTTAGTAGAAGCATGATGAGTGGATTTAGGTACGACGATTCTAAGTGAAATAAGTCACACAGAAAAGGACACTTCTCATAAGGTATCACTGATAGAGGGAATGTAAAAACCGTTACACTTGAACTGAATTACAAAACAGAACAGAGTCACACATGCAGAAAACACACTATGGCTGCTTAACGGGAAAGGTGAGGTGGGGTGATACATAAAACAAGGGTATCAAATTAGCTCAGATACCGTTCCATAAACCCAATATGTAGTAGACAAGACCTACTCCTTGCTCAGAGAAGTGGACTCAACACGCCCTATTCACCGCACAAGAATATATCTGACTAGTAATAATCTTAAAACCTATGTATTGATATCTCTCTGTTAGTGTGTCAAGTGGGTGTAAAGCGGCATAAACACAGCCGTGAAAAGCAGCTAAACCCCATTATTAAAATAAATTACTTTCAAAAACCCATGAAACAACGACAGTGAAAGAGATAGAAATTCTTACACAATGAGTTCAGGGGCTGTGATGCAACCTGGATTGACCATATCTAGACCCACAGCTGGATGAGACATAAGGGTGGACACTTTTGGGGCTGAGAGGTTTGGTGAGGTTGGGTGAGCAAACGCAGACCCTTTAAAGTAATACTTCGTGGTACCCATCGAATGGGTCCCAAATCTCCAGGTTCAAGGGCATCTTCCTACATCGAAAACATGCATGAGAAACCCAGAAGATGGTACACCATGTGATGGGGAAAGGTTTCTAAAACGCACCTCATTTCTCATCTCCTTGTGCCCGGGTTCGCCATTCCAGCTGCTTTACTAGCAATCTCCCTACTTGGAGCATCAGCACCTTTAACCTCCTGTTCCGTCCAGGTTGCAATTTGTCCTGAGGATGAACGGGAAGATGGGGAACCAACGAGAGACTAGCTCTTGGTGTTGGGACAGGCACAGGTCACTCTATTTTCCCATCAGGAAGAAGAATTAACCACAGGCTCAGCCTGCCTCCCGGAACCAGAACAGGGCCTGAAGCCATCCTGCGCTTTTGCGGCCAGCTCCCAAAAAAGCGAGTTGTAAAATGGAGGTTCAGGGCACTGCAATTCACAAACCTGCAGAGTTATAAATGATAACTCTCGTCCACAAATATATTGAGGGAAGGCAAAGAAGAGGATTTGAAATCAAGGCAGAATTGCAGGAAACAGATTTCAGGAGGTAGATACGAATCGCCTTTAAAGCACATGAAAAGCGGCAAAACGTTGACAATGATGCCCTTGGCCAAAAAGGGCGTATGCGTTTTTTCCTGAATATATTCAGGAAAAAACGCATACGCCCTTTTTGGCCAACCAAGCAACCTGGAAAGGCAAATCAGCGCTACAGGGAAGTCTCGCTTCCCATCGGTCAAAAGGGCCATGATGAAAAAAGTGTCAAAACCCGAAATGCAGTACAGGCCATGCAGAAATGGGAGCCTTGCTACACTGATGGGCGGGATGTAAATTGCCAACAGCCACTCTGGAGAAGTGTACGGTGTGTCCTGAAACATCTGAAAAACACATCTTAGAGAGCATAGGGCACTTCCACTCATGGGGGTATAAATTGGGAAAATGAAAAATCAGCAAGACACAAGCACCCCAAAGTTGAGGGCTGCTCTGTTGACAAGGACCTCCACTTAATTCCACCTTAAATATCCCAGGAAAGAGAAAAATGGATAAAGAAGTTGTGGTCCTTATGTACAATGGAATATCACACAGCCATGAAATCAATGTCATAAGGTTAGTAGCAGCATGATGAGTGGATTTAGGTGCGACGATTCTAAGTGAAATAAGTCACACAGAAAAGGACACTTCTCATAAGGTATCACTGATAGAGGGAATGTAAAAACCGTTACACTTGAACTGAATTACAAAACAGAACAGAGTCACACATGCAGAAAACACACTATGGCTGCTTAACGGGAAAGGTGAGGTGGGGTGATACATAAAACAAGGGTTTCAAATTAGCTCAGATACCGTTCCATAAACCCAATATGTAATAGACAAGACCTACTCCTTGCTCAGAGAACTGGACTCAACACGCCCTATTCACCGCACAAGAATATATCAGACTAGTAATAATCTTAAAACCTATGTACTGATATCTCTCTGTTAGTGTGTCAAGTGGGTGTAAAGCAGCATAAACACAGCAGTGAAAAGCAGCTAAACCCCATTATAAAAATAAATTACTTTGAAACACCCATGAAACAAAGACAGTGAAAGAGATAGAAATTCTTACACAATGAGTTCAGGGGCTGTGATGCAACCTGGATTGACCATATCTAGACCCACAGCTGGATGAGACATAAGGGTGGACACTCTTGGGGCTGAGAGGTTTGGTGAGGTTGGGTGAGCAAACGCAGACCCTTTAAAGTAATACTGCGTGGTACCCATCGCATGGGTCCCAAATCTCCAGGTTCAAGGGCATCTTCCTACATCGAAAACATGCATGAGAAACCCAGAAGATGGTACACCGTGTGATGGGGAAAGGTTTCTAAAACGCACCTCATTTCTCATCTCCTTGTGCCCGGGTTCACCATTCCAGCCGCTTTACTAGCAATCTCCCTACTTGGAGCATCAGCACCTTTAACCTCCTGTTCCGTACAGGTTGCAATTTGTCCTGAGGATGAACGGGAAGACGGGGAACCAACGAGAGACTAGCTCTTGGTGTCGGGACAGGCACAGGTCACTCTATTTTCCCATCAGGAAGAAGAATTAACCACAGGCTCAGCCTGCCCCCCGGAACCAGAACAGGGCCTGAAGCCATCCTGCGCTTTTGCGGCCAGCTCCCAAAAAAGCGAGTTGTAAAATGGAGGTTCAGGGCACTGCAATTCACAAACCTGCAGAGTTATAAATGATAACTCTCGTCCACAAATATATTGAGGGAAGGCAAAGAAGAGGATTTGAAATCAAGGCAGAATTGCACGAAACAGATTTCAGGAGGTAGATACGAATCGCCTTTAAAGCACATGAAAAGCGGCAAAACGTTGACAATGATGCCCTTGGCCAAAAAGGGCGTATGCGTTTTTTCCTGAATATATTCAGGAAAAAACGCATACGCCCTTTTTGGCCAACCAAGCAACCTGGAAAGGCAAATCAGCGCTACAGAGAAGTCTCGCTTCCCATCGGTCAAAAGGGCCATGCTGAAAAAAGTGTCAAAACCAGAAATGCAGGACAGGCCATGGAGAAATGAGAGCCTTGCTACACTGATGGGCGGGATGTAAATTGCCAACAGCCACTCTGGAGAAGTGTACGGTGTGTCCTGAAACATCTGAAAAACACAGCTTAGAGAGCATAGGGCACTTCCACTCATGGGGGTATAAATTGGGAAAATGAAAAATCAGCAAGACACAAGCACCCCAAAGTTGAGGGCTGCTCTGTTGACAAGGACCTCCACTTCATTCCACCTTAAATATCCAAGGAAAGAGAAAAATGGATAAAGAAGTTGTGGTCCTTATGTACAATGGAATATCACTCAGCCATGAAATCAATGTCATAAGGTTAGTAGCAGCATGATGAGTGGATTTAGGTACGACGATTCTAAGTGAAATAAGTCACACAGAAAAGGACACTTCTCATAAGGTATCACTTTTAGAGGGAATGTAAAAACCGTTACACTTGAACTGAATTACAAAACAGAACAGAGTCACACATGCAGAAAACACACTATGGCTGCTTAACGGGAAAGGTGAGGTGGGGTGATACATAAAACAAGGGTATCAAATTAGCTCAGATACCGTTCCATAAACCCAATATGTAGTAGACAAGACCTACTCCTTGCTCAGAGAACTGGACTCAACACGCCCTATTCACCGCACAAGAATATACCTGACTAGTAATAATCTTAAAACCTATGTATTGATATCTCTCTGTTAGTGTGTCAAGTGGGTGTAAAGCGGCATAAACACAGCAGTGAAAAGCAGCTAAACCCCATTATGAAAATAAATTACTTTGAAAAACCCATGAAACAACGACAGTGAAAGAGATAGAAATTCTTACACAATGAGTTCAGGGGCTGTGATGCAACCTGGATTGACCATATCTAGACCCACAGCTGGATGAGACATAAGGGTGGACACTCTTGGGGCTGAGAGGTTTGGTGAGGTTGGGTGAGCAAACACAGACCCTTTAAAGTAATACTGCGTGGTACCCATCGCATGGGTCCCAAATCTCCAGGTTCAAGGGCATCTTCCTACATCGAAAACATGCATGAGAAACCCAGAAGATGGTACACCGTGTGATAGGGAAAGGTTTCTAAAACGCACCTCATTTCTCATCTCCTTGTGCCCGGGTTCGCCATTCCAGCTGCTTTACTAGCAATCTCCCTACTTGGAGCATCAGCACCTTTAACCTCCTGTTCCGTACAGGTTGCAATTTGTCCTGAGGATGAACGGCAAGACGGGGAACCAACGAGAGACTAGCTCTTGGTGTTGGGACAGGCACAGGTCACTCTATTTTCCCATCAGGAAGAAGAATTAACCACAGGCTCAGCCTGCCCCCTGGAACCAGAACAGGGCCTGAAGCCATCCTGCGCTTTTGCGGCCAGCTCCCAAAAAAGTGAGTTGTAAAATGGAGGTTCAGGGCAGTGCAATTCACAAACCTTCAGAGTTATAAATGATAACTCTCGTCCACAAATATATTGAGGGAAGGCAAAGAAGAGGATTTGAAATCAAGGCAGAATTGCAGGAAACAGATTTCAGGAGGTAGATTCGAATCGCCTTTAAAGCACATGAAAAGCGGCAAAATGTTGACAGTGATGCCCTTGGCCAAAAAGGGCGTATGCGTTTTTTCCTGAATATATTCAGGAAAAAACGCATACGCCCTTTATGGCCAACCAAGCAACCTGGAAAGGCAAATCAGCGCTACAGAGAAGTCTCGCTCCCCATCGGTCAAAAGGGCCATGCTGAAAAAAGTGTCAAAACCAGAAATGCAGGACAGGCCATGGAGAAATGAGAGCCTTGCTACACTGATGGGCGGGATGTAAATTGCCAACAGCCACTCTGGAGAAGTGTACGGTGTGTCCTGAAACATCTGAAAAACACAGCTTAGAGAGCATAGGGCACTTCCACTCATGGGGGTATAAATTGGGAAAATGAAAAATCAGCAAGACACAAGCACCCCAAAGTTTAGGGCTGCTCTGTTGACAAGGACCTCCACTTCATTCCACCTTAAATATCCAAGGAAAGAGAAAAATGGATAAAGAAGTTGTGGTCCTTATGTACAATGGAATATCACTCAGCCATGAAATCAATGTCATAAGGTTAGTAGAAGCATGATGAGTGGATTTAGGTACGACGATTCTAAGTGAAATAAGTCACACAGAAAAGGACACTTCTCATAAGGTATCACTGATAGAGGGAATGTAAAAACCGTTACACTTGAACTGAATTACAAAACAGAACAGAGTCACACATGCAGAAAACACACTATGGCTGCTTAACGGGAAAGGTGAGGTGGGGTGATACATAAAACAAGGGTATCAAATTAGCTCAGATACCGTTCCATAAACCCAATATGTAGTAGACAAGACCTACTCCTTGCTCAGAGAAGTGGACTCAACACGCCCTATTCACCGCACAAGAATATATCTGACTAGTAATAATCTTAAAACCTATGTATTGATATCTCTCTGTTAGTGTGTCAAGTGGGTGTAAAGCGGCATAAACACAGCCGTGAAAAGCAGCTAAACCCCATTATTAAAATAAATTACTTTCAAAAACCCATGAAACAACGACAGTGAAAGAGATAGAAATTCTTACACAATGAGTTCAGGGGCTGTGATGCAACCTGGATTGACCATATCTAGACCCACAGCTGGATGAGACATAAGGGTGGACACTCTTGGGGCTGAGAGGTTTGGTGAGGTTGGGTGAGCAAACGCAGACCCTTTAAAGTAATACTTCGTGGTACCCATCGAATGGGTCCCAAATCTCCAGGTTCAAGGGCATCTTCCTACATCGAAAACATGCATGAGAAACCCAGAAGATGGTACACCATGTGATGGGGAAAGGTTTCTAAAACGCACCTCATTTCTCATCTCCTTGTGCCCGGGTTCGCCATTCCAGCCGCTTTACTAGCAATCTCCCTACTTGGAGCATCAGCACCTTTAACCTCCTGTTCCGTCCAGGTTGCAATTTGTCCTGAGGATGAACGGGAAGATGGGGAACCAACGAGAGACTAGCTCTTGGTGTTGGGACAGGCACAGGTCACTCTATTTTCCCATCAGGAAGAAGAATTAACCACAGGCTCAGCCTGCCTCCCGGAACCAGAACAGGGCCTGAAGCCATCCTGCGCTTTTGCGGCCAGCTCCCAAAAAAGCGAGTTGTAAAATGGAGGTTCAGGGCACTGCAATTCACAAACCTGCAGAGTTATAAATGATAACTCTCGTCCACAAATATATTGAGGGAAGGCAAAGAAGAGGATTTGAAATCAAGGCAGAATTGCAGGAAACAGATTTCAGGAGGTAGATACGAATCGCCTTTAAAGCACATGAAAAGCGGCAAAACGTTGACAATGATGCCCTTGGCCAAAAAGGGCGTATGCGTTTTTTCCTGAATATATTCAGGAAAAAACGCATACGCCCTTTTTGGCCAACCAAGCAACCTGGAAAGGCAAATCAGCGCTACAGAGAAGTCTCGCTTCCCATCGGTCAAAAGGGCCATGATGAAAAAAGTGTCAAAACCCGAAATGCAGTACAGGCCATGCAGAAATGGGAGCCTTGCTACACTGATGGGCGGGATGTAAATTGCCAACAGCCACTCTGGAGAAGTGTACGGTGTGTCCTGAAACATCTGAAAAACACATCTTAGAGAGCATAGGGCACTTCCACTCATGGGGGTATAAATTGGGAAAATGAAAAATCAGCAAGACACAAGCACCCCAAAGTTGAGGGCTGCTCTGTTGACAAGGACCTCCACTTAATTCCACCTTAAATATCCCAGGAAAGAGAAAAATGGATAAAGAAGTTGTGGTCCTTATGTACAATGGAATATCACACAGCCATGAAATCAATGTCATAAGGTTAGTAGCAGCATGATGAGTGGATTTAGGTGCGACGATTCTAAGTGAAATAAGTCACACAGAAAAGGACACTTCTCATAAGGTATCACTGATAGAGGGAATGTAAAAACCGTTACACTTGAACTGAATTACAAAACAGAACAGAGTCACACATGCAGAAAACACACTATGGCTGCTTAACGGGAAAGGTGAGGTGGGGTGATACATAAAACAAGGGTATCAAATTAGCTCAGATACCGTTCCATAAACCCAATATGTAATAGACAAGACCTACTCCTTGCTCAGAGAACTGGACTCAACACGCCCTATTCACCACACAAGAATATATCTGACTAGTAATAATCTTAAAACCTATGTATTGATATCTCTCTGTTAGTGTATCAAGTGGGTGTAAAGCGGCATAAACACAGCAGTGAAAAGCAGCTAAACCCCATTATGAAAATAAATTACTTTGAAAAACCCATGAAACAACGACAGTGAAAGAGAGAGAAATTCTTACACAATGCGTTCAGGGGCTGTGATGCAACCTGGATTGACCATATCTAGACCCACAGCTGGATGAGACATAAGGGTGGACACTCTTGGGGCTGAGAGGTTTGGTGAGGTTGGGTGAGCAAACGCAGACCCTTTAAAGTAATACTTCGTGGTACCCATCGCATGGGTCCCAAATCTCCAGCTTCCAGGGCATCTTCCTACATCGAAAACATGCATGAGAAACCCAGAAGATAGTATACCGTGTGATGGGGAAAGGTTTCTAAAACGCACCTCATTTCTCATCTCCTTGTGCCCGGGTTCGCCATTCCAGCCGCTTTACTAGCAATCTCCCTACTAGGAGCATCAGCACCTTTTACCTCCTGTTCCGTACAGGTTGCAATTTGTCCTGAGGATGAACGGGAAGACGGGGAACCAACGAGAGACTAGCTCTTGGTGTTGGGACAGGCACAGGTCACTCTATTTTCCCATCAGGAAGAAGAATTAACCACAGGCTCAGCCTGCCCCCCGGAACCAGAACAGGGCCTGAAGCCATCCTGCGCTTTTGCGGCCATCTCCCAAAAAAGCGAGTTGTAAAATGGAGGTTCAGGGCACTGCAATTCACAAACCTGCAGAGTTATAAATGAAAACTCTCGTCCACAAATATATTGAGGGAAGGCAAAGAAGAGGATTTGAAATCAAGGCAGAATTGCAGGAAACAGATTTCAGGAGGTAGATTCGAATCGCCTTTAAAGCACATGAAAAGCGGCAAAATGTTGACAATGATGCCCTTGGCCAAAAAGGGCGTATGCGTTTTTTCCTGACTATATTCAGGAAAAAACGCATACGCCCTTTTTGGCCAACCAAGCAACCTGGAAAGGCAAATCAGCGCTACAAAGAAGTCTCGCTTCCCATCGGTCCAAAGGGCCATGCTGAAAAATGTGTCAAAACCAGAAATGCAGGACAGGCCATGGAGAAATGAGAGCCTTGCTACACTGATAGGCGGGATGTAAATTGCCAACAGCCACTCTGGAGAAGTGTACGGTGTGTCCTGAAACATCTGAAAAACACAGCTTAGAGAGCATAGGGCACTTCCACTCATGGGGGTATAAATTGGGAAAATGAAAAATCAGCAAGACACAAGCACCCCAAAGTTGAGGGCTGTTCTGTTGACAAGGACCTCCACTTCATTCCACCTTAAATATCCCAGGAAAGAGAAAAATGGATAAAGAAGTTGTGGTCCTTATGTACAATGGAATATCACTCAGCCATGAAATCAATGTCATAAGGTTAGTAGCAGCATGATGAGTGGATTTAAGTACGACGATTCTAAGTGAAATAAGTCACACAGAAAAGGACACTTCTCATAAGATATCACTTTTAGAGGGAATGTAAAAACCGTTACACTTGAACTGAATTACAAAACAGAACAGAGTCACACATGCAGAAAACAGACTCTGGCTGCTTAACGGGAAAGGTGAGGTGGGGTGATACATAAAACAAGGGTATCAAATTAGCTCAGATACCATTCCATAAACCCAATATGTAGTAGACAAGACCTACTCCTTGCTCAGAGAACTGGACTCAACACGCCCTATTCACCGCACAAGAATATATCTGACTAGTAATAATCTTAAAACCTATGTATTGATATCTCTCTGTTAGTGTGTCAAGTGGGTGTAAAGCGGCATAAACACAGCCGTGAAAAGCAGCTAAACCCCATTATGAAAATAAATTACTTTGAAAAACCCATGAAACAACGACAGTGAAAGAGATAGAAATTCTTACACAATGAGTTCAGGGGCTGTGATGAAACCTGGGTTGACCATATCTAGACCCACAGCTAGATGAGACATAAGGGTGGACACTCTTGGGGCTGAGAGGATTGGTGAGGTTGGGTGAGCAAACGCAGACCCTTTAAAGTAATACTGCGTGGTACCCATCGCATGGGTCCCAAATCTCCAGGTTCAAGGGCATCTTCCTACATCGAAAACATGCATGAGAAACCCAGAAGATGGTACACCGTGTGATGGGGAAAGGTTTCTAAAACGCACCTCATTTCTCATCTCCTTGTGCCCGGGTTCGCCATTCCAGCCGCTTTACTAGCAATCTCCCTACTTGGAACATCAGCACCTTTAACCTCCTGTTCCGTACAGGTTGCAATTTGTCCTGAGGATGAACGGGAAGACGGGGAACCAACGAGAGACTAGCTCTTGGTGTCGGGACAGGCACAGGTCACTCTATTTTCCCATCAGGAAGAAGAATTAACCACAGGCTCAGCCTGCCCCCCGGAACCAGAACAGGGCCTGAAGCCATCCTGCGCTTTTGCGGCCAGCTCCCAAAAAAGCGAGTTGTAAAATGGAGGTTCAGGGCACTGCAATTCACAAACCTGCAGAGTTATAAATGATAACTCTCGTCCACAAATATATTGAGGGAAGGCAAAGAAGAGGATTTGAAATCAAGGCAGAATTGCACGAAACAGATTTCAGGAGGTAGATACGAATCGCCTTTAAAGCACATGAAAAGCGGCAAAACGTTGACAATGATGCCCTTGGCCAAAAAGGGCGTATGCGTTTTTTCCTGAATATATTCAGGAAAAAACGCATACGCCCTTTTTGGCCAACCAAGCAACCTGGAAAGGCAAATCAGCGCTACAGAGAAGTCTCGCTTCCCATCCATCAAAAGGGCCATGCTGAAAAAAGTGTCAAAACCAGAAATGCAGGACAGGCCATGGAGAAATGGGAGCCTTGCTACACTGATGGGCGGGATGTAAATTGCCAACAGCCACTCTGGAGAAGTGTACGGTGAGTCCTGAAACATCTAAAAAACACAGCTTAGAGAGCATAGGGCACTTCCACTCATGGGGGTATAAATTGGGAAAATTAAAAATCAGCAAAACACAAGCACCCCAAAGATGAGGGCTGCTCTGTTGACAAGGACCTCCACTTCATTCCACCTTAAATATCCCAGGAAAGAGAAAAATGGATAAAGAAGTTGTGGTCCTTATGTACAATGGAATATCACTCAGCCATGAAATCAATGTCATAAGGTTAGTAGCAGCATGATGAGTGGATTTAGGTACGACGATTCTAAGTGAAATAAGTCACACAGAAAAGGACACTTCTCATAAGGTATCACTTTTAGAGGGAATGTAAAAACCGTTACACTTGCACTGAATTACAAAAGAAACAGAGTCACACATGCAGAAAACACACTATGGCTGCTTAACGGGAAAGGTGAGGTGTGGTGATACATAAAGCAAGGGTTTCAAATTAGCTCAGATACCGTTCCATAAACCCAATATGTAATAGACAAGACCTACTCCTTGCTCAGAGAACTGGACTCAACACGCCCTATTCACCGCACAAGAATATATCTGACTAGTAATAATCTTAAAACCTATGTATTGATATCTCTCTGTTAGTGTGTCAAGTGGGTGTAAAGCGGCATAAACACAGCCGTGAAAAGCAGCTAAACCCCATTATGAAAATAAATTACTTTGAAAAACCCATGAAACAACGACAGTGAAAGAGATAGAAATTCTTACACAATGAGTTCAGGGGCTGTGATGCAACCTGGATTGACCATATCTAGACCCACAGCTGGATGAGACATAAGGGTGGACACTCTTGGGGCTGAGAGGTTTGGTGAGGTTGGGTGAGCAAACGCAGACCCTTTAAAGTAATACTGCGTGGTACCCATCGCATGGGTCCCAAATCTCCAGGTTCAAGGGCATCTTCCTACATCAAAAACATGCATGAGAAACCCAGAAGATGGTACACCGTGTGATGGGGAAAGGTTTCTAAAACGCACCTCATTTCTCATCTCCTTGTGCCCGGGTTCGCCATTCCAGCCGCTTTACTAGCAATCTCCCTACTTGGAGCATCAGCACCTTTAACCTCCTGTTCCGTACAGGTTGCAATTTGTCCTGAGGATGAACGGGAAGACGGGGAACCAACGAGAGACTAGCTCTTGATGTCGGGACAGGCACAGGTTACTCTATTTTCCCATCAGGAAGAAGAATTAACCACAGGCTCAGCCTGCCCCCCGGAACCAGAACAGGGCCTGAAGCCATCCTGCGCTTTTGCGGCCAGCTCCCAAAAAAGCGAGTTGTAAAATGGAGGTTCAGGGCACTGCAATTCACAAACCTGCAGAGTTATAAATGATAACTCTCGTCCACAAATATATTGAGGGAAGGCAAAGAAGAGGATTTGAAATCAAGGCAGAATTGCACGAAACAGATTTCAGGAGGTAGATACGAATCGCCTTTAAAGCACATGAAAAGCGGCAAAACGTTGACAATGATGCCCTTGGCCAAAAAGGGCGTATGCGTTTTTTCCTGAATATATTCAGGAAAAAACGCATACGCCCTTTTTGGCCAACCAAGCACCCTGGAAAGGCAAATCAGCGCTACAAAGAAGTCTCGCTTCCCATCGGTCAAAAGGGCCATGCTGAAAAAAGAGTCAAAACCAGAAATGCAGGACAGGCCATGGAGAAATGAGAGCCTTGCTACACTGATGGGCGGGATGTAAATTGCCAACAGCCACTCTGGAGAAGTGTACGGTGTGTCCTGAAACATCTGAAAAACACAGCTTAGAGAGCATAGGGCACTTCCACTCATGGGGGTATAAATTGGGAAAATGAAAAATCAGCAAGACACAAGCACCCCAAAGTTGAGGGCTGCTCTGTTGACAAGGACCTCCACTTCATTCCACCTTAAATATCCAAGGAAAGAGAAAAATGGATAAAGAAGTTGTGGTCCTTATGTACAATGGAATATCACTCAGCCATGAAATCAATGTCATAAGGTTAGTAGCAGCATGATGAGTGGATTTAGGTACGACGATTCTAAGTGAAATAAGTCACACAGAAAAGGACACTTCTCATAAGGTATCACTTTTAGAGGGAATGTAAAAACCGTTACACTTGAACTGAATTACAAAACAGAACAGAGTCACACATGCAGAAAACAGACTATGGCTGCTTAACGGGAAAGGTGAGGTGGGGTGATACATAAAACAAGGGTATCAAATTAGCTCAGATACCGTTCCATAAACCCAATATGTAGTAGACAAGACCTACTCCTTGCTCAGAAAACTGGACTCTACACGCCCTATTCACCGCACAAGAATATATCTGACTAGTAATAATCTTAAAACCTATGTATTGATATCTCTCTGTTAGTGTGTCAAGTGGGTGTGAAGCGGCATAAACACAGCCGTGAAAAGCAGCTAAACCCCATTATGAAAATAAATTACTTTGAAAAACCCATGAAACAACGACAGTGAAAGAGAGAGAAATTCTTACACAATGCGTTCAGGGGCTGTGATGCAACCTGGATTGACCATATCTAGACCCACAGCTGGATGAGACATAAGGGTGGACACTCTTGGGGCTGAGAGGTTTGGTGAGGTTGGGTGAGCAAACGCAGACCCTTTAAAATAATACTGCGTGGTACCCATCGCATGGGTCCCAAATCTCTAGCTTCAAGGGCATCTTCCTACATCGAAAACATGCATGAGAAACCCAGAAGATGGTACACCGTGTGATGGGGAAAGGTTTCTAAAACGCACCTCATTTCTCATCTCCTTGTGCCCGGGTTCGCCATTCCAGCCGCTTTACTAGCAATCTCCCTACTTGGAGCATCAGCACCTTTAACCTCCTGTTCCGTACAGGTTGCAAATTGTCCTGAGGATGAACGGGAAGACGGGGAACAAACGAGAGACTAGCTCTTGGTGTTGGGACAGGCACAGGTCACTCTATTTTCCCATCAGGAAGAAGAATTAACCACAGGCTCAGCCTGCCCCCCGGAACCAGAACAGGGCCTGAAGCCATACTGCGCTTTTGCGGCCAGCTCCCAAAAAAGCGAGTTGTAAAATGGAGGTTCAGGGCACTGCAATTCACAAACCTGCAGAGTTATAAATGATAACTCTCATCCACAAATATATTGAGGGAAGGCAAAGAAGAGGATTTGAAATCAAGGCAGAATTGCACGAAACAGATTTCAGGAGGTAGATTCGAATCGCCTTTAAAGCACATGAAAAGCGGCAAAATGTTGACAATGATGCCCTTGGCCAAAAAGGGCGTATGCGTTTTTTCCTGAATATATTCAGGAAAAAACGCATACGCCCTTTTTGGCCAACCAAGCAACCTGGAAAGGCAAATCAGCGCTACAAAGAAGTCTCGCTTCCCATCCGTCAAAAGGGCCATGCTGAAAAAAGAGTCAAAACCAGAAATGCAGGACAGGCCATGGAGAAATGAGAGCCTTGCTACACTGATGGGCGGGATGTAAATTGCCAACAGCCACTCTGGAGAAGTGTACGGTGTGTCCTGAAACATCTGAAAAACACAGCTTAGAGAGCATAGGGCACTTCCACTCATGGGGGTATAAATTGGGAAAATGAAAAATCAGCAAGACACAAGCACCCCAAAGTTGAGGGCTGCTCTGTTGACAAGGACCTCCACTTCATTCCACCTTAAATATCCAAGGAAAGAGAAAAATGGGTAAAGAAGTTGTGGTCCTTATGTACAATGGAATATCACTCAGCCATGAAATCAATGTCATAAGGTTAGTAGCAGCATGATGAGTGGATTTAGGTACGACGATTCTAAGTGAAATAAGTCACACAGAAAAGGACACTTCTCATAAGGTATCACTTTTAGAGGGAATGTAAAAACCGTTACACTTGAACTGAATTACAAAACAGAACAGAGTCACACATGCAGAAAACAGACTATGGCTGCTTAACGGGAAAGGTGAGGTGGGGTGATACATAAAACAAGGGTATCAAATTAGCTCAGATACCGTTCCATAAACCCAATATGTAGTAGACAAGACCTACTCCTTGCTCAGAGAACTGGACTCAACACGCCCTATTCACCGCACAAGAATATATCTGACTAGTAATAATCTTAAAACCTATGTATTGATATCTCTCTGTTAGTGTGTCAAGTGGGTGTAAAGCGGCATAAACACAGCCGTGAAAAGCAGCTAAACCCCATTATGAAAATAAATTACTTTGAAAAACCCATGAAACAACGACAGTGAAAGAGACAGAAATTCTTACACAATGAGTTCATGGGCTGTGATGCAACCTGGATTGACCATATCTAGACCCACAGCTGGATGAGACATAAGGGTGGACACTCTTGGGGCTGAGAGGTTTGGTGAGGTTGGGTGAGCAAACGCAGACCCTTTAAAGTAATACTGCGTGGTACCCATCGCATGGGTCCCAAATCTCCAGGTTCAAGGGCATCTTCCTACATCGAAAACATGCATGAGAAACCGAGAAGATGGTACACCGTGTGATGGGGAAAGGTTTCTAAAACGCACCTCATTTCTCATCTCCTTGTGCCCGGGTTCGCCATTCCAGCCGATTTACTAGCAATCTCCCTACTTGGAGCATCAGCACCTTTAACCTCCTGTTCCGTACAGGTTGCAATTTGTCCTGAGGATGAACGGGAAGACGGGGAACCAACGAGAGACTAGCTCTTGGTGTCGGGACAGGCACAGGTCACTCTATTTTCCCATCAGGAAGAAGAATTAACCACAGGCTCAGCCTGCCCCCCGGAACCAGAACAGGGCCTGAAGCCATCCTGCGCTTTTGCGGCCAGCTCCCAAAAAAGCGAGTTGTAAAATGGAGGTTCAGGGCACTGCAATTCACAAACCTGCAGAGTTATAAATGATAACTCTCGTCCACAAATATATTGAGGGAAGGCAAAGAAGAGGATTTGAAATCAAGGCAGAATTGCAGGAAACAGATTTCAGGAGGTAGATACGAATCGCCTTTAAAGCACATGAAAAGCGGCAAAACGTTGACAATGATGCCCTTGGCCAAAAAGGGCGTATGCGTTTTTTCCTGAATATATTCAGGAAAAAACGCATACGCCCTTTTTGGCCAACCAAGCAACCTGGAAAGGCAAATCAGCGCTACAGAGAAGTCTCGCTTCCCATCCGTCAAAAGGGCCATGCTGAAAAAATTGTCAAAACCAGAAATGCAGGACAGGCCATGGAGAAATGGGAGCCTTGCTACACTGATGGGCGGGATGTAAATTGCCAACAGCCACTCTGGAGAAGTGTACGGTGAGTCCTGAAACATCTAAAAAACACAGCTTAGAGAGCATAGGGCACTTCCACTCATGGGGGTATAAATTGGGAAAATTAAAAATCAGCAAAACACAAGCACCCCAAAGTTTAGGGCTGCTCTGTTGACAAGGACCTCCACTTCATTCCACCTTAAATATCCCAGGAAAGAGAAAAATGGATAAAGAAGTTGTGGTCCTTATGTACAATGGAATATCACTCAGCCATGAAATCAATGTCATAAGGTTAGTAGCAGCATGATGAGTGGATTTAGGTACGACGATTCTAAGTGAAATAAGTCACACAGAAAAGGACACTTCTCATAAGGTATCACTTTTAGAGGGAATGTAAAAAGCGTTACACTTGAACTGAATTACAAAACAGAACAGAGTCACACATGCAGAAAACAGACTATGGCTGCTTAACGGGAAAGGTGAGGTGGGGTGATACATAAAACAAGGGTATCAAATTAGCTCAGATACCGTTCCATAAACCCAATATGTAATAGACAAGACCTACTCCTTGCTCAGAGAACTGGACTCAACACGCGCTATTCACCGCACAAGAATATATCTGACTAGTAATAATCTTAAAACCTATGTATTGATATCTCTCTGATAGTGTGTCAAGTGGGTGTAAAGCGGCATAAACACAGCAGTGAAAAGCAGCTAAACCCCATTATGAAAATAAATTACTTTGAAAAACCCATGAAACAACGACAGTGAAAGAGAGAGAAATTCTTACACAATGCGTTCAGGGGCTGTGATGCAACCTGGATTGACCATATCTACACCCACAGCTGGATGAGACATAAAGGTGGACACTCTTGGGGCTGAGAGGTTTGGTGAGGTTGGGTGAGCAAACGCAGACCCTTTAAAGTAATACTGCGTGGTACCCATCGCATGGGTCCCAAATCTCCAGCTTCAAGGGCATCTTCCTACATCGAAAACATGCATGAGAAACCCAGAAGATAGTACACCGTGTGATGGGGAAAGGTTTCTAAAACGCACCTCATTTCTCATCTCCTTGTGCCCGGGTTCGCCATTCCAGCCGCTTTACTAGCAATCTCCCTACTTGGAGCATCAGCACCTTTAACCTCCTGTTCCGTACAGGTTGCAATTTGTCCTGAGGATGAACGGGAAGACGGGGAACCAACGAGAGACTAGCTCTTGGTGTTGGGACAGGCACAGGTCACTCTATTTTCCCATCAGGAAGAAGAATTAACCACAGGCTCAGCCTGCCCCCCGGAACCAGAACAGGGCCTGAAGCCATCCTGCGCTTTTGCGGCCAGCTCCCAAAAAAGCGAGTTGTAAAATGGAGGTCCAGGGCACTGCAATTCACAAACCTGCAGAGTTATAAATGATAACTCTCGTCCACAAATATATTGAGGGAAGGCAAAGAAGAGGATTTGAAATCAAGGCAGAATTGCAGGAAACAGATTTCAGGAGGTAGATTCGAATCGCCTTTAAAGCACATGAAAAGCGGCAAAATGTTGACAATGATGCCCTTGGCCAAAAAGGGCGTATGCGTTTTTTCCTGAATATATTCAGGAAAAAACGCATACGCCCTTTTTGGCCAACCAAGCAACCTGGAAAGGCAAATCAGCGCTACAAAGAAGTCTCGCTTCCCATCGGTCAAAAGGGCCATGCTGAAAAAAGTGTCAAAACCAGAAATGCAGGACAGGCCATGGAGAAATGGGAGCCTTGCTACACTGATGGGCTGGATGTAAATTGCCAACAGCCACTCTGGAGAAGTGTACGGTGTGTCCTGAAACATCTGAAAAACACAGCTTAGAGAGCATAGGGCACTTCCACTCATGGGGGTATAAATTGGGAAAATGAAAAATCAGCAAGACACAAGCACCCCAAAGTTGAGGGCTGCTCTGTTGACAAGGACCTCCACTTCATTCCACCTTAAATATCCCAGGAAAGAGAAAAATGGATAAAGAAGTTGTGGTCCTTATGTACAATGGAATATCACTCAGCCATGAAATCAATGTCATAAGGTTAGTAGCAGCATGATGAGTGGATTTAGGTACGACGATTCTAAGTGAAATAAGTCACACAGAAAAGGACACTTCTCATAAGGTATCACTTTTAGAGGGAATGTAAAAACCGTTACACTTGAACTGAATTACAAAACAGAACAGAGTCACACATGCAGAAAACAGACTATGGCTGCTTAACGGGAAAGGTGAGGTGGGGTGATACATAAAACAAGGGTATCAAATTAGCTCAGATACCGTTCCATAAACCCAATATGTAATAGACAAGACCTACTCCTTGCTCAGAGAACTGGACTCAACACACCCTATTCACCGCACAAGAATATATCTGACTAGTAATAATCTTAAAACCTATGTATTGATATCTCTCTGATAGTGTGTCAAGTGGGTGTAAAGCGGCATAAACACAGCAGTGAAAAGCAGCTAAACCCCATTATGAAAATAAATTACTTTGAAAAACCCATGAAACAACGACAGTGAAAGAGAGAGAAATTCTTACACAATGCGTTCAGGGGCTGTGATGCAACCTGGATTGACCATATCTAGACCCACAGCTGGATGAGACATAAGGGTGGACACTCTTGGGGCTGAGAGGTTTGGTGAGGTTGGGTGAGCAAACGCAGACCCTTTAAAGTAATACTGCGTGGTACCCATCGAATGGGTCCCAAATCTCCAGCTTCAAGGGCATCTTCCTACATCGAAAACATGCATGAGAAACCCAGAAGATAGTACACCGTGTGATGGGGAAAGGTTTCTAAAACGCACCTCATTTCTCATCTCCTTGTGCCCGGGTTCGCCATTCCAGCCGCTTTACTAGCAATCTCCCTACTTGGAGCATCAGCACCTTTAACCTCCTGTTCCGTACAGGTTGCAATTTGTCCTGAGGATGAACGGGAAGACGGGGAACCAACGAGAGACTAGCTCTTGGTGTCGGGACAGGCACAGGTCACTCTATTTTCCCATCAGGAAGAAGAATTAACCACAGGCTCAGCCTGCCCCCCGGAACCAGAACAGGGCCTGAAGCCATCCTGCGCTTTTGCGGCCAGCTCCCAAAAAAGCGAGTTGTAAAATGGAGGTCCAGGGCACTGCAATTCACAAACCTGCAGAGTTATAAATGATAACTCTCGTCCACAAATATATTGAGGGAAGGCAAAGAAGAGGATTTGAAATCAAGGCAGAATTGCAGGAAACAGATTTCAGGAGGTAGATTCGAATCGCCTTTAAAGCACATGAAAAGCGGCAAAATGTTGACCATGATGCCCTTGGCCAAAAAGGGCGTATGCGTTTTTTCCTGAATATATTCAGGAAAAAACGCATACGCCCTTTTTGGCCAACCAAGCAACCTGGAAAGGCAAATCAGCGCTACAAAGAAGTCTCGCTTCCCATCGGTCAAAAGGGCCATGCTGAAAAAAGTGTCAAAACCAGAAATGCAGGACAGGCCATGGAGAAATGGGAGCCTTGCTACACTGATGGGCGGGATGTAAATTGCCAACAGCCACTCTGGAGAAGTGTACGGTGTGTCCTGAAACATCTGAAAAACACAGCTTAGAGAGCATAGGGCACTTCCACTCATGGGGGTATAAATTGGGAAAATGAAAAATCAGCAAGACACAAGCACCCCAAAGTTGAGGGCTGCTCTGTTGACAAGGACCTCCACTTCATTCCACCTTAAATATCCAAGGAAAGAGAAAAATGGATAAAGAAGTTGTGGTCCTTATGTACAATGGAATATCACTCAGCCATGAAATCAATGTCATAAGGTTAGTAGCAGCATGATGAGTGGATTTAGGTACGACGATTCTAAGTGAAATAAGTCACACAGAAAAGGACACTTCTCATAAGGTATCACTTTTAGAGGGAATGTAAAAACCGTTACACTTGAACTGAATTACAAAACAGAACAGAGTCACACATGCAGAAAACAGACTATGGCTGCTTAACGGGAAAGGTGAGGTGGGGTGATACATAAAACAAGGGTATCAAATTAGCTCAGATACCGTTCCATAAACCCAATATGTAGTAGACAAGACCTACTCCTTGCTCAGAGAACTGGACTCAACACGCCCTATTCACCGCACAAGAATATATCTGACTAGTAATAATCTTAAAACCTATGTATTGATATCTCTCTGTTAGTGTGTCAAGTGGGTGTAAAGCGGCATAAACACAGCCGTTAAAAGCAGCTAAACCCCATTATGAAAATAAATTACTTTGAAAAACCCATGAAACAACGACAGTGAAAGAGACAGAAATTCTTACACAATGAGTTCAGGGGCTGTGATGCAACCTGGATTGACCATATCTAGACCCACAGCTGGATGAGACATAAGGGTGGACACTCTTGGGGCTGAGAGGTTTGGTGAGGTTGGGTGAGCAAACACAGACCCTTTAAAGTAATACTGCGTGGTACCCATCGCATGGGTCCCAAATCTCCAGCTTCAAGGGCATCTTCCTACATTGAAAACATGCATGAGAAACCCAGAAGATAGTACACCGTGTGATGGGGAAAGGTTTCTAAAACGCACCTCATTTCTCATCTCCTTGTGCCCGGGTTCGCCATTCCAGCCGCTTTACTAGCAATCTCCCTACTTGGAAAATCAGCACCTTTAACCTCCTGTTCCGTACAGGTTGCAATTTGTCCTGAGGATGAACGGGAAGACGGGGAACCAACGAGAGACTAGCTCTTGGTGTTGGGACAGGCACAGGTCACTCTATTTTCCCATCAGGAAGAAGAATTAACCACAGGCTCAGCCTGCCCCCCGGAACCAGAACAGGGCCTGAAGCCATCCTGCGCTTTTGCGGCCAGCTCCCAAAAAAGCGAGTTGTAAAATGGAGGTCCAGGGCACTGCAATTCACAAACCTGCAGAGTTATAAATGATAACTCTCGTCCACAAATATATTGAGGGAAGGCAAAGAAGAGGATTTGAAATCAAGGCAGAATTGCAGGAAACAGATTTCAGGAGGTAGATTCGAATCGCCTTTAAAGCACATGAAAAGCGGCAAAACGTTGACAATGATGCCCTTGGCCAAAAAGGGCATATGCGTTTTTTCCTGAATATATTCAGGAAAAAACGCATATGCCCTTTTTGGCCAACCAAGCAACCTGGAAAGGCAAATCAGCACTACAAAGAAGTCTCGCTTCCCATCGGTCAAAAGGGCCATGCTGAAAAAAGTGTCAAAACCAGAAATGCAGGACAGGCCATGGAGAAATGGGAGCCTTGCTACACTGATGGGCGGGATGTAAATTTCCAACAGCCACTCTGGAGAAGTGTACGGTGAGTCCTGAAACATCTGAAAAACACAGCTTAGAGAGCATAGGGCACTTCCACTCATGGGGGTATAAATTGGGAAAATGAAAAATCAGCAAGACACAAGCACCCCAAAGTTTAGGGCTGCTCTGTTGACAAGGACCTCCACTTCATTCCACCTTAAATATCCAAGGAAAGAGAAAAATGGATAAAGAAGTTGTGGTCCTTATGTACAATGGAATATCACTCAGCCATGAAATCAATGTCATAAGGCTAGTGGCAGCATGATGAGTGGATTTAGGTACGACGATTCTAAGTGAAATAAGTCACACAGAAAAGGACACTTCTCATAAGGTATCACTTTTAGAGGGAATGTAAAAACCGTTACACTTGAACTGAATTACAAAACAGAACAGAGTCACACATGCAGAAAACAGACTATGGCTGCTTAACGGGAAAGGTGAGGTGGGGTGATACATAAAACAAGGGTATCAAATTAGCTCAGATACTGTTCCATAAACCCAATATGTAGTAGACAAGACCTACTCCTTGCTCAGAGAACTGGACTCAACACGCCCTATTCACCGCACAAGAATATATCTGACTAGTAATAATCTTAAAACCTATGTATTGATATCTCTCTGTTAGTGTGTCAAGTGGGTGTGAAGCGGCATAAACACAGCCGTGAAAAGCAGCTAAACCCCATTATGAAAATAAATTACTTTGAAAAACCCATGAAACAACGACAGTGAAAGAGATAGAAATTCTTACACAATGAGTTCAGGGGCTGTGATGCAACCTGGATTGACCATATCTAGACCCACAGCTGGATGAGACATAAGGGTGGACACTCTTGGGGCTGAGAGGTTTGGTGAGGTTGGGTGAGCAAACGCAGACCCTTTAAAGTAATACTGCGTGGTACCCATCGCATGGGTCCCAAATCTCCAGGTTCAAGGGCATCTTCCTACATCAAAAACATGCATGAGAAACCCAGAAGATGGTACACCGTGTGATGGGGAAAGGTTTCTAAAACGCACCTCATTTCTCATCTCCTTGTGCCCGGGTTCGCCATTCCAGCCACTTTACTAGCAATCTCCCTACTTGGAGCATCAGCACCTTTAACCTCCTGTTCCGTACAGGTTGCAATTTGTCCTGAGGATGAACGGGAAGACGGGGAACCAACGAGAGACTAGCTCTTGGTGTCGGGACAGGCACAGGTCACTCTATTTTCCCATCAGGAAGAAGAATTAACCACAGGCTCAGCCTGCCCCCCGGAACCAGAACAGGGCCTGAAGCCATCCTGCGCTTTTGCGGCCAGCTCCCAAAAAAGCGAGTTGTAAAATGGAGGTTCAGGGCACTGCAATTCACAAACCTGCAGAGTTATAAATGATAACTCTCATCCACAAATATATTGAGGGAAGGCAAAGAAGAGGATTTGAAATCAAGGCAGAATTGCAGGAAACAGATTTCAGGAGGTAGATTCGAATCGCCTTTAAAGCACATGAAAAGCGGCAAAACGTTGACAATGATGCCCTTGGCCAAAAAGGGCGTATGCGTTTTTTCCTGAATATATTCAGGAAAAAACGCATACGCCCTTTTTGGCCAACCAAGCAACCTGGAAAGGCAAATCAGCGCTACAAACAAGTCTCGCTTCCCATCGGTCAAAAGGGCCATGCTGAAAAAAGTGTCAAAACCAGAAATGCAGGACAGGCCATGGAGAAATGGGAGCCTTGCTACACTGATGGGCGGGATGTAAATTGCCAACAGCCACTCTGGAGAAGTGTACGGTGAGTCCTGAAACATCTGAAAAACACAGCTTAGAGAGCATAGGGCACTTCCACTCATGGGGGTATAAATTGGGAAAATGAAAAATCAGCAAGACACAAGCACCCCAAAGTTTAGGGCTGCTCTGTTGACAAGGACCTCCACTTCATTCCACCTTAAATATCCCAGGAAAGAGAAAAATGGATAAAGAAGTTGTGGTCCTTATGTACAATGGAATATCACTCAGCCATGAAATCAATGTCATAAGGTTAGTAGCAGCATGATGAGTGGATTTAGGTACGACGATTCTAAGTGAAATAAGTCACACAGAAAAGGACACTTCTCATAAGGTATCACTTTTAGAGGGAATGTAAAAACCGTTACACTTGAACTGAATTACAAAACAGAACAGAGTCACACATGCAGAAAACAGACTATGGCTGCTTAACGGGAAAGGTGAGGTGGGGTGATACATAAAACAAGGGTATCAAATTAGCTCAGATACTGTTCCATAAACCCAATATGTAGTAGACAAGACCTACTCCTTGCTCAGAGAACTGGACTCAACACGCCCTATTCACCGCACAAGAATATATCTGACTAGTAATAATCTTAAAACCTATGTATTGATATCTCTCTGTTAGTGTGTCAAGTGGGTGTGAAGCGGCATAAACACAGCCGTGAAAAGCAGCTAAACCCCATTATGAAAATAAATTACTTTGAAAAACCCATGAAACAACGACAGTGAAAGAGATAGAAATTCTTACACAATGAGTTCAGGGGCTGTGATGCAACCTGGATTGACCATATCTAGACCCACAGCTGGATGAGACATAAGGGTGGACACTCTTGGGGCTGAGAGGTTTGGTGAGGTTGGGTGAGCAAACGCAGACCCTTTAAAGTAATACTGCGTGGTACCCATCGCATGGGTCCCAAATCTCCAGGTTCAAGGGCATCTTCCTACATCAAAAACATGCATGAGAAACCCAGAAGATGGTACACCGTGTGATGGGGAAAGGTTTCTAAAACGCACCTCATTTCTCATCTCCTTGTGCCCGGGTTCGCCATTCCAGCCACTTTACTAGCAATCTCCCTACTTGGAGCATCAGCACCTTTAACCTCCTGTTCCGTACAGGTTGCAATTTGTCCTGAGGATGAACGGGAAGACGGGGAACCAACGAGAGACTAGCTCTTGGTGTCGGGACAGGCACAGGTCACTCTATTTTCCCATCAGGAAGAAGAATTAACCACAGGCTCAGCCTGCCCCCCGGAACCAGAACAGGGCCTGAAGCCATCCTGCGCTTTTGCGGCCAGCTCCCAAAAAAGCGAGTTGTAAAATGGAGGTTCAGGGCACTGCAATTCACAAACCTGCAGAGTTATAAATGATAACTCTCATCCACAAATATATTGAGGGAAGGCAAAGAAGAGGATTTGAAATCAAGGCAGAATTGCAGGAAACAGATTTCAGGAGGTAGATTCGAATCGCCTTTAAAGCACATGAAAAGCGGCAAAACGTTGACAATGATGCCCTTGGCCAAAAAGGGCGTATGCGTTTTTTCCTGAATATATTCAGGAAAAAACGCATACGCCCTTTTTGGCCAACCAAGCAACCTGGAAAGGCAAATCAGCGCTACAAACAAGTCTCGCTTCCCATCGGTCAAAAGGGCCATGCTGAAAAAAGTGTCAAAACCAGAAATGCAGGACAGGCCATGGAGAAATGGGAGCCTTGCTACACTGATGGGCGGGATGTAAATTGCCAACAGCCACTCTGGAGAAGTGTACGGTGAGTCCTGAAACATCTGAAAAACACAGCTTAGAGAGCATAGGGCACTTCCACTCATGGGGGTATAAATTGGGAAAATGAAAAATCAGCAAGACACAAGCACCCCAATGTTTAGGGCTGCTCTGTTGACAAGGACCTCCACTTCATTCCACCTTAAATATCCAAGGAAAGAGAAAAATGGATAAAGAAGTTGTGGTCCTTATGTACAATGGAATATCACTCAGCCATGAAATCAATGTCATAAGGTTAGTAGCAGCATGATGAGTGGATTTAGGTACGACGATTCTAAGTGAAATAAGTCACACAGAAAAGGACACTTCTCATAAGGTATCACTTTTAGAGGGAATGTAAAAACCGTTACACTTGAACTGAATTACAAAACAGAACAGAGTCACACATGCAGAAAACAGACTATGGCTGCTTAACGGGAAAGGTGAGGTGGGGTGATACATAAAACAAGGGTATCAAATTAGCTCAGATACTGTTCCATAAACCCAATATGTAGTAGACAAGACCTACTCCTTGCTCAGAGAACTGGACTCAACACGCCCTATTCACCGCACAAGAATATATCTGACTAGTAATAATCTTAAAACCTATGTATTGATATCTCTCTGTTAGTGTGTCAAGTGGGTGTGAAGCGGCATAAACACAGCCGTGAAAAGCAGCTAAACCCCATTATGAAAATAAATTACTTTGAAAAACCCATGAAACAACGACAGTGAAAGAGATAGAAATTCTTACACAATGAGTTCAGGGGCTGTGATGCAACCTGGATTGACCATATCTAGACCCACAGCTGGATGAGACATAAGGGTGGACACTCTTGGGGCTGAGAGGTTTGGTGAGGTTGGGTGAGCAAACGCAGACCCTTTAAAGTAATACTGCGTGGTACCCATCGCATGGGTCCCAAATCTCCAGGTTCAAGGGCATCTTCCTACATCGAAAACATGCATGAGAAACCCAGAAGATGGTACACCGTGTGATGGGGAAAGGTTTCTAAAACGCACCTCATTTCTCATCTCCGTGTGCCCGGGTTCGCCATTCCAGCCGATTTACTAGCAATCTCCCTACTTGGAGCATCAGCACCTTTAACCTCCTCTTCCGTACAGGTTGCAATTTGTCCTGAGGATGAACGGGAAGACGGGGAACCAACGAGAGACTAGCTCTTGGTGTCGGGACAGGCACAGGTCACTCTATTTTCCCATCAGGAAGAAGAATTAACCACAGGCTCAGCCTGCCCCCCGGAACCAGAACAGGGCCTGAAGCCATCCTGCGCTTTTGCGGCCAGCTCCCAAAAAAGCGAGTTGTAAAATGGAGGTTCAGGGCACTGCAATTCACAAACCTGCAGAGTTATAAATGATAACTCTCGTCCACAAATATATTGAGGGAAGGCAAAGAAGAGGATTTGAAATCAAGGCAGAATTGCACGAAACAGATTTCAGGAGGTAGATACGAATCGCCTTTAAAGCACATGAAAAGCGGCAAAACGTTGACAATGATGCCCTTGGCCAAAAAGGGCGTATGCGTTTTTTCCTGAATATATTCAGGAAAAAACGCATACGCCCTTTTTGGCCAACCAAGCAACCTGGAAAGGCAAATCAGCACTACAGAGAAGTCTTGCTTCCCATCGGTCAAAAGGGCCATGCTGAAAAAAGTGTCAAAACCAGAAATGCAGGACAGGCCATGGAGAAATGGGAGCCTTGCTACACTGATGGGCGGGATGTAAATTGCCAACAGCCACTCTGGAGAAGTGTACGGTGAGTCCTGAAACATCTGAAAAACACAGCTTAGAGAGCATAGGGCACTTCCACTCATGGGGGTATAAATTGGGAAAATGAAAAATCAGCAAGACACAAGCACCCCAATGTTTAGGGCTGCTCTGTTGACAAGGACCTCCACTTCATTCCACCTTAAATATCCAAGGAAAGAGAAAAATGGATAAAGAAGTTGTGGTCCTTATGTACAATGGAATATCACTCAGCCATGAAATCAATGTCATAAGGTTAGTAGCAGCATGATGAGTGGATTTAGGTACGACGATTCTAAGTGAAATAAGTCACACAGAAAAGGACACTTCTCATAAGGTATCACTTTTAGAGGGAATGTAAAAACCGTTACACTTGAACTGAATTACAAAACAGAACAGAGTCACACATGCAGAAAACAGACTATGGCTGCTTAACGGGAAAGGTGAGGTGGGGTGATACATAAAACAAGGGTATCAAATTAGCTCAGATACTGTTCCATAAACCCAATATGTAGTAGACAAGACCTACTCCTTGCTCAGAGAACTGGACTCAACACGCCCTATTCACCGCACAAGAATATATCTGACTAGTAATAATCTTAAAACCTATGTATTGATATCTCTCTGTTAGTGTGTCAAGTGGGTGTGAAGCGGCATAAACACAGCCGTGAAAAGCAGCTAAACCCCATTATGAAAATAAATTACTTTGAAAAACCCATGAAACAACGACAGTGAAAGAGATAGAAATTCTTACACAATGAGTTCAGGGGCTGTGATGCAACCTGGATTGACCATATCTAGACCCACAGCTGGATGAGACATAAGGGTGGACACTCTTGGGGCTGAGAGGTTTGGTGAGGTTGGGTGAGCAAACGCAGACCCTTTAAAGTAATACTGCGTGGTACCCATCGCATGGGTCCCAAATCTCCAGGTTCAAGGGCATCTTCCTACATCGAAAACATGCATGAGAAACCCAGAAGATGGTACACCGTGTGATGGGGAAAGGTTTCTAAAACGCACCTCATTTCTCATCTCCTTGTGCCCGGGTTCGCCATTCCAGCCGATTTACTAGCAATCTCCCTACTTGGAGCATCAGCACCTTTAACCTCCTGTTCCGTACAGGTTGCAATTTGTCCTGAGGATGAACGGGAAGACGGGGAACCAACGAGAGACTAGCTCTTGGTGTCGGGACAGGCACAGGTCACTCTATTTTCCCATCAGGAAGAAGAATTAACCACAGGCTCAGCCTGCCCCCCGGAACCAGAACAGGGCCTGAAGCCATCCTGCGCTTTTGCGGCCAGCTCCCAAAAAAGCGAGTTGTAAAATGGAGGTTCAGGGCACTGCAATTCACAAACCTGCAGAGTTATAAATGATAACTCTCGTCCACAAATATATTGAGGGAAGGCAAAGAAGAGGATTTGAAATCAAGGCAGAATTGCACGAAACAGATTTCAGGAGGTAGATACGAATCGCCTTTAAAGCACATGAAAAGCGGCAAAACGTTGACAATGATGCCCTTGGCCAAAAAGGGCGTATGCGTTTTTTCCTGAATATATTCAGGAAAAAACGCATACGCCCTTTTTGGCCAACCAAGCAACCTGGAAAGGCAAATCAGCACTACAGAGAAGTCTTGCTTCCCATCGGTCAAAAGGGCCATGCTGAAAAAAGTGTCAAAACCAGAAATGCAGGACAGGCCATGGAGAAATGGGAGCCTTGCTACACTGATGGGCGGGATGTAAATTGCCAACAGCCACTCTGGAGAAGTGTACGGTGAGTCCTGAAACATCTAAAAAACACAGCTTAGAGAGCATAGGGCACTTCCACTCATGGGGGTATAAATTGGGAAAATGAAAAATCAGCAAGACACAAGCACCCCAAAGTTGAGGGCTGCTCTGTTGACAAGGACCTCCACTTCATTCCACCTTCAATATCCCAGGAAAGAGAAAAATGGATAAAGAAGTTGTGGTCCTTATGTACAATGGAATATCACTCAGCCATGAAATCAATGTCATAAGGTTAGTAGCAGCATGATGAGTGGATTTAGGTACGACGATTCTAAGTGAAATAAGTCACACAGAAAAGGACACTTCTCATAAGGTATCACTTTTAGAGGGAATGTAAAAACCGTTACACTTGAACTGAATTACAAAACAGAACAGAGTCACACATGCAGAAAACAGACTATGGCTGCTTAACGGGAAAGGTGAGGTGGGGTGATACATAAAACAAGGGTATCAAATTAGCTCAGATACCGTTCCATAAACCCAATATGTAATAGACAAGACCTACTCCTTGCTCAGAGAACTGGACTCAACACGCCCTATTCACCGCACAAGAATATATCTGACTAGTAATAATCTTAAAACCTATGTATTGATATCTCTCTGTTAGTGTGTCAAGTGGGTGTAAAGCGGCATAAACACAGCAGTGAAAAGCAGCTAAACCCCATTATGAAAATAAATTACTTTGAAAAACCCATGAAACAACGACAGTGAAAGAGACAGAAATTCTTACACAATGCGTTCAGGGGCTGTGATGCAACCTGGATTGACCATATCTAGACCCACAGCTGGATGAGACATAAGGGTGGACACTCTTGGGGCTGAGAGGTTTGGTGAGGTTGGGTGAGCAAACACAGACCCTTTAAAGTAATACTGCGTGGTACCCATCGAATGGGTCCCAAATCTCCAGCTTCAAGGGCATCTTCCTACATTGAAAACATGCATGAGAAACCCAGAAGATAGTATACCGTGTGATGGGGAAAGGTTTCTAAAACGCACCTCATTTCTCATCTCCTTGTGCCCGGGTTCGCCATTCCAGCCGCTTTACTAGCAATCTCCCTACTTGGAAAATCAGCACCTTTAACCTCCTGTTCCGTACAGGTTGCAATTTGTCCTGAGGATGAACGGGAAGACGGGGAACCAACGAGAGACTAGCTCTTGGTGTTGGGACAGGCACAGGTCACTCTATTTTCCCATCAGGAAGAAGAATTAACCACAGGCTCAGCCTGCCCCCCGGAACCAGAACAGGGCCTGAAGCCATCCTGCGCTTTTGCGGCCAGCTCCCAAAAAAGCGAGTTGTAAAATGGAGGTCCAGGGCACAGCAATTCACAAACCTGCAGAGTTATAAATGATAACTCTCGTCCACAAATATATTGAGGGAAGGCAAAGAAGAGGATTTGAAATCAAGGCAGAATTGCAGGAAACAGATTTCAGGAGGTAGATTCGAATCGCCTTTAAAGCACATGAAAAGCGGCAAAACGTTGACAATGATGCCCTTGGCCAAAAAGGGCGTATGCGTTTTTTCCTGAATATATTCAGGAAAAAACGCATACGCCCTTTTTGGCCAACCAAGCAACCTGGAAAGGCAAATCAGCGCTACAAAGAAGTCTCGCTTCCCATCGGTCAAAAGGGCCATGCTGAAAAAAGTGTCAAAACCAGAAATGCAGGACAGGTCATGGAGAAATGGGAGCCTTGCTACACTGATGGGCGGGATGTAAATTGCCAACAGCCACTCTGGAGAAGTGTACGGTGAGTCCTGAAACATCTGAAAAACACAGCTTAGAGAGCATAGGGCACTTCCACTCATGGGGGTATAAATTGGGAAAATGAAAAATCAGCAAGACACAAGCACCCCAAAGTTTAGGGCTGCTCTGTTGACAAGGACCTCCACTTCATTCCACCTTAAATATCCAAGGAAAGAGAAAAATGGATAAAGAAGTTGTGGTCCTTATGTACAATGGAATATCACTCAGCCATGAAATCAATGTCATAAGGCTAGTAGCAGCATGATGAGTGGATTTAGGTACGACGATTCTAAGTGAAATAAGTCACACAGAAAAGGACACTTCTCATAAGGTATCACTTTTAGAGGGAATGTAAAAACCGTTACACTTGAACTGAAATACAAAACAGAACAGAGTCACACATGCAGAAAACAGACTATGGCTGCTTAACGGGAAAGGTGAGGTGGGGTGATACATAAAACAAGGGTATCAAATTAGCTCAGATACTGTTCCATAAACCCAATATGTAGTAGACAAGACCTACTCCTTGCTCAGAGAACTGGACTCAACACGCCCTATTCACCGCACAAGAATATATCTGACTAGTAATAATCTTAAAACCTATGTATTGATATCTCTCTGTTAGTGTGTCAAGTGGGTGTGAAGCGGCATAAACACAGCCGTGAAAAGCAGCTAAACCCCATTATGAAAATAAATTACTTTGAAAAACCCATGAAACAACGACAGTGAAAGAGATAGAAATTCTTACACAATGAGTTCAGGGGCTGTGATGCAACCTGGATTGACCATATCTAGACCCACAGCTGGATGAGACATAAGGGTGGACACTCTTGGGGCTGAGAGGTTTGGTGAGGTTGGGTGAGCAAACGCAGACCCTTTAAAGTAATACTGCGTGGTACCCATCGCATGGGTCCCAAATCTCCAGGTTCAAGGGCATCTTCCTACATCAAAAACATGCATGAGAAACCCAGAAGATGGTACACCGTGTGATGGGGAAAGGTTTCTAAAACGCACCTCATTTCTCATCTCCTTGTGCCCGGGTTCGCCATTCCAGCCACTTTACTAGCAATCTCCCTACTTGGAGCATCAGCACCTTTAACCTCCTGTTCCGTACAGGTTGCAATTTGTCCTGAGGATGAACGGGAAGACGGGGAACCAACGAGAGACTAGCTCTTGGTGTCGGGACAGGCACAGGTCACTCTATTTTCCCATCAGGAAGAAGAATTAACCACAGGCTCAGCCTGCCCCCCAGAACCAGAACAGGGCCTGAAGCCATCCTGCGCTTTTGCGGCCAGCTCCCAAAAAAGCGAGTTGTAAAATGGAGGTTCAGGGCACTGCAATTCACAAACCTGCAGAGTTATAAATGATAACTCTCATCCACAAATATATTGAGGGAAGGCAAAGAAGAGGATTTGAAATCAAGGCAGAATTGCAGGAAACAGATTTCAGGAGGTAGATTCGAATCGCCTTTAAAGCACATGAAAAGCGGCAAAACGTTGACAATGATGCCCTTGGCCAAAAAGGGCGTATGCGTTTTTTCCTGAATATATTCAGGAAAAAACGCATACGCCCTTTTTGGCCAACCAAGCAACCTGGAAAGGCAAATCAGCGCTACAAACAAGTCTCGCTTCCCATCGGTCAAAAGGGCCATGCTGAAAAAAGTGTCAAAACCAGAAATGCAGGACAGGCCATGGAGAAATGGGAGCCTTGCTACACTGATGGGCGGGATGTAAATTGCCAACAGCCACTCTGGAGAAGTGTACGGTGAGTCCTGAAACATCTGAAAAACACAGCTTAGAGAGCATAGGGCACTTCCACTCATGGGGGTATAAATTGGGAAAATGAAAAATCAGCAAGACACAAGCACCCCAATGTTTAGGGCTGCTCTGTTGACAAGGACCTCCACTTCATTCCACCTTAAATATCCAAGGAAAGAGAAAAATGGATAAAGAAGTTGTGGTCCTTATGTACAATGGAATATCACTCAGCCATGAAATCAATGTCATAAGGTTAGTAGCAGCATGATGAGTGGATTTAGGTACGACGATTCTAAGTGAAATAAGTCACACAGAAAAGGACACTTCTCATAAGGTATCACTTTTAGAGGGAATGTAAAAACCGTTACACTTGAACTGAATTACAAAACAGAACAGAGTCACACATGCAGAAAACAGACTATGGCTGCTTAACGGGAAAGGTGAGGTGGGGTGATACATAAAACAAGGGTATCAAATTAGCTCAGATACTGTTCCATAAACCCAATATGTAGTAGACAAGACCTACTCCTTGCTCAGAGAACTGGACTCAACACGCCCTATTCACCGCACAAGAATATATCTGACTAGTAATAATCTTAAAACCTATGTATTGATATCTCTCTGTTAGTGTGTCAAGTGGGTGTGAAGCGGCATAAACACAGCCGTGAAAAGCAGCTAAACCCCATTATGAAAATAAATTACTTTGAAAAACCCATGAAACAACGACAGTGAAAGAGATAGAAATTCTTACACAATGAGTTCAGGGGCTGTGATGCAACCTGGATTGACCATATCTAGACCCACAGCTGGATGAGACATAAGGGTGGACACTCTTGGGGCTGAGAGGTTTGGTGAGGTTGGGTGAGCAAACGCAGACCCTTTAAAGTAATACTGCGTGGTACCCATCGCATGGGTCCCAAATCTCCAGGTTCAAGGGCATCTTCCTACATCGAAAACATGCATGAGAAACCCAGAAGATGGTACACCGTGTGATGGGGAAAGGTTTCTAAAACGCACCTCATTTCTCATCTCCTTGTGCCCGGGTTCGCCATTCCAGCCGATTTACTAGCAATCTCCCTACTTGGAGCATCAGCACCTTTAACCTCCTCTTCCGTACAGGTTGCAATTTGTCCTGAGGATGAACGGGAAGACGGGGAACCAACGAGAGACTAGCTCTTGGTGTCGGGACAGGCACAGGTCACTCTATTTTCCCATCAGGAAGAAGAATTAACCACAGGCTCAGCCTGCCCCCCGGAACCAGAACAGGGCCTGAAGCCATCCTGCGCTTTTGCGGCCAGCTCCCAAAAAAGCGAGTTGTAAAATGGAGGTTCAGGGCACTGCAATTCACAAACCTGCAGAGTTATAAATGATAACTCTCATCCACAAATATATTGAGGGAAGGCAAAGAAGAGGATTTGAAATCAAGGCAGAATTGCACGAAACAGATTTCAGGAGGTAGATTCGAATCGCCTTTAAAGCACATGAAAAGCGGCAAAATGTTGACAATGATGCCCTTGGCCAAAAAGGGCGTATGCGTTTTTTCCTGAATATATTCAGGAAAAAACGCATACGCCCTTTTTGGCCAACCAAGCAACCTGGAAAGGCAAATCAGCGCTACAGAGAAGTCTCGCTTCCCATCGGTCAAAAGGGCCATGCTGAAAAAAGTGTCAAAACCAGAAATGCAGGACAGGCCATGGAGAAATGAGAGCCTTGCTACACTGATGGGCGGGATGTAAATTGCCAACAGCCACTCTGGAGAAGTGTACGGTGTGTCCTGAAACTTCTGAAAAACACAGCTTAGAGAGCATAGGGCACTTCCACTCATGGGGGTATAAATTGGGAAAATGAAAAATCAGCAAGACACAAGCACCCCAAAGTTGAGGGCTGCTCTGTTGACAAGGTCCTCCACTTCATTCCACCTTAAATATCCAAGGAAAGAGAAAAATGGATAAAGAAGTTGTGGTCCTTATGTACAATGGAATATCACTCAGCCATGAAATCAATGTCATAAGGTTAGTAGCAGCATGATGAGTGGATTTAGGTACGACGATTCTAAGTGAAATAAGTCACACAGAAAAGGACACTTCTCATAAGGTATCACTTTTAGAGGGAATGTAAAAACCGTTACACTTGAACTGAATTACAAAACAGAACAGAGTCACACATGCAGAAAACAGACTATGGCTGCTTAACGGGAAAGGTGAGGTGGGGTGATACATAAAACAAGGGTATCAAATTAGCTCAGATACTGTTCCATAAACCCAATATGTAGTAGACAAGACCTACTCCTTGCTCAGAGAACTGGACTCAACACGCCCTATTCACCGCACAAGAATATATCTGACTAGTAATAATCTTAAAACCTATGTATTGATATCTCTCTGTTAGTGTGTCAAGTGGGTGTGAAGCGGCATAAACACAGCCGTGAAAAGCAGCTAAACCCCATTATGAAAATAAATTACTTTGAAAAACCCATGAAACAACGACAGTGAAAGAGATAGAAATTCTTACACAATGAGTTCAGGGGCTGTGATGCAACCTGGATTGACCATATCTAGACCCACAGCTGGATGAGACATAAGGGTGGACACTCTTGGGGCTGAGAGGTTTGGTGAGGTTGGGTGAGCAAACGCAGACCCTTTAAAGTAATACTGCGTGGTACCCATCGCATGGGTCCCAAATCTCCAGGTTCAAGGGCATCTTCCTACATCGAAAACATGCATGAGAAACCCAGAAGATGGTACACCGTGTGATGGGGAAAGGTTTCTAAAACGCACCTCATTTCTCATCTCCTTGTGCCCGGGTTCGCCATTCCAGCCGATTTACTAGCAATCTCCCTACTTGGAGCATCAGCACCTTTAACCTCCTGTTCCGTACAGGTTGCAATTTGTCCTGAGGATGAACGGGAAGACGGGGAACCAACGAGAGACTAGCTCTTGGTGTCGGGACAGGCACAGGTCACTCTATTTTCCCATCAGGAAGAAGAATTAACCACAGGCTCAGCCTGCCCCCCGGAACCAGAACAGGGCCTGAAGCCATCCTGCGCTTTTGCGGCCAGCTCCCAAAAAAGCGAGTTGTAAAATGGAGGTTCAGGGCACTGCAATTCACAAACCTGCAGAGTTATAAATGATAACTCTCGTCCACAAATATATTGAGGGAAGGCAAAGAAGAGGATTTGAAATCAAGGCAGAATTGCAGGAAACAGATTTCAGGAGGTAGATACGAATCGCCTTTAAAGCACATGAAAAGCGGCAAAACGTTGACAATGATGCCCTTGGCCAAAAAGGGCGTATGCGTTTTTTCCTGAATATATTCAGGAAAAAACGCATACGCCCTTTTTGGCCAACCAAGCAACCTGGAAAGGCAAATCAGCACTACAGAGAAGTCTTGCTTCCCATCGGTCAAAAGGGCCATGCTGAAAAAAGTGTCAAAACCAGAAATGCAGGACAGGCCATGGAGAAATGGGAGCCTTGCTACACTGATGGGCGGGATGTAAATTGCCAACAGCCACTCTGGAGAAGTGTACGGTGAGTCCTGAAACATCTGAAAAACACAGCTTAGAGAGCATAGGGCACTTCCACTCATGGGGGTATAAATTGGGAAAATGAAAAATCAGCAAGACACAAGCACCCCAATGTTTAGGGCTGCTCTGTTGACAAGGACCTCCACTTCATTCCACCTTAAATATCCAAGGAAAGAGAAAAATGGATAAAGAAGTTGTGGTCCTTATGTACAATGGAATATCACTCAGCCATGAAATCAATGTCATAAGGTTAGTAGCAGCATGATGAGTGGATTTAGGTACGACGATTCTAAGTGAAATAAGTCACACAGAAAAGGACACTTCTCATAAGGTATCACTTTTAGAGGGAATGTAAAAACCGTTACACTTGAACTGAATTACAAAACAGAACAGAGTCACACATGCAGAAAACAGACTATGGCTGCTTAACGGGAAAGGTGAGGTGGGGTGATACATAAAACAAGGGTATCAAATTAGCTCAGATACTGTTCCATAAACCCAATATGTAGTAGACAAGACCTACTCCTTGCTCAGAGAACTGGACTCAACACGCCCTATTCACCGCACAAGAATATATCTGACTAGTAATAATCTTAAAACCTATGTATTGATATCTCTCTGTTAGTGTGTCAAGTGGGTGTGAAGCGGCATAAACACAGCCGTGAAAAGCAGCTAAACCCCATTATGAAAATAAATTACTTTGAAAAACCCATGAAACAACGACAGTGAAAGAGATAGAAATTCTTACACAATGAGTTCAGGGGCTGTGATGCAACCTGGATTGACCATATCTAGACCCACAGCTGGATGAGACATAAGGGTGGACACTCTTGGGGCTGAGAGGTTTGGTGAGGTTGGGTGAGCAAACGCAGACCCTTTAAAGTAATACTGCGTGGTACCCATCGCATGGGTCCCAAATCTCCAGGTTCAAGGGCATCTTCCTACATCGAAAACATGCATGAGAAACCCAGAAGATGGTACACCGTGTGATGGGGAAAGGTTTCTAAAACGCACCTCATTTCTCATCTCCTTGTGCCCGGGTTCGCCATTCCAGCCGATTTACTAGCAATCTCCCTACTTGGAGCATCAGCACCTTTAACCTCCTGTTCCGTACAGGTTGCAATTTGTCCTGAGGATGAACGGGAAGACGGGGAACCAACGAGAGACTAGCTCTTGGTGTCGGGACAGGCACAGGTCACTCTATTTTCCCATCAGGAAGAAGAATTAACCACAGGCTCAGCCTGCCCCCCGGAACCAGAACAGGGCCTGAAGCCATCCTGCGCTTTTGCGGCCAGCTCCCAAAAAAGCGAGTTGTAAAATGGAGGTTCAGGGCACTGCAATTCACAAACCTGCAGAGTTATAAATGATAACTCTCGTCCACAAATATATTGAGGGAAGGCAAAGAAGAGGATTTGAAATCAAGGCAGAATTGCACGAAACAGATTTCAGGAGGTAGATACGAATCGCCTTTAAAGCACATGAAAAGCGGCAAAACGTTGACAATGATGCCCTTGGCCAAAAAGGGCGTATGCGTTTTTTCCTGAATATATTCAGGAAAAAACGCATACGCCCTTTTTGGCCAACCAAGCAACCTGGAAAGGCAAATCAGCACTACAGAGAAGTCTTGCTTCCCATCGGTCAAAAGGGCCATGCTGAAAAAAGTGTCAAAACCAGAAATGCAGGACAGGCCATGGAGAAATGGGAGCCTTGCTACACTGATGGGCGGGATGTAAATTGCCAACAGCCACTCTGGAGAAGTGTACGGTGAGTCCTGAAACATCTAAAAAACACAGCTTAGAGAGCATAGGGCACTTCCACTCATGGGGGTATAAATTGGGAAAATGAAAAATCAGCAAGACACAAGCACCCCAAAGTTGAGGGCTGCTCTGTTGACAAGGACCTCCACTTCATTCCACCTTCAATATCCCAGGAAAGAGAAAAATGGATAAAGAAGTTGTGGTCCTTATGTACAATGGAATATCACTCAGCCATGAAATCAATGTCATAAGGTTAGTAGCAGCATGATGAGTGGATTTAGGTACGACGATTCTAAGTGAAATAAGTCACACAGAAAAGGACACTTCTCATAAGGTATCACTTTTAGAGGGAATGTAAAAACCGTTACACTTGAACTGAATTACAAAACAGAACAGAGTCACACATGCAGAAAACAGACTATGGCTGCTTAACGGGAAAGGTGAGGTGGGGTGATACATAAAACAAGGGTATCAAATTAGCTCAGATACCGTTCCATAAACCCAATATGTAATAGACAAGACCTACTCCTTGCTCAGAGAACTGGACTCAACACGCCCTATTCACCGCACAAGAATATATCTGACTAGTAATAATCTTAAAACCTATGTATTGATATCTCTCTGTTAGTGTGTCAAGTGGGTGTAAAGCGGCATAAACACAGCAGTGAAAAGCAGCTAAACCCCATTATGAAAATAAATTACTTTGAAAAACCCATGAAACAACGACAGTGAAAGAGACAGAAATTCTTACACAATGCGTTCAGGGGCTGTGATGCAACCTGGATTGACCATATCTAGACCCACAGCTGGATGAGACATAAGGGTGGACACTCTTGGGGCTGAGAGGTTTGGTGAGGTTGGGTGAGCAAACACAGACCCTTTAAAGTAATACTGCGTGGTACCCATCGAATGGGTCCCAAATCTCCAGCTTCAAGGGCATCTTCCTACATTGAAAACATGCATGAGAAACCCAGAAGATAGTATACCGTGTGATGGGGAAAGGTTTCTAAAACGCACCTCATTTCTCATCTCCTTGTGCCCGGGTTCGCCATTCCAGCCGCTTTACTAGCAATCTCCCTACTTGGAAAATCAGCACCTTTAACCTCCTGTTCCGTACAGGTTGCAATTTGTCCTGAGGATGAACGGGAAGACGGGGAACCAACGAGAGACTAGCTCTTGGTGTTGGGACAGGCACAGGTCACTCTATTTTCCCATCAGGAAGAAGAATTAACCACAGGCTCAGCCTGCCCCCCGGAACCAGAACAGGGCCTGAAGCCATCCTGCGCTTTTGCGGCCAGCTCCCAAAAAAGCGAGTTGTAAAATGGAGGTCCAGGGCACAGCAATTCACAAACCTGCAGAGTTATAAATGATAACTCTCGTCCACAAATATATTGAGGGAAGGCAAAGAAGAGGATTTGAAATCAAGGCAGAATTGCAGGAAACAGATTTCAGGAGGTAGATTCGAATCGCCTTTAAAGCACATGAAAAGCGGCAAAACGTTGACAATGATGCCCTTGGCCAAAAAGGGCGTATGCGTTTTTTCCTGAATATATTCAGGAAAAAACGCATACGCCCTTTTTGGCCAACCAAGCAACCTGGAAAGGCAAATCAGCGCTACAAAGAAGTCTCGCTTCCCATCGGTCAAAAGGGCCATGCTGAAAAAAGTGTCAAAACCAGAAATGCAGGACAGGTCATGGAGAAATGGGAGCCTTGCTACACTGATGGGCGGGATGTAAATTGCCAACAGCCACTCTGGAGAAGTGTACGGTGAGTCCTGAAACATCTGAAAAACACAGCTTAGAGAGCATAGGGCACTTCCACTCATGGGGGTATAAATTGGGAAAATGAAAAATCAGCAAGACACAAGCACCCCAAAGTTTAGGGCTGCTCTGTTGACAAGGACCTCCACTTCATTCCACCTTAAATATCCAAGGAAAGAGAAAAATGGATAAAGAAGTTGTGGTCCTTATGTACAATGGAATATCACTCAGCCATGAAATCAATGTCATAAGGTTAGTAGCAGCATGATGAGTGGATTTAGGTACGACGATTCTAAGTGAAATAAGTCACACAGAAAAGGACACTTCTCATAAGGTATCACTTTTAGAGGGAATGTAAAAACCGTTACACTTGAACTGAAATACAAAACAGAACAGAGTCACACATGCAGAAAACAGACTATGGCTGCTTAACGGGAAAGGTGAGGTGGGGTGATACATAAAACAAGGGTATCAAATTAGCTCAGATACTGTTCCATAAACCCAATATGTAGTAGACAAGACCTACTCCTTGCTCAGAGAACTGGACTCAACACGCCCTATTCACCGCACAAGAATATATCTGACTAGTAATAATCTTAAAACCTATGTATTGATATCTCTCTGTTAGTGTGTCAAGTGGGTGTGAAGCGGCATAAACACAGCCGTGAAAAGCAGCTAAACCCCATTATGAAAATAAATTACTTTGAAAAACCCATGAAACAACGACAGTGAAAGAGATAGAAATTCTTACACAATGAGTTCAGGGGCTGTGATGCAACCTGGATTGACCATATCTAGACCCACAGCTGGATGAGACATAAGGGTGGACACTCTTGGGGCTGAGAGGTTTGGTGAGGTTGGGTGAGCAAACGCAGACCCTTTAAAGTAATACTGCGTGGTACCCATCGCATGGGTCCCAAATCTCCAGGTTCAAGGGCATCTTCCTACATCAAAAACATGCATGAGAAACCCAGAAGATGGTACACCGTGTGATGGGGAAAGGTTTCTAAAACGCACCTCATTTCTCATCTCCTTGTGCCCGGGTTCGCCATTCCAGCCACTTTACTAGCAATCTCCCTACTTGGAGCATCAGCACCTTTAACCTCCTGTTCCGTACAGGTTGCAATTTGTCCTGAGGATGAACGGGAAGACGGGGAACCAACGAGAGACTAGCTCTTGGTGTCGGGACAGGCACAGGTCACTCTATTTTCCCATCAGGAAGAAGAATTAACCACAGGCTCAGCCTGCCCCCCAGAACCAGAACAGGGCCTGAAGCCATCCTGCGCTTTTGCGGCCAGCTCCCAAAAAAGCGAGTTGTAAAATGGAGGTTCAGGGCACTGCAATTCACAAACCTGCAGAGTTATAAATGATAACTCTCATCCACAAATATATTGAGGGAAGGCAAAGAAGAGGATTTGAAATCAAGGCAGAATTGCAGGAAACAGATTTCAGGAGGTAGATTCGAATCGCCTTTAAAGCACATGAAAAGCGGCAAAACGTTGACAATGATGCCCTTGGCCAAAAAGGGCGTATGCGTTTTTTCCTGAATATATTCAGGAAAAAACGCATACGCCCTTTTTGGCCAACCAAGCAACCTGGAAAGGCAAATCAGCGCTACAAAGAAGTCTCGCTTCCCATCGGTCAAAAGGGCCATGCTGAAAAAAGTGTCAAAACCAGAAATGCAGGACAGGCCATGGAGAAATGGGAGCCTTGCTACACTGATGGGCGGGATGTAAATTGCCAACAGCCACTCTGGAGAAGTGTACGGTGAGTCCTGAAACATCTGAAAAACACAGCTTAGAGAGCATAGGGCACTTCCACTCATGGGGGTATAAATTGGGAAAATGAAAAATCAGCAAGACACAAGCACCCCAATGTTTAGGGCTGCTCTGTTGACAAGGACCTCCACTTCATTCCACCTTAAATATCCAAGGAAAGAGAAAAATGGATAAAGAAGTTGTGGTCCTTATGTACAATGGAATATCACTCAGCCATGAAATCAATGTCATAAGGTTAGTAGCAGCATGATGAGTGGATTTAGGTACGACGATTCTAAGTGAAATAAGTCACACAGAAAAGGACACTTCTCATAAGGTATCACTTTTAGAGGGAATGTAAAAACCGTTACACTTGAACTGAATTACAAAACAGAACAGAGTCACACATGCAGAAAACAGACTATGGCTGCTTAACGGGAAAGGTGAGGTGGGGTGATACATAAAACAAGGGTATCAAATTAGCTCAGATACTGTTCCATAAACCCAATATGTAGTAGACAAGACCTACTCCTTGCTCAGAGAACTGGACTCAACACGCCCTATTCACCGCACAAGAATATATCTGACTAGTAATAATCTTAAAACCTATGTATTGATATCTCTCTGTTAGTGTGTCAAGTGGGTGTGAAGCGGCATAAACACAGCCGTGAAAAGCAGCTAAACCCCATTATGAAAATAAATTACTTTGAAAAACCCATGAAACAACGACAGTGAAAGAGATAGAAATTCTTACACAATGAGTTCAGGGGCTGTGATGCAACCTGGATTGACCATATCTAGACCCACAGCTGGATGAGACATAAGGGTGGACACTCTTGGGGCTGAGAGGTTTGGTGAGGTTGGGTGAGCAAACGCAGACCCTTTAAAGTAATACTGCGTGGTACCCATCGCATGGGTCCCAAATCTCCAGGTTCAAGGGCATCTTCCTACATCGAAAACATGCATGAGAAACCCAGAAGATGGTACACCGTGTGATGGGGAAAGGTTTCTAAAACGCACCTCATTTCTCATCTCCTTGTGCCCGGGTTCGCCATTCCAGCCGATTTACTAGCAATCTCCCTACTTGGAGCATCAGCACCTTTAACCTCCTGTTCCGTACAGGTTGCAATTTGTCCTGAGGATGAACGGGAAGACGGGGAACCAACGAGAGACTAGCTCTTGGTGTCGGGACAGGCACAGGTCACTCTATTTTCCCATCAGGAAGAAGAATTAACCACAGGCTCAGCCTGCCCCCCGGAACCAGAACAGGGCCTGAAGCCATCCTGCGCTTTTGCGGCCAGCTCCCAAAAAAGCGAGTTGTAAAATGGAGGTTCAGGGCACTGCAATTCACAAACCTGCAGAGTTATAAATGATAACTCTCATCCACAAATATATTGAGGGAAGGCAAAGAAGAGGATTTGAAATCAAGGCAGAATTGCACGAAACAGATTTCAGGAGGTAGATTCGAATCGCCTTTAAAGCACATGAAAAGCGGCAAAACGTTGACAATGATGCCCTTGGCCAAAAAGGGCGTATGCGTTTTTTCCTGAATATATTCAGGAAAAAACGCATACGCCCTTTTTGGCCAACCAAGCAACCTGGAAAGGCAAATCAGCGCTACAGAGAAGTCTCGCTTCCCATCGGTCAAAAGGGCCATGCTGAAAAAAGTGTCAAAACCAGAAATGCAGGACAGGCCATGGAGAAATGAGAGCCTTGCTACACTGATGGGCGGGATGTAAATTGCCAACAGCCACTCTGGAGAAGTGTACGGTGTGTCCTGAAACTTCTGAAAAACACAGCTTAGAGAGCATAGGGCACTTCCACTCATGGGGGTATAAATTGGGAAAATGAAAAATCAGCAAGACACAAGCACCCCAAAGTTGAGGGCTGCTCTGTTGACAAGGTCCTCCACTTCATTCCACCTTAAATATCCAAGGAAAGAGAAAAATGGATAAAGAAGTTGTGGTCCTTATGTACAATGGAATATCACTCAGCCATGAAATCAATGTCATAAGGTTAGTAGCAGCATGATGAGTGGATTTAGGTACGACGATTCTAAGTGAAATAAGTCACACAGAAAAGGACACTTCTCATAAGGTATCACTTTTAGAGGGAATGTAAAAACCGTTACACTTGAACTGAATTACAAAACAGAACAGAGTCACACATGCAGAAAACAGACTATGGCTGCTTAACGGGAAAGGTGAGGTGGGGTGATACATAAAACAAGGGTATCAAATTAGCTCAGATACTGTTCCATAAACCCAATATGTAGTAGACAAGACCTACTCCTTGCTCAGAGAACTGGACTCAACACGCCCTATTCACCGCACAAGAATATATCTGACTAGTAATAATCTTAAAACCTATGTATTGATATCTCTCTGTTAGTGTGTCAAGTGGGTGTGAAGCGGCATAAACACAGCCGTGAAAAGCAGCTAAACCCCATTATGAAAATAAATTACTTTGAAAAACCCATGAAACAACGACAGTGAAAGAGATAGAAATTCTTACACAATGAGTTCAGGGGCTGTGATGCAACCTGGATTGACCATATCTAGACCCACAGCTGGATGAGACATAAGGGTGGACACTCTTGGGGCTGAGAGGTTTGGTGAGGTTGGGTGAGCAAACGCAGACCCTTTAAAGTAATACTGCGTGGTACCCATCGCATGGGTCCCAAATCTCCAGGTTCAAGGGCATCTTCCTACATCGAAAACATGCATGAGAAACCCAGAAGATGGTACACCGTGTGATGGGGAAAGGTTTCTAAAACGCACCTCATTTCTCATCTCCTTGTGCCCGGGTTCGCCATTCCAGCCGATTTACTAGCAATCTCCCTACTTGGAGCATCAGCACCTTTAACCTCCTGTTCCGTACAGGTTGCAATTTGTCCTGAGGATGAACGGGAAGACGGGGAACCAACGAGAGACTAGCTCTTGGTGTCGGGACAGGCACAGGTCACTCTATTTTCCCATCAGGAAGAAGAATTAACCACAGGCTCAGCCTGCCCCCCGGAACCAGAACAGGGCCTGAAGCCATCCTGCGCTTTTGCGGCCAGCTCCCAAAAAAGCGAGTTGTAAAATGGAGGTTCAGGGCACTGCAATTCACAAACCTGCAGAGTTATAAATGATAACTCTCGTCCACAAATATATTGAGGGAAGGCAAAGAAGAGGATTTGAAATCAAGGCAGAATTGCAGGAAACAGGTTTCAGGAGGTAGATACGAATCGCCTTTAAAGCACATGAAAAGCGGCAAAACGTTGACAATGATGCCCTTGGCCAAAAAGGGCGTATGCGTTTTTTCCTGAATATATTCAGGAAAAAACGCATACGCCCTTTTTGGCCAACCAAGCAACCTGGAAAGGCAAATCAGCACTACAGAGAAGTCTTGCTTCCCATCGGTCAAAAGGGCCATGCTGAAAAAAGTGTCAAAACCAGAAATGCAGGACAGGCCATGGAGAAATGGGAGCCTTGCTACACTGATGGGCGGGATGTAAATTGCCAACAGCCACTCTGGAGAAGTGTACGGTGAGTCCTGAAACATCTAAAAAACACAGCTTAGAGAGCATAGGGCACTTCCACTCATGGGGGTATAAATTGGGAAAATGAAAAATCAGCAAGACACAAGCACCCCAAAGATGAGGGCTGCTCTGTTGACAAGGACCTCCACTTCATTCCACCTTCAATATCCCAGGAAAGAGAAAAATGGATAAAGAAGTTGTGGTCCTTATGTACAATGGAATATCACTCAGCCATGAAATCAATGTCATAAGGTTAGTAGCAGCATGATGAGTGGATTTAGGTACGACGATTCTAAGTGAAATAAGTCACACAGAAAAGGACACTTCTCATAAGGTATCACTTTTAGAGGGAATGTAAAAACCGTTACACTTGAACTGAATTACAAAACAGAACAGAGTCACACATGCAGAAAACAGACTATGGCTGCTTAACGGGAAAGGTGAGGTGGGGTGATACATAAAACAAGGGTATCAAATTAGCTCAGATACCGTTCCATAAACCCAATATGTAATAGACAAGACCTACTCCTTGCTCAGAGAACTGGACTCAACACGCCCTATTCACCGCACAAGAATATATCTGACTAGTAATAATCTTAAAACCTATGTATTGATATCTCTCTGTTAGTGTGTCAAGTGGGTGTAAAGCGGCATAAACACAGCAGTGAAAAGCAGCTAAACCCCATTATGAAAATAAATTACTTTGAAAAACCCATGAAACAACGACAGTGAAAGAGACAGAAATTCTTACACAATGCGTTCAGGGGCTGTGATGCAACCTGGATTGACCATATCTAGACCCACAGCTGGATGAGACATAAGGGTGGACACTCTTGGGGCTGAGAGGTTTGGTGAGGTTGGGTGAGCAAACACAGACCCTTTAAAGTAATACTGCGTGGTACCCATCGAATGGGTCCCAAATCTCCAGCTTCAAGGGCATCTTCCTACATTGAAAACATGCATGAGAAACCCAGAAGATAGTATACCGTGTGATGGGGAAAGGTTTCTAAAACGCACCTCATTTCTCATCTCCTTGTGCCCGGGTTCGCCATTCCAGCCGCTTTACTAGCAATCTCCCTACTTGGAAAATCAGCACCTTTAACCTCCTGTTCCGTACAGGTTGCAATTTGTCCTGAGGATGAACGGGAAGACGGGGAACCAACGAGAGACTAGCTCTTGGTGTTGGGACAGGCACAGGTCACTCTATTTTCCCATCAGGAAGAAGAATTAACCACAGGCTCAGCCTGCCCCCCGGAACCAGAACAGGGCCTGAAGCCATCCTGCGCTTTTGCGGCCAGCTCCCAAAAAAGCGAGTTGTAAAATGGAGGTTCAGGGCACTGCAATTCACAAACCTGCAGAGTTATAAATGATAACTCTCGTCCACAAATATATTGAGGGAAGGCACAGAAGAGGATTTGAAATCAAGGCAGAATTGCAGGAAACAGATTTCAGGAGGTAGATACGAATCGCCTTTAAAGCACATGAAAAGCGGCAAAACGTTGACAATGATGCCCTTGGCCAAAAAGGGCGTATGCGTTTTTTCCTGAATATATTCAGGAAAAAACGCATACGCCCTTTTTGGCCAACCAAGCAACCTGGAAAGGCAAATCAGCGCTACAGAGAAGTCTTGCTTCCCATCGGTCAAAAGGGCCATGCTGAAAAAAGTGTCAAAACCAGAAATGCAGGACAGGCCATGGAGAAATGGGAGCCTTGCTACACTGATGGGCGGGATGTAAATTGCCAACAGCCACTCTGGAGAAGTGTACGGTGAGTCCTGAAACATCTAAAAAACACAGCTTAGAGAGCATAGGGCACTTCCACTCATGGGGGTATAAATTGGGAAAATTAAAAATCAGCAAAACAAAAGCACCCCAAAGTTGAGGGCTGCTCTGTTGACAAGGACCTCCACTTCATTCCACCTTAAATATCCCAGGAAAGAGAAAAATGGATAAAGAAGTTGTGGTCCTTATGTACAATGGAATATCACTCAGCCATGAAATCAATGTCATAAGGTTAGTAGCAGCATGATGAGTGGATTTAGGTACGACGATTCTAAGTGAAATAAGTCACACAGAAAAGGACACTTCTCATAAGGTATCACTTTTAGAGGGAATGTAAAAACCGTTACACTTGAACTGAATTACAAAACAGAACAGAGTCACACATGCAGAAAACAGACTATGGCTGCTTAACGGGAAAGGTGAGGTGGGGTGATACATAAAACAAGGGTATCAAATTAGCTCAGATACCGTTCCATAAACCCAATTTGTAATAGACAAGACCTACTCCTTGCTCAGAGAACTGGACTCAACACGCCCTATTCACCGCACAAGAATATATCTGACTAGTAATAATCTTAAAACCTATGTATTGATATCTCTCTGTTAGTGTGTCAAGTGGGTGTAAAGCGGCATAAACACAGCAGTGAAAAGCAGCTAAACCCCATTATGAAAATAAATTACTTTGAAAAACCCATGAAACAACGACAGTTAAAGAGAGAGAAATTCTTACACAATGCGTTCAGGGGCTGTGATGCAACCTGGATTGACCATATCTAGACCCACAGCTGGATGAGACATAAGGGTGGACACTCTTGGGGCTGAGAGGTTTGGTGAGGTTGGGTGAGCAAACGCAGACCGTTTAAAGTAATACTGCGTGGTACCCATCGAATGGGTCCCAAGTCTCCAGGTTCAAGGGCATCTTCCTACATCGAAAACATGCATGAGAAACCCAGAAGATAGTACACCGTGTGATGGGGAAAGGTTTCTAAAACGCACCTCATTTCTCATCTCCTTGTGCCCGGGTTCGCCATTCCAGCCACTTTACTAGCAATCTCCCTACTTGGAGCATCAGCACCTTTAACCTCCTGTTCCGTACAGGTTGCAATTTGTCCTGAGGATGAACGGGAAGACGGGGAACCAACGAGAGACTAGCTCTTGGTGTCGGGACAGGCACAGGTCACTCTATTTTCCCATCAGGAAGAAGAATTAACCACAGGCTCAGCCTGCCCCCCGGAACCAGAACAGGGCCTGAAGCCATCCTGCGCTTTTGCGGCCAGCTCCCAAAAAAGCGAGTTGTAAAATGGAGGTTCAGGGCACTGCAATTCACAAACCTGCAGAGTTATAAATGATAACTCTCATCCACAAATATATTGAGGGAAGGCAAAGAAGAGGATTTGAAATCAAGGCAGAATTGCAGGAAACAGATTTCAGGAGGTAGATTCGAATCGCCTTTAAAGCACATGAAAAGCGGCAAAACGTTGACAATGATGCCCTTGGCCAAAAAGGGCGTATGCGTTTTTTCCTGAATATATTCAGGAAAAAACGCATACGCCCTTTTTGGCCAACCAAGCAACCTGGAAAGGCAAATCAGCGCTACAAACAAGTCTCGCTTCCCATCGGTCAAAAGGGCCATGCTGAAAAAAGTGTCAAAAGCAGAAATGCAGGACAGGCCATGGAGAAATGGGAGCCTTGCTACACTGATGGGCGGGATGTAAATTGCCAACAGCCACTCTGGAGAAGTGTACGGTGAGTCCTGAAACATCTGAAAAACACAGCTTAGAGAGCATAGGGCACTTCCACTCATGGGGGTATAAATTGGGAAAATGAAAAATCAGCAAGACACAAGCACCCCAAAGTTTAGGGCTGCTCTGTTGACAAGGACCTCCACTTCATTCCACCTTAAATATCCAAGGAAAGAGAAAAATGGATAAAGAAGTTGTGGTCCTTATGTACAATGGAATATCACTCAGCCATGAAATCAATGTCATAAGGTTAGTAGCAGCATGATGAGTGGATTTAGGTACGACGATTCTAAGTGAAATAAGTCACACAGAAAAGGACACTTCTCATAAGGTATCACTTTTAGAGGGAATGTAAAAACCGTTACACTTGAACTGAATTACAAAACAGAACAGAGTCACACATGCAGAAAACAGACTATGGCTGTTTAACGGGAAAGGTGAGGTGGGGTGATACATAAAACAAGGGTATCAAATTAGCTCAGATACTGTTCCATAAACCCAATATGTAGTAGACAAGACCTACTCCTTGCTCAGAGAACTGGACTCAACACGCCCTATTCACCGCACAAGAATATATCTGACTAGTAATAATCTTAAAACCTATGTATTGATATCTCTCTGTTAGTGTGTCAAGTGGGTGTGAAGCGGCATAAACACAGCCGTGAAAAGCAGCTAAACCCCATTATGAAAATAAATTACTTTGAAAAACCCATGAAACAACGACAGTGAAAGAGATAGAAATTCTTACACAATGAGTTCAGGGGCTGTGATGCAACCTGGATTGACCATATCTAGACCCACAGCTGGATGAGACATAAGGGTGGACACTCTTGGGGCTGAGAGGTTTGGTGAGGTTGGGTGAGCAAACGCAGACCCTTTAAAGTAATACTGCGTGGTACCCATCGCATGGGTCCCAAATCTCCAGGTTCAAGGGCATCTTCCTACATCAAAAACATGCATGAGAAACCCAGAAGATGGTACACCGTGTGATGGGGAAAGGTTTCTAAAACGCACCTCATTTCTCATCTCCTTGTGCCCGGGTTCGCCATTCCAGCCACTTTACTAGCAATCTCCCTACTTGGAGCATCAGCACCTTTAACCTCCTGTTCCGTACAGGTTGCAATTTGTCCTGAGGATGAACGGGAAGACGGGGAACCAACGAGAGACTAGCTCTTGGTGTCGGGACAGGCACAGGTCACTCTATTTTCCCATCAGGAAGAAGAATTAACCACAGGCTCAGCCTGCCCCCCAGAACCAGAACAGGGCCTGAAGCCATCCTGCGCTTTTGCGGCCAGCTCCCAAAAAAGCGAGTTGTAAAATGGAGGTTCAGGGCACTGCAATTCACAAACCTGCAGAGTTATAAATGATAACTCTCATCCACAAATATATTGAGGGAAGGCAAAGAAGAGGATTTGAAATCAAGGCAGAATTGCAGGAAACAGATTTCAGGAGGTAGATTCGAATCGCCTTTAAAGCACATGAAAAGCGGCAAAATGTTGACCATGATGCCCTTGGCCAAAAAGGGCGTATGCGTTTTTTCCTGAATATATTCAGGAAAAAACGCATACGCCCTTTTTGGCCAACCAAGCAACCTGGAAAGGCAAATCAGCACTACAGAGAAGTCTTGCTTCCCATCGGTCAAAAGGGCCATGCTGAAAAAAGTGTCAAAACCAGAAATGCAGGACAGGCCATGGAGAAATGGGAGCCTTGCTACACTGATGGGCGGGATGTAAATTGCCAACAGCCACTCTGGAGAAGTGTACGGTGAGTCCTGAAACATCTAAAAAACACAGCTTAGAGAGCATAGGGCACTTCCACTCATGGGGGTATAAATTGGGAAAATGAAAAATCAGCAAGACACAAGCACCCCAAAGATGAGGGCTGCTCTGTTGACAAGGACCTCCACTTCATTCCACCTTCAATATCCCAGGAAAGAGAAAAATGGATAAAGAAGTTGTGGTCCTTATGTACAATGGAATATCACTCAGCCATGAAATCAATGTCATAAGGTTAGTAGCAGCATGATGAGTGGATTTAGGTACGACGATTCTAAGTGAAATAAGTCACACAGAAAAGGACACTTCTCATAAGGTATCACTTTTAGAGGGAATGTAAAAACCGTTACACTTGAACTGAATTACAAAACAGAACAGAGTCACACATGCAGAAAACAGACTATGGCTGCTTAACGGGAAAGGTGAGGTGGGGTGATACATAAAACAAGGGTATCAAATTAGCTCAGATACCGTTCCATAAACCCAATATGTAATAGACAAGACCTACTCCTTGCTCAGAGAACTGGACTCAACACGCCCTATTCACCGCACAAGAATATATCTGACTAGTAATAATCTTAAAACCTATGTATTGATATCTCTCTGTTAGTGTGTCAAGTGGGTGTAAAGCGGCATAAACACAGCAGTGAAAAGCAGCTAAACCCCATTATGAAAATAAATTACTTTGAAAAACCCATGAAACAACGACAGTGAAAGAGACAGAAATTCTTACACAATGCGTTCAGGCGCTGTGATGCAACCTGGATTGACCATATCTAGACCCACAGCTGGATGAGACATAAGGGTGGACACTCTTGGGGCTGAGAGGTTTGGTGAGGTTGGGTGAGCAAACACAGACCCTTTAAAGTAATACTGCGTGGTACCCATCGAATGGGTCCCAAATCTCCAGCTTCAAGGGCATCTTCCTACATTGAAAACATGCATGAGAAACCCAGAAGATAGTATACCGTGTGATGGGGAAAGGTTTCTAAAACGCACCTCATTTCTCATCTCCTTGTGCCCGGGTTCGCCATTCCAGCCGCTTTACTAGCAATCTCCCTACTTGGAAAATCAGCACCTTTAACCTCCTGTTCCGTACAGGTTGCAATTTGTCCTGAGGATGAACGGGAAGACGGGGAACCAACGAGAGACTAGCTCTTGGTGTTGGGACAGGCACAGGTCACTCTATTTTCCCATCAGGAAGAAGAATTAACCACAGGCTCAGCCTGCCCCCCGGAACCAGAACAGGGCCTGAAGCCATCCTGCGCTTTTGCGGCCAGCTCCCAAAAAAGCGAGTTGTAAAATGGAGGTTCAGGGCACTGCAATTCACAAACCTGCAGAGTTATAAATGATAACTCTCGTCCACAAATATATTGAGGGAAGGCACAGAAGAGGATTTGAAATCAAGGCAGAATTGCAGGAAACAGATTTCAGGAGGTAGATACGAATCGCCTTTAAAGCACATGAAAAGCGGCAAAACGTTGACAATGATGCCCTTGGCCAAAAAGGGCGTATGCGTTTTTTCCTGAATATATTCAGGAAAAAACGCATACGCCCTTTTTGGCCAACCAAGCAACCTGGAAAGGCAAATCAGCGCTACAGAGAAGTCTTGCTTCCCATCGGTCAAAAGGGCCATGCTGAAAAAAGTGTCAAAACCAGAAATGCAGGACAGGCCATGGAGAAATGGGAGCCTTGCTACACTGATGGGCGGGATGTAAATTGCCAACAGCCACTCTGGAGAAGTGTACGGTGAGTCCTGAAACATCTAAAAAACACAGCTTAGAGAGCATAGGGCACTTCCACTCATGGGGGTATAAATTGGGAAAATTAAAAATCAGCAAAACAAAAGCACCCCAAAGTTGAGGGCTGCTCTGTTGACAAGGACCTCCACTTCATTCCACCTTAAATATCCCAGGAAAGAGAAAAATGGATAAAGAAGTTGTGGTCCTTATGTACAATGGAATATCACTCAGCCATGAAATCAATGTCATAAGGTTAGTAGCAGCATGATGAGTGGATTTAGGTACGACGATTCTAAGTGAAATAAGTCACACAGAAAAGGACACTTCTCATAAGGTATCACTTTTAGAGGGAATGTAAAAACCGTTACACTTGAACTGAATTACAAAACAGAACAGAGTCACACATGCAGAAAACAGACTATGGCTGCTTAACGGGAAAGGTGAGGTGGGGTGATACATAAAACAAGGGTATCAAATTAGCTCAGATACCGTTCCATAAACCCAATTTGTAATAGACAAGACCTACTCCTTGCTCAGAGAACTGGACTCAACACGCCCTATTCACCGCACAAGAATATATCTGACTAGTAATAATCTTAAAACCTATGTATTGATATCTCTCTGTTAGTGTGTCAAGTGGGTGTAAAGCGGCATAAACACAGCAGTGAAAAGCAGCTAAACCCCATTATGAAAATAAATTACTTTGAAAAACCCATGAAACAACGACAGTTAAAGAGAGAGAAATTCTTACACAATGCGTTCAGGGGCTGTGATGCAACCTGGATTGACCATATCTAGACCCACAGCTGGATGAGACATAAGGGTGGACACTCTTGGGGCTGAGAGGTTTGGTGAGGTTGGGTGAGCAAACGCAGACCCTTTAAAGTAATACTGCGTGGTACCCATCGAATGGGTCCCAAATCTCCAGGTTCAAGGGCATCTTCCTACATCGAAAACATGCATGAGAAACCCAGAAGATAGTACACCGTGTGATGGGGAAAGGTTTCTAAAACGCACCTCATTTCTCATCTCCTTGTGCCCGGGTTCGCCATTCCAGCCACTTTACTAGCAATCTCCCTACTTGGAGCATCAGCACCTTTAACCTCCTGTTCCGTACAGGTTGCAATTTGTCCTGAGGATGAACGGGAAGACGGGGAACCAACGAGAGACTAGCTCTTGGTGTCGGGACAGGCACAGGTCACTCTATTTTCCCATCAGGAAGAAGAATTAACCACAGGCTCAGCCTGCCCCCCGGAACCAGAACAGGGCCTGAAGCCATCCTGCGCTTTTGCGGCCAGCTCCCAAAAAAGCGAGTTGTAAAATGGAGGTTCAGGGCACTGCAATTCACAAACCTGCAGAGTTATAAATGATAACTCTCATCCACAAATATATTGAGGGAAGGCAAAGAAGAGGATTTGAAATCAAGGCAGAATTGCAGGAAACAGATTTCAGGAGGTAGATTCGAATCGCCTTTAAAGCACATGAAAAGCGGCAAAACGTTGACAATGATGCCCTTGGCCAAAAAGGGCGTATGCGTTTTTTCCTGAATATATTCAGGAAAAAACGCATACGCCCTTTTTGGCCAACCAAGCAACCTGGAAAGGCAAATCAGCGCTACAAACAAGTCTCGCTTCCCATCGGTCAAAAGGGCCATGCTGAAAAAAGTGTCAAAACCAGAAATGCAGGACAGGCCATGGAGAAATGGGAGCCTTGCTACACTGATGGGCGGGATGTAAATTGCCAACAGCCACTCTGGAGAAGTGTACGGTGAGTCCTGAAACATCTGAAAAACACAGCTTAGAGAGCATAGGGCACTTCCACTCATGGGGGTATAAATTGGGAAAATGAAAAATCAGCAAGACACAAGCACCCCAAAGTTTAGGGCTGCTCTGTTGACAAGGACCTCCACTTCATTCCACCTTAAATATCCAAGGAAAGAGAAAAATGGATAAAGAAGTTGTGGTCCTTATGTACAATGGAATATCACTCAGCCATGAAATCAATGTCATAAGGTTAGTAGCAGCATGATGAGTGGATTTAGGTACGACGATTCTAAGTGAAATAAGTCACACAGAAAAGGACACTTCTCATAAGGTATCACTTTTAGAGGGAATGTAAAAACCGTTACACTTGAACTGAATTACAAAACAGAACAGAGTCACACATGCAGAAAACAGACTATGGCTGTTTAACGGGAAAGGTGAGGTGGGGTGATACATAAAACAAGGGTATCAAATTAGCTCAGATACTGTTCCATAAACCCAATATGTAGTAGACAAGACCTACTCCTTGCTCAGAGAACTGGACTCAACACGCCCTATTCACCGCACAAGAATATATCTGACTAGTAATAATCTTAAAACCTATGTATTGATATCTCTCTGTTAGTGTGTCAAGTGGGTGTGAAGCGGCATAAACACAGCCGTGAAAAGCAGCTAAACCCCATTATGAAAATAAATTACTTTGAAAAACCCATGAAACAACGACAGTGAAAGAGATAGAAATTCTTACACAATGAGTTCAGGGGCTGTGATGCAACCTGGATTGACCATATCTAGACCCACAGCTGGATGAGACATAAGGGTGGACACTCTTGGGGCTGAGAGGTTTGGTGAGGTTGGGTGAGCAAACGCAGACCCTTTAAAGTAATACTGCGTGGTACCCATCGCATGGGTCCCAAATCTCCAGGTTCAAGGGCATCTTCCTACATCAAAAACATGCATGAGAAACCCAGAAGATGGTACACCGTGTGATGGGGAAAGGTTTCTAAAACGCACCTCATTTCTCATCTCCTTGTGCCCGGGTTCGCCATTCCAGCCACTTTACTAGCAATCTCCCTACTTGGAGCATCAGCACCTTTAACCTCCTGTTCCGTACAGGTTGCAATTTGTCCTGAGGATGAACGGGAAGACGGGGAACCAACGAGAGACTAGCTCTTGGTGTCGGGACAGGCACAGGTCACTCTATTTTCCCATCAGGAAGAAGAATTAACCACAGGCTCAGCCTGCCCCCCGGAACCAGAACAGGGCCTGAAGCCATCCTGCGCTTTTGCGGCCAGCTCCCAAAAAAGCGAGTTGTAAAATGGAGGTTCAGGGCACTGCAATTCACAAACCTGCAGAGTTATAAATGATAACTCTCATCCACAAATATATTGAGGGAAGGCAAAGAAGAGGATTTGAAATCAAGGCAGAATTGCACGAAACAGATTTCAGGAGGTAGATTCGAATCGCCTTTAAAGCACATGAAAAGCGGCAAAATGTTGACAATGATGCCCTTGGCCAAAAAGGGCGTATGCGTTTTTTCCTGAATATATTCAGGAAAAAACGCATACGCCCTTTTTGGCCAACCAAGCAACCTGGAAAGGCAAATCAGCGCTACAGAGAAGTCTCGCTTCCCATCGGTCAAAAGGGCCATGCTGAAAAAAGTGTCAAAACCAGAAATGCAGGACAGGCCATGGAGAAATGAGAGCCTTGCTACACTAATGGGCGGGATGTAAATTGCCAACAGCCACTCTGGAGAAGTGTACGGTGTGTCCTGAAACTTCTGAAAAACACAGCTTAGAGAGCATAGGGCACTTCCACTCATGGGGGTATAAATTGGGAAAATGAAAAATCAGCAAGACACAAGCACCCCAAAGTTGAGGGCTGCTCTGTTGACAAGGTCCTCCACTTCATTCCACCTTAAATATCCAAGGAAAGAGAAAAATGGATAAAGAAGTTGTGGTCCTTATGTACAATGGAATATCACTCAGCCATGAAATCAATGTCATAAGGTTAGTAGCAGCATGATGAGTGGATTTAGGTACGACGATTCTAAGTGAAATAAGTCACACAGAAAAGGACACTTCTCATAAGGTATCACTTTTAGAGGGAATGTAAAAACCGTTACACTTGAACTGAATTACAAAACAGAACAGAGTCACACATGCAGAAAACAGACTATGGCTGCTTAACGGGAAAGGTGAGGTGGGGTGATACATAAAACAAGGGTATCAAATTAGCTCAGATACTGTTCCATAAACCCAATATGTAGTAGACAAGACCTACTCCTTGCTCAGAGAACTGGACTCAACACGCCCTATTCACCGCACAAGAATATATCTGACTAGTAATAATCTTAAAACCTATGTATTGATATCTCTCTGTTAGTGTGTCAAGTGGGTGTGAAGCGGCATAAACACAGCCGTGAAAAGCAGCTAAACCCCATTATGAAAATAAATTACTTTGAAAAACCCATGAAACAACGACAGTGAAAGAGATAGAAATTCTTACACAATGAGTTCAGGGGCTGTGATGCAACCTGGATTGACCATATCTAGACCCACAGCTGGATGAGACATAAGGGTGGACACTCTTGGGGCTGAGAGGTTTGGTGAGGTTGGGTGAGCAAACGCAGACCCTTTAAAGTAATACTGCGTGGTACCCATCGCATGGGTCCCAAATCTCCAGGTTCAAGGGCATCTTCCTACATCAAAAACATGCATGAGAAACCCAGAAGATGGTACACCGTGTGATGGGGAAAGGTTTCTAAAACGCACCTCATTTCTCATCTCCTTGTGCCCGGGTTCGCCATTCCAGCCACTTTACTAGCAATCTCCCTACTTGGAGCATCAGCACCTTTAACCTCCTGTTCCGTACAGGTTGCAATTTGTCCTGAGGATGAACGGGAAGACGGGGAACCAACGAGAGACTAGCTCTTGGTGTCGGGACAGGCACAGGTCACTCTATTTTCCCATCAGGAAGAAGAATTAACCACAGGCTCAGCCTGCCCCCCGGAACCAGAACAGGGCCTGAAGCCATCCTGCGCTTTTGCGGCCAGCTCCCAAAAAAGCGAGTTGTAAAATGGAGGTTCAGGGCACTGCAATTCACAAACCTGCAGAGTTATAAATGATAACTCTCATCCACAAATATATTGAGGGAAGGCAAAGAAGAGGATTTGAAATCAAGGCAGAATTGCAGGAAACAGATTTCAGGAGGTAGATTCGAATCGCCTTTAAAGCACATGAAAAGCGGCAAAATGTTGACAATGATGCCCTTGGCCAAAAAGGGCGTATGCGTTTTTTCCTGAATATATTCAGGAAAAAACGCATACGCCCTTTTTGGCCAACCAAGCAACCTGGAAAGGCAAATCAGCGCTACAGAGAAGTCTCGCTTCCCATCGGTCAAAAGGGCCATGCTGAAAAAAGTGTCAAAACCAGAAATGCAGGACAGGCCATGGAGAAATGAGAGCCTTGCTACACTGATGGGCGGGATGTAAATTGCCAACAGCCACTCTGGAGAAGTGTACGGTGTGTCCTGAAACTTCTGAAAAACACAGCTTAGAGAGCATAGGGCACTTCCACTCATGGGGGTATAAATTGGGAAAATGAAAAATCAGCAAGACACAAGCACCCCAAAGTTGAGGGCTGCTCTGTTGACAAGGTCCTCCACTTCATTCCACCTTAAATATCCAAGGAAAGAGAAAAATGGATAAAGAAGTTGTGGTCCTTATGTACAATGGAATATCACTCAGCCATGAAATCAATGTCATAAGGTTAGTAGCAGCATGATGAGTGGATTTAGGTACGACGATTCTAAGTGAAATAAGTCACACAGAAAAGGACACTTCTCATAAGGTATCACTTTTAGAGGGAATGTAAAAACCGTTACACTTGAACTGAATTACAAAACAGAACAGAGTCACACATGCAGAAAACAGACTATGGCTGCTTAACGGGAAAGGTGAGGTGGGGTGATACATAAAACAAGGGTATCAAATTAGCTCAGATACTGTTCCATAAACCCAATATGTAGTAGACAAGACCTACTCCTTGCTCAGAGAACTGGACTCAACACGCCCTATTCACCGCACAAGAATATATCTGACTAGTAATAATCTTAAAACCTATGTATTGATATCTCTCTGTTAGTGTGTCAAGTGGGTGTAAAGCGGCATAAACACAGCCGTGAAAAGCAGCTAAACCCCATTATGAAAATAAATTACTTTGAAAAACCCATGAAACAACGACAGTGAAAGAGATAGAAATTCGTACACAATGAGTTCAGGGGCTGTGATGCAACCTGGATTGACCATATCTAGACCCACAGATGGATGAGACATAAGGGTGGACACTCTTGGGGCTGAGAGGTTTGGTGAGGTTGGGTGAGCAAACGCAGACCCTTTAAAATAATACTGCGTGGTACCCATCGCATGGGTCCCAAATCTCCAGCTTCAAGGGCATCTTCCTACATCGAAAACATGCATGAGAAACCCAGAAGATGGTACACCGTGTGATGGGGAAAGGTTTCTAAAACGCACCTCATTTCTCATCTCCTTGTGCCCGGGTTCGCCATTCCAGCCGATTTACTAGCAATCTCCCTACTTGGAGCATCAGCACCTTTAACCTCCTGTTCCGTACAGGTTGCAATTTGTCCTGAGGATGAACGGGAAGACGGGGAACCAACGAGAGACTAGCTCTTGGTGTCGGGACAGGCACAGGTCACTCTATTTTCCCATCAGGAAGAAGAATTAACCACAGGCTCAGCCTGCCCCCCGGAACCAGAACAGGGCCTGAAGCCATCCTGCGCTTTTGCGGCCAGCTCCCAAAAAAGCGAGTTGTAAAATGGAGGTTCAGGGCACTGCAATTCACAAACCTGCAGAGTTATAAATGATAACTCTCGTCCACAAATATATTGAGGGAAGGCAAAGAAGAGGATTTGAAATCAAGGCAGAATTGCAGGAAACAGATTTCAGGAGGTAGATACGAATCGCCTTTAAAGCACATGAAAAGCGGCAAAACGTTGACAATGATGCCCTTGGCCAAAAAGGGCGTATGCGTTTTTTCCTGAATATATTCAGGAAAAAACGCATACGCCCTTTTTGGCCAACCAAGCAACCTGGAAAGGCAAATCAGCGCTACAGAGAAGTCTTGCTTCCCATCGGTCAAAAGGGCCATGCTGAAAAAAGTGTCAAAACCAGAAATGCAGGAAAGGCCATGGAGAAATGGGAGCCTTGCTACACTGATGGGCGGGATGTAAATTGCCAACAGCCACTCTGGAGAAGTGTACAGTGAGTCCTGAAACATCTAAAAAACACAGCTTAGAGAGCATAGGGCACTTCCACTCATGGGGGTATAAATTGGGAAAATTAAAAATCAGCAAAACAAAAGCACCCCAAAGTTGAGGGCTGCTCTGTTGACAAGGACCTCCACTTCATTCCACCTTAAATATCCCAGGAAAGAGAAAAATGGATAAAGAAGTTGTGGTCCTTATGTACAATGGAATATCACTCAGCCATGAAATCAATGTCATAAGGTTAGTAGCAGCATGATGAGTGGATTTAGGTACGACGATTCTAAGTGAAATAAGTCACACAGAAAAGGACACTTCTCATAAGGTATCACTTTTAGAGGGAATGTAAAAACCGTTACACTTGAACTGAATTACAAAACAGAACAGAGTCACACATGCAGAAAACAGACTATGGCTGCTTAACGGGAAAGGTGAGGTGGGGTGATACATAAAACAAGGGTATCAAATTAGCTCAGATACTGTTCCATAAACCCAATATGTAGTAGACAAGACCTACTCCTTGCTCAGAGAACTGGACTCAACACGCCCTATTCACCGCACAAGAATATATCTGACTAGTAATAATCTTAAAACCTATGTATTGATATCTCTCTGTTAGTGTGTCAAGTGGGTGTAAAGCGGCATAAACACAGCCGTGAAAAGCAGCTAAACCCCATTATGAAAATAAATTACTTTGAAAAACCCATGAAACAACGACAGTGAAAGAGATAGAAATTCGTACACAATGAGTTCAGGGGCTGTGATGCAACCTGGATTGACCATATCTAGACCCACAGATGGATGAGACATAAGGGTGGACACTCTTGGGGCTGAGAGGTTTGGTGAGGTTGGGTGAGCAAACGCAGACCCTTTAAAATAATACTGCGTGGTACCCATCGCATGGGTCCCAAATCTCCAGCTTCAAGGGCATCTTCCTACATCGAAAACATGCATGAGAAACCCAGAAGATGGTACACCGTGTGATGGGGAAAGGTTTCTAAAACGCACCTCATTTCTCATCTCCTTGTGCCCGGGTTCGCCATTCCAGCCGATTTACTAGCAATCTCCCTACTTGGAGCATCAGCACCTTTAACCTCCTGTTCCGTACAGGTTGCAATTTGTCCTGAGGATGAACGGGAAGACGGGGAACCAACGAGAGACTAGCTCTTGGTGTCGGGACAGGCACAGGTCACTCTATTTTCCCATCAGGAAGAAGAATTAACCACAGGCTCAGCCTGCCCCCCGGAACCAGAACAGGGCCTGAAGCCATCCTGCGCTTTTGCGGCCAGCTCCCAAAAAAGCGAGTTGTAAAATGGAGGTTCAGGGCACTGCAATTCACAAACCTGCAGAGTTATAAATGATAACTCTCGTCCACAAATATATTGAGGGAAGGCAAAGAAGAGGATTTGAAATCAAGGCAGAATTGCAGGAAACAGATTTCAGGAGGTAGATACGAATCGCCTTTAAAGCACATGAAAAGCGGCAAAACGTTGACAATGATGCCCTTGGCCAAAAAGGGCGTATGCGTTTTTTCCTGAATATATTCAGGAAAAAACGCATACGCCCTTTTTGGCCAACCAAGCAACCTGGAAAGGCAAATCAGCGCTACAGAGAAGTCTTGCTTCCCATCGGTCAAAAGGGCCATGCTGAAAAAAGTGTCAAAACCAGAAATGCAGGACAGGCCATGGAGAAATGGGAGCCTTGCTACACTGATGGGCGGGATGTAAATTGCCAACAGCCACTCTGGAGAAGTGTACAGTGAGTCCTGAAACATCTAAAAAACACAGCTTAGAGAGCATAGGGCACTTCCACTCATGGGGGTATAAATTGGGAAAATTAAAAATCAGCAAAACAAAAGCACCCCAAAGTTGAGGGCTGCTCTGTTGACAAGGACCTCCACTTCATTCCACCTTAAATATCCCAGGAAAGAGAAAAATGGATAAAGAAGTTGTGGTCCTTATGTACAATGGAATATCACTCAGCCATGAAATCAATGTCATAAGGTTAGTAGCAGCATGATGAGTGGATTTAGGTACGACGATTCTAAGTGAAATAAGTCACACAGAAAAGGACACTTCTCATAAGGTATCACTTTTAGAGGGAATGTAAAAACCGTTACACTTGAACTGAATTACAAAACAGAACAGAGTCACACATGCAGAAAACAGACTATGGCTGCTTAACGGGAAAGGTGAGGTGGGGTGATACATAAAACAAGGGTATCAAATTAGCTCAGATACCGTTCCATAAACCCAATTTGTAATAGACAAGACCTACTCCTTGCTCAGAGAACTGGACTCAACACGCCCTATTCACCGCACAAGAATATATCTGACTAGTAATAATCTTAAAACCTATGTATTGATATCTCTCTGTTAGTGTGTCAAGTGGGTGTAAAGCGGCATAAACACAGCAGTGAAAAGCAGCTAAACCCCATTATGAAAATAAATTACTTTGAAAAACCCATGAAACAACGACAGTTAAAGAGAGAGAAATTCTTACACAATGCGTTCAGGGGCTGTGATGCAACCTGGATTGACCATATCTAGACCCACAGCTGGATGAGACATAAGGGTGGACACTCTTGGGGCTGAGAGGTTTGGTGAGGTTGGGTGAGCAAACGCAGACCCTTTAAAGTAATACTGCGTGGTACCCATCGAATGGGTCCCAAATCTCCAGGTTCAAGGGCATCTTCCTACATCGAAAACATGCATGAGAAACCCAGAAGATAGTACACCGTGTGATGGGGAAAGGTTTCTAAAACGCACCTCATTTCTCATCTCCTTGTGCCCGGGTTCGCCATTCCAGCCACTTTACTAGCAATCTCCCTACTTGGAGCATCACCACCTTTAACCTCCTGTTCCGTACAGGTTGCAATTTGTCCTGAGGATGAACGGGAAGACGGGGAACCAACGAGAGACTAGCTCTTGGTGTCGGGACAGGCACAGGTCACTCTATTTTCCCATCAGGAAGAAGAATTAACCACAGGCTCAGCCTGCCCCCCGGAACCAGAACAGGGCCTGAAGCCATCCTGCGCTTTTGCGGCCAGCTCCCAAAAAAGCGAGTTGTAAAATGGAGGTTCAGGGCACTGCAATTCACAAACCTGCAGAGTTATAAATGATAACTCTCATCCACAAATATATTGAGGGAAGGCAAAGAAGAGGATTTGAAATCAAGGCAGAATTGCAGGAAACAGATTTCAGGAGGTAGATTCGAATCGCCTTTAAAGCACATGAAAAGCGGCAAAACGTTGACAATGATGCCCTTGGCCACAAAGGGCGTATGCGTTTTTTCCTGAATATATTCAGGAAAAAACGCATACGCCCTTTTTGGCCAACCAAGCAACCTGGAAAGGCAAATCAGCGCTACAAAGAAGTCTCGCTTCCCATCGGTCAAAAGGGCCATGCTGAAAAAAGTGTCAAAACCAGAAATGCAGGACAGGCCATGGAGAAATGGGAGCCTTGCTACACTGATGGGCGGGATGTAAATTGCCAACAGCCACTCTGGAGAAGTGTACGGTGAGTCCTGAAACATCTGAAAAACACAGCTTAGAGAGCATAGGGCACTTCCACTCATGGGGGTATAAATTGGGAAAATGAAAAATCAGCAAGACACAAGCACCCCAAAGTTTAGGGCTGCTCTGTTGACAAGGACCTCCACTTCATTCCACCTTAAATATCCAAGGAAAGAGAAAAATGGATAAAGAAGTTGTGGTCCTTATGTACAATGGAATATCACTCAGCCATGAAATCAATGTCATAAGGTTAGTAGCAGCATGATGAGTGGATTTAGGTACGACGATTCTAAGTGAAATAAGTCACACAGAAAAGGACACTTCTCATAAGGTATCACTTTTAGAGGGAATGTAAAAACCGTTACACTTGAACTGAATTACAAAACAGAACAGAGTCACACATGCAGAAAACAGACTATGGCTGCTTAACGGGAAAGGTGAGGTGGGGTGATACATAAAACAAGGGTATCAAATTAGCTCAGATACTGTTCCATAAACCCAATATGTAGTAGACAAGACCTACTCCTTGCTCAGAGAACTGGACTCAACACGCCCTATTCACCGCACAAGAATATATCTGACTAGTAATAATCTTAAAACCTATGTATTGATATCTCTCTGTTAGTGTGTCAAGTGGGTGTGAAGCGGCATAAACACAGCCGTGAAAAGCAGCTAAACCCCATTATGAAAATAAATTACTTTGAAAAACCCATGAAACAACGACAGTGAAAGAGATAGAAATTCTTACACAATGAGTTCAGGGGCTGTGATGCAACCTGGATTGACCATATCTAGACCCACAGCTGGATGAGACATAAGGGTGGACACTCTTGGGGCTGAGAGGTTTGGTGAGGTTGGGTGAGCAAACGCAGACCCTTTAAAGTAATACTGCGTGGTACCCATCGCATGGGTCCCAAATCTCCAGGTTCAAGGGCATCTTCCTACATCAAAAACATGCATGAGAAACCCAGAAGATGGTACACCGTGTGATGGGGAAAGGTTTCTAAAACGCACCTCATTTCTCATCTCCTTGTGCCCGGGTTCGCCATTCCAGCCACTTTACTAGCAATCTCCCTACTTGGAGCATCAGCACCTTTAACCTCCTGTTCCGTACAGGTTGCAATTTGTCCTGAGGATGAACGGGAAGACGGGGAACCAACGAGAGACTAGCTCTTGGTGTCGGGACAGGCACAGGTCACTCTATTTTCCCATCAGGAAGAAGAATTAACCACAGGCTCAGCCTGCCCCCCGGAACCAGAACAGGGCCTGAAGCCATCCTGCGCTTTTGCGGCCAGCTCCCAAAAAAGCGAGTTGTAAAATGGAGGTTCAGGGCACTGCAATTCACAAACCTGCAGAGTTATAAATGATAACTCTCATCCACAAATATATTGAGGGAAGGCAAAGAAGAGGATTTGAAATCAAGGCAGAATTGCAGGAAACAGATTTCAGGAGGTAGATTCGAATCGCCTTTAAAGCACATGAAAAGCGGCAAAACGTTGACAATAATGCCCTTGGCCAAAAAGGGCGTATGCGTTTTTTCCTGAATATATTCAGGAAAAAACGCATACGCCCTTTTTGGCCAACCAAGCAACCTGGAAAGGCAAATCAGCGCTACAGAGAAGTCTTGCTTCCCATCGGTCAAAAGGGCCATGCTGAAAAAAGTGTCAAAACCAGAAATGCAGGACAGGCCATGGAGAAATGGGAGCCTTGCTACACTGATGGGCGGGATGTAAATTGCCAACAGCCACTCTGGAGAAGTGTACAGTGAGTCCTGAAACATCTAAAAAACACAGCTTAGAGAGCATAGGGCACTTCCACTCATGGGGGTATAAATTGGGAAAATTAAAAATCAGCAAAACAAAAGCACCCCAAAGTTGAGGGCTGCTCTGTTGACAAGGACCTCCACTTCATTCCACCTTAAATATCCCAGGAAAGAGAAAAATGGATAAAGAAGTTGTGGTCCTTATGTACAATGGAATATCACTCAGCCATGAAATCAATGTCATAAGGTTAGTAGCAGCATGATGAGTGGATTTAGGTACGACGATTCTAAGTGAAATAAGTCACACAGAAAAGGACACTTCTCATAAGGTATCACTTTTAGAGGGAATGTAAAAACCGTTACACTTGAACTGAATTACAAAACAGAACAGAGTCACACATGCAGAAAACAGACTATGGCTGCTTAACGGGAAAGGTGAGGTGGGGTGATACATAAAACAAGGGTATCAAATTAGCTCAGATACCGTTCCATAAACCCAATTTGTAATAGACAAGACCTACTCCTTGCTCAGAGAACTGGACTCAACACGCCCTATTCACCGCACAAGAATATATCTGACTAGTAATAATCTTAAAACCTATGTATTGATATCTCTCTGTTAGTGTGTCAAGTGGGTGTAAAGCGGCATAAACACAGCAGTGAAAAGCAGCTAAACCCCATTATGAAAATAAATTACTTTGAAAAACCCATGAAACAACGACAGTTAAAGAGAGAGAAATTCTTACACAATGCGTTCAGGGGCTGTGATGCAACCTGGATTGACCATATCTAGACCCACAGCTGGATGAGACATAAGGGTGGACACTCTTGGGGCTGAGAGGTTTGGTGAGGTTGGGTGAGCAAACGCAGACCCTTTAAAGTAATACTGCGTGGTACCCATCGAATGGGTCCCAAATCTCCAGGTTCAAGGGCATCTTCCTACATCGAAAACATGCATGAGAAACCCAGAAGATAGTACACCGTGTGATGGGGAAAGGTTTCTAAAACGCACCTCATTTCTCATCTCCTTGTGCCCGGGTTCGCCATTCCAGCCACTTTACTAGCAATCTCCCTACTTGGAGCATCACCACCTTTAACCTCCTGTTCCGTACAGGTTGCAATTTGTCCTGAGGATGAACGGGAAGACGGGGAACCAACGAGAGACTAGCTCTTGGTGTCGGGACAGGCACAGGTCACTCTATTTTCCCATCAGGAAGAAGAATTAACCACAGGCTCAGCCTGCCCCCCGGAACCAGAACAGGGCCTGAAGCCATCCTGCGCTTTTGCGGCCAGCTCCCAAAAAAGCGAGTTGTAAAATGGAGGTTCAGGGCACTGCAATTCACAAACCTGCAGAGTTATAAATGATAACTCTCATCCACAAATATATTGAGGGAAGGCAAAGAAGAGGATTTGAAATCAAGGCAGAATTGCAGGAAACAGATTTCAGGAGGTAGATTCGAATCGCCTTTAAAGCACATGAAAAGCGGCAAAACGTTGACAATGATGCCCTTGGCCACAAAGGGCGTATGCGTTTTTTCCTGAATATATTCAGGAAAAAACGCATACGCCCTTTTTGGCCAACCAAGCAACCTGGAAAGGCAAATCAGCGCTACAAAGAAGTCTCGCTTCCCATCGGTCAAAAGGGCCATGCTGAAAAAAGTGTCAAAACCAGAAATGCAGGACAGGCCATGGAGAAATGGGAGCCTTGCTACACTGATGGGCGGGATGTAAATTGCCAACAGCCACTCTGGAGAAGTGTACGGTGAGTCCTGAAACATCTGAAAAACACAGCTTAGAGAGCATAGGGCACTTCCACTCATGGGGGTATAAATTGGGAAAATGAAAAATCAGCAAGACACAAGCACCCCAAAGTTTAGGGCTGCTCTGTTGACAAGGACCTCCACTTCATTCCACCTTAAATATCCAAGGAAAGAGAAAAATGGATAAAGAAGTTGTGGTCCTTATGTACAATGGAATATCACTCAGCCATGAAATCAATGTCATAAGGTTAGTAGCAGCATGATGAGTGGATTTAGGTACGACGATTCTAAGTGAAATAAGTCACACAGAAAAGGACACTTCTCATAAGGTATCACTTTTAGAGGGAATGTAAAAACCGTTACACTTGAACTGAATTACAAAACAGAACAGAGTCACACATGCAGAAAACAGACTATGGCTGCTTAACGGGAAAGGTGAGGTGGGGTGATACATAAAACAAGGGTATCAAATTAGCTCAGATACTGTTCCATAAACCCAATATGTAGTAGACAAGACCTACTCCTTGCTCAGAGAACTGGACTCAACACGCCCTATTCACCGCACAAGAATATATCTGACTAGTAATAATCTTAAAACCTATGTATTGATATCTCTCTGTTAGTGTGTCAAGTGGGTGTGAAGCGGCATAAACACAGCCGTGAAAAGCAGCTAAACCCCATTATGAAAATAAATTACTTTGAAAAACCCATGAAACAACGACAGTGAAAGAGATAGAAATTCTTACACAATGAGTTCAGGGGCTGTGATGCAACCTGGATTGACCATATCTAGACCCACAGCTGGATGAGACATAAGGGTGGACACTCTTGGGGCTGAGAGGTTTGGTGAGGTTGGGTGAGCAAACGCAGACCCTTTAAAGTAATACTGCGTGGTACCCATCGCATGGGTCCCAAATCTCCAGGTTCAAGGGCATCTTCCTACATCAAAAACATGCATGAGAAACCCAGAAGATGGTACACCGTGTGATGGGGAAAGGTTTCTAAAACGCACCTCATTTCTCATCTCCTTGTGCCCGGGTTCGCCATTCCAGCCACTTTACTAGCAATCTCCCTACTTGGAGCATCAGCACCTTTAACCTCCTGTTCCGTACAGGTTGCAATTTGTCCTGAGGATGAACGGGAAGACGGGGAACCAACGAGAGACTAGCTCTTGGTGTCGGGACAGGCACAGGTCACTCTATTTTCCCATCAGGAAGAAGAATTAACCACAGGCTCAGCCTGCCCCCCGGAACCAGAACAGGGCCTGAAGCCATCCTGCGCTTTTGCGGCCAGCTCCCAAAAAAGCGAGTTGTAAAATGGAGGTTCAGGGCACTGCAATTCACAAACCTGCAGAGTTATAAATGATAACTCTCATCCACAAATATATTGAGGGAAGGCAAAGAAGAGGATTTGAAATCAAGGCAGAATTGCAGGAAACAGATTTCAGGAGGTAGATTCGAATCGCCTTTAAAGCACATGAAAAGCGGCAAAACGTTGACAATAATGCCCTTGGCCAAAAAGGGCGTATGCGTTTTTTCCTGAATATATTCAGGAAAAAACGCATACGCCCTTTTTGGCCAACCAAGCAACCTGGAAAGGCAAATCAGCGCTACAAACAAGTCTCGCTTCCCATCGGTCAAAAGGGCCATGCTGAAAAAAGTGTCAAAACCAGAAATGCAGGACAGGCCATGGAGAAATGGGAGCCTTGCTACACTGATGGGCGGGATGTAAATTGCCAACAGCCACTCTGGAGAAGTGTACGGTGAGTCCTGAAACATCTGAAAAACACAGCTTAGAGAGCATAGGGCACTTCCACTCATGGGGGTATAAATTGGGAAAATGAAAAATCAGCAAGACACAAGCACCCCAAAGTTGAGGGCTGCTCTGTTGACAAGGACCTCCACTTCATTCCACCTTAAATATCCAAGGAAAGAGAAAAATGGATAAAGAAGTTGTGGTCCTTATGTACAATGGAATATCACTCAGCCATGAAATCAATGTCATAAGGTTAGTAGCAGCATGATGAGTGGATTTAGGTACGACGATTCTAAGTGAAATAAGTCACACAGAAAAGGACACTTCTCATAAGGTATCACTTTTAGAGGGAATGTAAAAACCGTTACACTTGAACTGAATTACAAAACAGAACAGAGTCACACATGCAGAAAACAGACTATGGCTGCTTAACGGGAAAGGTGAGGTGGGGTGATACATAAAACAAGGGTATCAAATTAGCTCAGATACTGTTCCATAAACCCAATATGTAGTAGACAAGACCTACTCCTTGCTCAGAGAACTGGACTCAACACGCCCTATTCACCGCACAAGAATATATCTGACTAGTAATAATCTTAAAACCTATGTATTGATATCTCTCTGTTAGTGTGTCAAGTGGGTGTGAAGCGGCATAAACACAGCCGTGAAAAGCAGCTAAACCCCATTATGAAAATAAATTACTTTGAAAAACCCATGAAACAACGACAGTGAAAGAGATAGAAATTCTTACACAATGAGTTCAGGGGCTGTGATGCAACCTGGATTGACCATATCTAGACCCACAGCTGGATGAGACATAAGGGTGGACACTCTTGGGGCTGAGAGGTTTGGTGAGGTTGGGTGAGCAAACGCAGACCCTTTAAAGTAATACTGCGTGGTACCCATCGCATGGGTCCCAAATCTCCAGGTTCAAGGGCATCTTCCTACATCAAAAACATGCATGAGAAACCCAGAAGATGGTACACCGTGTGATGGGGAAAGGTTTCTAAAACGCACCTCATTTCTCATCTCCTTGTGCCCGGGTTCGCCATTCCAGCCACTTTACTAGCAATCTCCCTACTTGGAGCATCAGCACCTTTAACCTCCTGTTCCGTACAGGTTGCAATTTGTCCTGAGGATGAACGGGAAGACGGGGAACCAACGAGAGACTAGCTCTTGGTGTCGGGACAGGCACAGGTCACTCTATTTTCCCATCAGGAAGAAGAATTAACCACAGGCTCAGCCTGCCCCCCGGAACCAGAACAGGGCCTAAAGCCATCCTGCGCTTTTGCGGCCAGCTCCCAAAAAAGCGAGTTGTAAAATGGAGGTTCAGGGCACTGCAATTCACAAACCTGCAGAGTTATAAATGATAACTCTCATCCACAAATATATTGAGGGAAGGCAAAGAAGAGGATTTGAAATCAAGGCAGAATTGCACGAAACAGATTTCAGGAGGTAGATTCGAATCGCATTTAAAGCACATGAAAAGCGGCAAAATGTTGACAATGATGCCCTTGGCCAAAAAGGGCGTATGCGTTTTTTCCTGAATATATTCAGGAAAAAACGCATACGCCCTTTTTGGCCAACCAAGCAACCTGGAAAGGCAAATCAGCGCTACAGAGAAGTCTCGCTTCCCATCGGTCAAAAGGGCCATGCTGAAAAAAGTGTCAAAACCAGAAATGCAGGACAGGCCATGGAGAAATGAGAGCCTTGCTACACTGATGGGCGGGATGTAAATTGCCAACAGCCACTCTGGAGAAGTGTACGGTGTGTCCTGAAACATCTGAAAAACACAGCTTAGAGAGCATAGGGCACTTCCACTCATGGGGGTATAAATTGGGAAAATGAAAAATCAGCAAGACACAAGCACCCCAAAGTTGAGGGCTGCTCTGTTGACAAGGACCTCCACTTCATTCCACCTTAAATATCCAAGGAAAGAGAAAAATGGATAAAGAAGTTGTGGTCCTTATGTACAATGGAATATCACTCAGCCATGAAATCAATGTCATAAGGTTAGTAGCAGCATGATGAGTGGATTTAGGTACGACGATTCTAAGTGAAATAAGTCACACAGAAAAGGACACTTCTCATAAGGTATCACTTTTAGAGGGAATGTAAAAACCGTTACACTTGAACTGAATTACAAAACAGAACAGAGTCACACATGCAGAAAACAGACTATGGCTGCTTAACGGGAAAGGTGAGGTGGGGTGATACATAAAACAAGGGTATCAAATTAGCTCAGATACCGTTCCATAAACCCAATATGTAGTAGACAAGACCTACTCCTTGCTCAGAGAACTGGACTCAACACGCCCTATTCACCGCACAAGAATATATCTGACTAGTAATAATCTTAAAACCTATGTATTGATATCTCTCTGTTAGTGTGTCAAGTGGGTGTAAAGCGGCATAAACACAGCCGTTAAAAGCAGCTAAACCCCATTATGAAAATAAATTACTTTGAAAAACCCATGAAACAACGACAGTGAAAGAGACAGAAATTCTTACACAATGAGTTCAGGGGCTGTGATGCAACCTGGATTGACCATATCTAGACCCACAGCTGGATGAGACATAAGGGTGGACACTCTTGGGGCTGAGAGGTTTGGTGAGGTTGGGTGAGCAAACGCAGACCCTTTAAAGTAATACTGCGTGGTACCCATCGCATGGGTCCCAAATCTCCAGGTTCAAGGGCATCTTCCTACATCGAAAACATGCATGAGAAACCCAGAAGATGGTACACCGTGTGATGGGGAAAGGTTTCTAAAACGCACCTCATTTCTCATCTCCTTGTGCCCGGGTTCGCCATTCCAGCCGATTTACTAGCAATCTCCCTACTTGGAGCATCAGCACCTTTAACCTCCTGTTCCGTACAGGTTGCAATTTGTCCTGAGGATGAACGGGAAGACGGGGAACCAACGAGAGACTAGCTCTTGGTGTCGGGACAGGCACAGGTAACTCTATTTTCCCATCAGGAAGAAGAATTAACCACAGGCTCAGCCTGCCCCCCGGAACCAGAACAGGGCCTGAAGCCATCCTGCGCTTTTGCGGCCAGCTCCCAAAAAAGCGAGTTGTAAAATGGAGGTTCAGGGCACTGCAATTCACAAACCTGCAGAGTTATAAATGATAACTCTCGTCCACAAATATATTGAGGGAAGGCAAAGAAGAGGATTTGAAATCAAGGCAGAATTGCACGAAACAGATTTCAGGAGGTAGATACGAATCGCCTTTAAAGCACATGAAAAGCGGCAAAACGTTGACAATGATGCCCTTGGCCAAAAAGGGCGTATGCGTTTTTTCCTTAATATATTCAGGAAAAAACGCATACGCCCTTTTTGGCCAACCAAGCAACCTGGAAAGGCAAATCAGCACTACAGAGAAGTCTTGCTTCCCATCGGTCAAAAGGGCCATGCTGAAAAAAGTGTCAAAACCAGAAATGCAGGACAGGCCATGGAGAAATGGGAGCCTTGCTACACTGATGGGCGGGATGTAAATTGCCAACAGCCACTCTGGAGAAGTGTACGGTGAGTCCTGAAACATCTAAAAAACACAGCTTAGAGAGCATAGGGCACTTCCACTCATGGGGGTATAAATTGGGAAAATGAAAAATCAGCAAGACACAAGCACCCCAAAGTTGAGGGCTGCTCTGTTGACAAGGACCTCCACTTCATTCCACCTTCAATATCCCAGGAAAGAGAAAAATGGATAAAGAAGTTGTGGTCCTTATGTACAATGGAATATCACTCAGCCATGAAATCAATGTCATAAGGTTAGTAGCAGCATGATGAGTGGATTTAGGTACGACGATTCTAAGTGAAATAAGTCACACAGAAAAGGACACTTCTCATAAGGTATCACTTTTAGAGGGAATGTAAAAACCGTTACACTTGAACTGAATTACAAAACAGAACAGAGTCACACATGCAGAAAACAGACTATGGCTGCTTAACGGGAAAGGTGAGGTGGGGTGATACATAAAACAAGGGTATCAAATTAGCTCAGATACCGTTCCATAAACCCAATATGTAATAGACAAGACCTACTCCTTGCTCAGAGAACTGGACTCAACACGCCCTATTCACCGCACAAGAATATATCTGACTAGTAATAATCTTAAAACCTATGTATTGATATCTCTCTGTTAGTGTGTCAAGTGGGTGTAAAGCGGCATAAACACAGCAGTGAAAAGCAGCTAAACCCCATTATGAAAATAAATTACTTTGAAAAACCCATGAAACAACGACAGTGAAAGAGACAGAAATTCTTACACAATGCGTTCAGGGGCTGTGATGCAACCTGGATTGACCATATCTAGACCCACAGCTGGATGAGACATAAGGGTGGACACTCTTGGGGCTGAGAGGTTTGGTGAGGTTGGGTGAGCAAACACAGACCCTTTAAAGTAATACTGCGTGGTACCCATCGCATGGGTCCCAAATCTCCAGCTTCAAGGGCATCTTCCTACATTGAAAACATGCATGAGAAACCCAGAAGATAGTATACCGTGTGATGGGGAAAGGTTTCTAAAACGCACCTCATTTCTCATCTCCTTGTGCCCGGGTTCGCCATTCCAGCCGCTTTACTAGCAATCTCCCTACTTGGAAAATCAGCACCTTTAACCTCCTGTTCCGTACAGGTTGCAATTTGTCCTGAGGATGAACGGGAAGACGGGGAACCAACGAGAGACTAGCTCTTGGTGTTGGGACAGGCACAGGTCACTCTATTTTCCCATCAGGAAGAAGAATTAACCACAGGCTCAGCCTGCCCCCCGGAACCAGAACAGGGCCTGAAGCCATCCTGCGCTTTTGCGGCCAGCTCCCAAAAAAGCGAGTTGTAAAATGGAGGTCCAGGGCACAGCAATTCACAAACCTGCAGAGTTATAAATGATAACTCTCGTCCACAAATATATTGAGGGAAGGCAAAGAAGAGGATTTGAAATCAAGGCAGAATTGCAGGAAAGAGATTTCAGGAGGTAGATTCGAATCGCATTTAAAGCACATGAAAAGCAGCAAAACGTTGACAATGATGCCCTTGGCCAAAAAGGGCGTATGCGTTTTTTCCTGAATATATTCAGGAAAAAACCCATACGCCCTTTTTGGCCAACCAAGCAACCTGGAAAGGCAAATCAGCGCTACAAAGAAGTCTCGCTTCCCATCGGTCAAAAGGGCCATGCTGAAAAAAGTGTCAAAACCAGAAATGCAGGACAGGTCATGGAGAAATGGGAGCCTTGCTACACTGATGGGCGGGATGTAAATTGCCAACAGCCACTCTGGAGAAGTGTACGGTGAGTCCTGAAACATCTGAAAAACACAGCTTAGAGAGCATAGGGCACTTCCACTCATGGGGGTATAAATTGGGAAAATGAAAAATCAGCAAGACACAAGCACCCCAAAGTTTAGGGCTGCTCTGTTGACAAGGACCTCCACTTCATTCCACCTTAAATATCCAAGGAAAGAGAAAAATGGATAAAGAAGTTGTGGTCCTTATGTACAATGGAATATCACTCAGCCATGAAATCAATGTCATAAGGTTAGTAGCAGCATGATGAGTGGATTTAGGTACGACGATTCTAAGTGAAATAAGTCACACAGAAAAGGACACTTCTCATAAGGTATCACTTTTAGAGGGAATGTAAAAACCGTTACACTTGAACTGAATTACAAAACAGAACAGAGTCACACATGCAGAAAACAGACTATGGCTGCTTAACGGGAAAGGTGAGGTGGGGTGATACATAAAACAAGGGTATCAAATTAGCTCAGATACTGTTCCATAAACCCAATATGTAGTAGACAAGACCTACTCCTTGCTCAGAGAACTGGACTCAACACGCCCTATTCACCGCACAAGAATATATCTGACTAGTAATAATCTTAAAACCTATGTATTGATATCTCTCTGTTAGTGTGTCAAGTGGGTGTGAAGCGGCATAAACACAGCCGTGAAAAGCAGCTAAACCCCATTATGAAAATAAATTACTTTGAAAAACCCATGAAACAACGACAGTGAAAGAGATAGAAATTCTTACACAATGAGTTCAGGGGCTGTGATGCAACCTGGATTGACCATATCTAGACCCACAGCTGGATGAGACATAAGGGTGGACACTCTTGGGGCTGAGAGGTTTGGTGAGGTTGGGTGAGCAAACGCAGACCCTTTAAAGTAATACTGCGTGGTACCCATCGCATGGGTCCCAAATCTCCAGGTTCAAGGGCATCTTCCTACATCAAAAACATGCATGAGAAACCCAGAAGATGGTACACCGTGTGATGGGGAAAGGTTTTTAAAACGCACCTCATTTCTCATCTCCTTGTGCCCGGGTTCGCCATTCCAGCCACTTTACTAGCAATCTCCCTACTTGGAGCATCAGCACCTTTAACCTCCTGTTCCGTACAGGTTGCAATTTGTCCTGAGGATGAACGGGAAGACGGGGAACCAACGAGAGACTAGCTCTTGGTGTCGGGACAGGCACAGGTCACTCTATTTTCCCATCAGGAAGAAGAATTAACCACAGGCTCAGCCTGCCCCCCAGAACCAGAACAGGGCCTAAAGCCATCCTGCGCTTTTGCGGCCAGCTCCCAAAAAAGCGAGTTGTAAAATGGAGGTTCAGGGCACTGCAATTCACAAACCTGCAGAGTTATAAATGATAACTCTCATCCACAAATATATTGAGGGAAGGCAAAGAAGAGGATTTGAAATCAAGGCAGAATTGCAGGAAACAGATTTCAGGAGGTAGATTCGAATCGCCTTTAAAGCACATGAAAAGCGGCAAAACGTTGACAATGATGCCCTTGGCCAAAAAGGGCGTATGCGTTTTTTCCTGAATATATTCAGGAAAAAACGCATACGCCCTTTTTGGCCAACCAAGCAACCTGGAAAGGCAAATCAGCGCTACAAAGAAGTCTCGCTTCCCATCGGTCAAAAGGGCCATGCTGAAAAAAGTGTCAAAACCAGAAATGCAGGACAGGCCATGGAGAAATGGGAGCCTTGCTACACTGATGGGCGGGATGTAAATTGCCAACAGCCACTCTGGAGAAGTGTACGGTGAGTCCTGAAACATCTGAAAAACACAGCTTAGAGAGCATAGGGCACTTCCACTCATGGGGGTATAAATTGGGAAAATGAAAAATCAGCAAGACACAAGCACCCCAAAGTTGAGGGCTGCTCTGTTGACAAGGACCTCCACTTCATTCCACCTTAAATATCCAAGGAAAGAGAAAAATGGATAAAGAAGTTGTGGTCCTTATGTACAATGGAATATCACTCAGCCATGAAATCAATGTCATAAGGTTAGTAGCAGCATGATGAGTGGATTTAGGTACGACGATTCTAAGTGAAATAAGTCACACAGAAAAGGACACTTCTCATAAGGTATCACTTTTAGAGGGAATGTAAAAACCGTTACACTTGAACTGAATTACAAAACAGAACAGAGTCACACATGCAGAAAACAGACTATGGCTGCTTAACGGGAAAGGTGAGGTGGGGTGATACATAAAACAAGGGTATCAAATTAGCTCAGATACCGTTCCATAAACCCAATATGTAGTAGACAAGACCTACTCCTTGCTCAGAGAACTGGACTCAACACGCCCTATTCACCGCACAAGAATATATCTGACTAGTAATAATCTTAAAACCTATGTATTGATATCTCTCTGTTAGTGTGTCAAGTGGGTGTAAAGCGGCATAAACACAGCCGTTAAAAGCAGCTAAACCCCATTATGAAAATAAATTACTTTGAAAAACCCATGAAACAACGACAGTGAAAGAGACAGAAATTCTTACACAATGAGTTCAGGGGCTGTGATGCAACCTGGATTGACCATATCTAGACCCACAGCTGGATGAGACATAAGGGTGGACACTCTTGGGGCTGAGAGGTTTGGTGAGGTTGGGTGAGCAAACGCAGACACTTTAAAGTAATACTGCGTGGTACCCATCGCATGGGTCCCAAATCTCCAGGTTCAAGGGCATCTTCCTACATCGAAAACATGCATGAGAAACCCAGAAGATGGTACACCGTGTGATGGGGAAAGGTTTCTAAAACGCACCTCATTTCTCATCTCCTTGTGCCCGGGTTCGCCATTCCAGCCGATTTACTAGCAATCTCCCTACTTGGAGCATCAGCACCTTTAACCTCCTGTTCCGTACAGGTTGCAATTTGTCCTGAGGATGAACGGGAAGACGGGGAACCAACGAGAGACTAGCTCTTGGTGTCGGGACAGGCACAGGTAACTCTATTTTCCCATCAGGAAGAAGAATTAACCACAGGCTCAGCCTGCCCCCCGGAACCAGAACAGGGCCTGAAGCCATCCTGCGCTTTTGCGGCCAGCTCCCAAAAAAGCGAGTTGTAAAATGGAGGTTCAGGGCACTGCAATTCACAAACCTGCAGAGTTATAAATGATAACTCTCGTCCACAAATATATTGAGGGAAGGCAAAGAAGAGGATTTGAAATCAAGGCAGAATTGCACGAAACAGATTTCAGGAGGTAGATACGAATCGCCTTTAAAGCACATGAAAAGCGGCAAAACGTTGACAATGATGCCCTTGGCCAAAAAGGGCGTATGCGTTTTTTCCTTAATATATTCAGGAAAAAACGCATACGCCCTTTTTGGCCAACCAAGCAACCTGGAAAGGCAAATCAGCACTACAGAGAAGTCTTGCTTCCCATCGGTCAAAAGGGCCATGCTGAAAAAAGTGTCAAAACCAGAAATGCAGGACAGGCCATGGAGAAATGGGAGCCTTGCTACACTGATGGGCGGGATGTAAATTGCCAACAGCCACTCTGGAGAAGTGTACGGTGAGTCCTGAAACATCTAAAAAACACAGCTTAGAGAGCATAGGGCACTTCCACTCATGGGGGTATAAATTGGGAAAATGAAAAATCAGCAAGACACAAGCACCCCAAAGTTGAGGGCTGCTCTGTTGACAAGGACCTCCACTTCATTCCACCTTCAATATCCCAGGAAAGAGAAAAATGGATAAAGAAGTTGTGGTCCTTATGTACAATGGAATATCACTCAGCCATGAAATCAATGTCATAAGGTTAGTAGCAGCATGATGAGTGGATTTAGGTACGACGATTCTAAGTGAAATAAGTCACACAGAAAAGGACACTTCTCATAAGGTATCACTTTTAGAGGGAATGTAAAAACCGTTACACTTGAACTGAATTACAAAACAGAACAGAGTCACACATGCAGAAAACAGACTATGGCTGCTTAACGGGAAAGGTGAGGTGGGGTGATACATAAAACAAGGGTATCAAATTAGCTCAGATACCGTTCCATAAACCCAATATGTAATAGACAAGACCTACTCCTTGCTCAGAGAACTGGACTCAACACGCCCTATTCACCGCACAAGAATATATCTGACTAGTAATAATCTTAAAACCTATGTATTGATATCTCTCTGTTAGTGTGTCAAGTGGGTGTAAAGCGGCATAAACACAGCAGTGAAAAGCAGCTAAACCCCATTATGAAAATAAATTACTTTGAAAAACCCATGAAACAACGACAGTGAAAGAGACAGAAATTCTTACACAATGCGTTCAGGGGCTGTGATGCAACCTGGATTGACCATATCTAGACCCACAGCTGGATGAGACATAAGGGTGGACACTCTTGGGGCTGAGAGGTTTGGTGAGGTTGGGTGAGCAAACACAGACCCTTTAAAGTAATACTGCGTGGTACCCATCGCATGGGTCCCAAATCTCCAGCTTCAAGGGCATCTTCCTACATTGAAAACATGCATGAGAAACCCAGAAGATAGTATACCGTGTGATGGGGAAAGGTTTCTAAAACGCACCTCATTTCTCATCTCCTTGTGCCCGGGTTCGCCATTCCAGCCGCTTTACTAGCAATCTCCCTACTTGGAAAATCAGCACCTTTAACCTCCTGTTCCGTACAGGTTGCAATTTGTCCTGAGGATGAACGGGAAGACGGGGAACCAACGAGAGACTAGCTCTTGGTGTTGGGACAGGCACAGGTCACTCTATTTTCCCATCAGGAAGAAGAATTAACCACAGGCTCAGCCTGCCCCCCGGAACCAGAACAGGGCCTGAAGCCATCCTGCGCTTTTGCGGCCAGCTCCCAAAAAAGCGAGTTGTAAAATGGAGGTCCAGGGCACAGCAATTCACAAACCTGCAGAGTTATAAATGATAACTCTCGTCCACAAATATATTGAGGGAAGGCAAAGAAGAGGATTTGAAATCAAGGCAGAATTGCAGGAAAGAGATTTCAGGAGGTAGATTCGAATCGCATTTAAAGCACATGAAAAGCGGCAAAACGTTGACAATGATGCCCTTGGCCAAAAAGGGCGTATGCGTTTTTTCCTGAATATATTCAGGAAAAAACCCATACGCCCTTTTTGGCCAACCAAGCAACCTGGAAAGGCAAATCAGCGCTACAAAGAAGTCTCGCTTCCCATCGGTCAAAAGGGCCATGCTGAAAAAAGTGTCAAAACCAGAAATGCAGGACAGGTCATGGAGAAATGGGAGCCTTGCTACACTGATGGGCGGGATGTAAATTGCCAACAGCCACTCTGGAGAAGTGTACGGTGAGTCCTGAAACATCTGAAAAACACAGCTTAGAGAGCATAGGGCACTTCCACTCATGGGGGTATAAATTGGGAAAATGAAAAATCAGCAAGACACAAGCACCCCAAAGTTTAGGGCTGCTCTGTTGACAAGGACCTCCACTTCATTCCACCTTAAATATCCAAGGAAAGAGAAAAATGGATAAAGAAGTTGTGGTCCTTATGTACAATGGAATATCACTCAGCCATGAAATCAATGTCATAAGGTTAGTAGCAGCATGATGAGTGGATTTAGGTACGATGATTCTAAGTGAAATAAGTCACACAGAAAAGGACACTTCTCATAAGGTATCACTTTTAGAGGGAATGTAAAAACCGTTACACTTGAACTGAATTACAAAACAGAACAGAGTCACACATGCAGAAAACAGACTATGGCTGCTTAACGGGAAAGGTGAGGTGGGGTGATACATAAAACAAGGGTATCAAATTAGCTCAGATACTGTTCCATAAACCCAATATGTAGTAGACAAGACCTACTCCTTGCTCAGAGAACTGGACTCAACACGCCCTATTCACCGCACAAGAATATATCTGACTAGTAATAATCTTAAAACCTATGTATTGATATCTCTCTGTTAGTGTGTCAAGTGGGTGTGAAGCGGCATAAACACAGCCGTGAAAAGCAGCTAAACCCCATTATGAAAATAAATTACTTTGAAAAACCCATGAAACAACGACAGTGAAAGAGATAGAAATTCTTACACAATGAGTTCAGGGGCTGTGATGCAACCTGGATTGACCATATCTAGACCCACAGCTGGATGAGACATAAGGGTGGACACTCTTGGGGCTGAGAGGTTTGGTGAGGTTGGGTGAGCAAACGCAGACCCTTTAAAGTAATACTGCGTGGTACCCATCGCATGGGTCCCAAATCTCCAGGTTCAAGGGCATCTTCCTACATCAAAAACATGCATGAGAAACCCAGAAGATGGTACACCGTGTGATGGGGAAAGGTTTCTAAAACGCACCTCATTTCTCATCTCCTTGTGCCCGGGTTCGCCATTCCAGCCACTTTACTAGCAATCTCCCTACTTGGAGCATCAGCACCTTTAACCTCCTGTTCCGTACAGGTTGCAATTTGTCCTGAGGATGAACGGGAAGACGGGGAACCAACGAGAGACTAGCTCTTGGTGTCGGGACAGGCACAGGTCACTCTATTTTCCCATCAGGAAGAAGAATTAACCACAGGCTCAGCCTGCCCCCCGGAACCAGAACAGGGCCTAAAGCCATCCTGCGCTTTTGCGGCCAGCTCCCAAAAAAGCGAGTTGTAAAATGGAGGTTCAGGGCACTGCAATTCACAAACCTGCAGAGTTATAAATGATAACTCTCATCCACAAATATATTGAGGGAAGGCAAAGAAGAGGATTTGAAATCAAGGCAGAATTGCAGGAAACAGATTTCAGGAGGTAGATTCGAATCGCCTTTAAAGCACATGAAAAGCGGAAAAACGTTGACAATGATGCCCTTGGCCAAAAAGGGCGTATGCGTTTTTTCCTGAATATATTCAGGAAAAAACGCATACGCCCTTTTTGGCCAACCAAGCAACCTGGAAAGGCAAATCAGCGCTACAAAGAAGTCTCGCTTCCCATCGGTCAAAAGGGCCATGCTGAAAAAAGTGTCAAAACCAGAAATGCAGGACAGGCCATGGAGAAATGGGAGCCTTGCTACACTGATGGGCGGGATGTAAATTGCCAACAGCCACTCTGGAGAAGTGTACGGTGAGTCCTGAAACATCTGAAAAACACAGCTTAGAGAGCATAGGGCACTTCCACTCATGGGGGTATAAATTGGGAAAATGAAAAATCAGCAAGACACAAGCACCCCAAAGTTTAGGGCTGCTCTGTTGACAAGGACCTCCACTTCATTCCACCTTAAATATCCAAGGAAAGAGAAAAATGGATAAAGAAGTTGTGGTCCTTATGTACAATGGAATATCACTCAGCCATGAAATCAATGTCATAAGGTTAGTAGCAGCATGATGAGTGGATTTAGGTACGACGATTCTAAGTGAAATAAGTCACACAGAAAAGGACACTTCTCATAAGGTATCACTTTTAGAGGGAATGTAAAAACCGTTACACTTGAACTGAATTACAAAACAGAACAGAGTCACACATGCAGAAAACAGACTATGGCTGCTTAACGGGAAAGGTGAGGTGGGGTGATACATAAAACAAGGGTATCAAATTAGCTCAGATACTGTTCCATAAACCCAATATGTAGTAGACAAGACCTACTCCTTGCTCAGAGAACTGGACTCAACACGCCCTATTCACCGCACAAGAATATATCTGACTAGTAATAATCTTAAAACCTATGTATTGATATCTCTCTGTTAGTGTGTCAAGTGGGTGTGAAGCGGCATAAACACAGCAGTGAAAAGCAGCTAAACCCCATTATGAAAATAAATTACTTTGAAAAACCCATGAAACAACGACAGTGAAAGAGATAGAAATTCTTACACAATGAGTTCAGGGGCTGTGATGCAACCTGGATTGACCATATCTAGACCCACAGCTGGATGAGACATAAGGGTGGACACTCTTGGGGCTGAGAGGTTTGGTGAGGTTGGGTGAGCAAACGCAGACCCTTTAAAGTAATACTGCGTGGTACCCATCGCATGGGTCCCAAATCTCCAGGTTCAAGGGCATCTTCCTACATCAAAAACATGCATGAGAAACCCAGAAGATGGTACACCGTGTGATGGGGAAAGGTTTCTAAAACGCACCTCATTTCTCATCTCCTTGTGCCCGGGTTCGCCATTCCAGCCACTTTACTAGCAATCTCCCTACTTGGAGCATCAGCACCTTTAACCTCCTGTTCCGTACAGGTTGCAATTTGTCCTGAGGATGAACGGGAAGACGGGGAACCAACGAGAGACTAGCTCTTGGTGTCGGGACAGGCACAGGTCACTCTATTTTCCCATCAGGAAGAAGAATTAACCACAGGCTCAGCCTGCCCCCCGGAACCAGAACAGGGCCTGAAGCCATCCTGCGCTTTTGCGGCCAGCTCCCAAAAAAGCGAGTTGTAAAATGGAGGTTCAGGGCACTGCAATTCACAAACCTGCAGAGTTATAAATGATAACTCTCATCCACAAATATATTGAGGGAAGGCAAAGAAGAGGATTTGAAATCAAGGCAGAATTGCAGGAAACAGATTTCAGGAGGTAGATTCGAATCGCCTTTAAAGCACATGAAAAGCGGCAAAATGTTGACAATGATGCCCTTGGCCAAAAAGGGCGTATGCGTTTTTTCCTGAATATATTCAGGAAAAAACGCATACGCCCTTTTTGGCCAACCAAGCAACCTGGAAAGGCAAATCAGCGCTACAGAGAAGTCTCGCTTCCCATCGGTCAAAAGGGCCATGCTGAAAAAAGTGTCAAAACCAGAAATGCAGGACAGGCCATGGAGAAATGAGAGCCTTGCTACACTGATGGGCAGGATGTAAATTGCCAACAGCCACTCTGGAGAAGTGTACGGTGTGTCCTGAAACTTCTGAAAAACACAGCTTAGAGAGCATAGGGCACTTCCACTCATGGGGGTATAAATTGGGAAAATGAAAAATCAGCAAGACACAAGCACCCCAAAGTTGAGGGCTGCTCTGTTGACAAGGTCCTCCACTTCATTCCACCTTAAATATCCAAGGAAAGAGAAAAATGGATAAAGAAGTTGTGGTCCTTATGTACAATGGAATATCACTCAGCCATGAAATCAATGTCGTAAGGTTAGTAGCAGCATGATGAGTGGATTTAGGTACGACGATTCTAAGTGAAATAAGTCACACAGAAAAGGACACTTCTCATAAGGTATCACTTTTAGAGGGAATGTAAAAACCGTTACACTTGAACTGAATTACAAAACAGAACAGAGTCACACATGCAGAAAACAGACTATGGCTGCTTAACGGGAAAGGTGAGGTGGGGTGATACATAAAACAAGGGTATCAAATTAGCTCAGATACCGTTCCATAAACCCAATATGTAGTAGACAAGACCTACTCCTTGCTCAGAGAACTGGACTCAACACGCCCTATTCACCGCACAAGAATATATCTGACTAGTAATAATCTTAAAACCTATGTATTGATATCTCTCTGTTAGCGTGTCAAGTGGGTGTAAAGCGGCATAAACACAGCCGTTAAAAGCAGCTAAACCCCATTATGAAAATAAATTACTTTGAAAAACCCATGAAACAACGACAGTGAAAGAGACAGAAATTCTTACACAATGAGTTCAGGGGCTGTGATGCAACCTGGATTGACCATATCTAGACCCACAGCTGGATGAGACATAAGGGTGGACACTCTTGGGGCTGAGAGGTTTGGTGAGGTTGGGTGAGCAAACGCAGACCCTTTAAAGTAATACTGCGTGGTACCCATCGAATGGGTCCCAAATCTCCAGGTTCAAGGGCATCTTCCTACATCGAAAACATGCATGAGAAACCCAGAAGATAGTACACCGTGTGATGGGGAAAGGTTTCTAAAACGCACCTCATTTCTCATCTCCTTGTGCCCGGGTTCGCCATTCCAGCCGCTTTACTAGCAATCTCCCTACTTGGAAAATCAGCACCTTTAACCTCCTGTTCCGTACAGGTTGCAATTTGTCCTGAGGATGAACGGGAAGACGGGGAACCAACGAGAGACTAGCTCTTGGTGTTGGGACAGGCACAGGTCACTCTATTTTCCCATCAGGAAGAAGAATTAACCACAGGCTCAGCCTGCCCCCCGGAACCAGAACAGGGCCTGAAGCCATCCTGCGCTTTTGCGGCCAGCTCCCAAAAAAGCGAGTTGTAAAATGGAGGTCCAGGGCACTGCAATTCACAAACCTGCAGAGTTATAAATGATAACTCTCGTCCACAAATATATTGAGGGAAGGCAAAGAAGAGGATTTGAAATCAAGGCAGAATTGCAGGAAACAGATTTCAGGAGGTAGATTCGAATCGCCTTTAAAGCACATGAAAAGCGGCAAAATGTTGACAATGATGCCCTTGGCCAAAAAGGGCGTATGCGTTTTTTCCTGAATATATTCAGGAAAAAACGCATACGCCCTTTTTGGCCAACCAAGCAACCTGGAAAGGCAAATCAGCGCTACAAAGAAGTCTCGCTTCCCATCGGTCAAAAGGGCCATGCTGAAAAAAGTGTCAAAACCAGAAATGCAGGACAGGCCATGGAGAAATGGGAGCCTTGCTACACTGATGGGCGGGATGTAAATTGCCAACAGCCACTCTGGAGAAGTGTACGGTGTGTCCTGAAACATCTGAAAAACACAGCTTAGAGAGCATAGGGCACTTCCACTCATGGGGGTATAAATTGGGAAAATGAAAAATCAGCAAGACACAAGCACCCCAAAGTTGAGGGCTGCTCTGTTGACAAGGACCTCCACTTCATTCCACCTTAAATATCCAAGGAAAGAGAAAAATGGATAAAGAAGTTGTGGTCTTTATGTACAATGGAATATCACTCAGCCATGAAATCAATGTCATAAGGTTAGTAGCAGCATGATGAGTGGATTTAGGTACGACGATTCTAACTGAAATAAGTCACACAGAAAAGGACACTTCTCATAAGGTATCACTTTTAGAGGGAATGTAAAAACCGTTACACTTGAACTGAATTACAAAACAGAACAGAGTCACACATGCAGAAAACAGACTATGGCTGCTTAACGGGAAAGGTGAGGTGGGGTGATACATAAAACAAGGGTATCAAATTAGCTCAGATACCGTTCCATAAACCCAATATGTAGTAGACAAGACCTACTCCTTGCTCAGAGAACTGGACTCAACACGCCCTATTCACCGCACAAGAATATATCTGACTAGTAATAATCTTAAAACCTATGTATTGATATCTCTCTGTTAGTGTGTCAAGTGGGTGTAAAGCGGCATAAACACAGCCGTGAAAAGCAGCTAAACCCCATTATGAAAATAAATTACTTTGAAAAACCCATGAAACAACGACAGTGAAAGAGACAGAAATTCTTACACAATGAGTTCAGGGGCTGTGATGCAACCTGGATTGACCATATCTAGACCCACAGCTGGATGAGACATAAGGGTGGACACTCTTGGGGCTGAGAGGTTTGGTGAGGTTGGGTGAGCAAACGCAGACCCTTTAAAGTAATACTGCGTGGTACCCATCGCATGGGTCCCAAATCTCCAGGTTCAAGGGCATCTTCCTACATCGAAAACATGCATGAGAAACCCAGAAGATAGTACACCGTGTGATGGGGAAAGGTTTCTAAAACGCACCTCATTTCTCATCTCCTTGTGCCCGGGTTCGCCATTCCAGCCGATTTACTAGCAATCTCCCTACTTGGAGCATCAGCACCTTTAACCTCCTGTTCCGTACAGGTTGCAATTTGTCCTGAGGATGAATGGGAAGACGGGGAAGCAACGAGAGACTAGCTCTTGGTGTCGGGACAGGCACAGGTCACTCTATTTTCCCATCAGGAAGAAGAATTAACCACAGGCTCAGCCTGCCCCCCGGAACCAGAACAGGGCCTGAAGCCATCCTGCGCTTTTGCGGCCAGCTCCCAGAAAAGCGAGTTGTAAAATGGAGGTTCAGGGCACTGCAATTCACAAACCTGCAGAGTTATAAATGATAACTCTCGTCCACAAATATATTGAGGGAAGGCAAAGAAGAGGATTTGAAATCAAGGCAGAATTGCAGGAAACAGATTTCAGGAGGTAGATACGAATCGCCTTTAAAGCACATGAAAAGCGGCAAAACGTTGACAATGATGCCCTTGGCCAAAAAGGGCGTATGCGTTTTTTCCTGAATATATTCAGGAAAAAACGCATAAGCCCTTTTTGGCCAGCCAAGCAACCTGGAAAGGCAAATCAGCACTACAGAGAAGTCTTGCTTCCCATCGGTCAAAAGGGCCATGCTGAAAAAAGTGTCAAAACCAGAAATGCAGGACAGGCCATGGAGAAATGGGAGCCTTGCTACACTGATTGGCGGGATGTAAATTGCCAACAGCCACTCTGGAGAAGTGTACGGTGAGTCCTGAAACATCTAAAAAACACAGCTTAGAGAGCATAGGGCACTTCCACTCATGGGGGTATAAATTGGGAAAATGAAAAATCAGCAAGACACAAGCACCCCAAAGTTGAGGGCTGCTCTGTTGACAAGGACCTCCACTTCATTCCACCTTCAATATCCCAGGAAAGAGAAAAATGGATAAAGAAGTTGTGGTCCTTATGTACAATGGAATATCACTCAGCCATGAAATCAATGTCATAAGGTTAGTAGCAGCATGATGAGTGGATTTAGGTACGACGATTCTAAGTGAAATAAGTCACACAGAAAAGGACACTTCTCATAAGGTATCACTTTTAGAGGGAATGTAAAAACCGTTACACTTGAACTGAATTACAAAACAGAACAGAGTCACACATGCAGAAAACAGACTATGGCTGCTTAACGGGAAAGGTGAGGTGGGGTGATACATAAAACAAGGGTATCAAATTAGCTCAGATACCGTTCCATAAACCCAATATGTAATAGACAAGACCTACTCCTTGCTCAGAGAACTGGACTCAACACGCCCTATTCACCGCACAAGAATATATCTGACTAGTAATAATCTTAAAACCTATGTATTGATATCTCTCTGTTAGTGTGTCAAGTGGGTGTAAAGCGGCATAAACACAGCAGTGAAAAGCAGCTAAACCCCATTATGAAAATAAATTACTTTGAAAAACCCATGAAACAACGACAGTGAAAGGGAGAGAAATTCTTACACAATGCGTTCAGGGGCTGTGATGCAACCTGGATTGACCATATCTAGACCCACAGCTGGATGAGACATAAGGGTGGACACTCTTGGGGCTGAGAGGTTTGGTGAGGTTGGGTGAGCAAACGCAGACCCTTTAAAGTAATACTGCGTGGTACCCATCGAATGGGTCCCAAATCTCCAGGTTCAAGGGCATCTTCCTACATCGAAAACATGCATGAGAAACCCAGAAGATAGTACACCGTGTGATGGGGAAAGGTTTCTAAAACGCACCTCATTTCTCATCTCCTTGTGCCCGGGTTCGCCATTCCAGCCGCTTTACTAGCAATCTCCCTACTTGGAAAATCAGCACCTTTAACCTCCTGTTCCGTACAGGTTGCAATTTGTCCTGAGGATGAACGGGAAGACGGGGAACCAACGAGAGACTAGCTCTTGGTGTTGGGACAGGCACAGGTCACTCTATTTTCCCATCAGGAAGAAGAATTAACCACAGGCTCAGCCTGCCCCCCGGAACCAGAACAGGGCCTGAAGCCATCCTGCGCTTTTGCGGCCAGCTCCCAAAAAAGCGAGTTGTAAAATGGAGGTCCAGGGCACTGCAATTCACAAACCTGCAGAGTTATAAATGATAACTCTCGTCCACAAATATATTGAGGGAAGGCAAAGAAGAGGATTTGAAATCAAGGCAGAATTGCAGGAAACAGATTTCAGGAGGTAGATTCGAATCGCCTTTAAAGCACATGAAAAGCGGCAAAATGTTGACAATGATGCCCTTGGCCAAAAAGGGCGTATGCGTTTTTTCCTGAATATATTCAGGAAAAAACGCATACGCCCTTTTTGGCCAACCAAGCAACCTGGAAAGGCAAATCAGCGCTACAAAGAAGTCTCGCTTCCCATCGGTCAAAAGGGCCATGCTGAAAAAAGTGTCAAAACCAGAAATGCAGGACAGGCCATGGAGAAATGGGAGCCTTGCTACACTGATGGGCGGGATGTAAATTGCCAACAGCCACTCTGGAGAAGTGTACGGTGTGTCCTGAAACATCTGAAAAACACAGCTTAGAGAGCATAGGGCACTTCCACTCATGGGGGTATAAATTGGGAAAATGAAAAATCAGCAAGACACAAGCACCCCAAAGTTGAGGGCTGCTCTGTTGACAAGGACCTCCACTTCATTCCACCTTAAATATCCAAGGAAAGAGAAAAATGGATAAAGAAGTTGTGGTCTTTATGTACAATGGAATATCACTCAGCCATGAAATCAATGTCATAAGGTTAGTAGCAGCATGATGAGTGGATTTAGGTACGACGATTCTAACTGAAATAAGTCACACAGAAAAGGACACTTCTCATAAGGTATCACTTTTAGAGGGAATGTAAAAACCGTTACACTTGAACTGAATTACAAAACAGAACAGAGTCACACATGCAGAAAACAGACTATGGCTGCTTAACGGGAAAGGTGAGGTGGGGTGATACATAAAACAAGGGTATCAAATTAGCTCAGATACCGTTCCATAAACCCAATATGTAGTAGACAAGACCTACTCCTTGCTCAGAGAACTGGACTCAACACGCCCTATTCACCGCACAAGAATATATCTGACTAGTAATAATCTTAAAACCTATGTATTGATATCTCTCTGTTAGTGTGTCAAGTGGGTGTAAAGCGGCATAAACACAGCAGTGAAAAGCAGCTAAACCCCATTATGAAAATAAATTACTTTGAAAAACCCATGAAACAACGACAGTGAAAGAGACAGAAATTCTTACACAATGAGTTCAGGGGCTGTGATGCAACCTGGATTGACCATATCTAGACCCACAGCTGGATGAGACATAAGGGTGGACACTCTTGGGGCTGAGAGGTTTGGTGAGGTTGGGTGAGCAAACGCAGACCCTTTAAAGTAATACTGCGTGGTACCCATCGCATGGGTCCCAAATCTCCAGGTTCAAGGGCATCTTCCTACATCGAAAACATGCATGAGAAACCCAGAAGATAGTACACCGTGTGATGGGGAAAGGTTTCTAAAACGCACCTCATTTCTCATCTCCTTGTGCCCGGGTTCGCCATTCCAGCCGATTTACTAGCAATCTCCCTACTTGGAGCATCAGCACCTTTAACCTCCTGTTCCGTACAGGTTGCAATTTGTCCTGAGGATGAATGGGAAGACGGGGAACCAACGAGAGACTAGCTCTTGGTGTCGGGACAGGCACAGGTCACTCTATTTTCCCATCAGGAAGAAGAATTAACCACAGGCTCAGCCTGCCCCCCGGAACCAGAACAGGGCCTGAAGCCATCCTGCGCTTTTGCGGCCAGCTCCCAGAAAAGCGAGTTGTAAAATGGAGGTTCAGGGCACTGCAATTCACAAACCTGCAGAGTTATAAATGATAACTCTCGTCCACAAATATATTGAGGGAAGGCAAAGAAGAGGATTTGAAATCAAGGCAGAATTGCAGGAAACAGATTTCAGGAGGTAGATTCGAATCGCCTTTAAAGCACATGAAAAGCAGCAAAATGTTGACAATGATGCCCTTGGCCAAAAAGGGCGTATGCGTTTTTTCCTGAATATATTCAGGAAAAAACGCATACGCCCTTTTTGGCCAACCAAGCAACCTGGAAAGGCAAATCAGCGCTACAAAGAAGTCTCGCTTCCCATCGGTCAAAAGGGCCATGCTGAAAAAAGTGTCAAAACCAGAAATGCAGGACAGGCCATGGAGAAATGGGAGCCTTGCTACACTGATGGGCGGGATGTAAATTGCCAACAGCCACTCTGGAGAAGTGTACGGTGTGTCCTGAAACATCTGAAAAACACAGCTTAGAGAGCATAGGGCACTTCCACTCATGGGGGTATAAATTGGGAAAATGAAAAATCAGCAAGACACAAGCACCCCAAAGTTGAGGGCTGCTCTGTTGACAAGGACCTCCACTTCATTCCACCTTAAATATCCAAGGAAAGAGAAAAATGGATAAAGAAGTTGTGGTCTTTATGTACAATGGAATATCACTCAGCCATGAAATCAATGTCATAAGGTTAGTAGCAGCATGATGAGTGGATTTAGGTACGACGATTCTAACTGAAATAAGTCACACAGAAAAGGACACTTCTCATAAGGTATCACTTTTAGAGGGAATGTAAAAACCGTTACACTTGAACTGAATTACAAAACAGAACAGAGTCACACATGCAGAAAACAGACTATGGCTGCTTAACGGGAAAGGTGAGGTGGGGTGATACATAAAACAAGGGTATCAAATTAGATCAGATACCGTTCCATAAACCCAATATGTAGTAGACAAGACCTACTCCTTGCTCAGAGAACTGGACTCAACACGCCCTATTCACCGCACAAGAATATATCTGACTAGTAATAATCTTAAAACCTATGTATTGATATCTCTCTGTTAGTGTGTCAAGTGGGTGTAAAGCGGCATAAACACAGCAGTGAAAAGCAGCTAAACCCCATTATGAAAATAAATTACTTTGAAAAACCCATGAAACAACGACAGTGAAAGAGACAGAAATTCTTACACAATGAGTTCAGGGGCTGTGATGCAACCTGGATTGACCATATCTAGACCCACAGCTGGATGAGACATAAGGGTGGACACTCTTGGGGCTGAGAGGTTTGGTGAGGTTGGGTGAGCAAACGCAGACCCTTTAAAGTAATACTGCGTGGTACCCATCGCATGGGTCCCAAATCTCCAGGTTCAAGGGCATCTTCCTACATCGAAAACATGCATGAGAAACCCAGAAGATAGTACACCGTGTGATGGGGAAAGGTTTCTAAAACGCACCTCATTTCTCATCTCCTTGTGCCCGGGTTCGCCATTCCAGCCGATTTACTAGCAATCTCCCTACTTGGAGCATCAGCACCTTTAACCTCCTGTTCCGTACAGGTTGCAATTTGTCCTGAGGATGAATGGGAAGACGGGGAACCAACGAGAGACTAGCTCTTGGTGTCGGGACAGGCACAGGTCACTCTATTTTCCCATCAGGAAGAAGAATTAACCACAGGCTCAGCCTGCCCCCCGGAACCAGAACAGGGCCTGAAGCCATCCTGCGCTTTTGCGGCCAGCTCCCAGAAAAGCGAGTTGTAAAATGGAGGTTCAGGGCACTGCAATTCACAAACCTGCAGAGTTATAAATGATAACTCTCGTCCACAAATATATTGAGGGAAGGCAAAGAAGAGGATTTGAAATCAAGGCAGAATTGCAGGAAACAGATTTCAGGAGGTAGATACGAATCGCCTTTAAAGCACATGAAAAGCGGCAAAACGTTGACAATGATGCCCTTGGCCAAAAAGGGCGTATGCGTTTTTTCCTGAATATATTCAGGAAAAAACGCATAAGCCCTTTTTGGCCAGCCAAGCAACCTGGAAAGGCAAATCAGCACTACAGAGAAGTCTTGCTTCCCATCGGTCAAAAGGGCCATGCTGAAAAAAGTGTCAAAACCAGAAATGCAGGACAGGCCATGGAGAAATGGGAGCCTTGCTACACTGATGGGCGGGATGTAAATTGCCAACAGCCACTCTGGAGAAGTGTACGGTGAGTCCTGAAACATCTAAAAAACACAGCTTAGAGAGCATAGGGCACTTCCACTCATGGGGGTATAAATTGGGAAAATGAAAAATCAGCAAGACACAAGCACCCCAAAGTTGAGGGCTGCTCTGTTGACAAGGACCTCCACTTCATTCCACCTTCAATATCCCAGGAAAGAGAAAAATGGATAAAGAAGTTGTGGTCCTTATGTACAATGGAATATCACTCAGCCATGAAATCAATGTCATAAGGTTAGTAGCAGCATGATGAGTGGATTTAGGTACGACGATTCTAAGTGAAATAAGTCACACAGAAAAGGACACTTCTCATAAGGTATCACTTTTAGAGGGAATGTAAAAACCGTTACACTTGAACTGAATTACAAAACAGAACAGAGTCACACATGCAGAAAACAGACTATGGCTGCTTAACGGGAAAGGTGAGGTGGGGTGATACATAAAACAAGGGTATCAAATTAGCTCAGATACTGTTCCATAAACCCAATATGTAGTAGACAAGACCTACTCCTTGCTCAGAGAACTGGACTCAACACACCCTATTCACCGCACAAGAATATATCTGACTAGTAATAATCTTAAAACCTATGTATTGATATCTCTCTGTTAGTGTGTCAAGTGGGTGTAAAGCGGCATAAACACAGCCGTGAAAAGCAGCTAAACCCCATTATGAAAATAAATTACTTTGAAAAACCCATGAAACAACGACAGTGAAAGAGATAGAAATTCTTACACAATGAGTTCAGGGGCTGTGATGCAACCTGGATTGACCATATCTAGACCCACAGCTGGATGAGACATAAGGGTGGACACTCTTGGGGCTGAGAGGTTTGGTGAGGTTGGGTGAGCAAACGCAGACCCTTTAAAGTAATACTGCGTGGTACCCATCACATGGGTCCCAAATCTCCAGGTTCAAGGGCATCTTCCTACATCAAAAACATGCATGAGAAACCCAGAAGATGGTACACCGTGTGATGGGGAAAGGTTTCTAAAACGCACCTCATTTCTCATCTCCTTGTGCCCGGGTTCGCCATTCCAGCCACTTTACTAGCAATCTCCCTACTTGGAGCATCAGCACCTTTAACCTCCTGTTCCGTACAGGTTGCAATTTGTCCTGAGGATGAACGGGAAGACGGGGAACCAACGAGAGACTAGCTCTTGTTGTCGGGACAGGCACATGTCACTCTATTTTCCCATCAGGAAGAAGAATTAACCACAGGCTCAGCCTGCCCCCCGGAACCAGAACAGGGCCTGAAGCCATCCTGCGCTTTTGCGGCCAGCTCCCAAAAAAGCGAGTTGTAAAATGGAGGTTCAGGGCACTGCAATTCACAAACCTGCAGAGTTATAAATGATAACTCTCATCCACAAATATATTGAGGGAAGGCAAAGAAGAGGATTTGAAATCAAGGCAGAATTGCACGAAACAGATTTCAGGAGGTAGATTCGAATCGCCTTTAAAGCACATGAAAAGCGGCAAAATGTTGACAATGATGCCCTTGGCCAAAAAGGGCGTATGCGTTTTCTCCTGAATATATTCAGGAAAAAACGCATACGCCCTTTTTGGCCAACCAAGCAACCTGGAAAGGCAAATCAGCGCTACAAAGAAGTCTCGCTTCCCATCGGTCAAAAGGGCCATGCTGAAAAAAGTGTCAAAACCAGAAATGCAGGACAGGCCATGGAGAAATGAGAGCCTTGCTACACTGATGGGCGGGATGTAAATTGCCAACAGCCACTCTGGAGAAGTGTACGGTGTGTCCTGAAACATCTGAAAAACACAGCTTAGAGAGCATAGGGCACTTCCACTCATGGGGGTATAAATTGGGAAAATGAAAAATCAGCAAGACACAAGCACCCCAAAGTTGAGGGCTGCTCTGTTGACAAGGACCTCCACTTCATTCTACCTTCAATATCCCAGGAAAGAGAAAAATGGATAAAGAAGTTGTGGTCCTTATGTACAATGGAATATCACTCAGCCATGAAATCAATGTCATAAGGTTAGTAGCAGCATGATGAGTGGATTTAGGTACGACGATTCTAACTGAAATAAGTCACACAGAAAAGGACACTTCTCATAAGGTATCACTTTTAGAGGGAATGTAAAAACCGTTACACTTGAACTGAATTACAAAACAGAACAGAGTCACACATGCAGAAAACAGACTATGGCTGCTTAACGGGAAAGGTGAGGTGGGGTGATACATAAAACAAGGGTATCAAATTAGCTCAGATACCGTTCCATAAACCCAATATGTAGTAGACAAGACCTACTCCTTGCTCAGAGAACTGGACTCAACACGCCCTATTCACCGCACAAGAATATATCTGACTAGTAATAATCTTAAAACCTATGTATTGATATCTCTCTGTTAGTGTGTCAAGTGGGTGTAAAGCGGCATAAACACAGCCGTGAAAAGCAGCTAAACCCCATTATGAAAATAAATTACTTTGAAAAACCCATGAAACAACGACAGTGAAAGAGATAGAAATTCGTACACAATGAGTTCAGGGGCTGTGATGCAACCTGGATTGACCATATCTAGACCCACAGCTGGATGAGACATAAGGGTGGACACTCTTGGGGCTGAGAGGTTTGGTGAGGTTGGGTGAGCAAACGCAGACCCTTTAAAGTAATACTGCGTGGTACCCATCGAATGGGTCCCAAATCTCCAGGTTCAAGGGCATCTTCCTACATCGAAAACATGCATGAGAAACCCAGAAGATAGTACACCGTGTGATGGGGAAAGGTTTCTAAAACGCACCTCATTTCTCATCTCCTTGTGCCCGGGTTCGCCATTCCAGCCGCTTTACTAGCAATCTCCTTACTTGGAAAATCAGCACCTTTAACCTCCTGTTCCGTACAGGTTGCAATTTGTCCTGAGGATGAACGGGAAGACGGGGAACCAACGAGAGACTAGCTCTTGGTGTTGGGACAGGCACAGGTCACTCTATTTTCCCATCAGGAAGAAGAATTAACCACAGGCTCAGCCTGCCCCCCGGAACCAGAACAGGGCCTGAAGCCATCCTGCGCTTTTGCGGCCAGCTCCCAAAAAAGCGAGTTGTAAAATGGAGGTCCAGGGCACTGCAATTCACAAACCTGCAGAGTTATAAATGATAACTCTCGTCCACAAATATATTGAGGGAAGGCAAAGAAGAGGATTTGAAATCAAGGCAGAATTGCAGGAAACAGATTTCAGGAGGTAGATTCGAATCGCCTTTAAAGCACATGAAAAGCGGCAAAATGTTGACAATGATGCCCTTGGCCAAAAAGGGCGTATGCGTTTTTTCCTGAATATATTCAGGAAAAAACGCATACGCCCTTTTTGGCCAACCAAGCAACCTGGAAAGGCAAATCAGCGCTACAAAGAAGTCTCGCTTCCCATCGGTCAAAAGGGCCATGCTGAAAAAAGTGTCAAAACCAGAAATGCAGGACAGGCCATGGAGAAATGGGAGCCTTGCTACACTGATGGGCGGGATGTAAATTGCCAACAGCCACTCTGGAGAAGTGTACGGTGTGTCCTGAAACATCTGAAAAACACAGCTTAGAGAGCATAGGGCACTTCCACTCATGGGGGTATAAATTGGGAAAATGAAAAATCAGCAAGACACAAGCACCCCAAAGTTTAGGGCTGCTCTGTTGACAAGGACCTCCACTTCATTCCACTTTAAATATCCAAGGAAAGAGAAAAATGGATAAAGAAGTTGTGGTCCTTATGTACAATGGAATATCACTCAGCCATGAAATCAATGTCATAAGGTTAGTAGCAGCATGATGAGTGGATTTAGGTACGACGATTCTAAGTGAAATAAGTCACACAGAAAAGGACACTTCTCATAAGGTATCACTTTTAGAGGGAATGTAAAAACCGTTACACTTGAACTGAATTACAAAACAGAACAGAGTCACACATGCAGAAAACAGACTATGGCTGCTTAACGGGAAAGGTGAGGTGGGGTGATACATAAAACAAGGGTATCAAATTAGCTCAGATACCGTTCCATAAACCCAATATGTAGTAGACAAGACCTACTCCTTGCTCAGAGAACTGGACTCAACACGCCCTATTCACCGCACAAGAATATATCTGACTAGTAATAATCTTAAAACCTATGTATTGATATCTCTCTGTTAGTGTGTCAAGTGGGTGTAAAGCGGCATAAACACAGCCGTGAAAAGCAGCTAAACCCCATTATGAAAATAAATTACTTTGAAAAACCCATGAAACAACGACAGTGAAAGAGACAGAAATTCTTACACAATGAGTTCAGGGGCTGTGATGCAACCTGGATTGACCATATCTAGACCCACAGCTGGATGAGACATAAGGGTGGACACTCTTGGGGCTGAGAGGTTTGGTGAGGTTGGGTGAGCAAACGCAGACCCTTTAAAGTAATACTGCGTGGTACCCATCGCATGGGGCCCAAATCTCCAGGTTCAAGGGCATCTTCCTACATCGAAAACATGCATGAGAAACCCAGAAGATGGTACACCGTGTGATGGGGAAAGGTTTCTAAAACGCACCTCATTTCTCATCTCCTTCTGCCCGGGTTCGCCATTCCAGCCGCTTTACTAGCAATCTCCCTACTTGGAGCATCAGCACCTTTAACCTCCTGTTCCGTACAGGTTGCAATTTGTCCTGAGGATGAACGGGAAGACGGGGAACCAACGAGAGACTAGCTCTTGGTGTTGGGACAGGCACAGGTCACTCTATTTTCCCATCAGGAAGAAGAATTAACCACAGGCTCAGCCTGCCCCCCAGAACCAGAACAGGGCCTGAAGCCATACTGCGCTTTTGCGGCCAGCTCCCAAAAAAGCGAGTTGTAAAATGGAGGTTCAGGGCACTGCAATTCACAAACCTGCAGAGTTATAAATGATAACTCTCATCCACAAATATATTGAGGGAAGGCAAAGAAGAGGATTTGAAATCAAGGCAGAATTGCACGAAACAGATTTCAGGAGGTAGATTCGAATCGCCTTTAAAGCACATGAAAAGCGGCAAAATGTTGACAATGATGCCCTTGGCCAAAAAGGGCGTATGCGTTTTTTCCTGAATATATTCAGGAAAAAACGCATACGCCCTTTTTGGCCAACCAAGCAACCTGGAAAGGCAAATCAGCGCTACAAAGAAGTCTCGCTTCCCATCGGTCAAAAGGGCCATGCTGAAAAAAGTGTCAAAACCAGAAATGCAGGAAAGGCCATGGAGAAATGAGAGCCTTGCTACACTGATGGGCGGGATGTAAATTGCCAACAGCCACTCTGGAGAAGTGTACGGTGTGTCCTGAAACATCTGAAAAACACAGCTTAGAGAGCATAGGGCACTTCCACTCATGGGGGTATAAATTGGGAAAATGAAAAATCAGCAAGACACAAGCACCCCAAAGTTGAGGGCTGCTCTGTTGACAAGGACCTCCACTTCATTCCACCTTAAATATCCAAGGAAAGAGAAAAATGGATAAAGAAGTTGTGGTCCTTATGTACAATGGAATATCACTCAGCCATGAAATCAATGTCATAAGGTTAGTAGCAGCATGATGAGTGGATTTAGGTACGACGATTCTAACTGAAATAAGTCACACAGAAAAGGACACTTCTCATAAGGTATCACTTTTAGAGGGAATGTAAAAACCGTTACACTTGAACTGAATTACAAAACAGAACAGAGTCACACATGCAGAAAACACACTATGGCTGCTTAACGGGAAAGGTGAGGTGGGGTGATACATAAAACAAGGGTATCAAATTAGCTCAGATACCGTTCCATAAACCCAATATGTAGTAGACAAGACCTACTCCTTGCTCAGAGAACTGGACTCAACACGCCCTATTCACCGCACAAGAATATATCTGACTGGTAATAATCTTGAAACCTATGTATTGATATCTCTCTGTTAGTGTGTCAAGTGGGTGTAAAGCGGCATAAACACAGCCGTGAAAAGCAGCTAAACCCCATTATGAAAATAAATTACTTTGAAAAACCCATGAAACAACGACAGTGAAAGAGACAGAAATTCTTACACAATGAGTTCAGGGGCTGTGATGCAACCTGGATTGACCATATCTAGACCCACAGCTGGATGAGACATAAGGGTGGACACTCTTGGGGCTGAGAGGTTTGGTGAGGTTGGGTGAGCAAACGCAGACCCTTTAAAGTAATACTGCGTGGTACCCATCGCATGGGTCCCAAATCTCCAGGTTCAAGGGCATCTTCCTACATCGAAAACATGCATGAGAAACCCAGAAGATGGTACACCGTGTGATGGGGAAAGGTTTCTAAAACGCACCTCATTTCTCAACTCCTTGTGCCCGGGTTCGCCATTCCAGCCGATTTACTAGCAATCTCCCTACTTGGAAAATCAGCACCTTTAACCTCCTGTTCCGTACAGGTTGCAATTTGTCCTGAGGATGAACGGGAAGACGGGGAACCAACGAGAGACTAGCTCTTGGTGTCGGGACAGGCACAGGTCACTCTATTTTCCCATCAGGAAGAAGAATTAACCACAGGCTCAGCCTGCCCCCCGGAACCAGAACAGGGCCTGAAGCCATCCTGCGCTTTTGCGGCCAGCTCCCAAAAAAGCGAGTTGTAAAATGGAGGTTCAGGGCACTGCAATTCACAAACCTGCAGAGTTATAAATGATAACTCTCGTCCACAAATATATTGAGGGAAGGCAAAGAAGAGGATTTGAAATCAAGGCAGAATTGCAGGAAACAGATTTCAGGAGGTAGATACGAATCGCCTTTAAAGCACATGAAAAGCGGCAAAACGTTGACAATGATGCCCTTGGCCAAAAAGGGCGTATGCGTTTTTTCCTGAATATATTCAGGAAAAAACGCATACGCCCTTTTTGGCCAACCAAGCAACCTGGAAAGGCAAATCAGCGCTACAGAGAAGTCTCGCTTCCCATCGGTCAAAAGGGCCATGCTGAAAAAAGTGTCAAAACCAGAAATGCAGGACAGGCCATGGAGAAATGGGAGCCTTGCTACACTGATGGGCGGGATGTAAATTGCCAACAGCCACTCTGGAGAAGTGTACGGTGTGTCCTGAAACATCTGAAAAACACAGCTTAGAGAGCATAGGGCACTTCCACTCATGGGGGTATAAATTGGGAAAATGAAAAATCAGCAAGACACAAGCACCCCAAAGTTGAGGGCTGCTCTGTTGACAAGGACCTCCACTTCATTCCACCTTCAATATCCCAGGAAAGAGAAAAATGGGTAAAGAAGTTGTGGTCCTTATGTACAATGGAATATCACTCAGCCATGAAATCAATGTCATAAGGTTAGTAGCAGCATGATGAGTGGATTTAGGTACGACGATTCTAAGTGAAATAAGTCACACAGAAAAGGACACTTATCATAAGGTATCACTTTTAGAGGGAATGTAAAAACCGTTACACTTGAACTGAATTACAAAACAGAACAGAGTCACACATGCAGAAAACACACTATGGCTGCTTAACGGGAAAGGTGAGGTGGGGTGATACATAAAACAAGCGTTTCAAATTAGCTCAGATACCGTTCCATAAACCTAATATGTAATAGACAAGACCTACTCCTTGCTCAGAGAACTGGACTCAACACGCCCTATTCACCACACAAGAATATATCTGACTAGTAATAATCTTAAAACCTATGTATTGATATCTCTCTGTTAGTGTGTCAAGTGGGTGTAAAGCGGCATAAACACAGCCGTGAAAAGCAGCTAAACCCCATTATGAAAATAAATTACTTTGAAAAACCCATGAAACAACGACAGTGAAAGAGATAGAAATTCTTACACAATGAGTTCAGGGGCTGTGATGCAACCTGGATTGACCATATCTAGACCCACAGCTGGATGAGACATAAGGGTGGACACTCTTGGGGCTGAGAGGTTTGGTGAGGTTGGGTGAGCAAACGCAGACCCTTTAAAGGAATACTGCGTGGTACCCATCGCATGGGTCCCAAATCTCCAGGTTCAAGGGCATCTTCCTACATCGAAAACATGCATGAGAAACCCAGAAGATGGTACACCGTGTGATGGGGAAAGGTTTCTAAAACGCACCTCATTTCTCATCTCCTTGTGCCCGGGTTCGTCATTCCAGCCGCGTTACTAGCAATCTCCCTACTTGGAGCATCAGCACCTTTAACCTCCTGTTCCGTACAGGTTGCAATTTGTCCTGAGGATGAACGGGAAGACGGGGAACCAACGAGAGACTAGCTCTTGGTGTCGGGACAGGCACAGGTCACTCTATTTTCCCATCAGGAAGAAGAATTAACCACAGGCTCAGCCTGCCCCCCGGAACCAGAACAGGGCCTGAAGCCATCCTGCGCTTTTGCGGCCAGCTCCCAAAAAAGCGAGTTGTAAAATGGAGGTTCAGGGCACTGCAATTCACAAACCTGCAGAGTTATAAATGATAACTCTCGTCCACAAATATATTGAGGGAAGGCAAAGAAGAGGATTTGAAATCAAGGCAGAATTGCACGAAACAGATTTCAGGAGGTAGATACGAATCGCCTTTAAAGCACATGAAAAGCGGCAAAACGTTGACAATGATGCCCTTGGCCAAAAAGGGCGTATGCGTTTTTTCCTGAATATATTCAGGAAAAAACGCATACGCCCTTTTTGGCCAACCAAGCAACCTGGAAAGGCAAATCAGCGCTACAGAGAAGTCTCGCTTCCCATCCGTCAAAAGGGCCATGCTGAAAAAAGTGTCAAAACCAGAAATGCAGGACAGGCCATGGAGAAATGGGAGCCTTGCTACACTGATGGGTGGGATGTAAATTGCCAACAGCCACTCTGGAGAAGTGTACGGTGAGTCCTGAAACATCTAAAAAACACAGCTTAGAGAGCATAGGGCACTTCCACTCATGGGGGTATAAATTGGGAAAATGAAAAATCAGCAAGACACAAGCACCCCAAAGTTGAGGGCTGCTCTGTTGACAAGGACCTCCACTTCATTCCACCTTAAATATCCAAGGAAAGAGAAAAATGGATAAAGAAGTTGTGGTCCTTATGTACAATGGAATATCACTCAGCCATGAAATCAATGTCATAAGGTTAGTAGCAGCATGATGAGTGGATTTAGGTACGACGATTCTAAGTGAAATAAGTCACACAGAAAAGGACACTTCTCATAAGGTATCACTTTTAGAGGGAATGTAAAAACCGTTACACTTGAACTGAATTACAAAACAGAACAGAGTCACACATGCAGAAAACAGACTATGGCTGCTTAACGGGAAAGGTGAGGTGGGGTGATACATAAAACAAGGGTATCAAATTAGCTCAGATACTGTTCCATAAACCCAATATGTAGTAGACAAGACCTACTCCTTGCTCAGAGAACTGGACTCAACACGCCCTATTCACCGCACAAGAATATATCTGACTAGTAATAATCTTAAAACCTATGTATTGATATCTCTCTGTTAGTGTGTCAAGGGGGTGTGAAGCGGCATAAACACAGCCGTGAAAAGCAGCTAAACCCCATTATGAAAATAAATTACTTTGAAAAACCCATGAAACAACGACAGTGAAAGAGATAGAAATTCTTACACAATGAGTTCAGGGGCTGTGATGCAACCTGGATTGACCATATCTAGACCCACAGCTGGATGAGACATAAGGGTGGACACTCTTGGGGCTGAGAGGTTTGGTGAGGTTGGGTGAGCAAACGCAGACCCTTTAAAGGAATACTGCGTGGTACCCATCGCATGGGTCCCAAATCTCCAGGTTCAAGGGCATCTTCCTACATCAAAAACATGCATGAGAAACCCAGAAGATGGTACACCGTGTGATGGGGAAAGGTTTCTAAAACGCACCTCATTTCTCATCTCCTTGTGCCCGGGTTCGCCATTCCAGCCGCTTTACTAGCAATCTCCCTACTTGGAGCATCAGCACCTTTAACCTCCTGTTCCGTACAGGTTGCAATTTGTCCTGAGGATGAACGGGAAGACGGGGAACCAACGAGAGACTAGCTCTTGGTGTCGGGACAGGCACAGGTCACTCTATTTTCCCATCAGGAAGAAGAATTAACCACAGGCTCAGCCTGCCCCCCGGAACCAGAACAGGGCCTGAAGCCATCCTGCGCTTTTGCGGCCAGCTCCCAAAAAAGCGAGTTGTAAAATGGAGGTTCAGGGCACTGCAATTCACAAACCTGCAGAGTTATAAATGATAACTCTCGTCCACAAATATATTGAGGGAAGGCAAAGAAGAGGATTTGAAATCAAGGCAGAATTGCACGAAACAGATTTCAGGAGGTAGATACGAATCGCCTTTAAAGCACATGAAAAGCGGCAAAACGTTGACAATGATGCCCTTGGCCAAAAAGGGCGTATGCGTTTTTTCCTGAATATATTCAGGAAAAAACGCATACGCCCTTTTTGGCCAACCAAGCAACCTGGAAAGGCAAATCAGCGCTACAGAGAAGTCTCGCTTCCCATCCGTCAAAAGGGCCATGCTGAAAAAAGTGTCAAAACCAGAAATGCAGGACAGGCCATGGAGAAATGGGAGCCTTGCTACACTGATGGGCGGGATGTAAATTGCCAACAGCCACTCTGGAGAAGTGTACGGTGAGTCCTGAAACATCTCAAAAACACAGCTTAGAGAGCATAGGGCACTTCCACTCATGGGGGTATAAATTGGGAAAATGAAAAATCAGCAAGACACAAGCACCCCAAAGTTGAGGGCTGCTCTGTTGACAAGGACCTCCACTTCATTCCACCTTAAATATCCAAGGAAAGAGAAAAATGGATAAAGAAGTTGTGGTCCTTATGTACAATGGAATATCACTCAGCCATGAAATCAATGTCATAAGGTTAGTAGCAGCATGATGAGTGGATTTAGGTACGACGATTCTAAGTGAAATAAGTCACACAGAAAAGGACACTTCTCATAAGGTATCACTTTTAGAGGGAATGTAAAAACCGTTACACTTGAACTGAATTACAAAACAGAACAGAGTCACACATGCAGAAAACAGACTATGGCTGCTTAACGGGAAAGGTGAGGTGGGGTGATACATAAAACAAGGGTATCAAATTAGCTCAGATACTGTTCCATAAACCCAATATGTAGTAGACAAGACCTACTCCTTGCTCAGAGAACTGGACTCAACACGCCCTATTCACCGCACAAGAATATATCTGACTAGTAATAATCTTAAAACCTATGTATTGATATCTCTCTGTTAGTGTGTCAAGGGGGTGTGAAGCGGCATAAACACAGCCGTGAAAAGCAGCTAAACCCCATTATGAAAATAAATTACTTTGAAAAACCCATGAAACAACGACAGTGAAAGAGATAGAAATTCTTACACAATGAGTTCAGGGGCTGTGATGCAACCTGGATTGACCATATCTAGACCCACAGCTGGATGAGACATAAGGGTGGACACTCTTGGGGCTGAGAGGTTTGGTGAGGTTGGGTGAGCAAACGCAGACCCTTTAAAGGAATACTGCGTGGTACCCATCGCATGGGTCCCAAATCTCCAGGTTCAAGGGCATCTTCCTACATCAAAAACATGCATGAGAATCCCAGAAGATGGTACACCGTGTGATGGGGAAAGGTTTCTAAAACGCACCTCATTTCTCATCTCCTTGTGCCCGGGTTCGCCATTCCAGCCGATTTACTAGCAATCTCCCTACTTGGAGCATCAGCACCTTTAACCTCCTGTTCCGTACAGGTTGCAATTTGTCCTGAGGATGAACGGGAAGATGGGGAACCAACGAGAGACTAGCTCTTGGTGTCGGGACAGGCACAGGTCACTCTATTTTCCCATCAGGAAGAAGAATTAACCACAGGCTCAGCCTGCCCCCCGGAACCAGAACAGGGCCTGAAGCCATCCTGCGCTTTTGCGGCCAGCTCCCAAAAAAGCGAGTTGTAAAATGGAGGTTCAGGGCACTGCAATTCACAAACCTGCAGAGTTATAAATGATAACTCTCGTCCACAAATATATTGAGGGAAGGCAAAGAAGAGGATTTGAAATCAAGGCAGAATTGCACGAAACAGATTTCAGGAGGTAGATACGAATCGCCTTTAAAGCACATGAAAAGCGGCAAAACGTTGACAATGATGCCCTTGGCCAAAAAGGGCGTATGCGTTTTTTCCTGAATATATTCAGGAAAAAACGCATACGCCCTTTTTGGCCAACCAAGCAACCTGGAAAGGCAAATCAGCGCTACAGAGAAGTCTCGCTTCCCATCGGTCAAAAGGGCCATGCTGAAAAAAGTGTCAAAACCAGAAATGCAGGACAGGCCATGGAGAAATGGGAGCCTTGCTACACTGATGGGCGGGATGTAAATTGCCAACAGCCACTCTGGAGAAGTGTACGGTGTGTTCTGAAACATCTGAAAAACACAGCTTAGAGAGCATAGGACACTTCCACTCATGGGGGTATAAATTGGGAAAATGAAAAATCAGCAAGACACAAGCACCCCAAAGTTGAGGGCTGCTCTGTTGACAAGGACCTCCACTTCATTCCACCTTCAATATCCCAGGAAAGAGAAAAATGGATAAAGAAGTTGTGGTCCTTATGTACAATGGAATATCACTCAGCCATGAAATCAATGTCATAAGGTTAGTAGCAGCATGATGAGTGGATTTAGGTACGACGATTCTAAGTGAAATAAGTCACACAGAAAAGGACACTTCTCATAAGGTATCACTGATAGAGGGAATGTAAAAACCGTTACACTTGAACTGAATTACAAAACAGAACAGAGTCACACATGCAGAAAACACACTATGGCTGCTTAACGGGAAAGGTGAGGTGGGGTGATACATAAAACAAGGGTATCAAATTAGCTCAGATACCGTTCCATAAACCCAATATGTAGTAGACAAGACCTACTCCTTGCTCAGAGAACTGTACTCAACACGCCCTATTCACCGCACAAGAATATATCTGACTGGTAATAATCTTGAAACCTATGTATTGATATCTCTCTGTTAGTGTGTCAAGTGGGTGTAAAGCGGCATAAACACAGCCGTGAAAAGCAGCTAAACCCCATTATGAAAATAAATTACTTTGAAAAACCCATGAAACAACGACAGTGAAAGAGATAGAAATTCTTACACAATGAGTTCAGGGGCTGTGATGCAACCTGGATTGACCATATCTAGACCCACAGCTGGATGAGACATAAGGGTGGACACTCTTGGGGCTGAGAGGTTTGGTGAGGTTGGGTGAGCAAACGCAGACCCTTTAAAGTAATACAGCGTGGTACCCATCGCATGGGTTCCAAATCTCCAGGTTCAAGGGCATCTTCCTACATCGAAAACATGCATGAGAAACCCAGAAGATGGTACACCGTGTGATGGGGAAAGGTTTCTAAAACGCACCTCATTTCTCATCTCCTTGTGCCCGGGTTCGCCATTCCAGCCGATTTACTAGCAATCTCCCTACTTGGACCATCAGCACCTTTAACCTCCTGTTCCGTACAGGTTGCAATTTGTCCTGAGGATGAACGGGAAGACGGGGAACCAACGAGAGACTAGCTCTTGGTGTTGGGACAGGCACAGGTCACTCTATTTTCCCATCAGGAAGAAGAATTAACCACAGGCACAGCCTGCCCCCCGGAACCAGAACAGGGCCTGAAGCCATCCTGCGCTTTTGCGGCCAGCTCCCAAAAAAGCGAGTTGTAAAATGGAGGTTCAGGGCACTGCAATTCACAAACCTGCAGAGTTATAAATGATAACTCTCGTCCACAAATATATTGAGGGAAGGCAAAGAAGAGGATTTGAAATCAAGGCAGAATTGCAGGAAACAGATTTTAGGAGGTAGATACGAATCGCCTTTAAAGCACATGAAAAGCGGCAAAACGTTGACAATGATGCCCTTGGCCAAAAAGGGCGTATGCGTTTTTTCCTGAATATATTCAGGAAAAAACGCATACGCCCTTTTTGGCCAACCAAGCAACCTGGAAAGGCAAATCAGCGCTATAGAGAAGTCTCGCTTCCCATCGGTCAAAAGGGCCATGCTGAAAAAAGTGTCAAAACCAGAAATGCAGGACAGGCCATGGAGAAATGGGAGCCTTGCTACACTGATGGGCGGGATGTAAATTGCCAACAGCCACTCTGGAGAAGTGTACGGTGAGTCCTGAAACATCTAAAAAACACAGCTTAGAGAGCATAGGGCACTTCCACTCATGGGGGTATAAATTGGGAAAATGAAAAATCAGCAAGACACAAGCACCCCAAAGTTGAGGGCTGCTCTGTTGACAAGGACCTCCACTTCATTCCACCTTTAATATCCCAGGAAAGAGAAAAATCGATAAAGAAGTTGTGGTCCTTATGTACAATGGAATATCACTCAGCCATGAAATCAATGTCATAAGGTTAGTAGCAGCATGATGAGTGGATTTAGGTACGACGATTCTAAGTGAAATAAGTCACACAGAAAAGGACACTTCTCATAAGGTATCACTTATAGAGGGAATGTAAAAACCGTTACACTTGAACTGAATTACAAAACAGAACAGAGTCACACATGCAGAAAACACACTATGGCTGCTTAACGGGAAAGGTGAGGTGGGGTGATACATAAAACAAGGGTATCAAATTAGCTCAGATACCGTTCCATAAACCCAATATGTAGTAGACAAGACCTACTCCTTGCTCAGAGAACTGGACTCAACACGCCCTATTCACCGCACAAGAATATATCTGACTAGTAATAATCTTGAAACCTATGTATTGATATCTCTCTGTTAGTGTGTCAAGTGGGTGTAAAGCGGCATAAACACAGCCGTGAAAAGCAGCTAAACCCCATTATGAAAATAAATTACTTTGAAAAACCCATGAAACAAAGACAGTGAACGAGAGAGGAATTCTTACACAATGCGTTCAGGGGCTGTGATGCAGCCTGGATTGACCATATCTAGACCCACAGCTGGATGAGACATAAGGGTGGACAGTCTTGGGCCTGAGAGGTTTGGTGAGGTTGGGTGAGCAAACACAGACCCTTTAAAGTAATACTGCGTGGTACCCATCGCATGGGTCCCAAATCTCCAGCTTCAAGGGCATCTTCCTACATCGAAAACATGCATGAGAAACCCAGAAGATGGTACACCGTGTGATGGGGAAAGGTTTCTAAAACGCACCTCATTTCTCATCTCCTTGTGCCCGGGTTCGCCATTCCAGCCACTTTACTAGCAATCTCCCTACTTGGAGCATCAGCACCTTTAACCTCCTGTTCCGTACAGGTTGCAATTTGTCCTGAGGATGAACGGGAAGACGGGGAACCAACGAGAGACTAGCTCTTGGTGTTGGGACAGGCACAGGTCACTCTATTTTCCCATCAGGAAGAAGAATTAACCACAGGCTCAGCCTGCCCCCCGGAACCAGAACAGGGCCTGAAGCCATCCTGCGCTTTTGCGGCCAGCTCCCAAAAAAGCGAGTTGTAAAATGGAGGTTCAGGGCACTGCAATTCACAAACCTGCAGAGTTATAAATGATAACTCTCGTCCACAAATATATTGAGGGAAGGCAAAGAAGAGGATTTGAAATCAAGGCAGAATTGCACGAAACAGATTTCAGGAGGTAGATACGAATCGCCTTTAAAGCACATGAAAAGCGGCAAAACGTTGACAATGATGCCCTTGGCCAAAAAGGGCGTATGCGTTTTTTCCTGAATATATTCAGGAAAAAACGCATACGCCCTTTTTGGCCAACCAAGCAACCTGGAAAGGCAAATCAGCGCTACAGAGAAGTCTCGCTTCCCATCGGTCAAAAGGGCCATCCTGAAAAAAGTGTCAAAACCAGAAATGCAGGACAGGCCATGGAGAAATGGGAGCCTTGCTACACTGATGGGCGGGATGTAAATTGCCAACAGCCACTCTGGAGAAGTGTACGGTGTGTCCTGAAACATCTGAAAAACACAGCTTAGAGAGCATAGGGCACTTCCACTCATGGGGGTATAAATTGGGAAAATGAAAAATCAGCAAGACACAAGCACCCCAAAGTTGAGGGCTGCTCTGTTGACAAGGACCTCCACTTCATTCCACCTTCAATATCCCAGGAAAGAGAAAAATGGATAAAGAAGTTGTGGTCCTTATGTACAATGGAATATCACTCAGCCATGAAATCAATGTCATAAGGTTAGTAGCAGCATGATGAGTGGATTTAGGTACGACGATTCTAAGAGAAATAAGTCACACAGAAAAGGACACTTCTCATAAGGTATCACTTATAGAGGTAATGTAAAAACTATTACACTTGAACTGAATTACAAAACAGAACAGAGTCACACATGCAGAAAACACACTATGGCTGCTTAACGGGAAAGGTGAGGTGGGGTGATACATAAAACAAGGGTATCAAATTAGCTCAGATACCTTTCCATAAACCCAATATGTAATAGACAAGACCTACTCCTTGCTCAGAGAACTGGACTCAACACGCCCTATTCACCGCACAAGAATATATCTGACTAGTAATAATCTTAAAACCTATGTATTGATATCTCTCTGTTAGTGTGTCAAGTGGGTGTAAAGCGGCATAAACACAGCCGTGAAAAGCAGCTAAACCCCATTATGAAAATAAATTACTTTGTAAAACCCATGAAACAACGACAGTGAAAGAGATAGAAATTCTTACACAATGAGTTCAGGGGCTGTGATGCAACCTGGATTGACCATATCTAGACCCACAGCTGGATGAGACATAAGGGTGGACACTCTTGGGGCTGAGAGGTTTGGTGAGGTTGGGTGAGCAAACGCAGACCCTTTAAAGTAATACTGCGTGGTACCCATCGCATGGGTCCCAAATCTCCAGGTTCAAGGGCATCTTCCTACATCGAAAACATGCATGAGAAACCCAGAAGATGGTACTCCGTGTGATGGGGAAAGGTTTCTAAAACGCACCTCATTTCGCATCTCCTTGTGCCCGGGTTCGCCATTCCAGCCACTTTACTAGCAATCTCCCTACTTGGAGCATCAGCACCTTTAACCTCCTGTTCCGTACAGGTTGCAATTTGTCCTGAGGATGAACGGGAAGACGGGGAACCAACGAGAGACTAGCTCTTGGTGTTGGGACAGGCACAGGTCACTCTATTTTCCCATCAGGAAGAAGAATTAACCACAGGCTCAGCCTGCCCCCCGGAACCAGAATAGGGCCTGAAGCCATCCTGCGGTTTTGCGGCCAGCTCCCAAAAAAGCGAGTTGTAAAATGGAGGTTCAGGGCACTGCAATTCACAAACCTGCAGAGTTATAAATGATAACTCTCATCCACAAATATATTGAGGGAAGGCAAAGAAGAGGATTTAAAATCAAGGCAGAATTGCACGAAACAGATTTCAGGAGGTAGATACGAATCGCCTTTAAAGCACATGAAAAGCGGCAAAACGTTGACAATGATGCCCTTGGCCAAAAAGGGCGTATGCGTTTTTTCCTGAATATATTCAGGAAAAAACGCATACGCCCTTTTTGGCCAACCAACCACCCTGGAAAGGCAAATCAGCGCTACGGAGAAGTCTCGCTTCCCATTGGTCAAAAGGGCCATGCTGAAAAAAGTTTCAAAACCAGAAATGCAGGACAGGCCATGGAGAAATGGGAGCCTTGCTACACTGATGGGCGGGATGTAAATTGCCAACAGCCACTCTGGAGAAGTGTACGGTGTGTCCTGAAACATCTGAAAAACACAGCTTAGAGAGCATAGGGCACTTCCACTCATGGGGGTATATATTGGGAAAATGAAAAATCAGCAAGACACAAGCACCCCAAAGTTGAGGGCTGCTCTGTTGACAAGGACCTCCACTTCATTCCACCTTAAATATCCCAGGAAAGAGAAAAATGGATAAAGAAGTTGTGGTCCTTATGTACAATGGAATATCACTCAGCCATGAAATCAATGTCATAAGGTTAGTAGCAGCATGATGAGTAGATTCAGGTACGACGATTCTAAGTGAAATAAGTCACACAGAAAAGGACACTTCTCATAAGGTATCACTTATAGAGGGAATGTAAAAACCGTTACACTTGAACTGAATTACAAAACAGAACAGAGTCACACATGCAGAAAACACACTATGGCTGCTTAACGGGAAAGGTGAGGTGGGGTGATACATAAAACAAGGGTATCAAATTAGCTCAGATACCGTTCCATAAACCCAATATGTAGTAGACAAGACCTACTCCTTGCTCAGAGAACTGGACTCAACACGCCCTATTCACCGCACAAGAATATATCTGACTAGTAATAATCTTGAAACCTATGTATTGATATCTCTTTGTTAGTGTGTCAAGTGGGTGTAAAGCGGCATAAACACAGCCGTGAAAAGCAGCTAAACCCCATTATGAAAATAAATTACTTTGAAAAACCCATGAAACAACGACAGTGAAAGAGATAGAAATTCTTACACAATGAGTTCAGGGGCTGTGATGCAACCTGGATTGACCATATCTAGACCCACAGCTGGATGAGACATAAGGGTGGACACTCTTGGGGCTGAGAGGTTTGGTGAGGTTGGGTGAGCAAACCCAGACCCTTTAAAGTAATACTGCGTGGTACCCATCGCATGGGTCCCAAATCTCCAGCTTCAAGGGCATCTTCCTACATCGAAAACATGCATGAGAAACCCAGAAGATGGTACACCGTGTGATGGGGAAAGGTTTCTAAAACGCACCTCATTTCTCATCTCCTTGTGCCCGGGTTCGCCATTCCAGCCACTTTACTAGCAATCTCCCTACTTGGAGCATCAGCACCTTTAACCTCCTGTTCCGTACAGGTTGCAATTTGTCCTGAGGATGAACGGGAAGACGGGGAACCAACGAGAGACTAGCTCTTGGTGTTGGGACAGGCACAGGTCACTCTATTTTCCCATCAGGAAGAAGAATTAACCACAGGCTCAGCCTGCCCCCCAGAACCAGAACAGGGCCTGAAGCCATCCTGCGCTTTTGCGGCCAGCTCCCAAAAAAGCGAGTTGTAAAATGGAGGTTCAGGGCACTGCAATTCACAAACCTGCAGAGTTATAAATGATAACTCTCGTCCACAAATATATTGAGGGAAGGCAAAGAAGAGGATTTGAAATCAAGGCAGAATTGCGCGAAACAGATTTCAGGAGGTAGATACGAATCGCCTTTAAAGCACATGAAAAGCGGCAAAACGTTGACAATGATGCCCTTGGCCAAAAAGGGCGTATGCGTTTTTTCCTGAATATATTCAGGAAAAAACGCATACGCCCTTTTTGGCCAACCAAGCAACCTGGAAAGGCAAATCAGCGCTACAGAGAAGTCTCGCTTCCCATCGGTCAAAAGGGCCATGCTGAAAAAAGTGTCAAAACCAGAAATGCAGGACAGGCCATGGAGAAATGGGACCCTTGCTACACTGATGGGCGGGATGTAAATTGCCAACAGCCACTCTGGAGAAGTGTACGGTGTGTCCTGAAACATCTGAAAAACACAGCTTAGAGAGCATAGGGCACTTCCACTCATGGGGGTATAAATTGGGAAAATGAAAAATCAGCAAGACACAAGCACCCCAAAGTTGAGGGCTGCTCTGTTGACAAGGACCTCCACTTCATTCCACCTTCAATATCCCAGGAAAGAGAAAAATGGATAAAGAAGTTGTGGTCCTTATGTACAATGGAATATCACTCAGCCATGAAATCAATGTCATAAGGTTAGTAGCAGCATGATGAGTGGATTTAGGTACGACGATTCTAAGAGAAATAAATCACACAGAAAAGGGCACTTCTCATAAGGTATCACTTATAGAGGGAATGTAAAAACCGTTACACTTGAACTGAATTACAAAACAGAACAGAGTCACACATGCAGAAAACAGACTATGGCTGCTTAACGGGAAAGGTGAGGTGGGGTGATACATAAAACAAGGGTTTCAAATTAGCTCAGATACCGTTCCATAAACCCAATATGTAATAGACAAGACCTACTCCTTGCTCAGAGAACTGGACTCAACACGCCCTATTCACCGCACAAGAATATATCTGACTAGTAATAATCTTAAAACCTATGTATTGATATCTCTCTGTTAGTGTGTCAAGTGGGTGTAAAGTGGCATAAACACAGCCGTGAAAAGCAGCTAAACCCCATTATGAAAATAAATTACTTTGTAAAACCCATGAAACAACGACAGTGAAAGAGATAGAAATTCTTACACAATGAGTTCAGGGGCTGTGATGCAACCTGGATTGACCATATCTAGACCCACAGCTGGATGAGACATAAGGGTGGACACTCTTGGGGCTGAGAGGTTTGGTGAGGTTGGGTGAGCAAACGCAGACCCTTTAAAGTAATACTGCGTGGTACCCATCGCATGGGGCCCAAATCTCCAGGTTCAAGGGCATCTTCCTACATCGAAAACATGCATGAGAAACCCAGAAGATGGTACACCGTGTGATGGGGAAAGGTTTCGAAAACGCACCTCATTTCTCATCTCCTTCTGCCCGGGTTCGCCATTCCAGCCGCTTTACTAGCAATCTCCCTACTTGGAGCATCAGCACCTTTAACCTCCTGTTCCGTACAGGTTGCAATTTGTCCTGAGGATGAACGGGAAGACGGGGAACCAACGAGAGACTAGCTCTTGGTGTTGGGACAGGCACAGGTCACTCTATTTTCCCATCAGGAAGAAGAATTAACCACAGGCTCAGCCTGCCCCCCAGAACCAGAACAGGGCCTGAAGCCATCCTGCGCTTTTGCGGCCAGCTCCCAAAAAAGCGAGTTGTAAAATGGAGGTTCAGGGCACTGCAATTCACAAACCTGCAGAGTTATAAATGATAACTCTCGTCCACAAATATATTGAGGGAAGGCAAAGAAGAGGATTTGAAATCAAGGCAGAATTGCACGAAACAGATTTCAGGAGGTAGATACGAATCGCCTTTAAAGCACATGAAAAGCGGCAAAACGTTGACAATGATGCCCTTGGCCAAAAAGGGCGTATGCGTTTTTTCCTGAATATATTCAGGAAAAAACGCATACGCCCTTTTTGGCCAACCAAGCAACCTGGAAAGGCAAATCAGCGCTACAGAGAAGTCTCGCTTCCCATCGGTCAAAAGGGCCATGCTGAAAAAAGTGTCAAAACCAGAAATGCAGGACAGGCCATGGAGAAATGGGAGCCTTGCTACACTGATGGGCAGGATGTAAATTGCCAACAGCCACTCTGGAGAAGTGTACGGTGAGTCCTGAAACATCTGAAAAACACAGCTTAGAGAGCATAGGGCACTTCCACTCATGGGGGTATAAATTGGGAAAATTAAAAATCAGCAAGACACAAGCACCCCAAAGTTGAGAACTGCTATGTTGACAAGGACCTCCACTTCATTCCACCTTAAATATCCCAGGAAAGAGAAAAATTGATAAACAAGTTGTGGTCCTTATGTACAATGGAATATCACTCAGCCATGAAATCAATGTCATAAGGTTAGTAGCAGCATGATGAGTGGATTTAGGTACGACGATTCTAAGAGAAATAAATCACACAGAAAAGGACACTTCTCATAAGGTATCACTTATAAAGGGAATGTAAAAACCGTTACACTTGAACTGAATTACAAAACAGAACAGAGTCACACATGCAGAAAACAGACTATGGCTGCTTAACGGGAAAGGTGAGGTGGGGTGATACATAAAACAAGGGTATCAAATTAGCTCAAATACCGTTCCATAAACCCAATATGTAATAGACAAGACCTACTCCTTGCTCAGAGAACTGGACTCAACACGCCCTATTCACCGCACAAGAATATATCTGACTAGTAATAATCTTAAAACCTATGTATTGATATCTCTCTGTTAGTGTGTCAAGTGGGTGTAAAGCGGCATAAACACAGCCGTGAAAAGCAGCTAAACCCCATTATGAAAATAAATTACTTTGAAACACCCATGAAAAAAAGACAGTGAAAGAGAGAGAAATTCTTACACAATGCGTTCAGGGGCTGTGATGCAACCTGGATTGACCATATCTAGACTCACAGCTGGATCAGACATAAGGGTGGACACTCTTGGGGCTGAGAGGTTTGGTGAGGTTGGGTGAGCAAACGCAGACCCTTTAAAGTAATACTGCATGGTACCCATCGCATGGGTCCCCAATCTCCAGCTTCAAGGGCATCTTCCTACATCAAAAACATGCATGAGAAACCCAGAAGATGGTACACAGTGTGATGGGGAAAGGTTTCTAAAACGCACCTCATTTCTCATCGCCTTGTGCCCGGGTTCGCCATTCCAGCCGCTTTACTAGCAAGCTCCCTACTTGGAGCATCAGCACCTTTAACCTCCTGTTCCGTACAGGTTGCAATTTGTCCTGAGGATAAACGGGAAGACGTGGAACCAACGAGAGACTAGCTCTTGGTGTTGGGACAGGCACAGGTCACTCTATTTTCCCATCAGAAAGAAGAATTAACCACAGGCTCAGCCTGCCCCCCGGAACCAGAACAGGGCCTGAAGCCATTCTGCGATTTTGCGGCCAGCTCCCATAAAAACGAGTTGTAAAATGGAGGTTCAGGGCACTGCAATTCACAAACCTGCAGAGTTATAAATGATAACTCTCGTCCACAAATATATTGAGGGAAGGCAAAGAAGAGGATTTGAAATCAAGGCAGAATTGCAGGAAAGAGATTTCAGGAGGTAGATTCGAATCGCATTTAAAGCACATGAAAAGCGGCAAAACGTTGACAATGATGCCCTTGGCCAAAAAGGGCGTATGCGTTTTTTCCTGAATATATTCAGGAAAAAACCCATACGCCCTTTTTGGCCAACCAAGCAACCTGGAAAGGCAAATCAGCGCTACAAACAAGTCTCGCTTCCCATCGGTCAAAAGGGCCATGCTGAAAAAAGTGTCAAAACCAGAAATGCAGGACAGGCCATGGAGAAATGGGACCCTTGCTACACTGATGGGCGGGATGTAAATTGCCAACAGCCACTCTGGAGAAGTGTCGGGTGAGTCCTGAAACATCTGAAAAACACAGCTTAGAGAGCATAGGGCACTTCCACTCATGGGGGTATGAATTGGGAAAATGAAAAATCAGCAAGACACAAGCACCCCAAAGTTTAGGGCTGCTCTGTTGACCAGGACCTCCACTTCATTCCACCTTAAATATCCCAGGAAAGAGAAAAATGGGTAAAGAAGTTGTGGTCCTTATGTACAATGGAATATCACTCAGCCATGAAATCAATGTCATAAGGCTAGTAGCAGCATGATGAGTGGATTTAGGTACGACGATTCTAAGTGAAATAAGTCACACAGAAAAGGACACTTCTCATAAGGTATCACTGATAGAGGGAATGTAAAAACCGTTACACTTGAACTGAATTACAAAACAGAACAGAGTCACACATGCAGAAAACACACTATGGCTGCTTAACGGGAAAGGTGAGGTGGGGTGATACATAAAACAAGGGTATCAAATTAGCTCAGATACCGTTCCATAAACCCAATATGTAATAGACAAGACCTACTCCTTGCTCAGAGAACTGGACTCAACACGCCCTATTCACCGCACAAGAATATATCTGACTAATAATAATCGTAAAACCTATGTATTGATATCTCTCTGTTAGTGTGTCAAGTGGGTGTAAAGCGGCATAAACACAGCAGTGAAAAGCAGCTAAACCCCATTATAAAAATAAATTACTTTGAAACACCCATGAAACAAAGACAGTGAAAGAGAGAGAAATTCTTACACAATGCCTTCAGGGGCTGTGATGCAACCTGGATTGACCATATCTAGACGCACAGCTGGATGAGACATAAGGGTGGACAGTCTTGGGCCTGAGAGGTTTGGTGAGGTTGGGTGAGCAAACGCAGACCCTTTAAAGTAATACTGCATGATACCCATCGCATGGGTCCCAAATCTCCAGGTTCAAGGGCATCTTCCTACATCAAAAACATGCATGAGAAACCCAGAAGATGGTACACCGTGTGATGGGGAAAGGTTTCTAAAACGCACCTCATTTCTCATCGCCTTGTGCCCGGGTTCGCCATTCCAGCCGCTTTACTAGCAAGCTCCCTACTTGGAGCATCAGCACCTTTAACCTCCTGTTCCGTACAGGTTGCAATTTGTCCTGAGGATAAACGGGAAGACGTGGAACCAACGAGAGACTAGCTCTTGGTGTTGGGACAGGCACAGGTCACTCTATTTTCCCATCAGAAAGAAGAATTAACCACAGGCTCAGCCTGCCCCCCGGAACCAGAACAGGGCCTGAAGCCATTCTGCGATTTTGCCGCCAGCTCCCATAAAAACGAGTTGTAAAATGGAGGTTCAGGGCACTGCAATTCACAAACCTGCAGAGTTATAAATGATAACTCTCGTCCACAAATATATTGAGGGAAGGCAAAGAAGAGGAGTTGAAATCAAGGCAGAATTGCAGGAAAGAGATTTCAGGAGGTAGATTCGAATCGCATTTAAAGCACATGAAAAGCGGCAAAACGTTGACAATGATGCCCTTGGCCAAAAAGGGCGTATGCGTTTTTTCCTGAATATATTCAGGAAAAAACGCATACGCCCTTTTTGGCCAACCAAGCAACCTGGAAAGGCAAATCAGCGCTACAAACAAGTCTCGCTTCCCATCGGTCAAAAGGGCCATGCTGAAAAAAGTGTCAAAACCAGAAATGCAGGACAGGCCATGGAGAAATGGGAGCCTTGCTACACTGATGGGCGGGATGTAAATTGCCAACAGCCACTCTGGAGAAGTGTACGGTGAGTCCTGAAACATCTGAAAAACACAGCTTAGAGAGCATAGGGCACTTCCACTCATGGGGGTATGAATTGGGAAAATGAAAAATCAGCAAGACACAAGGACCCCAAAGTTGAGGGCTGCTCTGTTGACAAGGACCTCCACTTCATTCCACCTTAAATATCCCAGGAAAGAGAAAAATGGGTAAAGAAGTTGTGGTCCTTATGTACAATGGAATATCACTCAGCCAGGAAATCAATGTCATAAGGCTAGTAGCAGCATGATGAGTGGATTTAGGTACGACGATTCTAAGTGAAATAAGTCACACAGAAAAGGACACTTCTCATAAGGTATCACTGATAGAGGGAATGTAAAAACCGTTACACTTGAACTGAATTACAAAACAGAACAGAGTCACACATGCAGAAAACAGACTATGGCTGCTTAACGGGAAAGGTGAGGTGGGGTGATACATAAAACAAGGGTATCAAATTAGCTCAGATACCGTTCCATAAACCCAATATGTAATAGACAAGACCTACTCCTTGCTCAGAGAACTGGACTCAACACGCCCTATTCACCGCACAAGATTATATCTGACTAGTAATAATCGTAAAGCCTATGTATTGATATCTCTCTGTTAGTGTGTCAAGTGGGTGTAAAGTGGCATAAACACAGCAGTGAAAAGCAGCTAAATCCCATTATGAAAATAAATTACTTTGAAAAACCCATGAAACAAAGACAGTGAACGAGAGAGGAATTCTTACACAATGCGTTCAGGGGCTGTGATGCAACCTGGATTGACCATATCTAGACCCACAGCTGGATGAGACATAAGGGTGGACACTCTTGGGGCTGAGAGGTTTGGTGAGGTTGGGTGAGCAAACGCAGACCCTTTAAAGGAATACTGCGTGGTACCCATCGCATGGGTCCCAAATCTCCAGGTTCAAGGGCATCTTCCTACATCGAAAACATGCATGAGAAACCCAGAAGATGGTACACCGTGTGATGGGGAAAGGTTTCGAAAACGCACCTCATTTCTCATCTCCTTGTGCCCGGGTTCGCCATTCCAGCCGCTTTACTAGCAATCTCCCTACTTGGAGCATCAGCACCTTTAACCTCCTGTTCCGTACAGGTTGCAATTTGTCCTGAGGATGAACGGGAAGACGGGGAACCAACGAGAGACTAGCTCTTGGTGTTGGGACAGGCACAGGTCACTCTATTTTCCCATCAGGAAGAAGAATTAACCACAGGCTCAGCCTGCCCCCCAGAACCAGAACAGGGCCTGAAGCCATCCTGCGCTTTTGCGGCCAGCTCCCAAAAAAGCGAGTTGTAAAATGGAGGTTCAGGGCACTGCAATTCACAAACCTGCAGAGTTATAAATGATAACTCTCGTCCACAAATATATTGAGGGAAGGCAAAGAAGAGGATTTGAAATCAAGGCAGAATTGCACGAAACAGATTTCAGGAGGTAGATACGAATCGCCTTTAAAGCACATGAAAAGCGGCAAAACGTTGACAATGATGCCCTTGGCCAAAAAGGGCGTATGCGTTTTTTCCTGAATATATTCAGGAAAAAACGCAAACGCCCTTTTTGGCCAACCAAGCAACCTGGAAAGGCAAATCAGCGCTACAAACAAGTCTCGCTTCCCATCGGTCAAAAGGGCCATGCTGAAAAAAGTGTCAAAACCAGAAATGCAGGACAGGCCATGGAGAAATGGGAGCCTTGCTACACTGATGGGCGGGATGTAAATTGCCAACAGCCACTCTGGAGAAGTGTTCGGTGAGTCCTGAAACATCTAAAAAACACAGCTTAGAGAGCATAGGGCACTTCCAGTCATGGGGGTATGAATTGGGAAAATGAAAAATCAGCAAGACACAAGCACCCCAAAGTTGAGGGCTGCTCTGTTGACAAGGACCTCCACTTCATTCCACCTTAAATATCCCAGGAAAGAGAAAAATGGGTAAAGAAGTTGTGGTCCTTATGTACAATGGAATATCACTCAGCCATGAAATCAATGTCATAAGGCTAGTAGCAGCATGATGAGTGGATTTAGGTACGACGATTCTAAGTGAAATAAGTCACACAGAAAAGGACACTTCTCATAAGGTATCACTGATAGAGGGAATGTAAAAACCGTTACACTTGAACTGAATTACAAAACAGAACAGAGTCACACATGCAGAAAACACACTATGGCTGCTTAACGGGAAAGGTGAGGTGGGGTGATACATAAAACAAGGGTATCAAATTAGCTCAGATACCATTCCATAAACCCAATATGTAATAGACAAGACCTACTCCTTGCTCAGAGAACTGGACTCAACACGCCCTATTCACCGCACAAGAATATATCTGACTAATAATAATCGTAAAACCTATGTATTGATATCTCTCTGTTAGTGTGTCAAGTGGGTGTAAAGCGGCATAAACACAGCAGTGAAAAGCAGCTAAACCCCATTATAAAAATAAATTACTTTGAAACACCCATGAAACAAAGACAGTGAAAGAGAGAGAAATTCTTACACAATGCGTTCAGGGGCTGTGATGCAACCTGGATTGACCATATCTAGACGCACAGCTGGATGAGACATAAGGGTGGACACTCTTGGGCCTGAGAGGTTTGGTGAGGTTGGGTGAGCAAACGCAGACCCTTTAAAGTAATACTGCATGATACCCATCGCATGGGTCCCAAATCTCCAGGTTCAAGGGCATCTTCCTACATCAAAAACATGCATGAGAAACCCAGAAGATGCTACACCGTGTGATGGGGAAAGGTTTCTAAAACGCACCTCATTTCTCATCGCCTTGTGCCCGGGTTCGCCATTCCAGCCGCTTTACTAGCAAGCTCCCTACTTGGAGCATCAGCACCTTTAACCTCCTGTTCCGTACAGGTTGCAATTTGTCCTGAGGATAAACGGGAAGACGTGGAACCAACGAGAGACTAGCTCTTGGTGTTGGGACAGGCACAGGTCACTCTATTTTCCCATCAGAAAGAAGAATTAACCACAGGCTCAGCCTGCCCCCCGGAACCAGAACAGGGCCTGAAGCCATTCTGCGATTTTGCCGCCAGCTCCCATAAAAACGAGTTGTAAAATGGAGGTTCAGGGCACTGCAATTCACAAACCTGCAGAGTTATAAATGATAACTCTCGTCCACAAATATATTGAGGGAAGGCAAAGAAGAGGATTTGAAATCAAGGCAGAATTGCAGGAAAGAGATTTCAGGAGGTAGATTCGAATCGCCTTTAAAGCACATGAAAAGCGGCAAAACGTTGACAATGATGCCCTTGGCCAAAAAGGGCGTATGCGTTTTTTCCTGAATATATTCAGGAAAAAACGCATACGCCCTTTTTGGCCAACCAAGCAACCTGGAAAGGCAAATCAGCGCTACAAACAAGTCTCGCTTCCCATCGGTCAAAAGGGCCATGCTGAAAAAAGTGTCAAAACCAGAAATGCAGGACAGGCCATGGAGAAATGGGAGCCTTGCTACACTGATGGGCGGGATGTAAATTGCCAACAGCCACTCTGGAGAAGTGTACGGTGAGTCCTGAAACATCTGAAAAACACAGCTTAGAGAGCATAGGGCACTTCCACTCATGGGGGTATGAATTGGGAAAATGAAAAATCAGCAAGACACAAGCACCCCAAAGTTGAGGGCTGCTCTGTTGACAAGGACCTCCACTTCATTCCACCTTAAATATCCCAGGAAAGAGAAAAATGGGTAAAGAAGTTGTGGTCCTTATGTACAATGGAATATCACTCAGCCAGGAAATCAATGTCATAAGGCTAGTAGCAGCATGATGAGTGGATTTAGGTACGACGATTCTAAGTGAAATAAGTCACACAGAAAAGGACACTTCTCATAAGGTATCACTGATAGAGGGAATGTAAAAACCGTTACACTTGAACTGAATTACAAAACAGAACAGAGTCACACATGCAGAAAACAGACTATGGCTGCTTAACGGGAAAGGTGAGGTGGGGTGATACATAAAACAAGGGTATCAAATTAGCTCAGATACCGTTCCATAAACCCAATATGTAATAGACAAGACCTACTCCTTGCTCAGAGAACTGGACTCAACACGCCCTATTCACCGCACAAGATTATATCTGACTAGTAATAATCGTAAAGCCTATGTATTGATATCTCTCTGTTAGTGTGTCAAGTGGGTGTAAAGTGGCATAAACACAGCAGTGAAAAGCAGCTAAATCCCATTATGAAAATAAATTACTTTGAAAAACCCATGAAACAAAGACAGTGAACGAGAGAGGAATTCTTACACAATGCGTTCAGGGGCTGTGATGCAACCTGGATTGACCATATCTAGACCCACAGCTGGATGAGACATAAGGGTGGACACTCTTGGGGCTGAGAGGTTTGGTGAGGTTGGGTGAGCAAACGCAGACCCTTTAAAGTAATACTGCGTGGTACCCATCGCATGGGTCCCAAATCTCCAGGTTCAAGGGCATCTTCCTACATCGAAAACATGCATGAGAAACCCAGAAGATGGTACACCGTGTGATGGGGAAAGGTTTCGAAAACGCACCTCATTTCTCATCTCCTTGTGCCCGGGTTCGCCATTCCAGCCGCTTTACTAGCAATCTCCCTACTTGGAGCATCAGCACCTTTAACCTCCTGTTCCATACAGGTTGCAATTTGTCCTGAGGATGAACGGGAAGACGGGGAACCAACGAGAGACTAGCTCTTGGTGTTGGGACAGGCACAGGTCACTCTATTTTCCCATCAGGAAGAAGAATTAACCACAGGCTCAGCCTGCCCCCCAGAACCAGAACAGGGCCTGAAGCCATCCTGCGCTTTTGCGGCCAGCTCCCAAAAAAGCGAGTTGTAAAATGGAGGTTCAGGGCACTGCAATTCACAAACCTGCAGAGTTATAAATGATAACTCTCGTCCACAAATATATTGAGGGAAGGCAAAGAAGAGGATTTGAAATCAAGGCAGAATTGCACGAAACAGATTTCAGGAGGTAGATACGAATCGCCTTTAAAGCACATGAAAAGCGGCAAAACGTTGACAATGATGCCCTTGGCCAAAAAGGGCGTATGCGTTTTTTCCTGAATATATTCAGGAAAAAACGCATACGCCCTTTTTGGCCAACCAAGCAACCTGGAAAGGCAAATCAGCGCTACAAACAAGTCTCGCTTCCCATCGGTCAAAAGGGCCATGCTGAAAAAAGTGTCAAAACCAGAAATGCAGGACAGGCCATGGAGAAATGGGAGCCTTGCTACACTGATGGGCGGGATGTAAATTGCCAACAGCCACTCTGGAGAAGTGTTCGGTGAGTCCTGAAACATCTAAAAAACACAGCTTAGAGAGCATAGGGCACTTCCAGTCATGGGGGTATGAATTGGGAAAATGAAAAATCAGCAAGACACAAGCACCCCAAAGTTGAGGGCTGCTCTGTTGACAAGGACCTCCACTTCATTCCACCTTAAATATCCCAGGAAAGAGAAAAATGGGTAAAGAAGTTGTGGTCCTTATGTACAATGGAATATCACTCAGCCATGAAATCAATGTCATAAGGCTAGTAGCAGCATGATGAGTGGATTTAGGTACGACGATTCTAAGTGAAATAAGTCACACAGAAAAGGACACTTCTCATAAGGTATCACTGATAGAGGGAATGTAAAAACCGTTACACTTGAACTGAATTACAAAACAGAACAGAGTCACACATGCAGAAAACACACTATGGCTGCTTAACGGGAAAGGTGAGGTGGGGTGATACATAAAACAAGGGTATCAAATTAGCTCAGATACCATTCCATAAACCCAATATGTAATAGACAAGACCTACTCCTTGCTCAGAGAACTGGACTCAACACGCCCTATTCACCGCACAAGAATATATCTGACTAATAATAATCGTAAAACCTATGTATTGATATCTCTCTGTTAGTGTGTCAAGTGGGTGTAAAGCGGCATAAACACAGCAGTGAAAAGCAGCTAAACCCCATTATAAAAATAAATTACTTTGAAACACCCATGAAACAAAGACAGTGAAAGAGAGAGAAATTCTTACACAATGCGTTCAGGGGCTGTGATGCAACCTGGATTGACCATATCTAGACGCACAGCTGGATGAGACATAAGGGTGGACACTCTTGGGCCTGAGAGGTTTGGTGAGGTTGGGTGAGCAAACGCAGACCCTTTAAAGTAATACTGCATGATACCCATCGCATGGGTCCCAAATCTCCAGGTTCAAGGGCATCTTCCTACATCAAAAACATGCATGAGAAACCCAGAAGATGGTACACCGTGTGATGGGGAAAGGTTTCTAAAACGCACCTCATTTCTCATCGCCTTGTGCCCGGGTTCGCCATTCCAGCCGCTTTACTAGCAAGCTCCCTACTTGGAGCATCAGCACCTTTAACCTCCTGTTCCGTACAGGTTGCAATTTGTCCTGAGGATAAACGGGAAGACGTGGAACCAACGAGAGACTAGCTCTTGGTGTCGGGACAGGCACAGGTCACTCTATTTTCCCATCAGAAAGAAGAATTAACCACAGGCTCAGCCTGCCCCCCGGAACCAGAACAGGGCCTGAAGCCATTCTGCGATTTTGCCGCCAGCTCCCATAAAAACGAGTTGTAAAATGGAGGTTCAGGGCACTGCAATTCACAAACCTGCAGAGTTATAAATGATAACTCTCGTCCACAAATATATTGAGGGAAGGCAAAGAAGAGGATTTGAAATCAAGGCAGAATTGCAGGAAAGAGATTTCAGGAGGTAGATTCGAATCGCCTTTAAAGCACATGAAAAGCGGCAAAACGTTGACAATGATGCCCTTGGCCAAAAAGGGCGTATGCGTTTTTTCCTGAATATATTCAGGAAAAAACGCATACGCCCTTTTTGGCCAACCAAGCAACCTGGAAAGGCAAATCAGCACTACAGAGAAGTCTTGCTTCCCATCGGTCAAAAGGGCCATGCTGAAAAAAGTGTCAAAACCAGAAATGCAGGACAGGCCATGGAGAAATGGGAGCCTTGCTACACTGATGGGCGGGATGTAAATTGCCAACAGCCACTCTGGAGAAGTGTACGGTGAGTCCTGAAACATCTGAAAAACACAGCTTAGAGAGCATAGGGCACTTCCACTCATGGGGGTATGAATTGGGAAAATGAAAAATCAGCAAGACACAAGCACCCCAAAGTTGAGGGCTGCTCTGTTGACAAGGACCTCCACTTCATTCCACCTTAAATATCCCAGGAAAGAGAAAAATGGGTAAAGAAGTTGTGGTCCTTATGTACAATGGAATATCACTCAGCCATGAAATCAATGTCATAAGGCTAGTAGCAGCATGATGAGTGGATTTAGGTACGACGATTCTAAGTGAAATAAGTCACACAGAAAAGGACACTTCTCATAAGGTATCACTGATAGAGGGAATGTAAAAACCGTTACACTTGAACTGAATTACAAAACAGAACAGAGTCACACATGCAGAAAACACACTATGGCTGCTTAACGGGAAAGGTGAGGTGGGGTGATACATAAAACAAGGGTATCAAATTAGCTCAGATACCGTTCCATAAACCCAATATGTAATAGACAAGACCTACTCCTTGCTCAGAGAACTGGACTCAACACGCCCTATTCACCGCACAAGATTATATCTGACTAGTAATAATCGTAAAGCCTATGTATTGATATCTCTCTGTTAGTGTGTCAAGTGGGTGTAAAGTGGCATAAACACAGCAGTGAAAAGCAGCTAAATCCCATTATGAAAATAAATTACTTTGAAAAACCCATGAAACAAAGACAGTGAACGAGAGAGGAATTCTTACACAATGCGTTCAGGGGCTGTGATGCAACCTGGATTGACCATATCTAGACCCACAGCTGGATGAGACATAAGGGTGGACACTCTTGGGGCTGAGAGGTTTGGTGAGGTTGGGTGAGCAAACGCAGACCCTTTAAAGTAATACTGCATGGTACCCATCGCATGGGTCCCAAATCTCCAGCTTCAAGGGCATCTTCCTACATCAAAACATGCATGAGAAACCCAGAAGATGGTACACAGTGTGATGGGGAAAGGTTTCTAAAACGCACCTCATTTCTCATCGCCTTGTGCCCGGGTTCACCATTCCAGCCGCTTTACTAGCAAGCTCCCTACTTGGAGCATCAGCACCTTTAACCTCCTGTTCCGTACAGGTTGCAATTTGTCCTGAGGATAAACGGGAAGACGTGGAACCAACGAGAGACTAGCTCTTGGTGTTGGGACAGGCACAGGTCACTCTATTTTCCCATCAGAAAGAAGAATTAACCACAGGCTCAGCCTGCCCCCCGGAACCAAAACAGGGCCTGAAGCCATTCTGCGATTTTGCGGCCAGCTCCCATAAAAACGAGTTGTAAAATGGAGGTTCAGGGCACTGCAATTCACAAACCTGCAGAGTTATAAATGATAACTCTCGTCCACAAATATATTGAGGGAAGGCAAAGAAGAGGATTTGAAATCAAGGCAGAATTGCAGGAAAGAGATTTCAGGAGGTAGATTCGAATCGCATTTAAAGCACATGAAAAGCGGCAAAACGTTGACAATGATGCCCTTGGCCAAAAAGGGCGTATGCGTTTTTTCCTGAATATATTCAGGAAAAAACGCATACGCCCTTTTTGGCCAACCAAGCAACCTGGAAAGGCAAATCAGCGCTACAAACAAGTCTCGCTTCCCATCGGTCAAAAGGGCCATGCTGAAAAAAGTGTCAAAACCAGAAATGCAGGACAGGCCATGGAGAAATGGGAGCCTTGCTACACTGATGGGCGGGATGTAAATTGCCAACAGCCACTCTGGAGAAGTGTACGGTGAGTCCTGAAACATCTGAAAAACACAGCTTAGAGAGCATAGGGCACTTCCACTCATGGGGGTATGAATTGGGAAAATGAAAAATCAGCAAGACACAAGCACCCCAAAGTTTAGGGCTGCTCTGTTGACAAGGACCTCCACTTCATTCCACCTTAAATATCCCAGGAAAGAGAAAAATGGGTAAAGAAGTTGTGGTCCTTATGTACAATGGAATATCACTCAGCCATGAAATCAATGTCATAAGGCTAGTAGCAGCATGATGAGTGGATTTAGGTACGACGATTCTAAGTGAAATAAGTCACACAGAAAAGGACACTTCTCATAAGGTATCACTGATAGAGGGAATGTAAAAACCGTTACACTTGAACTGAATTACAAAACAGAACAGAGTCACACATGCAGAAAACACACTATGGCTGCTTAACGGGAAAGGTGAGGTGGGGTGATACATAAAACAAGGGTATCAAATTAGCTCAGATACCATTCCATAAACCCAATATGTAATAGACAAGACCTACTCCTTGCTCAGAGAACTGGACTCAACACGCCCTATTCACCGCACAAGAATATATCTGACTAATAATAATCGTAAAACCTATGTATTGATATCTCTCTGTTAGTGTGTCAAGTGGGTGTAAAGCGGCATAAACACAGCAGTGAAAAGCAGCTAAACCCCATTATAAAAATAAATTACTTTGAAACACCCATGAAACAAAGACAGTGAAAGAGAGAGAAATTCTTACACAATGCGTTCAGGGGCTGTGATGCAACCTGGATTGACCATATCTAGACTCACAGCTGGATCAGACATAAGGGTGGACACTCTTGGGGCTGAGAGGTTTGGTGAGGTTGGGTGAGCAAACGCAGACCCTTTAAAGTAATACTGCATGATACCCATCGCATTGGTCCCAAATCTCCAGGTTCAAGGGCATCTTCCTACATCAAAAACATGCATGAGAAACCCAGAAGATGGTACACCGTGTGATGGGGAAAGGTTTCTAAAACGCACCTCATTTCTCATCGCCTTGTGCCCGGGTTCGCCATTCCAGCCGCTTTACTAGCAAGCTCCCTACTTGGAGCATCAGCACCTTTAACCTCCTGTTCCGTACAGGTTGCAATTTGTCCTGAGGATAAACGGGAAGACGTGGAACCAACGAGAGACTAGCTCTTGGTGTTGGGACAGGCACAGGTCACTCTATTTTCCCATCAGAAAGAAGAATTAACCACAGGCTCAGCCTGCCCCCCGGAACCAGAACAGGGCCTGAAGCCATTCTGCGATTTTGCCGCCAGCTCCCATAAAAACGAGTTGTAAAATGGAGGTTCAGGGCACTGCAATTCACAAACCTGCAGAGTTATAAATGATAACTCTCGTCCACAAATATATTGAGGGAAGGCAAAGAAGAGGATTTGAAATCAAGGTAGAATTGCAGGAAAGAGATTTCAGGAGGTAGATTCGAATCGCCTTTAAAGCACATGAAAAGCGGCAAAACGTTGACAATGATGCCCTTGGCCAAAAAGGGCGTATGCGTTTTTTCCTGAATATATTCAGGAAAAAACGCATACGCCCTTTTTGGCCAACCAAGCAACCTGGAAAGGCAAATCAGCGCTACAAACAAGTCTCGCTTCCCATCGGTCAAAAGGGCCATGCTGAAAAAAGTGTCAAAACCAGAAATGCAGGACAGGCCATGGAGAAATGGGAGCCTTGCTACACTGATGGGCGGGATGTAAATTGCCAACAGCCACTCTGGAGAAGTGTCCGGTGAGTCCTGAAACATCTGAAAAACACAGCTTAGAGAGCATAGGGCACTTCCACTCATGGGGGTATGAATTGGGAAAATGAAAAATCAGCAAGACACAAGCACCCCAAAGTTTAGGGCTGCTCTGTTGACCAGGACCTCCACTTCATTCCACCTTCAATATCCCAGGAAAGAGAAAAATGGGTAAAGAAGTTGTGGTCCTTATGTACAATGGAATATCACTCAGCCATGAAATCAATGTCATAAGGCTAGTAGCAGCATGATGAGTGGATTTAGGTACGACGATTCTAAGTGAAATAAGTCACACAGAAAAGGACACTTCTCATAAGGTATCACTGATAGAGGGAATGTAAAAACCGTTACACTTGAACTGAATTACAAAACAGAACAGAGTCACACATGCAGAAAACACACTATGGCTGCTTAACGGGAAAGGTGAGGTGGGGTGATACATAAAACAAGGGTATCAAATTAGCTCAGATACCGTTCCATAAACCCAATATGTAATAGACAAGACCTACTCCTTGCTCAGAGAACTGGACTCAACACGCCCTATTCACCGCACAAGAATATATCTGACTAGTAATAATCGTAAAGCCTATGTATTGATATCTCTCTGTTAGTGTGTCAAGTGGGTGTAAAGCGGCATAAACACAGCAGTGAAAAGCAGCTAAATCCCATTATGAAAATAAATTACTTTGAAAAACCCATGAAACAAAGACAGTGAACGAGAGAGGAATTCTTACACAATGCGTTCAGGGGCTGTGATGCAACCTGGATTGACCATATCTAGACCCACAGCTGGATGAGACATAAGGGTGGACACTCTTGGGGCTGAGAGGTTTGGTGAGGTTGGGTGAGCAAACGCAGACCCTTTAAAGTAATACTGCATGGTACCCATCGCATGGGTCCCAAATCTCCAGCTTCAAGGGCATCTTCCTACGTCAAAAACTTGCATGAAAAACCCAGAAGATGGTACACAGTGTGATGGGGAAAGGTTTCTAAAACGCACCTCATTTCTCATCGCCTTGTGCCCGGGTTCGCCATTCCAGCCGCTTTACTAGCAAGCTCCCTACTTGGAGCATCAGCACCTTTAACCTCCTGTTCCGTAGAGGTTGCAATTTGTCCTGAGGATAAACGGGAAGACGTGGAACCAACGAGAGACTAGCTCTTGGTGTTGGGACAGGCACAGGTCACTCTATTTTCCCATCAGAAAGAAGAATTAACCACAGGCTCAGCCTGCCCCCCGGAACCAGAACAGGGCCTGAAGCCATTCTGCGATTTTGCGGCCAGCTCCCACAAAAACGAGTTGTAAAATGGAGGTTCAGGGCACTGCAATTCACAAACCTGCAGAGTTATAAATGATAACTCTCGTCCACAAATATATTGAGGGAAGGCAAAGAAGAGGATTTGAAATCAAGGCAGAATTGCAGGAAAGAGATTTCAGGAGGTAGATTCGAATCGCCTTTAAAGCACATGAAAAGCGGCAAAACGTTGACAATGATGCCCTTGGCCAAAAAGGGCGTATGCGTTTTTTCCTGAATATATTCAGGAAAAAACGCATACGCCCTTTTTGGCCAACCAAGCAACCTGGAAAGGCAAATCAGCGCTACAAACAAGTCTCGCTTCCCATCGGTCAAAAGGGCCATGCTGAAAAAAGTGTCAAAACCAGAAATGCAGGACAGGCCATGGAGAAATGGGAGCCTTGCTACACTGATGGGCGGGATGTAAATTGCCAACAGCCACTCTGGAGAAGTGTACGGTGAGTCCTGAAACATCTAAAAAACACAGCTTAGAGAGCATAGGGCACTTCCAGTCATGGGGGTATGAATTGGGAAAATGAAAAATCAGCAAGACACAAGCACCCCAAAGTTGAGGGCTGCTCTGTTGACAAGGACCTCCACTTCATTCCACCTTCAATATCCAAGGAAAGAGAAAAATGGGTAAAGAAGTTGTGGTCCTTATGTACAATGGAATATCACTCAGCCATGAAATCAATGTCATAAGGCTAGTAGCAGCATGATGAGTGGATTTAGGTACGACGATTCTAAGTGAAATAAGTCACACAGAAAAGGACACTTCTCATAAGGTATCACTGATAGAGGGAATGTAAAAACCGTTACACTTGAACTGAATTACAAAACAGAACAGAGTCACACATGCAGAAAACACACTATGGCTGCTTAACGGGAAAGGTGAGGTGGGGTGATACATAAAACAAGGGTATCAAATTAGCTCAGATACCATTCCATAAACCCAATATGTAATAGACAAGACCTACTACTTGCTCAGAGAACTGGACTCAACACGCCCTATTCACCGCACAAGAATATATCTGACTAATAATAATCGTAAAACCTATGTATTGATATCTCTCTGTTAGTGTGTCAAGTGGGTGTAAAGCGGCATAAACACAGCAGTGAAAAGCAGCTAAACCCCATTATAAAAATAAATTACTTTGAAACACCCATGAAACAAAGACAGTGAAAGAGAGAGAAATTCTTACACAATGCGTTCAGGGGCTGTGATGCAACCTGGATTGACCATATCTAGACGCACAGTTGGATGAGACATAAGGGTGGACACTCTTGGGCCTGAGAGGTTTGGTGAGGTTGGGTGAGCAAACGCAGACCCTTTAAAGTAATACTGCATGATACCCATCGCATGGGTCCCAAATCTCCAGGTTCAAGGGCATCTTCCTACATCAAAAACATGCATGAGAAACCCAGAAGATGGTACACCGTGTGATGGGGAAAGGTTTCTAAAACGCACCTCATTTCTCATCGCCTTGTGCCCGGGTTCGCCATTCCAGCCGCTTTACTAGCAAGCTCCCTACTTGGAGCATCAGCACCTTTAACCTCCTGTTCCGTAGAGGTTGCAATTTGTCCTGAGGATAAACGGGAAGACGTGGAACCAACGAGAGACTAGCTCTTGGTGTTGGGACAGGCACAGGTCACTCTATTTTCCCATCAGAAAGAAGAATTAACCACAGGCTCAGCCTGCCCCCCGGAACCAGAACAGGGCCTGAAGCCATTCTGCGATTTTGCCGCCAGCTCCCATAAAAACGAGTTGTAAAATGGAGGTTCAGGGCACTGCAATTCACAAACCTGCAGAGTTATAAATGATAACTCTCGTCCACAAATATATTGAGGGAAGGCAAAGAAGAGGATTTGAAATCAAGGCAGAATTGCAGGAAAGAGATTTCAGGAGGTAGATTCGAATCGCCTTTAAAGCACATGAAAAGCGGCAAAACGTTGACAATGATGCCCTTGGCCAAAAAGGGCGTATGCGTTTTTTCCTGAATATATTCAGGAAAAAACGCATACGCCCTTTTTGGCCAACCAAGCAACCTGGAAAGGCAAATCAGCGCTACAAACAAGTCTCGCTTCCCATCGGTCAAAAGGGCCATGCTGAAAAAAGTGTCAAAACCAGAAATGCAGGACAGGCCATGGAGAAATGGGAGCCTTGCTACACTGATGGGCGGGATGTAAATTGCCAACAGCCACTCTGGAGAAGTGTACGGTGAGTCCTGAAACATCTGAAAAACACAGCTTAGAGAGCATAGGGCACTTCCAGTCATGGGAGTATGAATTGGGAAAATGAAAAATCAGCAAGACACAAGCACCCCAAAGTTGAGGGCTGCTCTGTTGACAAGGACCTCCACTTCATTCCACCTTAAATATCCCAGGAAAGAGAAAAATGGGTAAAGAAGTTGTGGTCCTTATGTACAATGGAATATCACTCAGCCATGAAATCAATGTCATAAGGCTAGTAGCAGCATGATGAGTGGATTTAGGTACGACGATTCTAAGTGAAATAAGTCACACAGAAAAGGACACTTCTCATAAGGTATCACTGATAGAGGGAATGTAAAAACCGTTACACTTGAACTGAATTACAAAACAGAACAGAGTCACACATGCAGAAAACACACTATGGCTGCTTAACGGGAAAGGTGAGGTGGGGTGATACATAAAACAAGGGTATCAAATTAGCTCAGATACCGTTCCATAAACCCAATATGTAATAGACAAGACCTACTCCTTGCTCAGAGAACTGGACTCAACACGCCCTATTCACCGCACAAGATTATATCTGACTAGTAATAATCGTAAAGCCTATGTATTGATATCTCTCTGTTAGTGTGTCAAGTGGGTGTAAAGTGGCATAAACACAGCAGTGAAAAGCAGCTAAATCCCATTATGAAAATAAATTACTTTGAAAAACCCATGAAACAAAGACAGTGAACGAGAGAGGAATTCTTACACAATGCGTTCAGGGGCTGTGATGCAACCTGGATTGACCATATCTAGACCCACAGCTGGATGAGACATAAGGGTGGACACTCTTGGGGCTGAGAGGTTTGGTGAGGTTGGGTGAGCAAACGCAGACCCTTTAAAGTAATACTGCATGGTACCCATCGCATGGGTCCCAAATCTCCAGCTTCAAGGGCATCTTCCTACATCAAAACATGCATGAGAAACCCAGAAGATGGTACACAGTGTGATGGGGAAAGGTTTCTAAAACGCACCTCATTTCTCATCGCCTTGTGCCCGGGTTCACCATTCCAGCCGCTTTACTAGCAAGCTCCCTACTTGGAGCATCAGCACCTTTAACCTCCTGTTCCGTACAGGTTGCAATTTGTCCTGAGGATAAACGGGAAGACGTGGAACCAACGAGAGACTAGCTCTTGGTGTTGGGACAGGCACAGGTCACTCTATTTTCCCATCAGAAAGAAGAATTAACCACAGGCTCAGCCTGCCCCCCGGAACCAAAACAGGGCCTGAAGCCATTCTGCGATTTTGCGGCCAGCTCCCATAAAAACGAGTTGTAAAATGGAGGTTCAGGGCACTGCAATTCACAAACCTGCAGAGTTATAAATGATAACTCTCGTCCACAAATATATTGAGGGAAGGCAAAGAAGAGGATTTGAAATCAAGGCAGAATTGCAGGAAAGAGATTTCAGGAGGTAGATTCGAATCGCCTTTAAAGCACATGAAAAGCGGCAAAACGTTGACAATGATGCCCTTGGCCAAAAAGGGCGTATGCGTTTTTTCCTGAATATATTCAGGAAAAAACGCATACGCCCTTTTTGGCCAACCAAGCAACCTGGAAAGGCAAATCAGCGCTACAAACAAGTCTCGCTTCCCATCGGTCAAAAGGGCCATGCTGAAAAAAGTGTCAAAACCAGAAATGCAGGACAGGCCATGGAGAAATGGGAGCCTTGCTACACTGATGGGCGGGATGTAAATTGCCAACAGCCACTCTGGAGAAGTGTACGGTGAGTCCTGAAACATCTGAAAAACACAGCTTAGAGAGCATAGGGCACTTCCAGTCATGGGGGTATGAATTGGGAAAATGAAAAATCAGCAAGACACAAGCACCCCAAAGTTGAGGGCTGCTCTGTTGACAAGGACCTCCACTTCATTCCACCTTAAATATCCCAGGAAAGAGAAAAATGGGTAAAGAAGTTGTGGTCCTTATGTACAATGGAATATCACTCAGCCATGAAATCAATGTCATAAGGCTAGTAGCAGCATGATGAGTGGATTTAGGTACGATGATTCTAAGTGAAATAAGTCACACAGAAAAGGACACTTCTCATAAGGTATCACTGATAGAGGGAATGTAAAAACCGTTACACTTGAACTGAATTACAAAACAGAACAGAGTCACACATGCAGAAAACACACTATGGCTGCTTAACGGGAAAGGTGAGGTGGGGTGATACATAAAACAAGGGTATCAAATTAGCTCAGATACCATTCCATAAACCCAATATGTAATAGACAAGACCTACTCCTTGCTCAGAGAACTGGACTCAACACGCCCTATTCACCGCACAAGAATATATCTGACTAATAATAATCGTAAAACCTATGTATTGATATCTCTCTGTTAGTGTGTCAAGTGGGTGTAAAGCGGCATAAACACAGCAGTGAAAAGCAGCTAAACCCCATTATAAAAATAAATTACTTTGAAACACCCATGAAACAAAGACAGTGAAAGAGAGAGAAATTCTTACACAATGCGTTCAGGGGCTGTGATGCAACCTGGATTGACCATATCTAGACTCACAGCTGGATCAGACATAAGGGTGGACACTCTTGGGGCTGAGAGGTTTGGTGAGGTTGGGTGAGCAAACGCAGACCCTTTAAAGTAATACTGCATGATACCCATCGCATTGGTCCCAAATCTCCAGGTTCAAGGGCATCTTCCTACATCAAAAACATGCATGAGAAACCCAGAAGATGGTACACCGTGTGATGGGGAAAGGTTTCTAAAACGCACCTCATTTCTCATCGCCTTGTGCCCGGGTTCGCCATTCCAGCCGCTTTACTAGCAAGCTCCCTACTTGGAGCATCAGCACCTTTAACCTCCTGTTCCGTACAGGTTGCAATTTGTCCTGAGGATAAACGGGAAGACGTGGAACCAACGAGAGACTAGCTCTTGGTGTTGGGACAGGCACAGGTCACTCTATTTTCCCATCAGAAAGAAGAATTAACCACAGGCTCAGCCTGCCCCCCGGAACCAGAACAGGGCCTGAAGCCATTCTGCGATTTTGCCGCCAGCTCCCATAAAAACGAGTTGTAAAATGGAGGTTCAGGGCACTGCAATTCACAAACCTGCAGAGTTATAAATGATAACTCTCGTCCACAAATATATTGAGGGAAGGCAAAGAAGAGGATTTGAAATCAAGGTAGAATTGCAGGAAAGAGATTTCAGGAGGTAGATTCGAATCGCCTTTAAAGCACATGAAAAGCGGCAAAACGTTGACAATGATGCCCTTGGCCAAAAAGGGCGTATGCGTTTTTTCCTGAATATATTCAGGAAAAAACGCATACGCCCTTTTTGGCCAACCAAGCAACCTGGAAAGGCAAATCAGCGCTACAAACAAGTCTCGCTTCCCATCGGTCAAAAGGGCCATGCTGAAAAAAGTGTCAAAACCAGAAATGCAGGACAGGCCATGGAGAAATGGGAGCCTTGCTACACTGATGGGCGGGATGTAAATTGCCAACAGCCACTCTGGAGAAGTGTCCGGTGAGTCCTGAAACATCTGAAAAACACAGCTTAGAGAGCATAGGGCACTTCCACTCATGGGGGTATGAATTGGGAAAATGAAAAATCAGCAAGACACAAGCACCCCAAAGTTTAGGGCTGCTCTGTTGACCAGGACCTCCACTTCATTCCACCTTCAATATCCCAGGAAAGAGAAAAATGGGTAAAGAAGTTGTGGTCCTTATGTACAATGGAATATCACTCAGCCATGAAATCAATGTCATAAGGCTAGTAGCAGCATGATGAGTGGATTTAGGTACGACGATTCTAAGTGAAATAAGTCACACAGAAAAGGACACTTCTCATAAGGTATCACTGATAGAGGGAATGTAAAAACCGTTACACTTGAACTGAATTACAAAACAGAACAGAGTCACACATGCAGAAAACACACTATGGCTGCTTAACGGGAAAGGTGAGGTGGGGTGATACATAAAACAAGGGTATCAAATTAGCTCAGATACCGTTCCATAAACCCAATATGTAATAGACAAGACCTACTCCTTGCTCAGAGAACTGGACTCAACACGCCCTATTCACCGCACAAGAATATATCTGACTAGTAATAATCGTAAAGCCTATGTATTGATATCTCTCTGTTAGTGTGTCAAGTGGGTGTAAAGCGGCATAAACACAGCAGTGAAAAGCAGCTAAATCCCATTATGAAAATAAATTACTTTGAAAAACCCATGAAACAAAGACAGTGAACGAGAGAGGAATTCTTACACAATGCGTTCAGGGGCTGTGATGCAACCTGGATTGACCATATCTAGACCCACAGCTGGATGAGACATAAGGGTGGACACTCTTGGGGCTGAGAGGTTTGGTGAGGTTGGGTGAGCAAACGCAGACCCTTTAAAGTAATACTGCATGGTACCCATCGCATGGGTCCCAAATCTCCAGCTTCAAGGGCATCTTCCTACGTCAAAAACTTGCATGAAAAACCCAGAAGATGGTGCACAGTGTGATGGGGAAAGGTTTCTAAAACGCACCTCATTTCTCATCGCCTTGTGCCCGGGTTCGCCATTCCAGCCGCTTTACTAGCAAGCTCCCTACTTGGAGCATCAGCACCTTTAACCTCCTGTTCCGTAGAGGTTGCAATTTGTCCTGAGGATAAACGGGAAGACGTGGAACCAACGAGAGACTAGCTCTTGGTGTTGGGACAGGCACAGGTCACTCTATTTTCCCATCAGAAAGAAGAATTAACCACAGGCTCAGCCTGCCCCCCGGAACCAGAACAGGGCCTGAAGCCATTCTGCGATTTTGCGGCCAGCTCCCACAAAAACGAGTTGTAAAATGGAGGTTCAGGGCACTGCAATTCACAAACCTGCAGAGTTATAAATGATAACTCTCGTCCACAAATATATTGAGGGAAGGCAAAGAAGAGGATTTGAAATCAAGGCAGAATTGCAGGAAAGAGATTTCAGGAGGTAGATTCGAATCGCATTTAAAGCACATGAAAAGCGGCAAAACGTTGACAATGATGCCCTTGGCCAAAAAGGGCGTATGCGTTTTTTCCTGAATATATTCAGGAAAAAACGCATACGCCCTTTTTGGCCAACCAAGCAACCTGGAAAGGCAAATCAGCGCTACAAACAAGTCTCGCTTCCCATCGGTCAAAAGGGCCATGCTGAAAAAAGTGTCAAAACCAGAAATGCAGGACAGGCCATGGAGAAATGGGAGCCTTGCTACACTGATGGGCGGGATGTAAATTGCCAACAGCCACTCTGGAGAAGTGTACGGTGAGTCCTGAAACATCTAAAAAACACAGCTTAGAGAGCATAGGGCACTTCCAGTCATGGGGGTATGAATTGGGAAAATGAAAAATCAGCAAGACACAAGCACCCCAAAGTTGAGGGCTGCTCTGTTGACAAGGACCTCCACTTCATTCCACCTTAAATATCCAAGGAAAGAGAAAAATGGGTAAAGAAGTTGTGGTCCTTATGTACAATGGAATATCACTCAGCCATGAAATCAATGTCATAAGGCTAGTAGCAGCATGATGAGTGGATTTAGGTACGACGATTCTAAGTGAAATAAGTCACACAGAAAAGGACACTTCTCATAAGGTATCACTGATAGAGGGAATGTAAAAACCGTTACACTTGAACTGAATTACAAAACAGAACAGAGTCACACATGCAGAAAACACACTATGGCTGCTTAACGGGAAAGGTGAGGTGGGGTGATACATAAAACAAGGGTATCAAATTAGCTCAGATACCATTCCATAAACCCAATATGTAATAGACAAGACCTACTACTTGCTCAGAGAACTGGACTCAACACGCCCTATTCACCGCACAAGAATATATCTGACTAATAATAATCGTAAAACCTATGTATTGATATCTCTCTGTTAGTGTGTCAAGTGGGTGTAAAGCGGCATAAACACAGCAGTGAAAAGCAGCTAAACCCCATTATAAAAATAAATTACTTTGAAACACCCATGAAACAAAGACAGTGAAAGAGAGAGAAATTCTTACACAATGCGTTCAGGGGCTGTGATGCAACCTGGATTGACCATATCTAGACGCACAGTTGGATGAGACATAAGGGTGGACACTCTTGGGCCTGAGAGGTTTGGTGAGGTTGGGTGAGCAAACGCAGACCCTTTAAAGTAATACTGCATGATACCCATCGCATGGGTCCCAAATCTCCAGGTTCAAGGGCATCTTCCTACATCAAAAACATGCATGAGAAACCCAGAAGATGGTACACCGTGTGATGGGGAAAGGTTTCTAAAACGCACCTCATTTCTCATCGCCTTGTGCCCGGGTTCGCCATTCCAGCCGCTTTACTAGCAAGCTCCCTACTTGGAGCATCAGCACCTTTAACCTCCTGTTCCGTACAGGTTGCAATTTGTCCTGAGGATAAACGGGAAGACGTGGAACCAACGAGAGACTAGCTCTTGGTGTTGGGACAGGCACAGGTCACTCTATTTTCCCATCAGAAAGAAGAATTAACCACAGGCTCAGCCTGCCCCCCGGAACCAGAACAGGGCCTGAAGCCATTCTGCGATTTTGCCGCCAGCTCCCATAAAAACGAGTTGTAAAATGGAGGTTCAGGGCACTGCAATTCACAAACCTGCAGAGTTATAAATGATAACTCTCGTCCACAAATATATTGAGGGAAGGCAAAGAAGAGGATTTGAAATCAAGGCAGAATTGCAGGAAAGAGATTTCAGGAGGTAGATTCGAATCGCCTTTAAAGCACATGAAAAGCGGCAAAACGTTGACAATGATGCCCTTGGCCAAAAAGGGCGTATGCGTTTTTTCCTGAATATATTCAGGAAAAAACGCATACGCCCTTTTTGGCCAACCAAGCAACCTGGAAAGGCAAATCAGCGCTACAAACAAGTCTCGCTTCCCATCGGTCAAAAGGGCCATGCTGAAAAAAGTGTCAAAACCAGAAATGCAGGACAGGCCATGGAGAAATGGGAGCCTTGCTACACTGATGGGCGGGATGTAAATTGCCAACAGCCACTCTGGAGAAGTGTACGGTGAGTCCTGAAACATCTGAAAAACACAGCTTAGAGAGCATAGGGCACTTCCACTCATGGGGGTATGAATTGGGAAAATGAAAAATCAGCAAGACACAAGCACCCCAAAGTTGAGGGCTGCTCTGTTGACAAGGACCTCCACTTCATTCCACCTTAAATATCCCAGGAAAGAGAAAAATGGGTAAAGAAGTTGTGGTCCTTATGTACAATGGAATATCACTCAGCCATGAAATCAATGTCATAAGGCTAGTAGCAGCATGATGAGTGGATTTAGGTACGACGATTCTAAGTGAAATAAGTCACACAGAAAAGGACACTTCTCATAAGGTATCACTGATAGAGGGAATGTAAAAACCGTTACACTTGAACTGAATTACAAAACAGAACAGAGTCACACATGCAGAAAACACACTATGGCTGCTTAACGGGAAAGGTGAGGTGGGGTGATACATAAAACAAGGGTATCAAATTAGCTCAGATACCGTTCCATAAACCCAATATGTAATAGACAAGACCTACTCCTTGCTCAGAGAACTGGACTCAACACGCCCTATTCACCGCACAAGATTATATCTGACTAGTAATAATCGTAAAGCCTATGTATTGATATCTCTCTGTTAGTGTGTCAAGTGGGTGTAAAGTGGCATAAACACAGCAGTGAAAAGCAGCTAAATCCCATTATGAAAATAAATTACTTTGAAAAACCCATGAAACAAAGACAGTGAACGAGAGAGGAATTCTTACACAATGCGTTCAGGGGCTGTGATGCAACCTGGATTGACCATATCTAGACCCACAGCTGGATGAGACATAAGGGTGGACACTCTTGGGGCTGAGAGGTTTGGTGAGGTTGGGTGAGCAAACGCAGACCCTTTAAAGTAATACTGCATGGTACCCATCGCATGGGTCCCAAATCTCCAGCTTCAAGGGCATCTTCCTACATCAAAACATGCATGAGAAACCCAGAAGATGGTACACAGTGTGATGGGGAAAGGTTTCTAAAACGCACCTCATTTCTCATCGCCTTGTGCCCGGGTTCACCATTCCAGCCGCTTTACTAGCAAGCTCCCTACTTGGAGCATCAGCACCTTTAACCTCCTGTTCCGTACAGGTTGCAATTTGTCCTGAGGATAAACGGGAAGACGTGGAACCAACGAGAGACTAGCTCTTGGTGTTGGGACAGGCACAGGTCACTCTATTTTCCCATCAGAAAGAAGAATTAACCACAGGCTCAGCCTGCCCCCCGGAACCAAAACAGGGCCTGAAGCCATTCTGCGATTTTGCGGCCAGCTCCCATAAAAACGAGTTGTAAAATGGAGGTTCAGGGCACTGCAATTCACAAACCTGCAGAGTTATAAATGATAACTCTCGTCCACAAATATATTGAGGGAAGGCAAAGAAGAGGATTTGAAATCAAGGCAGAATTGCAGGAAAGAGATTTCAGGAGGTAGATACGAATCGCATTTAAAGCACATGAAAAGCGGCAAAACGTTGACAATGATGCCCTTGGCCAAAAAGGGCGTATGCGTTTTTTCCTGAATATATTCAGGAAAAAACGCATACGCCCTTTTTGGCCAACCAAGCAACCTGGAAAGGCAAATGAGCGCTACAAACAAGTCTCGCTTCCCATCGGTCAAAAGGGCCATGCTGAAAAAAGTGTCAAAACCAGAAATGCAGGACAGGCCATGGAGAAATGGGAGCCTTGCTACACTGATGGGCGGGATGTAAATTGCCAACAGCCACTCTGGAGAAGTGTACGGTGAGTCCTGAAACATCTGAAAAACACAGCTTAGAGAGCATAGGGCACTTCCAGTCATGGGGGTATGAATTGGGAAAATGAAAAATCAGCAAGACACAAGCACCCCAAAGTTGAGGGCTGCTCTGTTGACAAGGACCTCCACTTCATTCCACCTTAAATATCCCAGGAAAGAGAAAAATGGGTAAAGAAGTTGTGGTCCTTATGTACAATGGAATATCACTCAGCCATGAAATCAATGTCATAAGGCTAGTAGCAGCATGATGAGTGGATTTAGGTACGACGATTCTAAGTGAAATAAGTCACACAGAAAAGGACACTTCTCATAAGGTATCACTGATAGAGGGAATGTAAAAACCGTTACACTTGAACTGAATTACAAAACAGAACAGAGTCACACATGCAGAAAACACACTATGGCTGCTTAACGGGAAAGGTGAGGTGGGGTGATACATAAAACAAGGGTTTCAAATTAGCTCAGATACCGTTCCATAAACCCAATATGTAATAGACAAGACCTACTCCTTGCTCAGAGAACTGGACTCAACACGCCCTATTCACCGCACAAGAATATATCTGACTAGTAATAATCGTAAAGCCTATGTATTGATATCTCTCTGTTAGTGTGTCAAGTGGGTGTAAAGCGGCATAAACACAGCAGTGAAAAGCAGCTAAATCCCATTATGAAAATAAATTACTTTGAAAAACCCATGAAACAAAGACAGTGAACGAGAGAGGAATTCTTACACAATGCGTTCAGGGGCTGTGATGCAACCTGGATTGACCATATCTAGACCCACAGCTGGATGAGACATAAGGGTGGACACTCTTGGGGCTGAGAGGTTTGGTGAGGTTGGGTGAGCAAACGCAGACCCTTTAAAGTAATACTGCATGGTACCCATCGCATGGGTCCCAAATCTCCAGCTTCAAGGGCATCTTCCTACATCAAAAACATGCATGAGAAACCCAGAAGATGGTACACCGTGTGATGGGGAAAGGTTTCTAAAACGCACCTCATTTCTCATCTCCTTGTGCCCGGGTTCGCCATTCCAGCCGCTTTACTAGCAAGCTCCCTACTTGGAGCATCAGCACCTTTAACCTCCTGTTCCGTACAGGTTGCAATTTGTCCTGAGGATAAACGGGAAGACGTGGAACCAACGAGAGACTAGCTCTTGGTGTTGGGACAGGCACAGGTCACTCTATTTTCCCATCAGAAAGAAGAATTAACCACAGGCTCAGCCTGCCCCCCGGAACCAGAACAGGGCCTGAAGCCATTCTGTGATTTTGCGGCCAGCTCCCATAAAAACGAGTTGTAAAATGGAGGTTCAGGGCACTGCAATTCACAAACCTGCAGTTATAAATGATAACTCTCGTCCACAAATATATTGAGGGAAGGCAACGAAGAGGATTTGAAATCAAGGCAGAATTGCAGGAAACAGATTTCAGGAAGTAGATTCGAATCGCATTTAAAGCACATGAAAAGTGGCAAAACGTTGACAATGATGCCCTTGGCCAAAAAGGGCGTATGCGTTTTTTCCTGAATATATTCAGGAAAAAAAGCATACGCCCTTTTTGGCCAACCAAGCAACCTGGAAAGGCAAATCAGCGCTACAAACAAGTCTCGCTTCCCATCGGTCAAAAGGGCCATGCTGAAAAAAGTGTCAAAACCAGAAATGCAGGACAGGCCATGGAGAAATGGGAGCCTTGCTACACTGATGGGCGGGATGTAAATTGCCAAGAGCCACTCTGGAGAAGTGTCCGGTGAGTCCTGAAACATCTGAAAAACACAGCTTAGAGAGCATAGGGCACTTCCACTCATGGGGGTATAAATTGGGAAAATGAAAAATCAGCAAGACACAAGCACCCCAAAGTTGAGGGCTGCTCTGTTGACAAGGACCTCCACTTCATTCCACCTTCAATATCCCAGGAAAGAGAAAAATGGATAAAGAAGTTGTGGTCCTTATGTACAATGGAATATCACTCAGCCATGAAATCAATGTCATAAGGCTAGTAGCAGCATGATGAGTGGATTAAGGTACGACGATTCTAAGTGAAATAAGTCACACAGAAAAGGACACTTCTCATAAGGTATCACTGATAGAGGGAATGTAAAAACCGTTACACTTGAACTGAATTACAAAACAGAACAGAGTCACACATGCAGAAAACACACTATGGCTGCTTAACGGGAAAGGTGAGGTGGGGTGATACATAAAACAAGGGTTTCAAATTAGCTCAGATACCGTTCCATAAACCCAATATGTAATAGACAAGACCTACTCCTTGCTCAGAGAACTGGACTCAACACGCCCTATTCACCGCACAAGAATATATCTGACTAGTAATAATCGTAAAGCCTATGTATTGATATCTCTCTGTTAGTGTGTCAAGTGGGTGTAAAGCGGCATAAACACAGCAGTGAAAAGCAGCTAAATCCCATTATGAAAATAAATTACTTTGAAAAACCCATGAAACAAAGACAGTGAACAAGAGAGGAATTCTTACACAATGCGTTCAGGGGCTGTGATGCAACCTGGATTGACCATATCTAGACCCACAGCTGGATGAGACATAAGGGTGGACACTCTTGGGCCTGAGAGGTTTGGTGAGGTTGGGTGAGCAAACGCAGACCCTTTAAAGTAATACTGCATGATACCCATCGCATGGGTCCCAAATCTCCAGGTTCAAGGGCATCTTCCTACATCAAAAACATGCATGAGAAACCCAGAAGATGGTACACCGTGTGATGGGGAAAGGTTTCTAAAACGCACCTCATTTCTCATCGCCTTGTGCCCGGGTTCGCCATTCCAGCCGCTTTACTAGCAAGCTCCCTACTTGGAGCATCAGCACCTTTAACCTCCTGTTCCGTACAGGTTGCAATTTGTCCTGAGGATAAATGGGAAGACGTGGAACCAACGAGAGACTAGCTCTTGGTGTTGGGACAGGCACAGGTCACTCTATTTTCCCATCAGAAAGAAGAATTAACCACAGGCTCAGCCTGCCCCCCGGAACCAGAACAGGGCCTGAAGCCATTCTGCGATTTTGCCGCCAGCTCCCATAAAAACGAGTTGTAAAATGGAGGTTCAGGGCACTGCAATTCACAAACCTGCAGAGTTATAAATGATAACTCTCGTCCACAAATATATTGAGGGAAGGCAAAGAAGAGGATTTGAAATCAAGGCAGAATTGCAGGAAAGAGATTTCAGGAGGTAGATTCGAATCGCCTTTAAAGCACATGAAAAGCGGCAAAACGTTGACAATGATGCCCTTGGCCAAAAAGGGCGTATGCGTTTTTTCCTGAATATATTCAGGAAAAAACGCATACGCCCTTTTTGGCCAACCAAGCAACCTGGAAAGGCAAATCAGCGCTACAAACAAGTCTCGCTTCCCATCGGTCAAAAGGGCCATGCTGAAAAAAGTGTCAAAACCAGAAATGCAGGACAGGCCATGGAGAAATGGGAGCCTTGCTACACTGATGGGCGGGATGTAAATTGCCAACAGCCACTCTGGAGAAGTGTACGGTGAGTCCTGAAACATCTGAAAAACACAGCTTAGAGAGCATAGGGCACTTCCACTCATGGGGGTATGAATTGGGAAAATGAAAAATCAGCAAGACACAAGCACCCCAAAGTTGAGGGCTGCTCTGTTGACAAGGACCTCCACTTCATTCCACCTTAAATATCCCAGGAAAGAGAAAAATGGGTAAAGAAGTTGTGGTCCTTATGTACAATGGAATATCACTCAGCCATGAAATCAATGTCATAAGGCTAGTAGCAGCATGATGAGTGGATTTAGGTACGACGATTCTAAGTGAAATAAGTCACACAGAAAAGGACACTTCTCATAAGGTATCACTGATAGAGGGAATGTAAAAACCGTTACACTTGAACTGAATTACAAAACAGAACAGAGTCACACATGCAGAAAACACACTATGGCTGCTTAACGGGAAAGGTGAGGTGGGGTGATACATAAAACAAGGGTATCAAATTAGCTCAGATACCGTTCCATAAACCCAATATGTAATAGACAAGACCTACTCCTTGCTCAGAGAACTGGACTCAACACGCCCTATTCACCGCACAAGAATATATCTGACTAGTAATAATCGTAAAGCCTATGTATTGATATCTCTCTGTTAGTGTGTCAAGTGGGTGTAAAGTGGCATAAACACAGCAGTGAAAAGCAGCTAAATCCCATTATGAAAATAAATTACTTTGAAAAACCCATGAAACAAAGACAGTGAACGAGAGAGGAATTCTTACACAATGCGTTCAGGGGCTGTGATGCAACCTGGATTGACCATATCTAGACCCACAGCTGGATGAGACATAAGGGTGGACACTCTTGGGGCTGAGAGGTTTGGTGAGGTTGGGTGAGCAAACGCAGACCCTTTAAAGTAATACTGCATGGTACCCATCGCATGGGTCCCAAATCTCCAGCTTCAAGGGCATCTTCCTACATCAAAAACATGCATGAAAAACCCAGAAGATGGTACACAGTGTGATAGGGAAAGGTTTCTAAAACGCACCTCATTTCTCATCGCCTTGTGCCCGGGTTCGCCATTCCAGCCGCTTTACTAGCAAGCTCCCTACTTGGAGCATCAGCACCTTTAACCTCCTGTTCCGTAGAGGTTGCAATTTGTCCTGAGGATAAACGGGAAGACGTGGAACCAACGAGAGACTAGCTCTTGGTGTTGGGACAGGCACAGGTCACTCTATTTTCCCATCAGAAAGAAGAATTAACCACAGGCTCAGCCTGCCCCCCGGAACCAGAACAGGGCCTGAAGCCATTCTGCGATTTTGCCGCCAGCTCCCATAAAAACGAGTTGTAAAATGGAGGTTCAGGGCACTGCAATTCACAAACCTGCAGAGTTATAAATGATAACTCTCGTCCACAAATATATTGAGGGAAGGCAAAGAAGAGGATTTGAAATCAAGGCAGAATTGCAGGAAAGAGATTTCAGGAGGTAGATTCGAATCGCATTTAAAGCACATGAAAAGCGGCAAAACGTTGACAATGATGCCCTTGGCCAAAAAGGGCGTATGCGTTTTTTCCTGAATATATTCAGGAAAAAACGCATACGCCCTTTTTGGCCAACCAAGCAACCTGGAAAGGCAAATCAGCGCTACAAACAAGTCTCGCTTCCCATCGGTCAAAAGGGCCATGCTGAAAAAAGTGTCAAAACCAGAAATGCAGGACAGGCCATGGAGAAATGGGAGCCTTGCTACACTGATGGGCGGGATGTAAATTGCCAACAGCCACTCTGGAGAAGTGTACGGTGAGTCCTGAAACATCTGAAAAACACAGCTTAGAGAGCATAGGGCACTTCCAGTCATGGGGGTATGAATTGGGAAAATGAAAAATCAGCAAGACACAAGCACCCCAAAGTTGAGGGCTGCTCTGTTGACAAGGACCTCCACTTCATTCCACCTTAAATATCCCAGGAAAGAGAAAAATGGGTAAAGAAGTTGTGGTCCTTATGTACAATGGAATATCACTCAGCCATGAAATCAATGTCATAAGGCTAGTAGCAGCATGATGAGTGGACTTAGGTACGACGATTCTAAGTGAAATAAGTCACACAGAAAAGGACACTTCTCATAAGGTATCACTGATAGAGGGAATGTAAAAACCGTTACACTTGAACTGAATTACAAAACAGAACAGAGTCACACATGCAGAAAACACACTATGGCTGCTTAACGGGAAAGGTGAGGTGGGGTGATACATAAAACAAGGGTATCAAATTAGCTCAGATACCATTCCATAAACCCAATATGTAATAGACAAGACCTACTCCTTGCTCAGAGAACTGGACTCAACACGCCCTATTCACCGCACAAGAATATATCTGACTAATAATAATCGTAAAACCTATGTATTGATATCTCTCTGTTAGTGTGTCAAGTGGGTGTAAAGTGGCATAAACACAGCAGTGAAAAGCAGCTAAACCCCATTATAAAAATAAATTACTTTGCAACACCCATGAAACAAAACAGTGAAAGAGAGAGAAATTCTTACACAATGCGTTCAGGGGCTGTGATGCAACCTGGATTGACCATATCTAGACGCACAGCTGGATGAGACATAAGGGTGGACACTCTTGGGCCTGAGAGGTTTGGTGAGGTTGGGTGAGCAAACGCAGACCCTTTAAAGTAATACTGCATGATACCCATCGCATGGGTCCCAAATCTCCAGGTTCAAGGGCATCTTCCTACATCAAAAACATGCATGAGAAACCCAGAAGATGGTACACCGTGTGATGGGGAAAGGTTTCTAAAACGCACCTCATTTCTCATCTCCTTGTGCCCGGGTTCGCCATTCCAGCCGCTTTACTAGCAAGCTCCCTACTTGGAGCATCAGCACCTTTAACCTCCTGTTCCGTACAGGTTGCAATTTGTCCTGAGGATAAACGGGAAGACGTGGAACCAACGAGAGACTAGCTCTTGGTGTTGGGACAGGCACAGGTCACTCTATTTTCCCATCAGAAAGAAGAATTAACCACAGGCTCAGCCTGCCCCCCGGAACCAGAACAGGGCCTGAAGCCATTCTGCGATTTTGCCGCCAGCTCCCATAAAAACGAGTTGTAAAATGGAGGTTCAGGGCACTGCAATTCACAAACCTGCAGAGTTATAAATGATAACTCTCGTCCACAAATATATTGAGGGAAGGCAAAGAAGAGGATTTGAAATCAAGGCAGAATTGCAGGAAAGAGATTTCAGGAGGTAGATTCGAATCGCCTTTAAAGCACATGAAAAGCGGCAAAACGTTGACAATGATGCCCTTGGCCAAAAAGGGCGTATGCGTTTTTTCCTGAATATATTCAGGAAAAAACGCATACGCCCTTTTTGGCCAACCAAGCAACCTGGAAAGGCAAATCAGCGCTACAAACAAGTCTCGCTTCCCATCGGTCAAAAGGGCCATGCTGAAAAAAGTGTCAAAACCAGAAATGCAGGACAGGCCATGGAGAAATGGGAGCCTTGCTACACTGATGGGCGGGATGTAAATTGCCAACAGCCACTCTGGAGAAGTGTACGGTGAGTCCTGAAACATCTGAAAAACACAGCTTAGAGAGCATAGGGCACTTCCACTCATGGGGGTATGAATTGGGAAAATGAAAAATCAGCAAGACACAAGCACCCCAAAGTTGAGGGCTGCTCTGTTGACAAGGACCTCCACTTCATTCCACCTTAAATATCCCAGGAAAGAGAAAAATGGGTAAAGAAGTTGTGGTCCTTATGTACAATGGAATATCACTCAGCCATGAAATCAATGTCATAAGGCTAGTAGCAGCATGATGAGTGGATTTAGGTACGACGATTCTAAGTGAAATAAGTCACACAGAAAAGGACACTTCTCATAAGGTATCACTGATAGAGGGAATGTAAAAACCGTTACACTTGAACTGAATTACAAAACAGAACAGAGTCACACATGCAGAAAACACACTATGGCTGCTTAACGGGAAAGGTGAGGTGGGGTGATACATAAAACAAGGGTATCAAATTAGCTCAGATACCGTTCCATAAACCCAATATGTAATAGACAAGACCTACTCCTTGCTCAGAGAACTGGACTCAACACGCCCTATTCACCGCACAAGATTATATCTGACTAGTAATAATCGTAAAGCCTATGTATTGATATCTCTCTGTTAGTGTGTCAAGTGGGTGTAAAGTGGCATAAACACAGCAGTGAAAAGCAGCTAAATCCCATTATGAAAATAAATTACTTTGAAAAACCCATGAAACAAAGACAGTGAACGAGAGAGGAATTCTTACACAATGCGTTCAGGGGCTGTGATGCAACCTGGATTGACCATATCTAGACCCACAGCTGGATGAGACATAAGGGTGGACACTCTTGGGGCTGAGAGGTTTGGTGAGGTTGGGTGAGCAAACGCAGACCCTTTAAAGTAATACTGTGTGGTACCCATCGCATGGGTCCCAAATCTCCAGCTTCAAGGGCATCTTCCTACATCAAAAACATGCATGAGAAACCCAGAAGATAGTACACCGTGTGATGGGGAAAGGTTTCTAAAACGCACCTCATTTCTCATCTCCTTGTGCCCGGGTTCGCCATTCCAGCCGCTTTACTAGCAAGCTCCCTACTTGGAGCATCAGCACCTTTAACCTCCTGTTCCGTACAGGTTGCAATTTGTCCTGAGGATAAACGGGAAGACGTGGAACCAACGAGAGACTAGCTCTTGGTGTTGGGACAGGCACAGGTCACTCTATTTTCCCATCAGAAAGAAGAATTAACCACAGGCTCAGCCTGCCCCCCGGAACCAGAACAGGGCCTGAAGCCATTCTGTGATTTTGCGGCCAGCTCCCATAAAAACGAGTTGTAAAATGGAGGTTCAGGGCACTGCAATTCACAAACCTGCAGTTATAAATGATAACTCTCGTCCACAAATATATTGAGGGAAGGCAACGAAGAGGATTTGAAATCAAGGCAGAATTGCAGGAAACAGATTTCAGGAAGTAGATTCGAATCGCATTTAAAGCACATGAAAAGCGGCAAAACGTTGACAATGATGCCCTTGGCCAAAAAGGGCGTATGCGTTTTTTCCTGAATATATTCAGGAAAAAACGCATACGCCCTTTTTGGCCAACCAAGCAACCTGGAAAGGCAAATGAGCGCTACAAACAAGTCTCGCTTCCCATCGGTCAAAAGGGCCATGCTGAAAAAAGTGTCAAAACCAGAAATGCAGGACAGGCCATGGAGAAATGGGAGCCTTGCTACACTGATGGGCGGGATGTAAATTGCCAACAGCCACTCTGGAGAAGTGTACGGTGAGTCCTGAAACATCTGAAAAACACAGCTTAGAGAGCATAGGGCACTTCCACTCATGGGGGTATGAATTGGGAAAATGAAAAATCAGCAAGACACAAGCACCCCAAAGTTGAGGGCTGCTCTGTTGACAAGGACCTCCACTTCATTCCACCTTAAATATCCCAGGAAAGAGAAAAATGGGTAAAGAAGTTGTGGTCCTTATGTACAATGGAATATCACTCAGCCATGAAATCAATGTCATAAGGCTAGTAGCAGCATGATGAGTGGATTTAGGTACGATGATTCTAAGTGAAATAAGTCACACAGAAAAGGACACTTCTCATAAGGTATCACTGATAGAGGGAATGTAAAAACCGTGACACTTGAACTGAATTACAAAACAGAACAGAGTCACACATGCAGAAAACACACTATGGCTGCTTAACGGGAAAGGTGAGGTGGGGTGATACATAAAACAAGGGTATCAAATTAGCTCAGATACCATTCCATAAACCCAATATGTAATAGACAAGACCTACTCCTTGCTCAGAGAACTGGACTCAACACGCCCTATTCACCGCACAAGAATATATCTGACTAATAATAATCGTAAAACCTATGTATTGATATCTCTCTGTTAGTGTGTCAAGTGGGTGTAAAGCGGCATAAACACAGCAGTGAAAAGCAGCTAAACCCCATTATAAAAATAAATTACTTTGAAACACCCATGAAACAAAGACAGTGAAAGAGAGAGAAATTCTTACACAATGCGTTCAGGGGCTGTGATGCAACCTGGATTGACCATATCTAGACTCACAGCTGGATCAGACATAAGGGTGGACACTCTTGGGGCTGAGAGGTTTGGTGAGGTTGGGTGAGCAAACGCAGACCCTTTAAAGTAATACTGCATGATACCCATCGCATTGGTCCCAAATCTCCAGGTTCAAGGGCATCTTCCTACATCAAAAACATGCATGAGAAACCCAGAAGATGGTACACCGTGTGATGGGGAAAGGTTTCTAAAACGCACCTCATTTCTCATCGCCTTGTGCCCGGGTTCGCCATTCCAGCCGCTTTACTAGCAAGCTCCCTACTTGGAGCATCAGCACCTTTAACCTCCTGTTCCGTACAGGTTGCAATTTGTCCTGAGGATAAACGGGAAGACGTGGAACCAACGAGAGACTAGCTCTTGGTGTTGGGACAGGCACAGGTCACTCTATTTTCCCATCAGAAAGAAGAATTAACCACAGGCTCAGCCTGCCCCCCGGAACCAGAACAGGGCCTGAAGCCATTCTGCGATTTTGCCGCCAGCTCCCATAAAAACGAGTTGTAAAATGGAGGTTCAGGGCACTGCAATTCACAAACCTGCAGAGTTATAAATGATAACTCTCGTCCACAAATATATTGAGGGAAGGCAAAGAAGAGGATTTGAAATCAAGGTAGAATTGCAGGAAAGAGATTTCAGGAGGTAGATTCGAATCGCCTTTAAAGCACATGAAAAGCGGCAAAACGTTGACAATGATGCCCTTGGCCAAAAAGGGCGTATGCGTTTTTTCCTGAATATATTCAGGAAAAAACGCATACGCCCTTTTTGGCCAACCAAGCAACCTGGAAAGGCAAATCAGCGCTACAAACAAGTCTCGCTTCCCATCGGTCAAAAGGGCCATGCTGAAAAAAGTGTCAAAACCAGAAATGCAGGACAGGCCATGGAGAAATGGGAGCCTTGCTACACTGATGGGCGGGATGTAAATTGCCAACAGCCACTCTGGAGAAGTGTCCGGTGAGTCCTGAAACATCTGAAAAACACAGCTTAGAGAGCATAGGGCACTTCCACTCATGGGGGTATGAATTGGGAAAATGAAAAATCAGCAAGACACAAGCACCCCAAAGTTTAGGGCTGCTCTGTTGACCAGGACCTCCACTTCATTCCACCTTCAATATCCCAGGAAAGAGAAAAATGGGTAAAGAAGTTGTGGTCCTTATGTACAATGGAATATCACTCAGCCATGAAATCAATGTCATAAGGCTAGTAGCAGCATGATGAGTGGATTAAGGTACGACGATTCTAAGTGAAATAAGTCACACAGAAAAGGACACTTCTCATAAGGTATCACTGATAGAGGGAATGTAAAAACCGTTACACTTGAACTGAATTACAAAACAGAACAGAGTCACACATGCAGAAAACACACTATGGCTGCTTAACGGGAAAGGTGAGGTGGGGTGTTACATAAAACAAGGGTTTCAAATTAGCTCAGATACCGTTCCATAAACCCAATATGTAATAGACAAGACCTACTCCTTGCTCAGAGAACTGGACTCAACACGCCCTATTCACCGCACAAGAATATATCTGACTAATAATAATCGTAAAGCCTATGTATTGATATCTCTCTGTTAGTGTATCAAGTGGGTGTAAAGCGGCATAAACACAGCAGTGAAAAGCAGCTAAATCCCATTATGAAAATAAATTACTTTGAAAAACCCATGAAACAAAGACAGTGAACGAGAGAGGAATTCTTACACAATGCGTTCAGGGGCTGTGATGCAACCTGGATTGACCATATCTAGACCCACAGCTGGATGAGACATAAGGGTGGACACTCTTGGGGCTGAGAGGTTTGGTGAGGTTGGGTGAGCAAACGCAGACCCTTTAAAGTAATACTGCATGGTACCCATCGCATGGGTCCCAAAACTCCAGCTTCAAGGGCATCTTCCTACATCAAAAACATGCATGAGAAACCCAGAAGATGGTACACCGTGTGATGGGGAAAGGTTTCTAAAACGCACCTCATTTCTCATCTCCTTGTGCCCGGGTTCGCCATTCCAGCCGCTTTACTAGCAAGCTCCCTACTTGGAGCATCAGCACCTTTAACCTCCTGTTCCGTACAGGTTGCAATTTGTCCTGAGGATAAACGGGAAGACGTGGAACCAATGAGAGACTAGCTCTTGGTGTTGGGACAGGCACAGGTCACTCTATTTTCCCATCAGAAAGAAGAATTAACCACAGGCTCAGCCTGCCCCCCGGAACCAGAACAGGGCCTGAATCCATTCTGTGATTTTGCGGCCAGCTCCCATAAAAACGAGTTGTAAAATGGAGGTTCAGGGCACTGCAATTCACAAACCTGCAGTTATAAATGATAACTCTCGTCCACAAATATATTGAGGGAAGGCAACGAAGAGGATTTGAAATCAAGGCAGAATTGCAGGAAACAGATTTCAGGAAGTAGATTCGAATCGCATTTAAAGCACATGAAAAGCGGCAAAACGTTGACAATGATGCCCTTGGCCAAAAAGGGCGTATGCGTTTTTTCCTGAATATATTCAGGAAAAAACGCATACGCCCTTTTTGGCCAACCAAGCAACCTGGAAAGGCAAATCAGCGCTACAAAGAAGTCTCGCTTCCCATCGGTCAAAAGGGCCATGCTGAAAAAAGTGTCAAAACCAGAAATGCAGGACAGGCCATGGAGAAATGGGAGCCTTGCTACACTGATGGGCGGGATGTAAATTGCCAACAGCCACTCTGGAGAAGTGTACGGTGAGTCCTGAAACATCTGAAAAACACAGCTTAGAGAGCATAGGGCACTTCCACTCATGGGGGTATGAATTGGGAAAATGAAAAATCAGCAAGACACAAGCACCCCAAAGTTGAGGGCTGCTCTGTTGACAAGGACCTCCACTTCATTCCACCTTAAATATCCCAGGAAAGAGAAAAATGGGTAAAGAAGTTGTGGTCCTTATGTACAATGGAATATCACTCAGCCATGAAATCAATGTCATAAGGCTAGTAGCAGCATGATGAGTGGATTAAGGTACGACGATTCTAAGTGAAATAAGTCACACAGAAAAGGACACTTCTCATAAGGTATCACTGATAGAGGGAATGTAAAAACCGTTACACTTGAACTGAATTACAAAACAGAACAGAGTCACACATGCAGAAAACACACTATGGCTGCTTAACGGGAAAGGTGAGGTGGGATGATACATAAAACAAGGGTATCAAATTAGCTCAGATACCGTTCCATAAACCCAATATGTAATAGACAAGACCTACTCCTTGCTCAGAGAACTGGACTCAACACGCCCTATTCACCGCACAAGATTATATCTGACTAGTAATAATCGTAAAGCCTATGTATTGATATCTCTCTGTTAGTGTGTCAAGTGGGTGTAAAGTGGCATAAACACAGCAGTGAAAAGCAGCTAAATCCCATTATGAAAATAAATTACTTTGAAAAACCCATGAAACAAAGACAGTGAACGAGAGAGGAATTCTTACACAATGCGTTCAGGGGCTGTGATGCAACCTGGATTGACCATATCTAGACCCACAGCTGGATGAGACATAAGGGTGGACACTCTTGGGGCTGAGAGGTTTGGTGAGGTTGGGTGAGCAAACGCAGACCCTTTAAAGTAATACTGCATGGTACCCATCGCATGGGTCCCAAATCTCCAGCTTCAAGGGCATCTTCCTACATCAAAACATGCATGAGAAACCCAGAAGATGGTACACAGTGTGATGGGGAAAGGTTTCTAAAACGCACCTCATTTCTCATCGCCTTGTGCCCGGGTTCACCATTCCAGCCGCTTTACTAGCAAGCTCCCTACTTGGAGCATCAGCACCTTTAACCTCCTGTTCCGTACAGGTTGCAATTTGTCCTGAGGATAAACGGGAAGACGTGGAACCAACGAGAGACTAGCTCTTGGTGTTGGGACAGGCACAGGTCACTCTATTTTCCCATCAGAAAGAAGAATTAACCACAGGCTCAGCCTGCCCCCCGGAACCAGAACAGGGCCTGAAGCCATTCTGCGATTTTGCGGCCAGCTCCCATAAAAACGAGTTGTAAAATGGAGGTTCAGGGCACTGCAATTCACAAACCTGCAGAGTTATAAATGATAACTCTCGTCCACAAATATATTGAGGGAAGGCAAAGAAGAGGATTTGAAATCAAGGCAGAATTGCAGGAAAGAGATTTCAGGAGGTAGATTCGAATCGCCTTTAAAGCACATGAAAAGCGGCAAAACGTTGACAATGATGCCCTTGGCCAAAAAGGGCGTATGCGTTTTTTCCTGAATATATTCAGGAAAAAACGCATACGCCCTTTTTGGCCAACCAAGCAACCTGGAAAGGCAAATCAGCGCTACAAACAAGTCTCGCTTCCCATCGGTCAAAAGGGCCATGCTGAAAAAAGTGTCAAAACCAGAAATGCAGGAGAGGCCATGGAGAAATGGGAGCCTTGCTACACTGATGGGCGGGATGTAAATTGCCAACAGCCACTCTGGAGAAGTGTACGGTGAGTCCTGAAACATCTGAAAAACACAGCTTAGAGAGCATAGGGCACTTCCACTCATGGGGGTATGAATTGGGAAAATGAAAAATCAGCAAGACACAAGCACCCCAAAGTTGAGGGCTGCTCTGTTGACAAGGACCTCCACTTCATTCCACCTTCAATATCCCAGGAAAGAGAAAAATGGGTAAAGAAGTTGTGGTCCTTATGTACAATGGAATATCACTCAGCCATGAAATCAATGTCATAAGGCTAGTAGCAGCATGATGAGTGGATTTAGGTACGACGATTCTAAGTGAAATAAGTCACACAGAAAAGGACACTTCTCATAAGGTATCACTGATAGAGGGAATGTAAAAACCGTTACACTTGAACTGAATTACAAAACAGAACAGAGTCACACATGCAGAAAACACACTATGGCTGCTTAACGGGAAAGGTGAGGTGGGGTGATACATAAAACAAGGGTTTCAAATTAGCTCAGATACCGTTCCATAAACCCAATATGTAATAGACAAGACCTACTCCTTGCTCAGAGAACTGGACTCAACACGCCCTATTCACCGCACAAGAATATATCTGACTAATAATAATCGTAAAGCCTATGTATTGATATCTCTCTGTTAGTGTGTCAAGTGGGTGTAAAGCGGCATAAACACAGCAGTGAAAAGCAGCTAAATCCCATTATGAAAATAAATTACTTTGAAAAACCCATGAAACAAAGACAGTGAACGAGAGAGGAATTCTTACACAATGCGTTCAGGGGCTGTGATGCAACCTGGATTGACCATATCTAGACCCACAGCTGGATGAGACATAAGGGTGGACACTCTTGGGGCTGAGAGGTTTGGTGAGGTTGGGTGAGCAAACGCAGACCCTTTAAAGTAATACTGCGTGGTACCCATCGCATGGGTCCCAAATCTCCAGCTTCAAGGGCATCTTCCTACATCAAAAACATGCATGAGAAACCCAGAAGATGGTACACCGTGTGATGGGGAAAGGTTTCTAAAACGCACCTCATTTCTCATCTCCTTGTGCCCGGGTTCGCCATTCCAGCCGCTTTACTAGCAAGCTCCCTACTTGGAGCATCAGCACCTTTAACCTCCTGTTCCGTACAGGTTGCAATTTGTCCTGAGGATAAACGGGAAGACGTGGAACCAACGAGAGACTAGCTCTTGGTGTTGGGACAGGCACAGGTCACTCTATTTTCCCATCAGAAAGAAGAATTAACCACAGGCTCAGCCTGCCCCCCGGAACCAGAACAGGGCCTGAAGCCATTCTGTGATTTTGCGGCCAGCTCCCATAAAAACGAGTTGTAAAATGGAGGTTCAGGGCACTGCAATTCACAAACCTGCAGTTATAAATGATAACTCTCGTCCACAAATATATTGAGGGAAGGCAACGAAGAGGATTTGAAATCAAGGCAGAATTGCAGGAAACAGATTTCAGGAAGTAGATTCGAATCGCATTTAAAGCACATGAAAAGCGGCAAAACGTTGACAATGATGCCCTTGGCCAAAAAGGGCGTATGCGTTTTTTCCTGAATATATTCAGGAAAAAACGCATACGCCCTTTTTGGCCAACCAAGCAACCTGGAAAGGCAAATCAGCGCTACAGAGAAGTCTCGCTTCCCATCGGTCAAAAGGGCCATGCTGAAAAAAGTGTCAAAACCAGAAATGCAGGACAGGCCATGGAGAAATGGGAGCCTTGCTACACTGATGGGCGGGATGTAAATTGCCAAGAGCCACTCTGGAGAAGTGTCCGGTGAGTCCTGAAACATCTGAAAAACACAGCTTAGAGAGCATAGGGCACTTCCACTCATGGGGGTATAAATTGGGAAAATGAAAAATCAGCAAGACACAAGCACCCCAAAGTTTAGGGCTGCTCTGTTGACAAGGACCTCCACTTCATTCCACCTTCAATATCCCATGAAAGAGAAAAATGGATAAAGAAGTTGTGGTCCTTATGTACAATGGAATATCTCTCAGCCATGAAATCAATGTCATAAGGCTAGTAGCAGCATGATGAGTGGATTAAGGTACGACGATTCTAAGTGAAATAAGTCACACAGAAAAGGACACTTCTCATAAGGTATCACTGATAGAGGGAATGTAAAAACCGTTACACTTGAACTGAATTACAAAACAGAACAGAGTCACACATGCAGAAAACACACTATGGCTGCTTAACGCTAAAGGTGAGGTGGGGTGATACATAAAACAAGGGTTTCAAATTAGCTCAGATACCGTTCCATAAACCCAATATGTAGTAGACAAGACCTACTCCTTGCTCAGAGAACTGGACTCAACACGCCCTATTCACCGCACAAGAATATATCTGACTAATAATAATCGTAAAGCCTATGTATTGATATCTCTCTGTTAGTGTATCAAGTGGGTGTAAAGCGGCATAAACACAGCAGTGAAAAGCAGCTAAATCCCATTATGAAAATAAATTACTTTGAAAAACCCATGAAACAAAGACAGTGAATGAGAGAGGAATTCTTACACAATGCGTTCAGGGGCTGTGATGCAACCTGGATTGACCATATCTAGACCCACAGCTGGATGAGACATAAGGGTGGACACTCTTGGGGCTGAGAGGTTTGGTGAGGTTGGGTGAGCAAACGCAGACCCTTTAAAGTAATACTGCATGGTACCCATCGCATGGGTCCCAAAACTCCAGCTTCAAGGGCATCTTCCTACATCAAAAACATGCATGAGAAACCCAGAAGATGGTACACCGTGTGATGGGGAAAGGTTTCTAAAACGCACCTCATTTCTCATCTCCTTGTGCCCGGGTTCGCCATTCCAGCCGCTTTACTAGCAAGCTCCCTACTTGGAGCATCAGCACCTTTAACCTCCTGTTCCGTACAGGTTGCAATTTGTCCTGAGGATAAACGGGAAGACGTGGAACCAATGAGAGACTAGCTCTTGGTGTTGGGACAGGCACAGGTCACTCTATTTTCCCATCAGAAAGAAGAATTAACCACAGGCTCAGCCTGCCCCCCGGAACCAGAACAGGGCCTGAATCCATTCTGTGATTTTGCGGCCAGCTCCCATAAAAACGAGTTGTAAAATGGAGGTTCAGGGCACTGCAATTCACAAACCTGCAGTTATAAATGATAACTCTCGTCCACAAATATATTGAGGGAAGGCAACGAAGAGGATTTGAAATCAAGGCAGAATTGCAGGAAACAGATTTCAGGAAGTAGATTCGAATCGCATTTAAAGCACATGAAAAGCGGCAAAACGTTGACAATGATGCCCTTGGCCAAAAAGGGCGTATGCGTTTTTTCCTGAATATATTCAGGAAAAAACGCATACGCCCTTTTTGGCCAACCAAGCAACCTGGAAAGGCAAATCAGCGCTACAAACAAGTCTCGCTTCCCATCGGTCAAAAGGGCCATGCTGAAAAAAGTGTCAAAACCAGAAATGCAGGACAGGCCATGGAGAAATGGGAGCCTTGCTACACTGATGGGCGGGATGTAAATTGCCAACAGCCACTCTGGAGAAGTGTACGGTGAGTCCTGAAACATCTGAAAAACACAGCTTAGAGAGCATAGGGCACTTCCACTCATGGGGGTATAAATTGGGAAAATGAAAAATCAGCAAGACACAAGCACCCCAAAGTTTAGGGCTGCTCTGTTGACAAGGACCTCCACTTCATTCCACCTTCAATATCCCATGAAAGAGAAAAATGGATAAAGAAGTTGTGGTCCTTATGTACAATGGAATATCTCTCAGCCATGAAATCAATGTCATAAGGCTAGTAGCAGCATGATGAGTGGATTAAGGTACGACGATTCTAAGTGAAATAAGTCACACAGAAAAGGACACTTCTCATAAGGTATCACTGATAGAGGGAATGTAAAAACCGTTACACTTGAACTGAATTACAAAACAGAACAGAGTCACACATGCAGAAAACACACTATGGCTGCTTAACGCTAAAGGTGAGGTGGGGTGATACATAAAACAAGGGTTTCAAATTAGCTCAGATACCGTTCCATAAACCCAATATGTAATAGACAAGACCTACTCCTTGCTCAGAGAACTGGACTCAACACGCCCTATTCACCGCACAAGAATATATCTGACTAATAATAATCGTAAAGCCTATGTATTGATATCTCTCTGTTAGTGTATCAAGTGGGTGTAAAGCGGCATAAACACAGCAGTGAAAAGCAGCTAAATCCCATTATGAAAATAAATTACTTTGAAAAACCCATGAAACAAAGACAGTGAACGAGAGAGGAATTCTTACACAATGCGTTCAGGGGCTGTGATGCAACCTGGATTGACCATATCTAGACCCACAGCTGGATGAGACATAAGGGTGGACACTCTTGGGGCTGAGAGGTTTGGTGAGGTTGGGTGAGCAAACGCAGACCCTTTAAAGTAATACTGCATGGTACCCATCGCATGGGTCCCAAAACTCCAGCTTCAAGGGCATCTTCCTACATCAAAAACATGCATGAGAAACCCAGAAGATGGTACACCGTGTGATGGGGAAAGGTTTCTAAAACGCACCTCATTTCTCATCTCCTTGTGCCCGGGTTCGCCATTCCAGCCGCTTTACTAGCAAGCTCCCTACTTGGAGCATCAGCACCTTTAACCTCCTGTTCCGTACAGGTTGCAATTTGTCCTGAGGATAAACGGGAAGACGTGGAACCAATGAGAGACTAGCTCTTGGTGTTGGGACAGGCACAGGTCACTCTATTTTCCCATCAGAAAGAAGAATTAACCACAGGCTCAGCCTGCCCCCCGGAACCAGAACAGGGCCTGAATCCATTCTGTGATTTTGCGGCCAGCTCCCATAAAAACGAGTTGTAAAATGGAGGTTCAGGGCACTGCAATTCACAAACCTGCAGTTATAAATGATAACTCTCGTCCACAAATATATTGAGGGAAGGCAACGAAGAGGATTTGAAATCAAGGCAGAATTGCAGGAAACAGATTTCAGGAAGTAGATTCGAATCGCATTTAAAGCACATGAAAAGCGGCAAAACGTTGACAATGATGCCCTTGGCCAAAAAGGGCGTATGCGTTTTTTCCTGAATATATTCAGGAAAAAACGCATACGCCCTTTTTGGCCAACCAAGCAACCTGGAAAGGCAAATCAGCGCTACAAAGAAGTCTCGCTTCCCATCGGTCAAAAGGGCCATGCTGAAAAAAGTGTCAAAACCAGAAATGCAGGACAGGCCATGGAGAAATGGGAGCCTTGCTACACTGATGGGCGGGATGTAAATTGCCAACAGCCACTCTGGAGAAGTGTACGGTGAGTCCTGAAACATCTGAAAAACACAGCTTAGAGAGCATAGGGCACTTCCACTCATGGGGGTATGAATTGGGAAAATGAAAAATCAGCAAGACACAAGCACCCCAAAGTTGAGGGCTGCTCTGTTGACAAGGACCTCCACTTCATTCCACCTTAAATATCCCAGGAAAGAGAAAAATGGGTAAAGAAGTTGTGGTCCTTATGTACAATGGAATATCACTCAGCCATGAAATCAATGTCATAAGGCTAGTAGCAGCATGATGAGTGGATTAAGGTACGACGATTCTAAGTGAAATAAGTCACACAGAAAAGGACACTTCTCATAAGGTATCACTGATAGAGGGAATGTAAAAACCGTTACACTTGAACTGAATTACAAAACAGAACAGAGTCACACATGCAGAAAACACACTATGGCTGCTTAACGGGAAAGGTGAGGTGGGGTGATACATAAAACAAGGGTTTCAAATTAGCTCAGATACCGTTCCATAAACCCAATATGTAATAGACAAGACCTACTCCTTGCTCAGAGAACTGGACTCAACACGCCCTATTCACCGCACAAGAATATATCTGACTAATAATAATCGTAAAGCCTATGTATTGATATCTCTCTTTTAGTGTATCAAGTGGGTGTAAAGCGGCATAAACACAGCAGTGAAAAGCAGCTAAATCCCATTATGAAAATAAATTACTTTGAAAAACCCATGAAACAAAGACAGTGAACGAGAGAGGAATTCTTACACAATGCGTTCAGGGGCTGTGATGCAACCTGGATTGACCATATCTAGACCCACAGCTGGATGAGACATAAGGGTGGACACTCTTGGGGCTGAGAGGTTTGGTGAGGTTGGGTGAGCAAACGCAGACCCTTTAAAGTAATACTGCATGGTACCCATCGCATGGGTCCCAAAACTCCAGCTTCAAGGGCATCTTCCTACATCAAAAACATGCATGAGAAACCCAGAAGATGGTACACCGTGTGATGGGGAAAGGTTTCTAAAACGCACCTCATTTCTCATCTCCTTGTGCCCGGGTTCGCCATTCCAGCCGCTTTACTAGCAAGCTCCCTACTTGGAGCATCAGCACCTTTAACCTCCTGTTCCGTACAGGTTGCAATTTGTCCTGAGGATAAACGGGAAGACGTGGAACCAACGAGAGACTAGCTCTTGGTGTTGGGACAGGCACAGGTCACTCTATTTTCCCATCAGAAAGAAGAATTAACCACAGGCTCAGCCTGCCCCCCGGAACCAGAACAGGGCCTGAAGCCATTCTGTGATTTTGCGGCCAGCTCCCATAAAAACGAGTTGTAAAATGGAGGTTCAGGGCACTGCAATTCACAAACCTGCAGTTATAAATGATAACTCTCGTCCACAAATATATTGAGGGAAGGCAACGAAGAGGATTTGAAATCAAGGCAGAATTGCAGGAAACAGATTTCAGGAAGTAGATTCGAATCGCATTTAAAGCACATGAAAAGCGGCAAAACGTTGACAATGATGCCCTTGGCCAAAAAGGGCGTATGCGTTTTTTCCTGAATATATTCAGGAAAAAACGCATACGCCCTTTTTGGCCAACCAAGCAACCTGGAAAGGCAAATCAGCGCTACAAACAAGTCTCGCTTCCCATCGGTCAAAAGGGCCATGCTGAAAAAAGTGTCAAAACCAGAAATGCAGGACAGGCCATGGAGAAATGGGAGCCTTGCTACACTGATGGGCGGGATGTAAATTGCCAACAGCCACTCTGGAGAAGTGTACGGTGAGTCCTGAAACATCTGAAAAAAAAAGCTTAGAGAGCATAGGGCACTTCCACTCATGGGGGTATGAATTGGGAAAATGAAAAATCAGCAAGACACAAGCACCCCAAAGTTGAGGGCTGCTCTGTTGACAAGGACCTCCACTTCATTCCACCTTAAATATCCCAGGAAAGAGAAAAATGGGTAAAGAAGTTGTGGTCCTTATGTACAATGGAATATCACTCAGCCATGAAATCAATGTCATAAGGCTAGTAGCAGCATGATGAGTGGATTAAGGTACGACGATTCTAAGTGAAATAAGTCACACAGAAAAGGACACTTCTCATAAGGTATCACTGATAGAGGGAATGTAAAAACCGTTACACTTGAACTGAATTACAAAACAGAACAGAGTCACACATGCAGAAAACACACTATGGCTGCTTAACGGGAAAGGTGAGGTGGGGTGATACATAAAACAAGGGTTTCAAATTAGCTCAGATACCGTTCCATAAACCCAATATGTAATAGACAAGACCTACTCCTTGCTCAGAGAACTGGACTCAACACGCCCTATTCACCGCACAAGAATATATCTGACTAGTAATAATCGTAAAGCCTATGTATTGATATCTCTCTGTTAGTGTGTCAAGTGGGTGTAAAGCGGCATAAACACAGCAGTGAAAAGCAGCTAAATCCCATTATGAAAATAAATTACTTTGAAAAACCCATGAAACAAAGACAGTGAACGAGAGAGGAATTCTTACACAATGCGTTCAGGGGCTGTGATGCAACCTGGATTGACCATATCTAGACCCACAGCTGGATGAGACATAAGGGTGGACACTCTTGGGGCTGAGAGGTTTGGTGAGGTTGGGTGAGCAAACGCAGACCCTTTAAAGTAATACTGCGTGGTACCCATCGCATGGGTCCCAAATCTCCAGCTTCAAGGGCATCTTCCTACATCAAAAACATGCATGAGAAACCCAGAAGATGGTACACCGTGTGATGGGGAAAGGTTTCTAAAACGCACCTCATTTCTCATCTCCTTGTGCCCGGGTTCGCCATTCCAGCCGCTTTACTAGCAAGCTCCCTACTTGGAGCATCAGCACCTTTAACCTCCTGTTCCGTACAGGTTGCAATTTGTCCTGAGGATAAACGGGAAGACGTGGAACCAACGAGAGACTAGCTCTTGGTGTTGGGACAGGCACAGGTCACTCTATTTTCCCATCAGAAAGAAGAATTAACCACAGGCTCAGCCTGCCCCCCGGAACCAGAACAGGGCCTGAAGCCATTCTGTGATTTTGCGGCCAGCTCCCATAAAAACGAGTTGTAAAATGGAGGTTCAGGGCACTGCAATTCACAAACCTGCAGTTATAAATGATAACTCTCGTCCACAAATATATTGAGGGAAGGCAACGAAGAGGATTTGAAATCAAGGCAGAATTGCAGGAAACAGATTTCAGGAAGTAGATTCGAATCGCATTTAAAGCACATGAAAAGCGGCAAAACGTTGACAATGATGCCCTTGGCCAAAAAGGGCGTATGCGTTTTTTCCTGAATATATTCAGGAAAAAACGCATACGCCCTTTTTGGCCAACCAAGCAACCTGGAAAGGCAAATCAGCGCTACAAACAAGTCTCGCTTCCCATCGGTCAAAAGGGCCATGCTGAAAAAAGTGTCAAAACCAGAAATGCAGGACAGGCCATGGAGAAATGGGAGCCTTGCTACACTGATGGGCGGGATGTAAATTGCCAACAGCCACTCTGGAGAAGTGTACGGTGAGTCCTGAAACATCTGAAAAACACAGCTTAGAGAGCATAGGGCACTTCCACTCATGGGGGTATGAATTGGGAAAATGAAAAATCAGCAAGACACAAGCACCCCAAAGTTGAGGGCTGCTCTGTTGACAAGGACCTCCACTTCATTCCACCTTAAATATCCCAGGAAAGAGAAAAATGGGTAAAGAAGTTGTGGTCCTTATGTACAATGGAATATCACTCAGCCATGAAATCAATGTCATAAGGCTAGTAGCAGCATGATGAGTGGATTAAGGTACGACGATTCTAAGTGAAATAAGTCACACAGAAAAGGACACTTCTCATAAGGTATCACTGATAGAGGGAATGTAAAAACCGTTACACTTGAACTGAATTACAAAACAGAACAGAGTCACACATGCAGAAAACACACTATGGCTGCTTAACGGGAAAGGTGAGGTGGGGTGATACATAAAACAAGGGTTTCAAATTAGCTCAGATACCGTTCCATAAACCCAATATGTAATAGACAAGACCTACTCCTTGCTCAGAGAACTGGACTCAACACGCCCTATTCACCGCACAAGAATATATCTGACTAGTAATAATCGTAAAGCCTATGTATTGATATCTCTCTGTTAGTGTGTCAAGTGGGTGTAAAGCGGCATAAACACAGCAGTGAAAAGCAGCTAAATCCCATTATGAAAATAAATTACTTTGAAAAACCCATGAAACAAAGACAGTGAACGAGAGAGGAATTCTTACACAATGCGTTCAGGGGCTGTGATGCAACCTGGATTGACCATATCTAGACCCACAGCTGGATGAGACATAAGGGTGGACACTCTTGGGGCTGAGAGGTTTGGTGAGGTTGGGTGAGCAAACGCAGACCCTTTAAAGTAATACTGCATGGTACCCATCGCATGGGTCCCAAATCTCCAGCTTCAAGGGCATCTTCCTACATCAAAAACATGCATGAGAAACCCAGAAGATGGTACACCGTGTGATGGGGAAAGGTTTCTAAAACGCACCTCATTTCTCATCTCCTTGTGCCCGGGTTCGCCATTCCAGCCGCTTTACTAGCAAGCTCCCTACTTGGAGCATCAGCACCTTTAACCTCCTGTTCCGTACAGGTTGCAATTTGTCCTGAGGATAAACGGGAAGACGTGGAACCAACGAGAGACTAGCTCTTGGTGTTGGGACAGGCACAGGTCACTCTATTTTCCCATCAGAAAGAAGAATTAACCACAGGCTCAGCCTGCCCCCCGGAACCAGAACAGGGCCTGAAGCCATTCTGTGATTTTGCGGCCAGCTCCCATAAAAACGAGTTGTAAAATGGAGGTTCAGGGCACTGCAATTCACAAACCTGCAGTTATAAATGATAACTCTCGTCCACAAATATATTGAGGGAAGGCAACGAAGAGGATTTGAAATCAAGGCAGAATTGCAGGAAACAGATTTCAGGAAGTAGATTCGAATCGCATTTAAAGCACATGAAAAGCGGCAAAACGTTGACAATGATGCCCTTGGCCAAAAAGGGCGTATGCGTTTTTTCCTGAATATATTCAGGAAAAAACGCATACGCCCTTTTTGGCCAACCAAGCAACCTGGAAAGGCAAATCAGCGCTACAAACAAGTCTCGCTTCCCATCGGTCAAAAGGGCCATGCTGAAAAAAGTGTCAAAACCAGAAATGCAGGACAGGCCATGGAGAAATGGGAGCCTTGCTACACTGATGGGCGGGATGTAAATTGCCAACAGCCACTCTGGAGAAGTGTACGGTGAGTCCTGAAACATCTGAAAAACACAGCTTAGAGAGCATAGGGCACTTCCACTCATGGGGGTATGAATTGGGAAAATGAAAAATCAGCAAGACACAAGCACCCCAAAGTTGAGGGCTGCTCTGTTGACAAGGACCTCCACTTCATTCCACCTTAAATATCCCAGGAAAGAGAAAAATGGGTAAAGAAGTTGTGGTCCTTATGTACAATGGAATATCACTCAGCCATGAAATCAATGTCATAAGGCTAGTAGCAGCATGATGAGTGGATTAAGGTACGACGATTCTAAGTGAAATAAGTCACACAGAAAAGGACACTTCTCATAAGGTATCACTGATAGAGGGAATGTAAAAACCGTTACACTTGAACTGAATTACAAAACAGAACAGAGTCACACATGCAGAAAACACACTATGGCTGCTTAACGGGAAAGGTGAGGTGGGGTGATACATAAAACAAGGGTTTCAAATTAGCTCAGATACCGTTCCATAAACCCAATATGTAATAGACAAGACCTACTCCTTGCTCAGAGAACTGGACTCAACACGCCCTATTCACCGCACAAGAATATATCTGACTAGTAATAATCGTAAAGCCTATGTATTGATATCTCTCTGTTAGTGTGTCAAGTGGGTGTAAAGCGGCATAAACACAGCAGTGAAAAGCAGCTAAATCCCATTATGAAAATAAATTACTTTGAAAAACCCATGAAACAAAGACAGTGAACGAGAGAGGAATTCTTACACAATGCGTTCAGGGGCTGTGATGCAACCTGGATTGACCATATCTAGACCCACAGCTGGATGAGACATAAGGGTGGACACTCTTGGGGCTGAGAGGTTTGGTGAGGTTGGGTGAGCAAACGCAGACCCTTTAAAGTAATACTGCATGGTACCCATCGCATGGGTCCCAAAACTCCAGCTTCAAGGGCATCTTCCTACATCAAAAACATGCATGAGAAACCCAGAAGATGGTACACCGTGTGATGGGGAAAGGTTTCTAAAACGCACCTCATTTCTCATCTCCTTGTGCCCGGGTTCGCCATTCCAGCCGCTTTACTAGCAAGCTCCCTACTTGGAGCATCAGCACCTTTAACCTCCTGTTCCGTACAGGTTGCAATTTGTCCTGAGGATAAACGGGAAGACGTGGAACCAACGAGAGACTAGCTCTTGGTGTTGGGACAGGCACAGGTCACTCTATTTTCCCATCAGAAAGAAGAATTAACCACAGGCTCAGCCTGCCCCCCGGAACCAGAACAGGGCCTGAAGCCATTCTGTGATTTTGCGGCCAGCTCCCATAAAAACGAGTTGTAAAATGGAGGTTCAGGGCACTGCAATTCACAAACCTGCAGTTATAAATGATAACTCTCGTCCACAAATATATTGAGGGAAGGCAACGAAGAGGATTTGAAATCAAGGCAGAATTGCAGGAAACAGATTTCAGGAAGTAGATTCGAATCGAATTTAAAGCACATGAAATGCGGCAAAACGTTGACAATGATGCCCTTGGCCAAAAAGGGCGTATGCGTTTTTTCCTGAATATATTCAGGAAAAAACGCATACGCCCTTTTTGGCCAACCAAGCAACCTGGAAAGGCAAATCAGCGCTACAAACAAGTCTCGCTTCCCATCGGTCAAAAGGGCCATGCTGAAAAAAGTGTCAAAACCAGAAATGCAGGACAGGCCATGGAGAAATGGGAGCCTTGCTACACTGATGGGCGGGATGTAAATTGCCAACAGCCACTCTGGAGAAGTGTACGGTGAGTCCTGAAACATCTGAAAAACACAGCTTAGAGAGCATAGGGCACTTCCACTCATGGGGGTATGAATTGGGAAAATGAAAAATCAGCAAGACACAAGCACCCCAAAGTTGAGGGCTGCTCTGTTGACAAGGACCTCCACTTCATTCCACCTTAAATATCCCAGGAAAGAGAAAAATGGGTAAAGAAGTTGTGGTCCTTATGTACAATGGAATATCACTCAGCCATGAAATCAATGTCATAAGGCTAGTAGCAGCATGATGAGTGGATTAAGGTACGACGATTCTAAGTGAAATAAGTCACACAGAAAAGGACACTTCTCATAAGGTATCACTGATAGAGGGAATGTAAAAACCGTTACACTTGAACTGAATTACAAAACAGAACAGAGTCACACATGCAGAAAACACACTATGGCTGCTTAACGGGAAAGGTGAGGTGGGGTGATACATAAAACAAGGGTTTCAAATTAGCTCAGATACCGTTCCATAAACCCAATATGTAATAGACAAGACCTACTCCTTGCTCAGAGAACTGGACTCAACACGCCCTATTCACCGCACAAGAATATATCTGACTAGTAATAATCGTAAAGCCTATGTATTGATATCTCTCTGTTAGTGTGTCAAGTGGGTGTAAAGCGGCATAAACACAGCAGTGAAAAGCAGCTAAATCCCATTATGAAAATAAATTACTTTGAAAAACCCATGAAACAAAGACAGTGAACGAGAGAGGAATTCTTACACAATGCGTTCAGGGGCTGTGATGCAACCTGGATTGACCATATCTAGACCCACAGCTGGATGAGACATAAGGGTGGACACTCTTGGGGCTGAGAGGTTTGGTGAGGTTGGGTGAGCAAACGCAGACCCTTTAAAGTAATACTGCATGGTACCCATCGCATGGGTCCCAAATCTCCAGCTTCAAGGGCATCTTCCTACATCAAAAACATGCATGAGAAACCCAGAAGATGGTACACCGTGTGATGGGGAAAGGTTTCTAAAACGCACCTCATTTCTCATCTCCTTGTGCCCGGGTTCGCCATTCCAGCCGCTTTACTAGCAAGCTCCCTACTTGGAGCATCAGCACCTTTAACCTCCTGTTCCGTACAGGTTGCAATTTGTCCTGAGGATAAACGGGAAGACGTGGAACCAACGAGAGACTAGCTCTTGGTGTTGGGACAGGCACAGGTCACTCTATTTTCCCATCAGAAAGAAGAATTAACCACAGGCTCAGCCTGCCCCCCGGAACCAGAACAGGGCCTGAAGCCATTCTGTGATTTTGCGGCCAGCTCCCATAAAAACGAGTTGTAAAATGGAGGTTCAGGGCACTGCAATTCACAAACCTGCAGTTATAAATGATAACTCTCGTCCACAAATATATTGAGGGAAGGCAACGAAGAGGATTTGAAATCAAGGCAGAATTGCAGGAAACAGATTTCAGGAAGTAGATTCGAATCGCATTTAAAGCACATGAAAAGCGGCAAAACGTTGACAATGATGCCCTTGGCCAAAAAGGGCGTATGCGTTTTTTCCTGAATATATTCAGGAAAAAACGCATACGCCCTTTTTGGCCAACCAAGCAACCTGGAAAGGCAAATCAGCGCTACAAACAAGTCTCGCTTCCCATCGGTCAAAAGGGCCATGCTGAAAAAAGTGTCAAAACCAGAAATGCAGGACAGGCCATGGAGAAATGGGAGCCTTGCTACACTGATGGGCGGGATGTAAATTGCCAACAGCCACTCTGGAGAAGTGTACGGTGAGTCCTGAAACATCTGAAAAACACAGCTTAGAGAGCATAGGGCACTTCCACTCATGGGGGTATGAATTGGGAAAATGAAAAATCAGCAAGACACAAGCACCCCAAAGTTGAGGGCTGCTCTGTTGACAAGGACCTCCACTTCATTCCACCTTAAATATCCCAGGAAAGAGAAAAATGGGTAAAGAAGTTGTGGTCCTTATGTACAATGGAATATCACTCAGCCATGAAATCAATGTCATAAGGCTAGTAGCAGCATGATGAGTGGATTAAGGTACGACGATTCTAAGTGAAATAAGTCACACAGAAAAGGACACTTCTCATAAGGTATCACTGATAGAGGGAATGTAAAAACCGTTACACTTGAACTGAATTACAAAACAGAACAGAGTCACACATGCAGAAAACACACTATGGCTGCTTAACGGGAAAGGTGAGGTGGGGTGATACATAAAACAAGGGTTTCAAATTAGCTCAGATACCGTTCCATAAACCCAATATGTAATAGACAAGACCTACTCCTTGCTCAGAGAACTGGACTCAACACGCCCTATTCACCGCACAAGAATATATCTGACTAGTAATAATCGTAAAGCCTATGTATTGATATCTCTCTGTTAGTGTGTCAAGTGGGTGTAAAGCGGCATAAACACAGCAGTGAAAAGCAGCTAAATCCCATTATGAAAATAAATTACTTTGAAAAACCCATGAAACAAAGACAGTGAACGAGAGAGGAATTCTTACACAATGCGTTCAGGGGCTGTGATGCAACCTGGATTGACCATATCTAGACCCACAGCTGGATGAGACATAAGGGTGGACACTCTTGGGGCTGAGAGGTTTGGTGAGGTTGGGTGAGCAAACGCAGACCCTTTAAAGTAATACTGCATGGTACCCATCGCATGGGTCCCAAATCTCCAGCTTCAAGGGCATCTTCCTACATCAAAAACATGCATGAGAAACCCAGAAGATGGTACACCGTGTGATGGGGAAAGGTTTCTAAAACGCACCTCATTTCTCATCTCCTTGTGCCCGGGTTCGCCATTCCAGCCGCTTTACTAGCAAGCTCCCTACTTGGAGCATCAGCACCTTTAACCTCCTGTTCCGTACAGGTTGCAATTTGTCCTGAGGATAAACGGGAAGACGTGGAACCAACGAGAGACTAGCTCTTGGTGTTGGGACAGGCACAGGTCACTCTATTTTCCCATCAGAAAGAAGAATTAACCACAGGCTCAGCCTGCCCCCCGGAACCAGAACAGGGCCTGAAGCCATTCTGTGATTTTGCGGCCAGCTCCCATAAAAACGAGTTGTAAAATGGAGGTTCAGGGCACTGCAATTCACAAACCTGCAGTTATAAATGATAACTCTCGTCCACAAATATATTGAGGGAAGGCAACGAAGAGGATTTGAAATCAAGGCAGAATTGCAGGAAACAGATTTCAGGAAGTAGATTCGAATCGAATTTAAAGCACATGAAATGCGGCAAAACGTTGACAATGATGCCCTTGGCCAAAAAGGGCGTATGCGTTTTTTCCTGAATATATTCAGGAAAAAACGCATACGCCCTTTTTGGCCAACCAAGCAACCTGGAAAGGCAAATCAGCGCTACAAACAAGTCTCGCTTCCCATCGGTCAAAAGGGCCATGCTGAAAAAAGTGTCAAAACCAGAAATGCAGGACAGGCCATGGAGAAATGGGAGCCTTGCTACACTGATGGGCGGGATGTAAATTGCCAACAGCCACTCTGGAGAAGTGTACGGTGAGTCCTGAAACATCTGAAAAACACAGCTTAGAGAGCATAGGGCACTTCCACTCATGGGGGTATGAATTGGGAAAATGAAAAATCAGCAAGACACAAGCACCCCAAAGTTGAGGGCTGCTCTGTTGACAAGGACCTCCACTTCATTCCACCTTAAATATCCCAGGAAAGAGAAAAATGGGTAAAGAAGTTGTGGTCCTTATGTACAATGGAATATCACTCAGCCATGAAATCAATGTCATAAGGCTAGTAGCAGCATGATGAGTGGATTAAGGTACGACGATTCTAAGTGAAATAAGTCACACAGAAAAGGACACTTCTCATAAGGTATCACTGATAGAGGGAATGTAAAAACCGTTACACTTGAACTGAATTACAAAACAGAACAGAGTCACACATGCAGAAAACACACTATGGCTGCTTAACGGGAAAGGTGAGGTGGGGTGATACATAAAACAAGGGTTTCAAATTAGCTCAGATACCGTTCCATAAACCCAATATGTAATAGACAAGACCTACTCCTTGCTCAGAGAACTGGACTCAACACGCCCTATTCACCGCACAAGAATATATCTGACTAGTAATAATCGTAAAGCCTATGTATTGATATCTCTCTGTTAGTGTGTCAAGTGGGTGTAAAGCGGCATAAACACAGCAGTGAAAAGCAGCTAAATCCCATTATGAAAATAAATTACTTTGAAAAACCCATGAAACAAAGACAGTGAACGAGAGAGGAATTCTTACACAATGCGTTCAGGGGCTGTGATGCAACCTGGATTGACCATATCTAGACCCACAGCTGGATGAGACATAAGGGTGGACACTCTTGGGGCTGAGAGGTTTGGTGAGGTTGGGTGAGCAAACGCAGACCCTTTAAAGTAATACTGCATGGTACCCATCGCATGGGTCCCAAATCTCCAGCTTCAAGGGCATCTTCCTACATCAAAAACATGCATGAGAAACCCAGAAGATGGTACACCGTGTGATGGGGAAAGGTTTCTAAAACGCACCTCATTTCTCATCTCCTTGTGCCCGGGTTCGCCATTCCAGCCGCTTTACTAGCAAGCTCCCTACTTGGAGCATCAGCACCTTTAACCTCCTGTTCCGTACAGGTTGCAATTTGTCCTGAGGATAAACGGGAAGACGTGGAACCAACGAGAGACTAGCTCTTGGTGTTGGGACAGGCACAGGTCACTCTATTTTCCCATCAGAAAGAAGAATTAACCACAGGCTCAGCCTGCCCCCCGGAACCAGAACAGGGCCTGAAGCCATTCTGTGATTTTGCGGCCAGCTCCCATAAAAACGAGTTGTAAAATGGAGGTTCAGGGCACTGCAATTCACAAACCTGCAGTTATAAATGATAACTCTCGTCCACAAATATATTGAGGGAAGGCAACGAAGAGGATTTGAAATCAAGGCAGAATTGCAGGAAACAGATTTCAGGAAGTAGATTCGAATCGCATTTAAAGCACATGAAAAGCGGCAAAACGTTGACAATGATGCCCTTGGCCAAAAAGGGCGTATGCGTTTTTTCCTGAATATATTCAGGAAAAAACGCATACGCCCTTTTTGGCCAACCAAGCAACCTGGAAAGGCAAATCAGCGCTACAAACAAGTCTCGCTTCCCATCGGTCAAAAGGGCCATGCTGAAAAAAGTGTCAAAACCAGAAATGCAGGACAGGCCATGGAGAAATGGGAGCCTTGCTACACTGATGGGCGGGATGTAAATTGCCAACAGCCACTCTGGAGAAGTGTACGGTGAGTCCTGAAACATCTGAAAAACACAGCTTAGAGAGCATAGGGCACTTCCACTCATGGGGGTATGAATTGGGAAAATGAAAAATCAGCAAGACACAAGCACCCCAAAGTTGAGGGCTGCTCTGTTGACAAGGACCTCCACTTCATTCCACCTTAAATATCCCAGGAAAGAGAAAAATGGGTAAAGAAGTTGTGGTCCTTATGTACAATGGAATATCACTCAGCCATGAAATCAATGTCATAAGGCTAGTAGCAGCATGATGAGTGGATTAAGGTACGACGATTCTAAGTGAAATAAGTCACACAGAAAAGGACACTTCTCATAAGGTATCACTGATAGAGGGAATGTAAAAACCGTTACACTTGAACTGAATTACAAAACAGAACAGAGTCACACATGCAGAAAACACACTATGGCTGCTTAACGGGAAAGGTGAGGTGGGGTGATACATAAAACAAGGGTTTCAAATTAGCTCAGATACCGTTCCATAAACCCAATATGTAATAGACAAGACCTACTCCTTGCTCAGAGAACTGGACTCAACACGCCCTATTCACCGCACAAGAATATATCTGACTAGTAATAATCGTAAAGCCTATGTATTGATATCTCTCTGTTAGTGTGTCAAGTGGGTGTAAAGCGGCATAAACACAGCAGTGAAAAGCAGCTAAATCCCATTATGAAAATAAATTACTTTGAAAAACCCATGAAACAAAGACAGTGAACGAGAGAGGAATTCTTACACAATGCGTTCAGGGGCTGTGATGCAACCTGGATTGACCATATCTAGACCCACAGCTGGATGAGACATAAGGGTGGACACTCTTGGGGCTGAGAGGTTTGGTGAGGTTGGGTGAGCAAACGCAGACCCTTTAAAGTAATACTGCATGGTACCCATCGCATGGGTCCCAAATCTCCAGCTTCAAGGGCATCTTCCTACATCAAAAACATGCATGAGAAACCCAGAAGATGGTACACCGTGTGATGGGGAAAGGTTTCTAAAACGCACCTCATTTCTCATCTCCTTGTGCCCGGGTTCGCCATTCCAGCCGCTTTACTAGCAAGCTCCCTACTTGGAGCATCAGCACCTTTAACCTCCTGTTCCGTACAGGTTGCAATTTGTCCTGAGGATAAACGGGAAGACGTGGAACCAACGAGAGACTAGCTCTTGGTGTTGGGACAGGCACAGGTCACTCTATTTTCCCATCAGAAAGAAGAATTAACCACAGGCTCAGCCTGCCCCCCGGAACCAGAACAGGGCCTGAAGCCATTCTGTGATTTTGCGGCCAGCTCCCATAAAAACGAGTTGTAAAATGGAGGTTCAGGGCACTGCAATTCACAAACCTGCAGTTATAAATGATAACTCTCGTCCACAAATATATTGAGGGAAGGCAACGAAGAGGATTTGAAATCAAGGCAGAATTGCAGGAAAGAGATTTCAGGAAGTAGATTCGAATCGCATTTAAAGCACATGAAAAGCGGCAAAACGTTGACAATGATGCCCTTGGCCAAAAAGGGCGTATGCGTTTTTTCCTGAATATATTCAGGAAAAAACGCATACGCCCTTTTTGGCCAACCAAGCAACCTGGAAAGGCAAATCAGCGCTACAAACAAGTCTCGCTTCCCATCGGTCAAAAGGGCCATGCTGAAAAAAGTGTCAAAACCAGAAATGCAGGACAGGCCATGGAGAAATGGGAGCCTTGCTACACTGATGGGCGGGATGTAAATTGCCAACAGCCACTCTGGAGAAGTGTACGGTGAGTCCTGAAACATCTGAAAAACACAGCTTAGAGAGCATAGGGCACTTCCAGTCATGGGGGTATGAATTGGGAAAATGAAAAATCAGCAAGACACAAGCACCCCAAAGTTGAGGGCTGCTCTGTTGACAAGGACCTCCACTTCATTCCACCTTAAATATCCCAGGAAAGAGAAAAATGGGTAAAGAAGTTGTGGTCCTTATGTACAATGGAATATCACTCAGCCATGAAATCAATGTCATAAGGCTAGTAGCAGCATGATGAGTGGATTTAGGTACGACGATTCTAAGTGAAATAAGTCACACAGAAAAGGACACTTCTCATAAGGTATCACTGATAGAGGGAATGTAAAAACCGTTACACTTGAACTGAATTACAAAACAGAACAGAGTCACACATGCAGAAAACACACTATGGCTGCTTAACGGGAAAGGTGAGGTGGGGTGATACATAAAACAAGGGTATCAAATTAGCTCAGATACCGTTCCATAAACCCAATATGTAATAGACAAGACCTACTCCTTGCTCAGAGAACTGGACTCAACACGCCCTATTCACCGCACAAGATTATATCTGACTAGTAATAATCGTAAAGCCTATGTATTGATATCTCTCTGTTAGTGTGTCAAGTGGGTGTAAAGTGGCATAAACACAGCAGTGAAAAGCAGCTAAATCCCATTATGAAAATAAATTACTTTGAAAAACCCATGAAACAAAGACAGTGAACGAGAGAGGAATTCTTACACAATGCGTTCAGGGGCTGTGATGCAACCTGGATTGACCATATCTAGACCCACAGCTGGATGAGACATAAGGGTGGACACTCTTGGGGCTGAGAGGTTTGGTGAGGTTGGGTGAGCAAACGCAGACCCTTTAAAGTAATACTGCATGGTACCCATCGCATGGGTCCCAAATCTCCAGCTTCAAGGGCATCTTCCTACATCAAAAACATGCATGAGAAACCCAGAAGATGGTACACCGTGTGATGGGGAAAGGTTTCTAAAACGCACCTCATTTCTCATCTCCTTGTGCCCGGGTTCGCCATTCCAGCCGCTTTACTAGCAAGCTCCCTACTTGGAGCATCAGCACCTTTAACCTCCTGTTCCGTACAGGTTGCAATTTGTCCTGAGGATAAACGGGAAGACGTGGAACCAACGAGAGACTAGCTCTTGGTGTTGGGACAGGCACAGGTCACTCTATTTTCCCATCAGAAAGAAGAATTAACCACAGGCTCAGCCTGCCCCCCGGAACCAGAACAGGGCCTGAAGCCATTCTGTGATTTTGCGGCCAGCTCCCATAAAAACGAGTTGTAAAATGGAGGTTCAGGGCACTGCAATTCACAAACCTGCAGTTATAAATGATAACTCTCGTCCACAAATATATTGAGGGAAGGCAACGAAGAGGATTTGAAATCAAGGCAGAATTGCAGGAAACAGATTTCAGGAAGTAGATTCGAATCGCATTTAAAGCACATGAAAAGCGGCAAAACGTTGACAATGATGCCCTTGGCCAAAAAGGGCGTATGCGTTTTTTCCTGAATATATTCAGGAAAAAACGCATACGCCCTTTTTGGCCAACCAAGCAACCTGGAAAGGCAAATCAGCGCTACAAACAAGTCTCGCTTCCCATCGGTCAAAAGGGCCATGCTGAAAAAAGTGTCAAAACCAGAAATGCAGGACAGGCCATGGAGAAATGGGAGCCTTGCTACACTGATGGGCGGGATGTAAATTGCCAAGAGCCACTCTGGAGAAGTGTCCGGTGAGTCCTGAAACATCTGAAAAACACAGCTTAGAGAGCATAGGGCACTTCCACTCATGGGGGTATGAATTGGGAAAATGAAAAATCAGCAAGACACAAGCACCCCAAAGTTGAGGGCTGCTCTGTTGACAAGGACCTCCACTTCATTCCACCTTAAATATCCCAGGAAAGAGAAAAATGGGTAAAGAAGTTGTGGTCCTTATGTACAATGGAATATCACTCAGCCATGAAATCAATGTCATAAGGCTAGTAGCAGCATGATTAGTGGATTTAGGTACGACGATTCTAAGTGAAATAAGTCACACAGAAAAGGACACTTCTCATAAGGTATCACTGATAGAGGGAATGTAAAAACCGTTACACTTGAACTGAATTACAAAACAGAACAGAGTCACACATGCAGAAAACACACTATGGCTGCTTAACGGGAAAGGTGAGGTGGGGTGATACATAAAACAAGGGTATCAAATTAGCTCAGATACCGTTCCATAAACCCAATATGTAATAGACAAGACCTACTCCTTGCTCAGAGAACTGGACTCAACACGCCCTATTCACCGCACAAAAATATATCTGACTAGTAATAATCGTAAAGCCTATGTATTGATATCTCTCTGTTAGTGTGTCAAGTGGGTGTAAAGCGGCATAAACACAGCAGTGAAAAGCAGCTAAATCCCATTATGAAAATAAATTACTTTGAAAAACCCATGAAACAAAGACAGTGAACGAGAGAGGAATTCTTACACAATGCGTTCAGGGGCTGTGATGCAACCTGGATTGACCATATCTAGACCCACAGCTGGATGAGACATAAGGGTGGACACTCTTGGGGCTGAGAGGTTTGGTGAGGTTTGGGTGAGCAAACGCAGACCCTTTAAAGTAATACTGCGTGGTACCCATCGCATGGGTCCCAAATCTCCAGCTTCAAGGGCATCTTCCTACATCAAAAACATGCATGAGAAACCCAGAAGATGGTACACCGTGTGATGGGGAAAGGTTTCTAAAACGCACCTCATTTCTCATCGCCTTGTGCCCGGGTTCGCCATTCCAGCCGCTTTACTAGCAAGCTCCCTACTTGGAGCATCAGCACCTTTAACCTCCTGTTCCGTACAGGTTGCAATTTGTCCTGAGGATAAACGGGAAGACGTGGAACCAACGAGAGACTAGCTCTTGGTGTTGGGACAGGCACAGGTCACTCTATTTTCCCATAAGAAAGAAGAATTAACCACAGGCTCAGCCTACCCCCCGGAACCAGAACAGGGCCTGAAGCCATTCTGCGATTTTGCGGCCAGCTCCCATAAAAACGAGTTGTAAAATGGAGGTTCAGGGCACTGCAATTCACAAACCTGCAGTTATAAATGATAACTCTCGTCCACAAATATATTGAGGGAAGGCAAAGAAGAGGATTTGAAATCAAGGCAGAATTGCACGAAACAGATTTCAGGAGGTAGATACGAATCGCCTTTAAAGCACATGAAAAGCGGCAAAACGTTGACAATGATGCCCTTGGCCAAAAAGGGCGTATGCGTTTTTTCCTGAATATATTCAGGAAAAAACGCATACGCCCTTTTTGGCCAACCAAGCAACCTGGAAAGGCAAATCAGCGCTACAGAGAAGTCTCGCTTCCCATCGGTCAAAAGGGCCATGCTGAAAAAAGTGTCAAAACCAGAAATGCAGGACAGGCCATGGAGAAATGGGAGCCTTGTTACACTGATGGGCGGGATGTAAATTGCCAACAGCCACTCTGGAGAAGTGTACGGTGTGTCCTGAAACATCTGAAAAACACAGCTTAGAGAGCATAGGGCACTTCCACTCATGGGGGTATAAATTGGGAAAATGAAAAATCAGCAAGACACAAGCACCCCAAAGTTGAGGGCTGCTCTGTTGACAAGGACCTCCACTTCATTCCACCTTCAATATCCCAGGAAAGAGAAAAATGGATAAAGAAGTTGTGGTCCTTATGTACAATGGAATATCACTCAGCCATGAAATCAATGTCATAAGGTTAGTAGCAGCATGATGAGTGGATTTAGGTACGACGATTCTAAGTGAAATAAGTCACACAGAAAAGGACACTTCTCATAAGGTATCACTTATAGAGGGAATGTAAAAACCGTTACACTTGAACTGAATTACAAAACAGAACAGAGTCACACATGCAGAAAACACACTATGGCTGCTTAACGGGAAAGGTGAGGTGGGGTGATACATAAAACAAGGGTATCAAATTAGCTCAGATACCGTTCCATAAACCCAATATGTAGTAGACAAGACCTACTCCTTGCTCAGAGAACTGGACTCAACACGCCCTATTCACCGCACAAGAATATATCTGACTAATAATAATCGTAAAACCTATGTATTGATATCTCTCTGTTAGTGTGTCAAGTGGGTGTAAAGCGGCATAAACACAGCAGTGAAAAGCAGCTAAACCCCATTATAAAAATAAATTACTTTGAAACACCCATGAAACAAAGACAGTGAAAGAGAGAGAAATTCTTACACAATGCGTTCAGGGGCTGTGATGCAACCTGGATTGACCATATCTAGACCCACAGCTGGATGAGACATAAGGGTGGACACTCTTGGGGCTGAGAGGTTTGGTGAGGTTGGGTGAGCAAACGCAGACCCTTTAAAGTAATACTGCATGATACCCATCGCATGGGTCCCAAATCTCCAGGTTCAAGGGCATCTTCCTACATCAAAAACATGCATGAGAAACCCAGAAGATGGTACACCGTGTGATGGGGAAAGGTTTCTAAAACGCACCTCATTTCTCATCGCCTTGTGCCCGGGTTCGCCATTCCAGCCGCTTTACTAGCAAGCTCCCTACTTGGAGCATCAGCACCTTTAACCTCCTGTTCCGTACAGGTTGCAATTTGTCCTGAGGATAAACGGGAAGACGTGGAACCAACGAGAGACTAGCTCTTGGTGTTGGGACAGGCACAGGTCACTCTATTTTCCCATCAGAAAGAAGAATTAACCACAGGCTCAGCCTGCCCCCCGGAACCAGAACAGGGCCTGAAGCCATTCTGCGATTTTGCCGCCAGCTCCCATAAAAACGAGTTGTAAAATGGAGGTTCAGGGCACTGCAATTCACAAACCTGCAGAGTTATAAATGATAACTCTCGTCCACAAATATATTGAGGGAAGGCAACGAAGAGGATTTGAAATCAAGGCAGAATTGCAGGAAACAGATTTCAGGAAGTAGATTCGAATCGCATTTAAAGCACATGAAAAGCGGCAAAACGTTGACAATGATGCCCTTGGCCAAAAAGGGCGTATGCGTTTTTTCCTGAATATATTCAGGAAAAAACGCATACGCCCTTTTTGGCCAACCAAGCAACCTGGAAAGGCAAATCAGCGCTACAAACAAGTCTCGCTTCCCATCGGTCAAAAGGGCCATGCTGAAAAAAGTGTCAAAACCAGAAATGCAGGACAGGCCATGGAGAAATGGGAGCCTTGCTACACTGATGGGCGGGATGTAAATTGCCAACAGCCACTCTGGAGAAGTGTACGGTGAGTCCTGAAACATCTGAAAAACACAGCTTAGAGAGCATAGGGCACTTCCACTCATGGGGGTATGAATTGGGAAAATGAAAAATCAGCAAGACACAAGCACCCCAAAGTTGAGGGCTGCTCTGTTGACAAGGACCTCCACTTCATTCCACCTTAAATATCCCAGGAAAGAGAAAAATGGGTAAAGAAGTTGTGGTCCTTATGTACAATGGAATATCACTCAGCCATGAAATCAATGTCATAAGGCTAGTAGCAGCATGATGAGTGGATTAAGGTACGACGATTCTAAGTGAAATAAGTCACACAGAAAAGGACACTTCTCATAAGGTATCACTGATAGAGGGAATGTAAAAACCGTTACACTTGAACTGAATTACAAAACAGAACAGAGTCACACATGCAGAAAACACACTATGGCTGCTTAACGGGAAAGGTGAGGTGGGGTGATACATAAAACAAGGGTTTCAAATTAGCTCAGATACCGTTCCATAAACCCAATATGTAATAGACAAGACCTACTCCTTGCTCAGAGAACTGGACTCAACACGCCCTATTCACCGCACAAGAATATATCTGACTAGTAATAATCGTAAAGCCTATGTATTGATATCTCTCTGTTAGTGTGTCAAGTGGGTGTAAAGCGGCATAAACACAGCAGTGAAAAGCAGCTAAATCCCATTATGAAAATAAATTACTTTGAAAAACCCATGAAACAAAGACAGTGAACGAGAGAGGAATTCTTACACAATGCGTTCAGGGGCTGTGATGCAACCTGGATTGACCATATCTAGACCCACAGCTGGATGAGACATAAGGGTGGACACTCTTGGGGCTGAGAGGTTTGGTGAGGTTGGGTGAGCAAACGCAGACCCTTTAAAGTAATACTGCATGGTACCCATCGCATGGGTCCCAAATCTCCAGCTTCAAGGGCATCTTCCTACATCAAAAACATGCATGAGAAACCCAGAAGATGGTACACCGTGTGATGGGGAAAGGTTTCTAAAACGCACCTCATTTCTCATCTCCTTGTGCCCGGGTTCGCCATTCCAGCCGCTTTACTAGCAAGCTCCCTACTTGGAGCATCAGCACCTTTAACCTCCTGTTCCGTACAGGTTGCAATTTGTCCTGAGGATAAACGGGAAGACGTGGAACCAACGAGAGACTAGCTCTTGGTGTTGGGACAGGCACAGGTCACTCTATTTTCCCATCAGAAAGAAGAATTAACCACAGGCTCAGCCTGCCCCCCGGAACCAGAACAGGGCCTGAAGCCATTCTGTGATTTTGCGGCCAGCTCCCATAAAAACGAGTTGTAAAATGGAGGTTCAGGGCACTGCAATTCACAAACCTGCAGTTATAAATGATAACTCTCGTCCACAAATATATTGAGGGAAGGCAACGAAGAGGATTTGAAATCAAGGCAGAATTGCAGGAAAGAGATTTCAGGAAGTAGATTCGAATCGCATTTAAAGCACATGAAAAGCGGCAAAACGTTGACAATGATGCCCTTGGCCAAAAAGGGCGTATGCGTTTTTTCCTGAATATATTCAGGAAAAAACGCATACGCCCTTTTTGGCCAACCAAGCAACCTGGAAAGGCAAATCAGCGCTACAAACAAGTCTCGCTTCCCATCGGTCAAAAGGGCCATGCTGAAAAAAGTGTCAAAACCAGAAATGCAGGACAGGCCATGGAGAAATGGGAGCCTTGCTACACTGATGGGCGGGATGTAAATTGCCAACAGCCACTCTGGAGAAGTGTACGGTGAGTCCTGAAACATCTGAAAAACACAGCTTAGAGAGCATAGGGCACTTCCAGTCATGGGGGTATGAATTGGGAAAATGAAAAATCAGCAAGACACAAGCACCCCAAAGTTGAGGGCTGCTCTGTTGACAAGGACCTCCACTTCATTCCACCTTAAATATCCCAGGAAAGAGAAAAATGGGTAAAGAAGTTGTGGTCCTTATGTACAATGGAATATCACTCAGCCATGAAATCAATGTCATAAGGCTAGTAGCAGCATGATGAGTGGATTTAGGTACGACGATTCTAAGTGAAATAAGTCACACAGAAAAGGACACTTCTCATAAGGTATCACTGATAGAGGGAATGTAAAAACCGTTACACTTGAACTGAATTACAAAACAGAACAGAGTCACACATGCAGAAAACACACTATGGCTGCTTAACGGGAAAGGTGAGGTGGGGTGATACATAAAACAAGGGTATCAAATTAGCTCAGATACCGTTCCATAAACCCAATATGTAATAGACAAGACCTACTCCTTGCTCAGAGAACTGGACTCAACACGCCCTATTCACCGCACAAGATTATATCTGACTAGTAATAATCGTAAAGCCTATGTATTGATATCTCTCTGTTAGTGTGTCAAGTGGGTGTAAAGTGGCATAAACACAGCAGTGAAAAGCAGCTAAATCCCATTATGAAAATAAATTACTTTGAAAAACCCATGAAACAAAGACAGTGAACGAGAGAGGAATTCTTACACAATGCGTTCAGGGGCTGTGATGCAACCTGGATTGACCATATCTAGACCCACAGCTGGATGAGACATAAGGGTGGACACTCTTGGGGCTGAGAGGTTTGGTGAGGTTGGGTGAGCAAACGCAGACCCTTTAAAGTAATACTGCATGGTACCCATCGCATGGGTCCCAAATCTCCAGCTTCAAGGGCATCTTCCTACATCAAAACATGCATGAGAAACCCAGAAGATGGTACACAGTGTGATGGGGAAAGGTTTCTAAAACGCACCTCATTTCTCATCGCCTTGTGCCCGGGTTCGCCATTCCAGCCGCTTTACTAGCAAGCTCCCTACTTGGAGCATCAGCACCTTTAACCTCCTGTTCCGTACAGGTTGCAATTTGTCCTGAGGATAAACGGGAAGACGTGGAACCAACGAGAGACTAGCTCTTGGTGTTGGGACAGGCACAGGTCACTCTATTTTCCCATCAGAAAGAAGAATTAACCACAGGCTCAGCCTGCCCCCCGGAACCAGAACAGGGCCTGAAGCCATTCTGCGATTTTGCGGCCAGCTCCCATAAAAACGAGTTGTAAAATGGAGGTTCAGGGCACTGCAATTCACAAACCTGCAGAGTTATAAATGATAACTCTCGTCCACAAATATATTGAGGGAAGGCAAAGAAGAGGATTTGAAATCAAGGCAGAATTGCAGGAAAGAGATTTCAGGAGGTAGATTCGAATCGCATTTAAAGCACATGAAAAGCGGCAAAACGTTGACAATGATGCCCTTGGCCAAAAAGGGCGTATGCGTTTTTTCCTGAATATATTCAGGAAAAAACGCATACGCCCTTTTTGGCCAACCAAGCAACCTGGAAAGGCAAATGAGCGCTACAAACAAGTCTCGCTTCCCATCGGTCAAAAGGGCCATGCTGAAAAAAGTGTCAAAACCAGAAGTGCAGGACAGGCCATGGAGAAATGGGAGCCTTGCTACACTGATGGGCGGGATGTAAATTGCCAACAGCCACTCTGGAGAAGTGTACGGTGAGTCCTGAAACATCTGAAAAACACAGCTTAGAGAGCATAGGGCACTTCCACTCATGGGGGTATGAATTGGGAAAATGAAAAATCAGCAAGACACAAGCACCCCAAAGTTTAGGGCTGCTCTGTTGACAAGGACCTCCACTTCATTCCACCTTAAATATCCCAGGAAAGAGAAAAATGGGTAAAGAAGTTGTGGTCCTTATGTACAATGGAATATCACTCAGCCATGAAATCAATGTCATAAGGCTAGTAGCAGCATGATGAGTGGATTTAGGTACGACGATTCTAAGTGAAATAAGTCACACAGAAAAGGACACTTCTCATAAGGTATCACTGATAGAGGGAATGTAAAAACCGTTACACTTGAACTGAATTACAAAACAGAACAGAGTCACACATGCAGAAAACACACTATGGCTGCTTAACGGGAAAGGTGAGGTGGGGTGATACATAAAACAAGGGTTTCAAATTAGCTCAGATACCGTTCCATAAACCCAATATGTAATAGACAAGACCTACTCCTTGCTCAGAGAACTGGACTCAACACGCCCTATTCACCGCACAAGAATATATCTGACTAGTAATAATCGTAAAGCGTATGTATTGATATCTCTCTGTTAGTGTGTCAAGTGGGTGTAAAGCGGCATAAACACAGCAGTGAAAAGCAGCTAAATCCCATTATGAAAATAAATTACTTTGAAAAACCCATGAAACAAAGACAGTGAACGAGAGAGGAATTCTTACACAATGCGTTCAGGGGCTGTGATGCAACCTGGATTGACCATATCTAGACCCACAGCTGGATGAGACATAAGGGTGGACACTCTTGGGGCTGAGAGGTTTGGTGAGGTTGGGTGAGCAAACGCAGACCCTTTAAAGTAATACTGCATGGTACCCATCGCATGGGTCCCAAATCTCCAGCTTCAAGGGCATCTTCCTACATCAAAAACATGCATGAGAAACCCAGAAGATGGTACACCGTGTGATGGGGAAAGGTTTCTAAAACGCACCTCATTTCTCATCTCCTTGTGCCCGGGTTCGCCATTCCAGCCGCTTTACTAGCAAGCTCCCTACTTGGAGCATCAGCACCTTTAACCTCCTGTTCCGTACAGGTTGCAATTTGTCCTGAGGATAAACGGGAAGACGTGGAACCAACGAGAGACTAGCTCTTGGTGTTGGGACAGGCACAGGTCACTCTATTTTCCCATCAGAAAGAAGAATTAACCACAGGCTCAGCCTGCCCCCCGGAACCAGAACAGGGCCTGAAGCCATTCTGTGATTTTGCGGCCAGCTCCCATAAAAACGAGTTGTAAAATGGAGGTTCAGGGCACTGCAATTCACAAACCTGCAGTTATAAATGATAACTCTCGTCCACAAATATATTGAGGGAAGGCAACGAAGAGGATTTGAAATCAAGGCAGAATTGCAGGAAACAGATTTCAGGAAGTAGATTCGAATCGCATTTAAAGCACATGAAAAGTGGCAAAACGTTGACAATGATGCCCTTGGCCAAAAAGGACGTATGCGTTTTTTCCTGAATATATTCAGGAAAAAACGCATACGCCCTTTTTGGCCAACCAAGCAACCTGGAAAGGCAAATCAGCGCTACAAACAAGTCTCGCTTCCCATCGGTCAAAAGGGCCATGCTGAAAAAAGTGTCAAAACCAGAAATGCAGGACAGGCCATGGAGAAATGGGAGCCTTGCTACACTGATGGGCGGGATGTAAATTGCCAAGAGCCACTCTGGAGAAGTGTCCGGTGAGTCCTGAAACATCTGAAAAACACAGCTTAGAGAGCATAGGGCACTTCCACTCATGGGGGTATAAATTGGGAAAATTAAAAATCAGCAAGACACAAGCACCCCAAAGTTTAGGGCTGCTCTGTTGACAAGGACCTCCACTTCATTCCACCTTCAATATCCCAGGAAAGAGAAAAATGGATAAAGAAGTTGTGGTCCTTATGTACAATGGAATATCTCTCAGCCATGAAATCAATGTCATAAGGCTAGTAGCAGCATGATGAGTGGATTTAGGTACGACGATTCTAAGTGAAATAAGTCACACAGAAAAGGACACTTCTCATAAGGTATCACTGATAGAGGGAATGTAAAAACCGTTACACTTGAACTGAATTACAAAACAGAACAGAGTCACACATGCAGAAAACACACTATGGCTGCTTAACGGGAAAGGTGAGGTGGGGTGATACATAAAACAAGGGTATCAAATTAGCTCAGATACCGTTCCATAAACCCAATATGTAATAGACAAGACCTACTCCTTGCTCAGAGAACTGGACTCAACACGCCCTATTCACCGCACAAGATTATATCTGACTAGTAATAATCGTAAAGCCTATGTATTGATATCTCTCTGTTAGTGTGTCAAGTGGGTGTAAAGTGGCATAAACACAGCAGTGAAAAGCAGCTAAATCCCATTATGAAAATAAATTACTTTGAAAAACCCATGAAACAAAGACAGTGAACGAGAGAGGAATTCTTACACAATGCGTTCAGGGGCTGTGATGCAACCTGGATTGACCATATCTAGACCCACAGCTGGATGAGACATAAGGGTGGACACTCTTGGGGCTGAGAGGTTTGGTGAGGTTGGGTGAGCAAACGCAGACCCTTTAAAGTAATACTGCGTGGTACCCATCGCATGGGTCCCAAATCTCCAGCTTCAAGGGCATCTTCCTACATCAAAACATGCATGAGAAACCCAGAAGATGGTACACAGTGTGATGGGGAAAGGTTTCTAAAACGCACCTCATTTCTCATCGCCTTGTGCCCGGGTTCGCCATTCCAGCCGCTTTACTAGCAAGCTCCCTACTTGGAGCATCAGCACCTTTAACCTCCTGTTCCGTACAGGTTGCAATTTGTCCTGAGGATAAACGGGAAGACGTGGAACCAACGAGAGACTAGCTCTTGGTGTTGGGACAGGCACAGGTCACTCTATTTTCCCATCAGAAAGAAGAATTAACCACAGGCTCAGCCTGCCCCCCGGAACCAGAACAGGGCCTGAAGCCATTCTGCGATTTTGCGGCCAGCTCCCATAAAAACGAGTTGTAAAATGGAGGTTCAGGGCACTGCAATTCACAAACCTGCAGAGTTATAAATGATAACTCTCGTCCACAAATATATTGAGGGAAGGCAAAGAAGAGGATTTGAAATCAAGGCAGAATTGCAGGAAAGAGATTTCAGGAGGTAGATTCGAATCGCATTTAAAGCACATGAAAAGCGGCAAAACGTTGACAATGATGCCCTTGGCCAAAAAGGGCGTATGCGTTTTTTCCTGAATATATTCAGGAAAAAACGCATACGCCCTTTTTGGCCAACCAAGCAACCTGGAAAGGCAAATGAGCGCTACAAACAAGTCTCGCTTCCCATCGGTCAAAAGGGCCATGCTGAAAAAAGTGTCAAAACCAGAAGTGCAGGACAGGCCATGGAGAAATGGGAGCCTTGCTACACTGATGGGCGGGATGTAAATTGCCAACAGCCACTCTGGAGAAGTGTACGGTGAGTCCTGAAACATCTGAAAAACACAGCTTAGAGAGCATAGGGCACTTCCACTCATGGGGGTATGAATTGGGAAAATGAAAAATCAGCAAGACACAAGCACCCCAAAGTTTAGGGCTGCTCTGTTGACAAGGACCTCCACTTCATTCCACCTTAAATATCCCAGGAAAGAGAAAAATGGGTAAAGAAGTTGTGGTCCTTATGTACAATGGAATATCACTCAGCCATGAAATCAATGTCATAAGGCTAGTAGCAGCATGATGAGTGGATTTAGGTACGACGATTCTAAGTGAAATAAGTCACACAGAAAAGGACACTTCTCATAAGGTATCACTGATAGAGGGAATGTAAAAACCGTTACACTTGAACTGAATTACAAAACAGAACAGAGTCACACATGCAGAAAACACACTATGGCTGCTTAACGGGAAAGGTGAGGTGGGGTGATACATAAAACAAGGGTTTCAAATTAGCTCAGATACCGTTCCATAAACCCAATATGTAATAGACAAGACCTACTCCTTGCTCAGAGAACTGGACTCAACACGCCCTATTCACCGCACAAGAATATATCTGACTAGTAATAATCGTAAAGCCTATGTATTGATATCTCTCTGTTAGTGTGTCAAGTGGGTGTAAAGCGGCATAAACACAGCAGTGAAAAGCAGCTAAATCCCATTATGAAAATAAATTACTTTGAAAAACCCATGAAACAAAGACAGTGAACGAGAGAGGAATTCTTACACAATGCGTTCAGGGGCTGTGATGCAACCTGGATTGACCATATCTAGACCCACAGCTGGATGAGACATAAGGGTGGACACTCTTGGGGCTGAGAGGTTTGGTGAGGTTGGGTGAGCAAACGCAGACCCTTTAAAGTAATACTGCATGGTACCCATCGCATGGGTCCCAAATCTCCAGCTTCAAGGGCATCTTCCTACATCAAAAACATGCATGAGAAACCCATAAGATGGTACACCGTGTGATGGGGAAAGGTTTCTAAAACGCACCTCATTTCTCATCTCCTTGTGCCCGGGTTCGCCATTCCAGCCGCTTTACTAGCAAGCTCCCTACTTGGAGCATCAGCACCTTTAACCTCCTGTTCCGTACAGGTTGCAATTTGTCCTGAGGATAAACGGGAAGACGTGGAACCAACGAGAGACTAGCTCTTGGTGTTGGGACAGGCACAGGTCACTCTATTTTCCCATCAGAAAGAAGAATTAACCACAGGCTCAGCCTGCCCCCCGGAAACAGAACAGGGCCTGAAGCCATTCTGTGATTTTGCGGCCAGCTCCCATAAAAACGAGTTGTAAAATGGAGGTTCAGGGCACTGCAATTCACAAACCTGCAGTTATAAATGATAACTCTCGTCCACAAATATATTGAGGGAAGGCAACGAAGAGGATTTGAAATCAAGGCAGAATTGCAGGAAACAGATTTCAGGAAGTAGATTCGAATCGCATTTAAAGCACATGAAAAGTGGCAAAACGTTGACAATGATGCCCTTGGCCAAAAAGGGCGTATGCGTTTTTTCCTGAATATATTCAGGAAAAAACGCATACGCCCTTTTTGGCCAACCAAGCAACCTGGAAAGGCAAATCAGCGCTACAAACAAGTCTCGCTTCCCATCGGTCAAAAGGGCCATGCTGAAAAAAGTGTCAAAACCAGAAATGCAGGACAGGCCATGGAGAAATGGGAGCCTTGCTACACTGATGGGCGGGATGTAAATTGCCAAGAGCCACTCTGGAGAAGTGTCCGGTGAGTCCTGAAACATCTGAAAAACACAGCTTAGAGAGCATAGGGCACTTCCACTCATGGGGGTATAAATTGGGAAAATTAAAAATCAGCAAGACACAAGCACCCCAAAGTTTAGGGCTGCTCTGTTGACAAGGACCTCCACTTCATTCCACCTTCAATATCCCAGGAAAGAGAAAAATGGATAAAGAAGTTGTGGTCCTTATGTACAATGGAATATCTCTCAGCCATGAAATCAATGTCATAAGGCTAGTAGCAGCATGATGAGTGGATTAAGGTATGACGATTCTAAGTGAAATAAGTCACACAGAAAAGGACACTTCTCATAAGGTATCACTGATAGAGGGAATGTAAAAACCGTTACACTTGAACTGAATTACAAAACAGAACAGAGTCACACATGCAGAAAACACACTATGGCTGCTTAACGGGAAAGGTGAGGTGGGGTGATACATAAAACAAGCGTTTCAAATTAGCTCAGATACCGTTCCATAAACCCAATATGTAATAGACAAGACCTACTCCTTGCTCAGAGAACTGGACTCAACACGCCCTATTCACCGCACAAGAATATATCTGACTAGTAATAATCGTAAAGCCTATGTATTGATATCTCTCTGTTAGTGTGTCAAGTGGGTGTAAAGCGGCATAAACACAGCAGTGAAAAGCAGCTAAATCCCATTATGAAAATAAATTACTTTGAAAAACCCATGAAACAAAGACAGTGAACGAGAGAGGAATTCTTACACAATGCGTTCAGGGGCTGTGATGCAACCTGGATTGACCATATCTAGACCCACAGCTGGATGAGACATAAGGGTGGACACTCTTGGGGCTGAGAGGTTTGGTGAGGTTGGGTGAGCAAACGCAGACCCTTTAAAGTAATACTGCATGGTACCCATCGCATGGGTCCCAAATCTCCAGCTTCAAGGGCATCTTCCTACATCAAAAACATGCATGAGAAACCCAGAAGATGGTACACCGTGTGATGGGGAAAGGTTTCTAAAACGCACCTCATTTCTCATCTCCTTGTGCCCGGGTTCGCCATTCCAGCCGCTTTACTAGCAAGCTCCCTACTTGGAGCATCAGCACCTTTAACCTCCTGTTCCGTACAGGTTGCAATTTGTCCTGAGGATAAACGGGAAGACGTGGAACCAACGAGAGACTAGCTCTTGGTGTTGGGACAGGCACAGGTCACTCTATTTTCCCATCAGAAAGAAGAATTAACCACAGGCCCAGCCTGCCCCCCGGAACCAGAACAGGGCCTGAAGCCATTCTGTGATTTTGCGGCCAGCTCCCATAAAAACGAGTTGTAAAATGGAGGTTCAGGGCACTGCAATTCACAAACCTGCAGTTATAAATGATAACTCTCGTCCACAAATATATTGAGGGAAGGCAACGAAGAGGATTTGAAATCAAGGCAGAATTGCAGGAAACAGATTTCAGGAAGTAGATTCGAATCGCATTTAAAGCACATGAAAAGCGGCAAAACGTTGACAATGATGCCCTTGGCCAAAAAGGGCGTATGCGTTTTTTCCTGAATATATTCAGGAAAAAACGCATACGCCCTTTTTGGCCAACCAAGCAACCTGGAAAGGCAAATCAGCGCTACAAACAAGTCTCGCTTCCCATCGGTCAAAAGGGCCATGCTGAAAAAAGTATCAAAACCAGAAATGCAGGACAGGCCATGGAGAAATGGGAGCCTTGCTACACTGATGGGCGGGATGTAAATTGCCAACAGCCACTCTGGAGAAGTGTACGGTGAGTCCTGAAACATCTGAAAAACACAGCTTAGAGAGCATAGGGCACTTCCACTCATGGGGGTATGAATTGGGAAAATGAAAAATCAGCAAGACACAAGCACCCCAAAGTTGAGGGCTGCTCTGTTGACAAGGACCTCCACTTCATTCCACCTTAAATATCCCAGGAAAGAGAAAAATGGGTAAAGAAGTTGTGGTCCTTATGTACAATGAAATATCACTCAGCCATGAAATCAATGTCATAAGGCTAGTAGCAGCATGATGAGTGGATTTAGGTACGACGATTCTAAGTGAAATAAGTCACACAGAAAAGGACACTTCTCATAAGGTATCACTGATAGAGGGAATGTAAAAACCGTTACACTTGAACTGAATTACAAAACAGAACAGAGTCACACATGCAGAAAACACACTATGGCTGCTTAACGGGAAAGGTGAGGTGGGGTGATACATAAAACAAGGGTATCAAATTAGCTCAGATACCGTTCCATAAACCCAATATGTAATAGACAAGACCTACTCCTTGCTCAGAGAACTGGACTCAACACGCCCTATTCACCGCACAAGATTATATCTGACTAGTAATAATCGTAAAGCCTATGTATTGATATCTCTCTGTTAGTGTGTCAAGTGGGTGTAAAGCGGCATAAACACAGCAGTGAAAAGCAGCTAAATCCCATTATGAAAATAAATTACTTTGAAAAACCCATGAAACAAAGACAGTGAACGAGAGAGGAATTCTTACACAATGCGTTCAGGGGCTGTGATGCAACCTGGATTGACCATATCTAGACCCACAGCTGGATGAGACATAAGGGTGGACACTCTTGGGGCTGAGAGGTTTGGTGAGGTTGGGTGAGCAAACGCAGACACTTTAAAGTAATACTGCGTGGTACCCATCGCATGGGTCCCAAATCTCCAGCTTCAAGGGCATCTTCCTACATCAAAAACATGCATGAGAAACCCATAAGATGGTACACCGTGTGATGGGGAAAGGTTTGTAAAACGCACCTCATTTCTCATCGCCTTGTGCCCGGGTTCGCCATTCCAGCCGCTTTACTAGCAAGCTCCCTACTTGGAGCATCAGCACCTTTAACCTCCTGTTCCGTACAGGTTGCAATTTGTCCTGAGGATAAACGGGAAGACGTGGAACCAACGAGAGACTAGCTCTTGGTGTTGGGACAGGCACAGGTCACTCTATTTTCCCATAAGAAAGAAGAATTAACCACAGGCTCAGCCTACCCCCCGGAACCAGAACAGGGCCTGAAGCCATTCTGCGATTTTGTGGCCAGCTCCCATAAAAACGAGTTGTAAAATGGAGGTTCAGGGCACTGCAATTCACAAACCTGCAGTTATAAATGATAACTCTCGTCCACAAATATATTGAGGGAAGGCAAAGAAGAGGATTTGAAATCAAGGCAGAATTGCACGAAACAGATTTCAGGAGGTAGATACGAATCGCCTTTAAAGCACATGAAAAGCGGCAAAACGTTGACAATGATGCCCTTGGCCAAAAAGGGCGTATGCGTTTTTTCCTGAATATATTCAGGAAAAAACGCATACGCCCTTTTTGGCCAACCAAGCAACCTGGAAAGGCAAATCAGCGCTACAGAGAAGTCTCGCTTCCCATCGGTCAAAAGGGCCATGCTGAAAAAAGTGTCAAAACCAGAAATGCAGGACAGGCCATGGAGAAATGGGAGCCTTGCTACACTGATGGGCGGGATGTAAATTGCCAACAGCCACTCTGGAGAAGTGTACGGTGTGTCCTGAAACATCTGAAAAACACAGCTTAGAGAGCATAGGGCACTTCCACTCATGGGGGTATAAATTGGGAAAATGAAAAATCAGCAAGACACAAGCACCCCAAAGTTGAGGGCTGCTCTGTTGACAAGGACCTCCACTTCATTCCACCTTCAATATCCCAGGAAAGAGAAAAATGGATAAAGAAGTTGTGGTCCTTATGTACAATGGAATATCACTCAGCCATGAAATCAATGTCATAAGGTTAGTAGCAGCATGATGAGTGGATTTAGGTACGACGATTCTAAGTGAAATAAGTCACACAGAAAAGGACACTTCTCATAAGGTATCACTGATAGAGGGAATGTAAAAACCGTTACACTTGAACTGAATTACAAAACAGAACAGAGTCACACATGCAGAAAACACACTATGGCTGCTTAACGGGAAAGTGAGGTGGGGTGATACATAAAACAAGGGTATCAAATTAGCTCAGATACCGTTCCATAAACCCAATATGTAGTAGACAAGACCTACTCCTTGCTCAGAGAACTGGACTCAACACGCCCTATTCACCGCACAAGAATATATCTGACTAGTAATAATCTTGAAACCTATGTATTGATATCTCTCTGTTAGTGTGTCAAGTGGGTGTAAAGCGGCATAAACACAGCAGTGAAAAGGAGCTAAACCCCATTATAAAAATAAATTACTTTGAAACACCCATGAAACAAAGACAGTGAAAGAGAGAGAAATTCTTACACAATGCGTTCAGGGGCTGTGATGCAACCTGGATTGACCATATCTAGACTCACAGCTGGATCAGACATAAGGGTGGACACTCTTGGGGCTGAGAGGTTTGGTGAGGTTGGGTGAGCAAACGCAGACCCTTTAAAGTAATACTGCATGGTACCCATCGCATGGGTCCCAAATCTCCAGCTTCAAGGGCATCTTCCTACATCAAAAACATGCATGAGAAACCCAGAAGATGGTACACAGTGTGATGGGGAAAGGTTTCTAAAACGCACCTCATTTCTCATCGCCTTGTGCCCGGGTTCGCCATTCCAGCCGCTTTACTAGCAAGCTCCCTACTTGGAGCATCAGCACCTTTAACCTCCTGTTCCGTACAGGTTGCAATTTGTCCTGAGGATAAACGGGAAGACGTGGAACCAACGAGAGACTAGCTCTTGGTGTTGGGACAGGCACAGGTCACTCTATTTTCCCATCAGAAAGAAGAATTAACCACAGGCTCAGCCTGCCCCCCGGAACCAGAAGAGGGCCTGAAGCCATTCTGCGATTTTGCGGCCAGCTCCCATAAAAACGAGTTGTAAAATGGAGGTTCAGGGCACTGCAATTCACAAACCTGCAGAGTTATAAATGATAACTCTCGTCCACAAATATATTGAGGGAAGGCAAAGAAGAGGATTTGAAATCAAGGCAGAATTGCAGGAAACAGATTTCAGGAGGTAGATTTGAATCGCCTTTAAAGCACATGAAAAGCGGCAAAACGTTGACAATGATGCCCTTGGCCAAAAAGGGCGTATGCGTTTTTTCCTGAATATATTCAGGAAAAAACGCATACGCCCTTTTTGGCCAACCAAGCAACCTGGAAAGGCAAATCAGCGCTACAAACAAGTCTCGCTTCCCATCGGTCAAAAGGGCCATGCTGAAAAAAGTGTCAAAACCAGAAATGCAGGACAGGCCATGGAGAAATGGGAGCCTTGCTACACTGATGGGCGGGATGTAAATTGCCAACAGCCACTCTGGAGAAGTGTACGGTGAGTCCTGAAACATCTGAAAAACACAGCTTAGAGAGCATAGGGCACTTCCAGTCATGGGGGTATGAATTGGGAAAATGAAAAATCAGCAAGACACAAGCACCCCAAAGTTGAGGGCTGCTCTGTTGACAAGGACCTCCACTTCATTCCACCTTAAATATCCCAGGAAAGAGAAAAATGGGTAAAGAAGTTGTGGTCCTTATGTACAATGGAATATCACTCAGCCATGAAATCAATGTCATAAGGCTAGTAGCAGCATGATGAGTGGATTTAGGTACGACGATTCTAAGTGAAATAAGTCACACAGAAAAGGACACTTCTCATAAGGTATCACTGATAGAGGGAATGTAAAAACCGTTACACTTGAACTGAATTACAAAACAGAACAGAGTCACACATGCAGAAAACACACTATGGCTGCTTAACGGGAAAGGTGAGGTGGGGTGATACATAAAACAAGGGTATCAAATTAGCTCAGATACCGTTCCATAAACCCAATATGTAATAGACAAGACCTACTCCTTGCTCAGAGAACTGGACTCAACACGCCCTATTCACCGCACAAGATTATATCTGACTAGTAATAATCGTAAAGCCTATGTATTGATATCTCTCTGTTAGTGTGTCAAGTGGGTGTAAAGTGGCATAAACACAGCAGTGAAAAGCAGCTAAATCCCATTATGAAAATAAATTACTTTGAAAAACCCATGAAACAAAGACAGTGAACGAGAGAGGAATTCTTACACAATGCGTTCAGGGGCTGTGATGCAACCTGGATTGACCATATCTAGACCCACAGCTGGATGAGACATAAGGGTGGACACTCTTGGGGCTGAGAGGTTTGGTGAGGTTGGGTGAGCAAACGCAGACCCTTTAAAGTAATACTGCATGGTACCCATCGCATGGGTCCCAAATCTCCAGCTTCAAGGGCATCTTCCTACATCAAAAACATGCATGAGAAACCCAGAAGATGGTACACCGTGTGATGGGGAAAGGTTTCTAAAACGCACCTCATTTCTCATCTCCTTGTGCCCGGGTTCGCCATTCCAGCCGCTTTACTAGCAAGCTCCCTACTTGGAGCATCAGCACCTTTAACCTCCTGTTCCGTACAGGTTGCAATTTGTCCTGAGGATAAACGGGAAGACGTGGAACCAACGAGAGACTAGCTCTTGGTGTTGGGACAGGCACAGGTCACTCTATTTTCCCATCAGAAAGAAGAATTAACCACAGGCTCAGCCTGCCCCCCGGAACCAGAACAGGGCCTGAAGCCATTCTGTGATTTTGCGGCCAGCTCCCATAAAAACGAGTTGTAAAATGGAGGTTCAGGGCACTGCAATTCACAAACCTGCAGGTATAAATGATAACTCTCGTCCACAAATATATTGAGGGAAGGCAACGAAGAGGATTTGAAATCAAGGCAGAATTGCAGGAAACAGATTTCAGGAAGTAGATTCGAATCGCATTTAAAGCACATGAAAAGCGGCAAAACGTTGACAATGATGCCCTTGGCCAAAAAGGGCGTATGCGTTTTTTCCTGAATATATTCAGGAAAAAACGCATACGCCCTTTTTGGCCAACCAAGCAACCTGGAAAGGCAAATCAGCGCTACAAACAAGTCTCGCTTCCCATCGGTCAAAAGGGCCATGCTGAAAAAAGTGTCAAAACCAGAAATGCAGGACAGGCCATGGAGAAATGGGAGCCTTGCTACACTGATGGGCGGGATGTAAATTGCCAACAGCCACTCTGGAGAAGTGTACGGTGAGTCCTGAAACATCTGAAAAACACAGCTTAGAGAGCATAGGGCACTTCCACTCATGGGGGTATGAATTGGGAAAATGAAAAATCAGCAAGACACAAGCACCCCAAAGTTGAGGGCTGCTCTGTTGACAAGGACCTCCACTTCATTCCACCTTAAATATCCCAGGAAAGAGAAAAATGGGTAAAGAAGTTGTGGTCCTTATGTACAATGGAATATCACTCAGCCATGAAATCAATGTCATAAGGCTAGTAGCAGCATGATTAGTGGATTTAGGTACGACGATTCTAAGTGAAATAAGTCACACAGAAAAGGACACTTCTCATAAGGTATCACTGATAGAGGGAATGTAAAAACCGTTACACTTGAACTGAATTACAAAACAGAACAGAGTCACACATGCAGAAAACACACTATGGCTGCTTAACGGGAAAGGTGAGGTGGGGTGATACATAAAACAAGGGTATCAAATTAGCTCAGATACCGTTCCATAAACCCAATATGTAATAGACAAGACCTACTCCTTGCTCAGAGAACTGGACTCAACACGCCCTATTCACCGCACAAAAATATATCTGACTAGTAATAATCGTAAAGCCTATGTATTGATATCTCTCTGTTAGTGTGTCAAGTGGGTGTAAAGCGGCATAAACACAGCAGTGAAAAGCAGCTAAATCCCATTATGAAAATAAATTACTTTGAAAAACCCATGAAACAAAGACAGTGAACGAGAGAGGAATTCTTACACAATGCGTTCAGGGGCTGTGATGCAACCTGGATTGACCATATCTAGACCCACAGCTGGATGAGACATAAGGGTGGACACTCTTGGGGCTGAGAGGTTTGGTGAGGTTTGGGTGAGCAAACGCAGACCCTTTAAAGTAATACTGCGTGGTACCCATCGCATGGGTCCCAAATCTCCAGCTTCAAGGGCATCTTCCTACATCAAAAACATGCATGAGAAACCCAGAAGATGGTACACCGTGTGATGGGGAAAGGTTTCTAAAACGCACCTCATTTCTCATCGCCTTGTGCCCGGGTTCGCCATTCCAGCCGCTTTACTAGCAAGCTCCCTACTTGGAGCATCAGCACCTTTAACCTCCTGTTCCGTACAGGTTGCAATTTGTCCTGAGGATAAACGGGAAGACGTGGAACCAACGAGAGACTAGCTCTTGGTGTTGGGACAGGCACAGGTCACTCTATTTTCCCATAAGAAAGAAGAATTAACCACAGGCTCAGCCTACCCCCCGGAACCAGAACAGGGCCTGAAGCCATTCTGCGATTTTGCGGCCAGCTCCCATAAAAACGAGTTGTAAAATGGAGGTTCAGGGCACTGCAATTCACAAACCTGCAGTTATAAATGATAACTCTCGTCCACAAATATATTGAGGGAAGGCAAAGAAGAGGATTTGAAATCAAGGCAGAATTGCACGAAACAGATTTCAGGAGGTAGATACGAATCGCCTTTAAAGCACATGAAAAGCGGCAAAACGTTGACAATGATGCCCTTGGCCAAAAAGGGCGTATGCGTTTTTTCCTGAATATATTCAGGAAAAAACGCATACGCCCTTTTTGGCCAACCAAGCAACCTGGAAAGGCAAATCAGCGCTACAGAGAAGTCTCGCTTCCCATCGGTCAAAAGGGCCATGCTGAAAAAAGTGTCAAAACCAGAAATGCAGGACAGGCCATGGAGAAATGGGAGCCTTGTTACACTGATGGGCGGGATGTAAATTGCCAACAGCCACTCTGGAGAAGTGTACGGTGTGTCCTGAAACATCTGAAAAACACAGCTTAGAGAGCATAGGGCACTTCCACTCATGGGGGTATAAATTGGGAAAATGAAAAATCAGCAAGACACAAGCACCCCAAAGTTGAGGGCTGCTCTGTTGACAAGGACCTCCACTTCATTCCACCTTCAATATCCCAGGAAAGAGAAAAATGGATAAAGAAGTTGTGGTCCTTATGTACAATGGAATATCACTCAGCCATGAAATCAATGTCATAAGGTTAGTAGCAGCATGATGAGTGGATTTAGGTACGACGATTCTAAGTGAAATAAGTCACACAGAAAAGGACACTTCTCATAAGGTATCACTTATAGAGGGAATGTAAAAACCGTTACACTTGAACTGAATTACAAAACAGAACAGAGTCACACATGCAGAAAACACACTATGGCTGCTTAACGGGAAAGGTGAGGTGGGGTGATACATAAAACAAGGGTATCAAATTAGCTCAGATACCGTTCCATAAACCCAATATGTAGTAGACAAGACCTACTCCTTGCTCAGAGAACTGGACTCAACACGCCCTATTCACCGCACAAGAATATATCTGACTAATAATAATCGTAAAACCTATGTATTGATATCTCTCTGTTAGTGTGTCAAGTGGGTGTAAAGCGGCATAAACACAGCAGTGAAAAGCAGCTAAACCCCATTATAAAAATAAATTACTTTGAAACACCCATGAAACAAAGACAGTGAAAGAGAGAGAAATTCTTACACAATGCGTTCAGGGGCTGTGATGCAACCTGGATTGACCATATCTAGACGCACAGCTGGATGAGACATAAGGGTGGACACTCTTGGGGCTGAGAGGTTTGGTGAGGTTGGGTGAGCAAACGCAGACCCTTTAAAGTAATACTGCATGATACCCATCGCATGGGTCCCAAATCTCCAGGTTCAAGGGCATCTTCCTACATCAAAAACATGCATGAGAAACCCAGAAGATGGTACACCGTGTGATGGGGAAAGGTTTCTAAAACGCACCTCATTTCTCATCGCCTTGTGCCCGGGTTCGCCATTCCAGCCGCTTTACTAGCAAGCTCCCTACTTGGAGCATCAGCACCTTTAACCTCCTGTTCCGTACAGGTTGCAATTTGTCCTGAGGATAAACGGGAAGACGTGGAACCAACGAGAGACTAGCTCTTGGTGTTGGGACAGGCACAGGTCACTCTATTTTCCCATCAGAAAGAAGAATTAACCACAGGCTCAGCCTGCCCCCCGGAACCAGAACAGGGCCTGAAGCCATTCTGCGATTTTGCCGCCAGCTCCCATAAAAACGAGTTGTAAAATGGAGGTTCAGGGCACTGCAATTCACAAACCTGCAGAGTTATAAATGATAACTCTCGTCCACAAATATATTGAGGGAAGGCAACGAAGAGGATTTGAAATCAAGGCAGAATTGCAGGAAACAGATTTCAGGAAGTAGATTCGAATCGCATTTAAAGCACATGAAAAGCGGCAAAACGTTGACAATGATGCCCTTGGCCAAAAAGGGCGTATGCGTTTTTTCCTGAATATATTCAGGAAAAAACGCATACGCCCTTTTTGGCCAACCAAGCAACCTGGAAAGGCAAATCAGCGCTACAAACAAGTCTCGCTTCCCATCGGTCAAAAGGGCCATGCTGAAAAAAGTGTCAAAACCAGAAATGCAGGACAGGCCATGGAGAAATGGGAGCCTTGCTACACTGATGGGCGGGATGTAAATTGCCAACAGCCACTCTGGAGAAGTGTACGGTGAGTCCTGAAACATCTGAAAAACACAGCTTAGAGAGCATAGGGCACTTCCACTCATGGGGGTATGAATTGGGAAAATGAAAAATCAGCAAGACACAAGCACCCCAAAGTTGAGGGCTGCTCTGTTGACAAGGACCTCCACTTCATTCCACCTTAAATATCCCAGGAAAGAGAAAAATGGGTAAAGAAGTTGTGGTCCTTATGTACAATGGAATATCACTCAGCCATGAAATCAATGTCATAAGGCTAGTAGCAGCATGATGAGTGGATTAAGGTACGACGATTCTAAGTGAAATAAGTCACACAGAAAAGGACACTTCTCATAAGGTATCACTGATAGAGGGAATGTAAAAACCGTTACACTTGAACTGAATTACAAAACAGAACAGAGTCACACATGCAGAAAACACACTATGGCTGCTTAACGGGAAAGGTGAGGTGGGGTGATACATAAAACAAGGGTTTCAAATTAGCTCAGATACCGTTCCATAAACCCAATATGTAATAGACAAGACCTACTCCTTGCTCAGAGAACTGGACTCAACACGCCCTATTCACCGCACAAGAATATATCTGACTAGTAATAATCGTAAAGCCTATGTATTGATATCTCTCTGTTAGTGTGTCAAGTGGGTGTAAAGCGGCATAAACACAGCAGTGAAAAGCAGCTAAATCCCATTATGAAAATAAATTACTTTGAAAAACCCATGAAACAAAGACAGTGAACGAGAGAGGAATTCTTACACAATGCGTTCAGGGGCTGTGATGCAACCTGGATTGACCATATCTAGACCCACAGCTGGATGAGACATAAGGGTGGACACTCTTGGGGCTGAGAGGTTTGGTGAGGTTGGGTGAGCAAACGCAGACCCTTTAAAGTAATACTGCATGGTACCCATCGCATGGGTCCCAAATCTCCAGCTTCAAGGGCATCTTCCTACATCAAAAACATGCATGAGAAACCCAGAAGATGGTACACCGTGTGATGGGGAAAGGTTTCTAAAACGCACCTCATTTCTCATCTCCTTGTGCCCGGGTTCGCCATTCCAGCCGCTTTACTAGCAAGCTCCCTACTTGGAGCATCAGCACCTTTAACCTCCTGTTCCGTACAGGTTGCAATTTGTCCTGAGGATAAACGGGAAGACGTGGAACCAACGAGAGACTAGCTCTTGGTGTTGGGACAGGCACAGGTCACTCTATTTTCCCATCAGAAAGAAGAATTAACCACAGGCTCAGCCTGCCCCCCGGAACCAGAACAGGGCCTGAAGCCATTCTGTGATTTTGCGGCCAGCTCCCATAAAAACGAGTTGTAAAATGGAGGTTCAGGGCACTGCAATTCACAAACCTGCAGTTATAAATGATAACTCTCGTCCACAAATATATTGAGGGAAGGCAACGAAGAGGATTTGAAATCAAGGCAGAATTGCAGGAAAGAGATTTCAGGAAGTAGATTCGAATCGCATTTAAAGCACATGAAAAGCGGCAAAACGTTGACAATGATGCCCTTGGCCAAAAAGGGCGTATGCGTTTTTTCCTGAATATATTCAGGAAAAAACGCATACGCCCTTTTTGGCCAACCAAGCAACCTGGAAAGGCAAATCAGCGCTACAAACAAGTCTCGCTTCCCATCGGTCAAAAGGGCCATGCTGAAAAAAGTGTCAAAACCAGAAATGCAGGACAGGCCATGGAGAAATGGGAGCCTTGCTACACTGATGGGCAGGATGTAAATTGCCAACAGCCACTCTGGAGAAGTGTACGGTGAGTCCTGAAACATCTGAAAAACACAGCTTAGAGAGCATAGGGCACTTCCAGTCATGGGGGTATGAATTGGGAAAATGAAAAATCAGCAAGACACAAGCACCCCAAAGTTGAGGGCTGCTCTGTTGACAAGGACCTCCACTTCATTCCACCTTAAATATCCCAGGAAAGAGAAAAATGGGTAAAGAAGTTGTGGTCCTTATGTACAATGGAATATCACTCAGCCATGAAATCAATGTCATAAGGCTAGTAGCAGCATGATGAGTGGATTTAGGTACGACGATTCTAAGTGAAATAAGTCACACAGAAAAGGACACTTCTCATAAGGTATCACTGATAGAGGGAATGTAAAAACCGTTACACTTGAACTGAATTACAAAACAGAACAGAGTCACACATGCAGAAAACACACTATGGCTGCTTAACGGGAAAGGTGAGGTGGGGTGATACATAAAACAAGGGTATCAAATTAGCTCAGATACCGTTCCATAAACCCAATATGTAATAGACAAGACCTACTCCTTGCTCAGAGAACTGGACTCAACACGCCCTATTCACCGCACAAGATTATATCTGACTAGTAATAATCGTAAAGCCTATGTATTGATATCTCTCTGTTAGTGTGTCAAGTGGGTGTAAAGTGGCATAAACACAGCAGTGAAAAGCAGCTAAATCCCATTATGAAAATAAATTACTTTGAAAAACCCATGAAACAAAGACAGTGAACGAGAGAGGAATTCTTACACAATGCGTTCAGGGGCTGTGATGCAACCTGGATTGACCATATCTAGACCCACAGCTGGATGAGACATAAGGGTGGACACTCTTGGGGCTGAGAGGTTTGGTGAGGTTGGGTGAGCAAACGCAGACCCTTTAAAGTAATACTGCATGGTACCCATCGCATGGGTCCCAAATCTCCAGCTTCAAGGGCATCTTCCTACATCAAAACATGCATGAGAAACCCAGAAGATGGTACACAGTGTGATGGGGAAAGGTTTCTAAAACGCACCTCATTTCTCATCGCCTTGTGCCCGGGTTCGCCATTCCAGCCGCTTTACTAGCAAGCTCCCTACTTGGAGCATCAGCACCTTTAACCTCCTGTTCCGTACAGGTTGCAATTTGTCCTGAGGATAAACGGGAAGACGTGGAACCAACGAGAGACTAGCTCTTGGTGTTGGGACAGGCACAGGTCACTCTATTTTCCCATCAGAAAGAAGAATTAACCACAGGCTCAGCCTGCCCCCCGGAACCAGAACAGGGCCTGAAGCCATTCTGCGATTTTGCGGCCAGCTCCCATAAAAACGAGTTGTAAAATGGAGGTTCAGGGCACTGCAATTCACAAACCTGCAGAGTTATAAATGATAACTCTCGTCCACAAATATATTGAGGGAAGGCAAAGAAGAGGATTTGAAATCAAGGCAGAATTGCAGGAAAGAGATTTCAGGAGGTAGATTCGAATCGCATTTAAAGCACATGAAAAGCGGCAAAACGTTGACAATGATGCCCTTGGCCAAAAAGGGCGTATGCGTTTTTTCCTGAATATATTCAGGAAAAAACGCATACGCCCTTTTTGGCCAACCAAGCAACCTGGAAAGGCAAATGAGCGCTACAAACAAGTCTCGCTTCCCATCGGTCAAAAGGGCCATGCTGAAAAAAGTGTCAAAACCAGAAGTGCAGGACAGGCCATGGAGAAATGGGAGCCTTGCTACACTGATGGGCGGGATGTAAATTGCCAACAGCCACTCTGGAGAAGTGTACGGTGAGTCCTGAAACATCTGAAAAACACAGCTTAGAGAGCATAGGGCACTTCCACTCATGGGGGTATGAATTGGGAAAATGAAAAATCAGCAAGACACAAGCACCCCAAAGTTTAGGGCTGCTCTGTTGACAAGGACCTCCACTTCATTCCACCTTAAATATCCCAGGAAAGAGAAAAATGGGTAAAGAAGTTGTGGTCCTTATGTACAATGGAATATCACTCAGCCATGAAATCAATGTCATAAGGCTAGTAGCAGCATGATGAGTGGATTTAGGTACGACGATTCTAAGTGAAATAAGTCACACAGAAAAGGACACTTCTCATAAGGTATCACTGATAGAGGGAATGTAAAAACCGTTACACTTGAACTGAATTACAAAACAGAACAGAGTCACACATGCAGAAAACACACTATGGCTGCTTAACGGGAAAGGTGAGGTGGGGTGATACATAAAACAAGGGTTTCAAATTAGCTCAGATACCGTTCCATAAACCCAATATGTAATAGACAAGACCTACTCCTTGCTCAGAGAACTGGACTCAACACGCCCTATTCACCGCACAAGAATATATCTGACTAGTAATAATCGTAAAGCGTATGTATTGATATCTCTCTGTTAGTGTGTCAAGTGGGTGTAAAGCGGCATAAACACAGCAGTGAAAAGCAGCTAAATCCCATTATGAAAATAAATTACTTTGAAAAACCCATGAAACAAAGACAGTGAACGAGAGAGGAATTCTTACACAATGCGTTCAGGGGCTGTGATGCAACCTGGATTGACCATATCTAGACCCACAGCTGGATGAGACATAAGGGTGGACACTCTTGGGGCTGAGAGGTTTGGTGAGGTTGGGTGAGCAAACGCAGACCCTTTAAAGTAATACTGCATGGTACCCATCGCATGGGTCCCAAATCTCCAGCTTCAAGGGCATCTTCCTACATCAAAAACATGCATGAGAAACCCAGAAGATGGTACACCGTGTGATGGGGAAAGGTTTCTAAAACGCACCTCATTTCTCATCTCCTTGTGCCCGGGTTCGCCATTCCAGCCGCTTTACTAGCAAGCTCCCTACTTGGAGCATCAGCACCTTTAACCTCCTGTTCCGTACAGGTTGCAATTTGTCCTGAGGATAAACGGGAAGACGTGGAACCAACGAGAGACTAGCTCTTGGTGTTGGGACAGGCACAGGTCACTCTATTTTCCCATCAGAAAGAAGAATTAACCACAGGCTCAGCCTGCCCCCCGGAACCAGAACAGGGCCTGAAGCCATTCTGTGATTTTGCGGCCAGCTCCCATAAAAACGAGTTGTAAAATGGAGGTTCAGGGCACTGCAATTCACAAACCTGCAGTTATAAATGATAACTCTCGTCCACAAATATATTGAGGGAAGGCAACGAAGAGGATTTGAAATCAAGGCAGAATTGCAGGAAACAGATTTCAGGAAGTAGATTCGAATCGCATTTAAAGCACATGAAAAGTGGCAAAACGTTGACAATGATGCCCTTGGCCAAAAAGGACGTATGCGTTTTTTCCTGAATATATTCAGGAAAAAACGCATACGCCCTTTTTGGCCAACCAAGCAACCTGGAAAGGCAAATCAGCGCTACAAACAAGTCTCGCTTCCCATCGGTCAAAAGGGCCATGCTGAAAAAAGTGTCAAAACCAGAAATGCAGGACAGGCCATGGAGAAATGGGAGCCTTGCTACACTGATGGGCGGGATGTAAATTGCCAAGAGCCACTCTGGAGAAGTGTCCGGTGAGTCCTGAAACATCTGAAAAACACAGCTTAGAGAGCATAGGGCACTTCCACTCATGGGGGTATAAATTGGGAAAATTAAAAATCAGCAAGACACAAGCACCCCAAAGTTTAGGGCTGCTCTGTTGACAAGGACCTCCACTTCATTCCACCTTCAATATCCCAGGAAAGAGAAAAATGGATAAAGAAGTTGTGGTCCTTATGTACAATGGAATATCTCTCAGCCATGAAATCAATGTCATAAGGCTAGTAGCAGCATGATGAGTGGATTTAGGTACGACGATTCTAAGTGAAATAAGTCACACAGAAAAGGACACTTCTCATAAGGTATCACTGATAGAGGGAATGTAAAAACCGTTACACTTGAACTGAATTACAAAACAGAACAGAGTCACACATGCAGAAAACACACTATGGCTGCTTAACGGGAAAGGTGAGGTGGGGTGATACATAAAACAAGGGTATCAAATTAGCTCAGATACCGTTCCATAAACCCAATATGTAATAGACAAGACCTACTCCTTGCTCAGAGAACTGGACTCAACACGCCCTATTCACCGCACAAGATTATATCTGACTAGTAATAATCGTAAAGCCTATGTATTGATATCTCTCTGTTAGTGTGTCAAGTGGGTGTAAAGTGGCATAAACACAGCAGTGAAAAGCAGCTAAATCCCATTATGAAAATAAATTACTTTGAAAAACCCATGAAACAAAGACAGTGAACGAGAGAGGAATTCTTACACAATGCGTTCAGGGGCTGTGATGCAACCTGGATTGACCATATCTAGACCCACAGCTGGATGAGACATAAGGGTGGACACTCTTGGGGCTGAGAGGTTTGGTGAGGTTGGGTGAGCAAACGCAGACCCTTTAAAGTAATACTGCGTGGTACCCATCGCATGGGTCCCAAATCTCCAGCTTCAAGGGCATCTTCCTACATCAAAACATGCATGAGAAACCCAGAAGATGGTACACAGTGTGATGGGGAAAGGTTTCTAAAACGCACCTCATTTCTCATCGCCTTGTGCCCGGGTTCGCCATTCCAGCCGCTTTACTAGCAAGCTCCCTACTTGGAGCATCAGCACCTTTAACCTCCTGTTCCGTACAGGTTGCAATTTGTCCTGAGGATAAACGGGAAGACGTGGAACCAACGAGAGACTAGCTCTTGGTGTTGGGACAGGCACAGGTCACTCTATTTTCCCATCAGAAAGAAGAATTAACCACAGGCTCAGCCTGCCCCCCGGAACCAGAACAGGGCCTGAAGCCATTCTGCGATTTTGCGGCCAGCTCCCATAAAAACGAGTTGTAAAATGGAGGTTCAGGGCACTGCAATTCACAAACCTGCAGAGTTATAAATGATAACTCTCGTCCACAAATATATTGAGGGAAGGCAAAGAAGAGGATTTGAAATCAAGGCAGAATTGCAGGAAAGAGATTTCAGGAGGTAGATTCGAATCGCATTTAAAGCACATGAAAAGCGGCAAAACGTTGACAATGATGCCCTTGGCCAAAAAGGGCGTATGCGTTTTTTCCTGAATATATTCAGGAAAAAACGCATACGCCCTTTTTGGCCAACCAAGCAACCTGGAAAGGCAAATGAGCGCTACAAACAAGTCTCGCTTCCCATCGGTCAAAAGGGCCATGCTGAAAAAAGTGTCAAAACCAGAAGTGCAGGACAGGCCATGGAGAAATGGGAGCCTTGCTACACTGATGGGCGGGATGTAAATTGCCAACAGCCACTCTGGAGAAGTGTACGGTGAGTCCTGAAACATCTGAAAAACACAGCTTAGAGAGCATAGGGCACTTCCACTCATGGGGGTATGAATTGGGAAAATGAAAAATCAGCAAGACACAAGCACCCCAAAGTTTAGGGCTGCTCTGTTGACAAGGACCTCCACTTCATTCCACCTTAAATATCCCAGGAAAGAGAAAAATGGGTAAAGAAGTTGTGGTCCTTATGTACAATGGAATATCACTCAGCCATGAAATCAATGTCATAAGGCTAGTAGCAGCATGATGAGTGGATTTAGGTACGACGATTCTAAGTGAAATAAGTCACACAGAAAAGGACACTTCTCATAAGGTATCACTGATAGAGGGAATGTAAAAACCGTTACACTTGAACTGAATTACAAAACAGAACAGAGTCACACATGCAGAAAACACACTATGGCTGCTTAACGGGAAAGGTGAGGTGGGGTGATACATAAAACAAGGATTTCAAATTAGCTCAGATACCGTTCCATAAACCCAATATGTAATAGACAAGACCTACTCCTTGCTCAGAGAACTGGACTCAACACGCCCTATTCACCGCACAAGAATATATCTGACTAGTAATAATCGTAAAGCCTATGTATTGATATCTCTCTGTTAGTGTGTCAAGTGGGTGTAAAGCGGCATAAACACAGCAGTGAAAAGCAGCTAAATCCCATTATGAAAATAAATTACTTTGAAAAACCCATGAAACAAAGACAGTGAACGAGAGAGGAATTCTTACACAATGCGTTCAGGGGCTGTGATGCAACCTGGATTGACCATATCTAGACCCACAGCTGGATGAGACATAAGGGTGGACACTCTTGGGGCTGAGAGGTTTGGTGAGGTTGGGTGAGCAAACGCAGACCCTTTAAAGTAATACTGCATGGTACCCATCGCATGGGTCCCAAATCTCCAGCTTCAAGGGCATCTTCCTACATCAAAAACATGCATGAGAAACCCATAAGATGGTACACCGTGTGATGGGGAAAGGTTTCTAAAACGCACCTCATTTCTCATCTCCTTGTGCCCGGGTTCGCCATTCCAGCCGCTTTACTAGCAAGCTCCCTACTTGGAGCATCAGCACCTTTAACCTCCTGTTCCGTACAGGTTGCAATTTGTCCTGAGGATAAACGGGAAGACGTGGAACCAACGAGAGACTAGCTCTTGGTGTTGGGACAGGCACAGGTCACTCTATTTTCCCATCAGAAAGAAGAATTAACCACAGGCTCAGCCTGCCCCCCGGAAACAGAACAGGGCCTGAAGCCATTCTGCGATTTTGCGGCCAGCTCCCATAAAAACGAGTTGTAAAATGGAGGTTCAGGGCACTGCAATTCACAAACCTGCAGTTATAAATGATAACTCTCGTCCACAAATATATTGAGGGAAGGCAACGAAGAGGATTTGAAATCAAGGCAGAATTGCAGGAAACAGATTTCAGGAAGTAGATTCGAATCGCATTTAAAGCACATGAAAAGTGGCAAAACGTTGACAATGATGCCCTTGGCCAAAAAGGGCGTATGCGTTTTTTCCTGAATATATTCAGGAAAAAACGCATACGCCCTTTTTGGCCAACCAAGCAACCTGGAAAGGCAAATCAGCGCTACAAACAAGTCTCGCTTCCCATCGGTCAAAAGGGCCATGCTGAAAAAAGTGTCAAAACCAGAAATGCAGGACAGGCCATGGAGAAATGGGAGCCTTGCTACACTGATGGGCGGGATGTAAATTGCCAAGAGCCACTCTGGAGAAGTGTCCGGTGAGTCCTGAAACATCTGAAAAACACAGCTTAGAGAGCATAGGGCACTTCCACTCATGGGGGTATAAATTGGGAAAATGAAAAATCAGCAAGACACAAGCACCCCAAAGTTTAGGGCTGCTCTGTTGACAAGGACCTCCACTTCATTCCACCTTCAATATCCCAGGAAAGAGAAAAATGGATAAAGAAGTTGTGGTCCTTATGTACAATGGAATATCTCTCAGCCATGAAATCAATGTCATAAGGCTAGTAGCAGCATGATGAGTGGATTAAGGTATGACGATTCTAAGTGAAATAAGTCACACAGAAAAGGACACTTCTCATAAGGTATCACTGATAGAGGGAATGTAAAAACCGTTACACTTGAACTGAATTACAAAACAGAACAGAGTCACACATGCAGAAAACACACTATGGCTGCTTAACGGGAAAGGTGAGGTGGGGTGATACATAAAACAAGGGTTTCAAATTAGCTCAGATACCGTTCCATAAACCCAATATGTAATAGACAAGACCTACTCCTTGCTCAGAGAACTGGACTCAACACGCCCTATTCACCGCACAAGAATATATCTGACTAGTAATAATCGTAAAGCCTATGTATTGATATCTCTCTGTTAGTGTGTCAAGTGGGTGTAAAGCGGCATAAACACAGCAGTGAAAAGCAGCTAAATCCCATTATGAAAATAAATTACTTTGAAAAACCCATGAAACAAAGACAGTGAACGAGAGAGGAATTCTTACACAATGCGTTCAGGGGCTGTGATGCAACCTGGATTGACCATATCTAGACCCACAGCTGGATGAGACATAAGGGTGGACACTCTTGGGGCTGAGAGGTTTGGTGAGGTTGGGTGAGCAAACGCAGACCCTTTAAAGTAATACTGCATGGTACCCATCGCATGGGTCCCAAATCTCCAGCTTCAAGGGCATCTTCCTACATCAAAAACATGCATGAGAAACCCAGAAGATGGTACACCGTGTGATGGGGAAAGGTTTCTAAAACGCACCTCATTTCTCATCTCCTTGTGCCCGGGTTCGCCATTCCAGCCGCTTTACTAGCAAGCTCCCTACTTGGAGCATCAGCACCTTTAACCTCCTGTTCCGTACAGGTTGCAATTTGTCCTGAGGATAAACGGGAAGACGTGGAACCAACGAGAGACTAGCTCTTGGTGTTGGGACAGGCACAGGTCACTCTATTTTCCCATCAGAAAGAAGAATTAACCACAGGCCCAGCCTGCCCCCCGGAACCAGAACAGGGCCTGAAGCCATTCTGTGATTTTGCGGCCAGCTCCCATAAAAACGAGTTGTAAAATGGAGGTTCAGGGCACTGCAATTCACAAACCTGCAGTTATAAATGATAACTCTCGTCCACAAATATATTGAGGGAAGGCAACGAAGAGGATTTGAAATCAAGGCAGAATTGCAGGAAACAGATTTCAGGAAGTAGATTCGAATCGCATTTAAAGCACATGAAAAGCGGCAAAACGTTGACAATGATGCCCTTGGCCAAAAAGGGCGTATGCGTTTTTTCCTGAATATATTCAGGAAAAAACGCATACGCCCTTTTTGGCCAACCAAGCAACCTGGAAAGGCAAATCAGCGCTACAAACAAGTCTCGCTTCCCATCGGTCAAAAGGGCCATGCTGAAAAAAGTATCAAAACCAGAAATGCAGGACAGGCCATGGAGAAATGGGAGCCTTGCTACACTGATGGGCGGGATGTAAATTGCCAACAGCCACTCTGGAGAAGTGTACGGTGAGTCCTGAAACATCTGAAAAACACAGCTTAGAGAGCATAGGGCACTTCCACTCATGGGGGTATGAATTGGGAAAATGAAAAATCAGCAAGACACAAGCACCCCAAAGTTGAGGGCTGCTCTGTTGACAAGGACCTCCACTTCATTCCACCTTAAATATCCCAGGAAAGAGAAAAATGGGTAAAGAAGTTGTGGTCCTTATGTACAATGAAATATCACTCAGCCATGAAATCAATGTCATAAGGCTAGTAGCAGCATGATGAGTGGATTTAGGTACGACGATTCTAAGTGAAATAAGTCACACAGAAAAGGACACTTCTCATAAGGTATCACTGATAGAGGGAATGTAAAAACCGTTACACTTGAACTGAATTACAAAACAGAACAGAGTCACACATGCAGAAAACACACTATGGCTGCTTAACGGGAAAGGTGAGGTGGGGTGATACATAAAACAAGGGTATCAAATTAGCTCAGATACCGTTCCATAAACCCAATATGTAATAGACAAGACCTACTCCTTGCTCAGAGAACTGGACTCAACACGCCCTATTCACCGCACAAGATTATATCTGACTAGTAATAATCGTAAAGCCTATGTATTGATATCTCTCTGTTAGTGTGTCAAGTGGGTGTAAAGCGGCATAAACACAGCAGTGAAAAGCAGCTAAATCCCATTATGAAAATAAATTACTTTGAAAAACCCATGAAACAAAGACAGTGAACGAGAGAGGAATTCTTACACAATGCGTTCAGGGGCTGTGATACAACCTGGATTGACCATATCTAGACCCACAGCTGGATGAGACATAAGGGTGGACACTCTTGGGGCTGAGAGGTTTGGTGAGGTTGGGTGAGCAAACGCAGACACTTTAAAGTAATACTGCGTGGTACCCATCGCATGGGTCCCAAATCTCCAGCTTCAAGGGCATCTTCCTACATCAAAAACATGCATGAGAAACCCATAAGATGGTACACCGTGTGATGGGGAAAGGTTTGTAAAACGCACCTCATTTCTCATCGCCTTGTGCCCGGGTTCGCCATTCCAGCCGCTTTACTAGCAAGCTCCCTACTTGGAGCATCAGCACCTTTAACCTCCTGTTCCGTACAGGTTGCAATTTGTCCTGAGGATAAACGGGAAGACGTGGAACCAACGAGAGACTAGCTCTTGGTGTTGGGACAGGCACAGGTCACTCTATTTTCCCATAAGAAAGAAGAATTAACCACAGGCTCAGCCTACCCCCCGGAACCAGAACAGGGCCTGAAGCCATTCTGCGATTTTGTGGCCAGCTCCCATAAAAACGAGTTGTAAAATGGAGGTTCAGGGCACTGCAATTCACAAACCTGCAGTTATAAATGATAACTCTCGTCCACAAATATATTGAGGGAAGGCAAAGAAGAGGATTTGAAATCAAGGCAGAATTGCACGAAACAGATTTCAGGAGGTAGATACGAATCGCCTTTAAAGCACATGAAAAGCGGCAAAACGTTGACAATGATGCCCTTGGCCAAAAAGGGCGTATGCGTTTTTTCCTGAATATATTCAGGAAAAAACGCATACGCCCTTTTTGGCCAACCAAGCAACCTGGAAAGGCAAATCAGCGCTACAGAGAAGTCTCGCTTCCCATCGGTCAAAAGGGCCATGCTGAAAAAAGTGTCAAAACCAGAAATGCAGGACAGGCCATGGAGAAATGGGAGCCTTGCTACACTGATGGGCGGGATGTAAATTGCCAACAGCCACTCTGGAGAAGTGTACGGTGTGTCCTGAAACATCTGAAAAACACAGCTTAGAGAGCATAGGGCACTTCCACTCATGGGGGTATAAATTGGGAAAATGAAAAATCAGCAAGACACAAGCACCCCAAAGTTGAGGGCTGCTCTGTTGACAAGGACCTCCACTTCATTCCACCTTCAATATCCCAGGAAAGAGAAAAATGGATAAAGAAGTTGTGGTCCTTATGTACAATGGAATATCACTCAGCCATGAAATCAATGTCATAAGGTTAGTAGCAGCATGATGAGTGGATTTAGGTACGACGATTCTAAGTGAAATAAGTCACACAGAAAAGGACACTTCTCATAAGGTATCACTGATAGAGGGAATGTAAAAACCGTTACACTTGAACTGAATTACAAAACAGAACAGAGTCACACATGCAGAAAACACACTATGGCTGCTTAACGGGAAAGGTGAGGTGGGGTGATACATAAAACAAGGGTATCAAATTAGCTCAGATACCGTTCCATAAACCCAATATGTAGTAGACAAGACCTACTCCTTGCTCAGAGAACTGGACTCAACACGCCCTATTCACCGCACAAGAATATATCTGACTAGTAATAATCTTGAAACCTATGTATTGATATCTCTCTGTTAGTGTGTCAAGTGGGTGTAAAGCGGCATAAACACAGCAGTGAAAAGGAGCTAAACCCCATTATAAAAATAAATTACTTTGAAACACCCATGAAACAAAGACAGTGAAAGAGAGAGAAATTCTTACACAATGCGTTCAGGGGCTGTGATGCAACCTGGATTGACCATATCTAGACTCACAGCTGGATCAGACATAAGGGTGGACACTCTTGGGGCTGAGAGGTTTGGTGAGGTTGGGTGAGCAAACGCAGACCCTTTAAAGTAATACTGCATGGTACCCATCGCATGGGTCCCAAATCTCCAGCTTCAAGGGCATCTTCCTACATCAAAAACATGCATGAGAAACCCAGAAGATGGTACACAGTGTGATGGGGAAAGGTTTCTAAAACGCACCTCATTTCTCATCGCCTTGTGCCCGGGTTCGCCATTCCAGCCGCTTTACTAGCAAGCTCCCTACTTGGAGCATCAGCACCTTTAACCTCCTGTTCCGTACAGGTTGCAATTTGTCCTGAGGATAAACGGGAAGACGTGGAACCAACGAGAGACTAGCTCTTGGTGTTGGGACAGGCACAGGTCACTCTATTTTCCCATCAGAAAGAAGAATTAACCACAGGCTCAGCCTGCCCCCCGGAACCAGAAGAGGGCCTGAAGCCATTCTGCGATTTTGCGGCCAGCTCCCATAAAAACGAGTTGTAAAATGGAGGTTCAGGGCACTGCAATTCACAAACCTGCAGAGTTATAAATGATAACTCTCGTCCACAAATATATTGAGGGAAGGCAAAGAAGAGGATTTGAAATCAAGGCAGAATTGCAGGAAAGAGATTTCAGGAGGTAGATTCGAATCGCATTTAAAGCACATGAAAAGCGGCAAAACGTTGACAATGATGCCCTTGGCCAAAAAGGGCGTATGCGTTTTTTCCTGAATATATTCAGGAAAAAACGCATACGCCCTTTTTGGCCAACCAAGCAACCTGGAAAGGCAAATCAGCGCTACAAAGAAGTCTCGCTTCCCATCGGTCAAAAGGGCCATGCTGAAAAAAGTGTCAAAACCAGAAATGCAGGACAGGCCATGGAGAAATGGGAGCCTTGCTACACTGATGGGCGGGATGTAAATTGCCAACAGCCACTCTGGAGAAGTGTACGGTGAGTCCTGAAACATCTAAAAAACACAGCTTAGAGAGCATAGGGCACTTCCACTCATGGGGGTATGAATTGGGAAAATGAAAAATCAGCAAGACACAAGCACCCCAAAGTTGAGGGCTGCTCTGTTGACAAGGACCTCCACTTCATTCCACCTTAAATATCCCAGGAAAGAGAAAAATGGGTAAAGAAGTTGTGGTCCTTATGTACAATGGAATATCACTCAGCCATGAAATCAATGTCATAAGGCTAGTAGCAGCATGATGAGTGGATTTAGGTACGACGATTCTAAGTGAAATAAGTCACACAGAAAAGGACACTTCTCATAAGGTATCACTTATAGAGGGAATGTAAAAACCGTTACACTTGAACTGAATTACAAAACAGAACAGAGTCACACATGCAGAAAACACACTATGGCTGCTTAACGGGAAAGGTGAGGTGGGGTGATACATAAAACAAGGGTATCAAATTAGCTCAGATACCGTTCCATAAACCCAATATGTAATAGACAAGACCTACTCCTTGCTCAGAGAACTGGACTCAACACGCCCTATTCACCGCACAAGAATATATCTGACTAATAATAATCGTAAAACCTATGTATTGATATCTCTCTGTTAGTGTGTCAAGTGGGTGTAAAGCGGCATAAACACAGCAGTGAAAAGCAGCTAAACCCCATTATAAAAATAAATTACTTTGAAACACCCATGAAACAAAGACAGTGAAAGAGAGAGAAATACTTACACAATGCGTTCAGGGGCTGTGATGCAACCTGGATTGACCATATCTAGACTCACAGCTGGATCAGACATAAGGGTGGACACTCTTGGGGCTGAGAGGTTTGGTGAGGTTGGGTGAGCAAACGCAGACCCTTTAAAGTAATACTGCATGGTACCCATCGCATGGGTCCCAAATCTCCAGCTTCAAGGGCATCTTCCTACATCAAAAACATGCATGAGAAACCCAGAAGATGGTACACAGTGTGATGGGGAAAGGTTTCTAAAACGCACCTCATTTCTCATCGCCTTGTGCCCGGGTTCGCCATTCCAGCCGCTTTACTAGCAAGCTCCCTACTTGGAGCATCAGCACCTTTAACCTCCTGTTCCGTACAGGTTGCAATTTGTCCTGAGGATAAACGGGAAGACGTGGAACCAACGAGAGACTAGCTCTTGGTGTTGGGACAGGCACAGGTCACTCTATTTTCCCATCAGAAAGAAGAATTAACCACAGGCTCAGCCTGCCCCCCGGAACCAGAAGAGGGCCTGAAGCCATTCTGTGATTTTGCGGCCAGCTCCCATAAAAACGAGTTGTAAAATGGAGGTTCAGGGCACTGCAATTCACAAACCTGCAGAGTTATAAATGATAACTCTCGTCCACAAATATATTGAGGGAAGGCAAAGAAGAGGATTTGAAATCAAGGCAGAATTGCAGGAAAGATATTTCAGGAGGTAGATTCGAATCGCATTTAAAGCACATGAAAAGCGGCAAAACGTTGACAATGATGCCCTTGGCCAAAAAGGGCGTATGCGTTTTTTCCTGAATATATTCAGGAAAAAACGCATACGCCCTTTTTGGCCAACCAAGCAACCTGGAAAGGCAAATCAGCGCTACAAAGAAGTCTCGCTTCCCATCGGTCAAAAGGGCCATGCTGAAAAAAGTGTCAAAACCAGAAATGCAGGACAGGCCATGGAGAAATGGGAGCCTTGCTACACTGATGGGCGGGATGTAAATTGCCAACAGCCACTCTGGAGAAGTGTACGGTGAGTCCTGAAACATCTAAAAAACACAGCTTAGAGAGCATAGGGCACTTCCACTCATGGGGGTATGAATTGGGAAAATGAAAAATCAGCAAGACACAAGCACCCCAAAGTTGAGGGCTGCTCTGTTGACAAGGACCTCCACTTCATTCCACCTTAAATATCCCAGGAAAGAGAAAAATGGGTAAAGAAGTTGTGGTCCTTATGTACAATGGAATATCACTCAGCCATGAAATCAATGTCATAAGGCTAGTAGCAGCATGATGAGTGGATTTAGGTACGACGATTCTAAGTGAAATAAGTCACACAGAAAAGGACACTTCTCATAAGGTATCACTGATAGAGGGAATGTAAAAACCGTTACACTTGAACTGAATTACAAAACAGAACAGAGTCACACATGCAGAAAACACACTATGGCTGCTTAACGGGAATGGTGAGGTGGGGTGATACATAAAACAAGGGTATCAAATTAGCTCAGATACCATTCCATAAACCCAATATGTAATAGACAAGACCTACTCCTTGCTCAGAGAACTGGACTCAACACGCCCTATTCACCGCACAAGAATATATCTGACTAATAATAATCGTAAAACCTATGTATTGATATCTCTCTGTTAGTGTGTCAAGTGGGTGTAAAGCGGCATAAACACAGCAGTGAAAAGCAGCTAAACCCCATTATAAAAATAAATTACTTTGAAACACCCATGAAACAAAGACAGTGAAAGAGAGAGAAATTCTTACACAATGCGTTCAGGGGCTGTGATGCAACCTGGATTGACCATATCTAGACTCACAGCTGGATCAGACATAAGGGTGGACACTCTTGGGGCTGAGAGGTTTGGTGAGGTTGGGTGAGCAAACGCAGACCCTTTAAAGTAATACTGCATGATACCCATCGCATGGGTCCCAAATCTCCAGGTTCAAGGGCATCTTCCTACATCAAAAACATGCATGAGAAACCCAGAAGATGGTACACCGTGTGATGGGGAAAGGTTTCTAAAACGCACCTCATTTCTCATCGCCTTGTGCCCGGGTTCGCCATTCCAGCCGCTTTACTAGCAAGCTCCCTACTTGGAGCATCAGCACCTTTAACCTCCTGTTCCGTACAGGTTGCAATTTGTCCTGAGGATAAACGGGAAGACGTGGAACCAACGAGAGACTAGCTCTTGGTGTTGGGACAGGCACAGGTCACTCTATTTTCCCATCAGGAAGAAGAATTAACCACAGGCTCAGCCTGCCCCCCGGAACCAGAACAGGGCCTGAAGCCATTCTGCGATTTTGCCGCCAGCTCCCATAAAAACGAGTTGTAAAATGGAGGTTCAGGGCACTGCAATTCACAAACCTGCAGAGTTATAAATGATAACTCTCGTCCACAAATATATTGAGGGAAGGCAAAGAAGAGGATTTGAAATCAAGGCAGAATTGCAGGAAAGAGATTTCAGGAGGTAGATTCGAATCGCCTTTAAAGCACATGAAAAGCGGCAAAACGTTGACAATGATGCCCTTGGCCAAAAAGGGCGTATGCGTTTTTTCCTGAATATATTCAGGAAAAAACGCATACGCCCTTTTTGGCCAACCAAGCAACCTGGAAAGGCAAATGAGCGCTACAAACAAGTCTCGCTTCCCATCGGTCAAAAGGGCCATGCTGAAAAAAGTGTCAAAACCAGAAATGCAGGACAGGCCATGGAGAAATGGGAGCCTTGCTACACTGATGGGCGGGATGTAAATTGCCAACAGCCACTCTGGAGAAGTGTACGGTGAGTCCTGAAACATCTGAAAAACACAGCTTAGAGAGCATAGGGCACTTCCACTCATGGGGGTATGAATTGGGAAAATGAAAAATCAGCAAGACACAAGCACCCCAAAGTTTAGGGCTGCTCTGTTGACAAGGACCTCCACTTCATTCCACCTTAAATATCTCAGGAAAGAGAAAAATGGGTAAAGAAGTTGTGGTCCTTATGTACAATGGAATATCACTCAGCCATGAAATCAATGTCATAAGGCTAGTAGCAGCATGATGAGTGGATTTAGGTACGACGATTCTAAGTGAAATAAGTCACACAGAAAAGGACACTTCTCATAAGGTATCACTGATAGAGGGAATGTAAAAACCGTTACACTTGAACTGAATTACAAAACAGAACAGAGTCACACATGCAGAAAACACACTATGGCTGCTTAACGGGAAAGGTGAGGTGGGGTGATACATAAAACAAGGGTATCAAATTAGCTCAGATACCGTTCCATAAACCCAATATGTAATAGACAAGACCTACTCCTTGCTCAGTCAACTGGACTCAACACGCCCTATTCACCGCACAAGAATATATCTGACTAATAATAATCGTAAAACCTATGTATTGATATCTCTCTGTTAGTGTGTCAAGTGGGTGTAAAGCGGCATAAACACAGCAGTGAAAAGCAGCTAAACCCCATTATAAAAATAAATTACTTTGAAACACCCATGAAACAAAGACAGTGAAAGAGAGAGAAATTCTTACACAATGCGTTCAGGGGCTGTGATGCAACCTGGATTGACCATATCTAGACGCACAGCTGGATGAGACATAAGGGTGGACACTCTTGGGGCTGAGAGGTTTGGTGAGGTTGGGTGAGCAAACGCAGACCCTTTAAAGTAATACTGCATGATACCCATCGCATGGGTCCCAAATCTTCAGGTTCAAGGGCATCTTCCTACATCAAAAACATGCATGAGAAACCCAGAAGATGGTACACCGTGTGATGGGGAAAGGTTTCTAAAACGCACCTCATTTCTCATCGCCTTGTGCCCGGGTTCGCCATTCCAGCCGCTTTACTAGCAAGCTCCCTACTTGGAGCATCAGCACCTTTAACCTCCTGTTCCGTACAGGTTGCAATTTGTCCTGAGGATAAACGGGAAGACGTGGAACCAACGAGAGACTAGCTCTTGGTGTTGGGACAGGCACAGGTCACTCTATTTTCCCATCAGAAAGAAGAATTAACCACAGGCTCAGCCTGCCCCCCGGAACCAGAACAGGGCCTGAAGCCATTCTGCGATTTTGCCGCCAGCTCCCATAAAAACGAGTTGTAAAATGGAGGTTCAGGGCACTGCAATTCACAAACCTGCAGAGTTATAAATGATAACTCTCGTCCACAAATATATTGAGGGAAGGCAAAGAAGAGGATTTGAAATCAAGGCAGAATTGCAGGAAAGAGATTTCAGGAGGTAGATTCGAATCGCCTTTAAAGCACATGAAAAGCGGCAAAACGTTGACAATGATGCCCTTGGCCAAAAAGGGCGTATGCGTTTTTTCCTGAATATATTCAGGAAAAAACGCATACGCCCTTTTTGGCCAACCAAGCAACCTGGAAAGGCAAATCAGCGCTACAGAGAAGTCTCGCTTCCCATCGGTCAAAAGGGCCATGCTGAAAAAAGTGTCAAAACCAGAAATGCAGGACAGGCCATGGAGAAATGGGAGCCTTGCTACACTGATGGGCGGGATGTAAATTGCCAACAGCCACTCTGGAGAAGTGTACGGTGTGTCCTGAAACATCTGAAAAACACAGCTTAGAGAGCATAGGGCACTTCCACTCATGGGGGTATAAATTGGGAAAATGAAAAATCAGCAAGACACAAGCACCCCAAAGTTGAGGGCTGCTCTGTTGACAAGGACCTCCACTTCATTCCACCTTCAATATCCCAGGAAAGAGAAAAATGGATAAAGAAGTTGTGGTCCTTATGTACAATGGAATATCACTCAGCCATGAAATCAATGTCATAAGGTTAGTAGCAGCATGATGAGTGGATTTAGGTACGACGATTCTAAGTGAAATAAGTCACACAGAAAAGGACACTTCTCATAAGGTATCACTGATAGAGGGAATGTAAAAACCGTTACACTTGAACTGAATTACAAAACAGAACAGAGTCACACATGCAGAAAACACACTATGGCTGCTTAACGGGAAAGGTGAGGTGGGGTGATACATAAAACAAGGGTATCAAATTAGCTCAGATACCGTTCCATAAACCCAATATGTAATAGACAAGACCTACTCCTTGCTCAGAGAACTGGACTCAACACGCCCTATTCACCGCACAAGATTATATCTGACTAGTAATAATCGTAAAGCCTATGTATTGATGTCTCTCTGTTAGTGTGTCAAGTAGGTGTAAAGCGGCATAAACACAGCAGTGAAAAGCAGCTAAATCCCATTATGAAAATAAATTACTTTGAAAAACCCATGAAACAAAGACAGTGAACGAGAGAGGAATTCTTACACAATGCGTTCAGGGGCTGTGATGCAACCTGGATTGACCATATCTAGACCCACAGCTGGATGAGACATAAGGGTGGACACTCTTGGGGCTGAGAGGTTTGGTGAGGTTGGGTGAGCAAACGCAGACCCTTTAAAGTAATACTGCATGGTACCCATCGCATGGGTCCCAAATCTCCAGCTTCAAGGGCATCTTCCTACATCAAAACATGCATGAGAATCCCAGAAGATGGTACACCGTGTGATGGGGAAAGGTTTCTAAAACGCACCTCATTTCTCATCGCCTTGTGCCCGGGTTCGCCATTCCAGCCGCTTTACTAGCAAGCTCCCTACTTGGAGCATCAGCACCTTTAACCTCCTGTTCCGTACAGGTTGCAATTTGTCCTGAGGATAAACGGGAAGACGTGGAACCAACGAGAGACTAGCTCTTGGTGTTGGGACAGGCACAGGTCACTCTATTTTCCCATCAGAAAGAAGAATTAACCACAGGCTCAGCCTGCCCCCCGGAACCAGAACAGGGCCTGAAGCCATTCTGCGATTTTACGGCCAGCTCCCATAAAAACGAATTGTAAAATGGAGGTTCAGGGCACTGCAATTCACAAACCTGCAGAGTTATAAATGATAACTCTCGTCCACAAATATATTGAGGGAAGGCAAAGAAGAGGATTTGAAATCAAGGCAGAATTGCAGGAAAGAGATTTCAGGAGGTAGATTCGAATCGCATTTAAAGCACATGAAAAGCGGCAAAACGTTGACAATGATGCCCTTGGCCAAAAAGGGCGTATGCGTTTTTTCCTGAATATATTCAGGAAAAAACGCATACGCCCTTTTTGGCCAACCAAGCAACCTGGAAAGGCAAATCAGCGCTACAAACAAGTCTCGCTTCCCATCGGTCAAAAGGGCCATGCTGAAAAAAGTGTCAAAACCAGAAATGCAGGACAGGCCATGGAGAAATGGGAGCCTTGCTACACTGATGGGCGGGATGTAAATTGCCAACAGCCACTCTGGAGAAGTGTACGGTGAGTCCTGAAACATCTGAAAAACACAGCTTAGAGAGCATAGGGCACTTCCACTCATGGGGGTATGAATTGGGAAAATGAAAAATCAGCAAGACACAAGCACCCCAAAGTTTAGGGCTGCTCTGTTGACAAGGACCTCCACTTCATTCCACCTTAAATATCCCAGGAAAGAGAAAAATGGGTAAAGAAGTTGTGGTCCTTATGTACAATGGAATATCACTCAGCCATGAAATCAATGTCATAAGGCTAGTAGCAGCATGATGAGTGGATTTAGGTACGACGATTCTAAGTGAAATAAGTCACACAGAAAAGGACACTTCTCATAAGGTATCACTGATAGAGGGAATGTAAAAACCGTTACACTTGAACTGAATTACAAAACAGAACAGAGTCACACATGCAGAAAACACACTATGGCTGCTTAACGGGAAAGGTGAGGTGGGGTGATACATAAAACAAGGGTATCAAATTAGCTCAGATACCGTTCCATAAACCCAATATGTAATAGACAAGACCTACTCCTTGCTCAGTCAACTGGACTCAACACGCCCTATTCACCGCACAAGAATATATCTGACTAATAATAATCGTAAAACCTATGTATTGATATCTCTCTGTTAGTGTGTCAAGTGGGTGTAAAGCGGCATAAACACAGCAGTGAAAAGCAGCTAAACCCCATTATAAAAATAAATTACTTTGAAACACCCATGAAACAAAGACAGTGAAAGAGAGAGAAATTCTTACACAATGCGTTCAGGGGCTGTGATGCAACCTGGATTGACCATATCTAGACGCACAGCTGGATGAGACATAAGGGTGGACACTCTTGGGGCTGAGAGGTTTGGTGAGGTTGGGTGAGCAAACGCAGACCCTTTAAAGTAATACTGCATGATACCCATCGCATGGGTCCCAAATCTTCAGGTTCAAGGGCATCTTCCTACATCAAAAACATGCATGAGAAACCCAGAAGATGGTACACCGTGTGATGGGGAAAGGTTTCTAAAACGCACCTCATTTCTCATCGCCTTGTGCCCGGGTTCGCCATTCCAGCCGCTTTACTAGCAAGCTCCCTACTTGGAGCATCAGCACCTTTAACCTCCTGTTCCGTACAGGTTGCAATTTGTCCTGAGGATAAACGGGAAGACGTGGAACCAACGAGAGACTAGCTCTTGGTGTTGGGACAGGCACAGGTCACTCTATTTTCCCATCAGAAAGAAGAATTAACCACAGGCTCAGCCTGCCCCCCGGAACCAGAACAGGGCCTGAAGCCATTCTGCGATTTTGCCGCCAGCTCCCATAAAAACGAGTTGTAAAATGGAGGTTCAGGGCACTGCAATTCACAAACCTGCAGAGTTATAAATGATAACTCTCGTCCACAAATATATTGAGGGAAGGCAAAGAAGAGGATTTGAAATCAAGGCAGAATTGCAGGAAAGAGATTTCAGGAGGTAGATTCGAATCGCCTTTAAAGCACATGAAAAGCGGCAAAACGTTGACAATGATGCCCTTGGCCAAAAAGGGCGTATGCGTTTTTTCCTGAATATATTCAGGAAAAAACGCATACGCCCTTTTTGGCCAACCAAGCAACCTGGAAAGGCAAATCAGCGCTACAGAGAAGTCTCGCTTCCCATCGGTCAAAAGGGCCATGCTGAAAAAAGTGTCAAAACCAGAAATGCAGGACAGGCCATGGAGAAATGGGAGCCTTGCTACACTGATGGGCGGGATGTAAATTGCCAACAGCCACTCTGGAGAAGTGTACGGTGTGTCCTGAAACATCTGAAAAACACAGCTTAGAGAGCATAGGGCACTTCCACTCATGGGGGTATAAATTGGGAAAATGAAAAATCAGCAAGACACAAGCACCCCAAAGTTGAGGGCTGCTCTGTTGACAAGGACCTCCACTTCATTCCACCTTCAATATCCCAGGAAAGAGAAAAATGGATAAAGAAGTTGTGGTCCTTATGTACAATGGAATATCACTCAGCCATGAAATCAATGTCATAAGGTTAGTAGCAGCATGATGAGTGGATTTAGGTACGACGATTCTAAGTGAAATAAGTCACACAGAAAAGGACACTTCTCATAAGGTATCACTGATAGAGGGAATGTAAAAACCGTTACACTTGAACTGAATTACAAAACAGAACAGAGTCACACATGCAGAAAACACACTATGGCTGCTTAACGGGAAAGGTGAGGTGGGGTGATACATAAAACAAGGGTATCAAATTAGCTCAGATACCGTTCCATAAACCCAATATGTAATAGACAAGACCTACTCCTTGCTCAGAGAACTGGACTCAACACGCCCTATTCACCGCACAAGATTATATCTGACTAGTAATAATCGTAAAGCCTATGTATTGATGTCTCTCTGTTAGTGTGTCAAGTAGGTGTAAAGCGGCATAAACACAGCAGTGAAAAGCAGCTAAATCCCATTATGAAAATAAATTACTTTGAAAAACCCATGAAACAAAGACAGTGAACGAGAGAGGAATTCTTACACAATGCGTTCAGGGGCTGTGATGCAACCTGGATTGACCATATCTAGACCCACAGCTGGATGAGACATAAGGGTGGACACTCTTGGGGCTGAGAGGTTTGGTGAGGTTGGGTGAGCAAACGCAGACCCTTTAAAGTAATACTGCATGGTACCCATCGCATGGGTCCCAAATCTCCAGCTTCAAGGGCATCTTCCTACATCAAAACATGCATGAGAATCCCAGAAGATGGTACACCGTGTGATGGGGAAAGGTTTCTAAAACGCACCTCATTTCTCATCGCCTTGTGCCCGGGTTCGCCATTCCAGCCGCTTTACTAGCAAGCTCCCTACTTGGAGCATCAGCACCTTTAACCTCCTGTTCCGTACAGGTTGCAATTTGTCCTGAGGATAAACGGGAAGACGTGGAACCAACGAGAGACTAGCTCTTGGTGTTGGGACAGGCACAGGTCACTCTATTTTCCCATCAGAAAGAAGAATTAACCACAGGCTCAGCCTGCCCCCCGGAACCAGAACAGGGCCTGAAGCCATTCTGCGATTTTACGGCCAGCTCCCATAAAAACGAATTGTAAAATGGAGGTTCAGGGCACTGCAATTCACAAACCTGCAGAGTTATAAATGATAACTCTCGTCCACAAATATATTGAGGGAAGGCAAAGAAGAGGATTTGAAATCAAGGCAGAATTGCAGGAAAGAGATTTCAGGAGGTAGATTCGAATCGCATTTAAAGCACATGAAAAGCGGCAAAACGTTGACAATGATGCCCTTGGCCAAAAAGGGCGTATGCGTTTTTTCCTGAATATATTCAGGAAAAAACGCATACGCCCTTTTTGGCCAACCAAGCAACCTGGAAAGGCAAATCAGCGCTACAAACAAGTCTCGCTTCCCATCGGTCAAAAGGGCCATGCTGAAAAAAGTGTCAAAACCAGAAATGCAGGACAGGCCATGGAGAAATGGGAGCCTTGCTACACTGATGGGCGGGATGTAAATTGCCAACAGCCACTCTGGAGAAGTGTACGGTGAGTCCTGAAACATCTGAAAAACACAGCTTAGAGAGCATAGGGCACTTCCACTCATGGGGGTATGAATTGGGAAAATGAAAAATCAGCAAGACACAAGCACCCCAAAGTTTAGGGCTGCTCTGTTGACAAGGACCTCCACTTCATTCCACCTTAAATATCCCAGGAAAGAGAAAAATGGGTAAAGAAGTTGTGGTCCTTATGTACAATGGAATATCACTCAGCCATGAAATCAATGTCATAAGGCTAGTAGCAGCATGATGAGTGGATTTAGGTACGACGATTCTAAGTGAAATAAGTCACACAGAAAAGGACACTTCTCATAAGGTATCACTGATAGAGGGAATGTAAAAACCGTTACACTTGAACTGAATTACAAAACAGAACAGAGTCACACATGCAGAAAACACACTATGGCTGCTTAACGGGAAAGGTGAGGTGGGGTGATACATAAAACAAGGGTTTCAAATTAGCTCAGATACCGTTCCATAAACCCAATATGTAATAGACAAGACCTACTCCTTGCTCAGAGAACTGGACTCAACACGCCCTATTCACCGCACAAGAATATATCTGACTAGTAATAATCGTAAAGCCTATGTATTGATATCTCTCTGTTAGTGTGTCAAGTGGGTGTAAAGCGGCATAAACACAGCAGTGAAAAGCAGCTAAATCCCATTATGAAAATAAATTACTTTGAAAAACCCATGAAACAAAGACAGTGAACGAGAGAGGAATTCTTACACAACGCGTTCAGGGGCTGTGATGCAACCTGGATTGACCATATCTAGACGCACAGCTGGATGAGACATAAGGGTGGACACTCTTGGGGCTGAGAGGTTTGGTGAGGTTGGGTGAGCAAACGCAGACCCTTTAAAGTAATACTGCATGGTACCCATCGCATGGGTCCCAAATCTCCAGCTTCAAGGGCATCTTCCTACATCGAAAACATGCATGAGAAACCCAGAAGATGGTACACCGTGTGATGGGGAAAGGTTTCTAAAACGCACCTCATTTCTCATCTCCTTGTGCCCGGGTTCGCCATTCCAGCCGCTTTACTAGCAAGCTCCCTACTTGGAGCATCAGCACCTTTAACCTCCTGTTCCGTACAGGTTGCAATTTGTCCTGAGGATAAACGGGAAGACGTGGAACCAACGAGAGACTAGCTCTTGGTGTTGGGACAGGCACAGGTCACTCTATTTTCCCATCAGAAAGAAGAATTAACCACAGGCTCAGCCTGCCCCCCGGAACCAGAACAGGGCCTGAATCCATTCTGTGATTTTGCGGCCAGCTCCCATAAAAACGAGTTGTAAAATGGAGGTTCAGGGCACTGCAATTCACAAACCTGCAGTTATAAATGATAACTCTCGTCCACAAATATATTGAGGGAAGGCAACGAAGAGGATTTGAAATCAAGGCAGAATTGCAGGAAACAGATTTCAGGAAGTAGATTCGAATCGCATTTAAAGCACATGAAAAGTGGCAAAACGTTGACAATGATGCCCTTGGCCAAAAAGGACGTATGCGTTTTTTCCTGAATATATTCAGGAAAAAAAGCATACGCCCTTTTTGGCCAACCAAGCAACCTGGAAAGGCAAATCAGCGCTACAAACAAGTCTCGCTTCCCATCGGTCAAAAGGGCCATGCTGAAAAAAGTGTCAAAACCAGAAATGCAGGACAGGCCATGGAGAAATGGGAGCCTTGCTACACTGATGGGCGGGATGTAAATTGCCAACAGCCACTCTGGAGAAGTGTACGGTGTGTCCTGAAACATCTGAAAAACACAGCTTAGAGAGCATAGGGCACTTCCACTCATGGGGGTATAAATTGGGAAAATGAAAAATCAGCAAGACACAAGCACCCCAAAGTTGAGGGCTGCTCTGTTGACAAGGACCTCCACTTCATTCCACCTTCAATATCCCAGGAAAGAGAAAAATGGATAAAGAAGTTGTGGTCCTTATGTACAATGGAATATCACTCAGCCATGAAATCAATGTCATAAGGTTAGTAGCAGCATGATGAGTGGATTTAGGTACGACGATTCTAAGTGAAATAAGTCACACAGAAAAGGACACTTCTCATAAGGTATCACTGATAGAGGGAATGTAAAAACCGTTACACTTGAACTGAATTACAAAACAGAACAGAGTCACACATGCAGAAAACACACTATGGCTGCTTAACGGGAAAGGTGAGGTGGGGTGATACATAAAACAAGGGTATCAAATTAGCTCAGATACCGTTCCATAAACCCAATATGTAATAGACAAGACCTACTCCTTGCTCAGAGAACTGGACTCAACACGCCCTATTCACCGCACAAGATTATATCTGACTAGTAATAATCGTAAAGCCTATGTATTGATGTCTCTCTGTTAGTGTGTCAAGTAGGTGTAAAGCGGCATAAACACAGCAGTGAAAAGCAGCTAAATCCCATTATGAAAATAAATTACTTTGAAAAACCCATGAAACAAAGACAGTGAACGAGAGAGGAATTCTTACACAATGCGTTCAGGGGCTGTGATGCAACCTGGATTGACCATATCTAGACCCACAGCTGGATGAGACATAAGGGTGGACACTCTTGGGGCTGAGAGGTTTGGTGAGGTTGGGTGAGCAAACGCAGACCCTTTAAAGTAATACTGCATGGTACCCATCGCATGGGTCCCAAATCTCCAGCTTCAAGGGCATCTTCCTACATCAAAACATGCATGAGAATCCCAGAAGATGGTACACCGTGTGATGGGGAAAGGTTTCTAAAACGCACCTCATTTCTCATCGCCTTGTGCCCGGGTTCGCCATTCCAGCCGCTTTACTAGCAAGCTCCCTACTTGGAGCATCAGCACCTTTAACCTCCTGTTCCGTACAGGTTGCAATTTGTCCTGAGGATAAACGGGAAGACGTGGAACCAACGAGAGACTAGCTCTTGGTGTTGGGACAGGCACAGGTCACTCTATTTTCCCATCAGAAAGAAGAATTAACCACAGGCTCAGCCTGCCCCCCGGAACCAGAACAGGGCCTGAAGCCATTCTGCGATTTTACGGCCAGCTCCCATAAAAACGAATTGTAAAATGGAGGTTCAGGGCACTGCAATTCACAAACCTGCAGAGTTATAAATGATAACTCTCGTCCACAAATATATTGAGGGAAGGCAAAGAAGAGGATTTGAAATCAAGGCAGAATTGCAGGAAAGAGATTTCAGGAGGTAGATTCGAATCGCATTTAAAGCACATGAAAAGCGGCAAAACGTTGACAATGATGCCCTTGGCCAAAAAGGGCGTATGCGTTTTTTCCTGAATATATTCAGGAAAAAACGCATACGCCCTTTTTGGCCAACCAAGCAACCTGGAAAGGCAAATCAGCGCTACAAACAAGTCTCGCTTCCCATCGGTCAAAAGGGCCATGCTGAAAAAAGTGTCAAAACCAGAAATGCAGGACAGGCCATGGAGAAATGGGAGCCTTGCTACACTGATGGGCGGGATGTAAATTGCCAACAGCCACTCTGGAGAAGTGTACGGTGAGTCCTGAAACATCTGAAAAACACAGCTTAGAGAGCATAGGGCACTTCCACTCATGGGGGTATGAATTGGGAAAATGAAAAATCAGCAAGACACAAGCACCCCAAAGTTGAGGGCTGCTCTGTTGACAAGGACCTCCACTTCATTCCACCTTAAATATCCCAGGAAAGAGAAAAATGGGTAAAGAAGTTGTGGTCCTTATGTACAATGGAATATCACTCAGCCATGAAATCAATGTCATAAGGCTAGTAGCAGCATGATGAGTGGATTTAGGTACGACGATTCTAAGTGAAATAAGTCACACAGAAAAGGACACTTCTCATAAGGTATCACTGATAGAGGGAATGTAAAAACCGTTACACTTGAACTGAATTACAAAACAGAACAGAGTCACACATGCAGAAAACACACTATGGCTGCTTAACGGGAAAGGTGAGGTGGGGTGATACATAAAACAAGGGTTTCAAATTAGCTCAGATACCGTTCCATAAACCCAATATGTAATAGACAAGACCTACTCCTTGCTCAGAGAACTGGACTCAACACGCCCTATTCACCGCACAAGAATATATCTGACTAGTAATAATCGTAAAGCCTATGTATTGATATCTCTCTGTTAGTGTGTCAAGTGGGTGTAAAGCGGCATAAACACAGCAGTGAAAAGCAGCTAAATCCCATTATGAAAATAAATTACTTTGAAAAACCCATGAAACAAAGACAGTGAACGAGAGAGGAATTCTTACACAACGCGTTCAGGGGCTGTGATGCAACCTGGATTGACCATATCTAGACGCACAGCTGGATGAGACATAAGGGTGGACACTCTTGGGGCTGAGAGGTTTGGTGAGGTTGGGTGAGCAAACGCAGACCCTTTAAAGTAATACTGCATGGTACCCATCGCATGGGTCCCAAATCTCCAGCTTCAAGGGCATCTTCCTACATCGAAAACATGCATGAGAAACCCAGAAGATGGTACACCGTGTGATGGGGAAAGGTTTCTAAAACGCACCTCATTTCTCATCTCCTTGTGCCCGGGTTCGCCATTCCAGCCGCTTTACTAGCAAGCTCCCTACTTGGAGCATCAGCACCTTTAACCTCCTGTTCCGTACAGGTTGCAATTTGTCCTGAGGATAAACGGGAAGACGTGGAACCAACGAGAGACTAGCTCTTGGTGTTGGGACAGGCACAGGTCACTCTATTTTCCCATCAGAAAGAAGAATTAACCACAGGCTCAGCCTGCCCCCCGGAACCAGAACAGGGCCTGAATCCATTCTGTGATTTTGCGGCCAGCTCCCATAAAAACGAGTTGTAAAATGGAGGTTCAGGGCACTGCAATTCACAAACCTGCAGTTATAAATGATAACTCTCGTCCACAAATATATTGAGGGAAGGCAACGAAGAGGATTTGAAATCAAGGCAGAATTGCAGGAAACAGATTTCAGGAAGTAGATTCGAATCGCATTTAAAGCACATGAAAAGTGGCAAAACGTTGACAATGATGCCCTTGGCCAAAAAGGACGTATGCGTTTTTTCCTGAATATATTCAGGAAAAAAAGCATACGCCCTTTTTGGCCAACCAAGCAACCTGGAAAGGCAAATCAGCGCTACAAACAAGTCTCGCTTCCCATCGGTCAAAAGGGCCATGCTGAAAAAAGTGTCAAAACCAGAAATGCAGGACAGGCCATGGAGAAATGGGAGCCTTGCTACACTGATGGGCGGGATGTAAATTGCCAAGAGCCACTCTGGAGAAGTGTCCGGTGAGTCCTGAAACATCTGAAAAACACAGCTTAGAGAGCATAGGTCACTTCCACTCATGGGGGTATAAATTGGGAAAATTAAAAATCAGCAAGACACAAGCACCCCAAAGTTGAGGGCTGCTCTGTTGACAAGGACCTCCACTTCATTCCACCTTCAATATCCCAGGAAAGAGAAAAATGGATAAAGAAGTTGTGGTCCTTATGTACAATGGAATATCACTCAGCCATGAAATCAATGTCATAAGGCTAGTAGCAGCATGATGAGTGGATTAAGGTACGACGATTCTAAGTGAAATAAGTCACACAGAAAAGGACACTTCTCATAAGGTATCACTGATAGAGGGAATGTAAAAACCGTTACACTTGAACTGAATTACAAAACAGAACAGAGTCACACATGCAGAAAACACACTATGGCTGCTTAACGGGAAAGGTGAGGTGGGGTGATACATAAAACAAGGGTTTCAAATTAGCTCAGATACCGTTCCATAAACCCAATATGTAATAGACAAGACCTACTCCTTGCTCAGAGAACTGGACTCAACACGCCCTATTCACCGCACAAGAATATATCTGACTAGTAATAATCGTAAAGCCTATGTATTGATATCTCTCTGTTAGTGTGTCAAGTGGGTGTAAAGCGGCATAAACACAGCAGTGAAAAGCAGCTAAATCCCATTATGAAAATAAATTACTTTGAAAAACCCATGAAACAAAGACAGTGAACGAGAGAGGAATTCTTACACAATGCGTTCAGGGGCTGTGATGCAACCTGGATTGACCATATCTAGACCCACAGCTGGATGAGACATAAGGGTGGACACTCTTGGGGCTGAGAGGTTTGGTGAGGTTGGGTGAGCAAACGCAGACCCTTTAAATAATACTGCATGGTACCCATCGCATGGGTCCCAAATCTCCAGGTTCAAGGGCATCTTCCTACATCAAAAACATGCATGAGAAACCCAGAAGATGGTACACCGTGTGATGGGGAAAGGTTTCTAAAACGCACCTCATTTCTCATCTCCTTGTGCCCGGGTTCGCCATTCCAGCCGCTTTACTAGCAAGCTCCCTACTTGGAGCATCAGCACCTTTAACCTCCTGTTCCGTACAGGTTGCAATTTGTCCTGAGGATAAACGGGAAGACGTGGAACCAACGAGAGACTAGCTCTTGGTGTTGGGACAGGCACAGGTCACTCTATTTTCCCATCAGAAAGAAGAATTAACCACAGGCTCAGCCTGCCCCCCGGAACCAGAACAGGGCCTGAAGCAATTCTGTGATTTTGCGGCCAGCTCCCATAAAAACGAGTTGTAAAATGGAGGTTCAGGGCACTGCAATTCACAAACCTGCAGTTATAAATGATAACTATCGTCCACAAATATATTGAGGGAAGGCAACGAAGAGGATTTGAAATCAAGGCAGAATTGCAGGAAACAGATTTCAGGAAGTAGATTCGAATCGCATTTAAAGCACATGAAAAGCGGCAAAACGTTGACAATGATGCCCTTGGCCAAAAAGGGCGTATGCGTTTTTTCCTGAATATATTCAGGAAAAAACGCATACGCCCTTTTTGGCCAACCAAGCAACCTGGAAAGGCAAATCAGCGCTACAAACAAGTCTCGCTTCCCATCGGTCAAAAGGGCCATGCTGAAAAAAGTGTCAAAACCAGAAATGCAGGACAGGCCATGGAGAAATGGGAGCCTTGCTACACTGATGGGCGGGATGTAAATTGCCAACAGCCACTCTGGAGAAGTGTACGGTGAGTCCTGAAACATCTGAAAAACACAGCTTAGAGAGCATAGGGCACTTCCACTCATGGGGGTATGAATTGGGAAAATGAAAAATCAGCAAGACACAAGCACCCCAAAGTTTAGGGCTGCTCTGTTGACAAGGACCTCCACTTCATTCCACCTTAAATATCCCAGGAAAGAGAAAAATGGGTAAAGAAGTTGTGGTCCTTATGTACAATGGAATATCACTCAGCCATGAAATCAATGTCATAAGGCTAGTAGCAGCATGATGAGTGGATTTAGGTACGACGATTCTAAGTGAAATAAGTCACACAGAAAAGGACACTTCTCATAAGGTATCACTGATAGAGGGAATGTAAAAACCGTTACACTTGAACTGAATTACAAAACAGAACAGAGTCACACATGCAGAAAACACACTATGGCTGCTTAACGGGAAAGGTGAGGTGGGGTGATACATAAAACAAGGGTTTCAAATTAGCTCAGATACCGTTCCATAAACCCAATATGTAATAGACAAGACCTACTCCTTGCTCAGAGAACTGGACTCAACACGCCCTATTCACCGCACAAGAATATATCTGACTAGTAATAATCGTAAAGCCTATGTATTGATATCTCTCTGTTAGTGTGTCAAGTGGGTGTAAAGCGGCATAAACACAGCAGTGAAAAGCAGCTAAATCCCATTATGAAAATAAATTACTTTGAAAAACCCATGAAACAAAGACAGTGAACGAGAGAGGAATTCTTACACAACGCGTTCAGGGGCTGTGATGCAACCTGGATTGACCATATCTAGACGCACAGCTGGATGAGACATAAGGGTGGACACTCTTGGGGCTGAGAGGTTTGGTGAGGTTGGGTGAGCAAACGCAGACCCTTTAAAGTAATACTGCATGGTACCCATCGCATGGGTCCCAAATCTCCAGGTTCAAGGGCATCTTCCTACATCGAAAACATGCATGAGAAACCCAGAAGATGGTACACCGTGTGATGGGGAAAGGTTTCTAAAACGCACCTCATTTCTCATCTCCTTGTGCCCGGGTTCGCCATTCCAGCCGCTTTACTAGCAAGCTCCCTACTTGGAGCATCAGCACCTTTAACCTCCTGTTCCGTACAGGTTGCAATTTGTCCTGAGGATAAACGGGAAGACGTGGAACCAACGAGAGACTAGCTCTTGGTTTTGGGACAGGCACAGGTCACTCTATTTTCCCATCAGAAAGAAGAATTAACCACAGGCTCAGCCTGCCCCCCGGAACCAGAACAGGGCCTGAAGCCATTCTGTGATTTTGCGGCCAGCTCCCATAAAAACGAGTTGTAAAATGGAGGTTCAGGGCACTGCAATTCACAAACCTGCAGTTATAAATGATAACTCTCGTCCACAAATATATTGAGGGAAGGCAAAGAAGAGGATTTGAAATCAAGGCAGAATTGCAGGAAACAGATTTCAGGAAGTAGATTCGAATCGCATTTAAAGCACATGAAAAGTGGCAAAACGTTGACAATGATGCCCTTGGCCAAAAAGGACGTATGCGTTTTTTCCTGAATATATTCAGGAAAAAAAGCATACGCCCTTTTTGGCCAACCAAGCAACCTGGAAAGGCAAATCAGCGCTACAAACAAGTCTCGCTTCCCATCGGTCAAAAGGGCCATGCTGAAAAAAGTGTCAAAACCAGAAATGCAGGACAGGCCATGGAGAAATGGGAGCCTTGCTACACTGATGGGCGGGATGTAAATTGCCAAGAGCCACTCTGGAGAAGTGTCCGGTGAGTCCTGAAACATCTGAAAAACACAGCTTAGAGAGCATAGGGCACTTCCACTCATGGGGGTATAAATTGGGAAAATTAAAAATCAGCAAGACACAAGCACCCCAAAGTTGAGGGCTGCTCTGTTGACAAGGACCTCCACTTCATTCCACCTTCAATATCCCAGGAAAGAGAAAAATGGATAAAGAAGTTGTGGTCCTTATGTACAATGGAATATCACTCAGCCATGAAATCAATGTCATAAGGCTAGTAGCAGCATGATGAGTGGATTAAGGTACGACGATTCTAAGTGAAATAAGTCACACAGAAAAGGACACTTCTCATAAGGTATCACTGATAGAGGGAATGTAAAAACCGTTACACTTGAACTGAATTACAAAACAGAACAGAGTCACACATGCAGAAAACACACTATGGCTGCTTAACGGGAAAGGTGAGGTGGGGTGATACATAAAACAAGGGTTTCAAATTAGCTCAGATACCGTTCCATAAACCCAATATGTAATAGACAAGACCTACTCCTTGCTCAGAGAACTGGACTCAACACGCCCTATTCACCGCACAAGAATATATCTGACTAGTAATAATCGTAAAGCCTATGTATTGATATCTCTCTGTTAGTGTGTCAAGTGGGTGTAAAGCGGCATAAACACAGCAGTGAAAAGCAGCTAAATCCCATTATGAAAATAAATTACTTTGAAAAACCCATGAAACAAAGACAGTGAACGAGAGAGGAATTCTTACACAATGCGTTCAGGGGCTGTGATGCAACCTGGATTGACCATATCTAGACCCACAGCTGGATGAGACATAAGGGTGGACACTCTTGGGGCTGAGAGGTTTGGTGAGGTTGGGTGAGCAAACGCAGACCCTTTAAAGTAATACGGCGTGGTACCCATCGCATGGGTCCCAAATCTCCAGGTTCAAGGGCATCTTCCTACATCAAAAACATGCATGAGAAACCCAGAAGATGGTACACCGTGTGATGGGGAAAGGTTTCTAAAACGCACCTCATTTCTCATCTCCTTGTGCCCGGGTTCGCCATTCCAGCCGCTTTACTAGCAAGCTCCCTACTTGGAGCATCAGCACCTTTAACCTCCTGTTCCGTACAGGTTGCAATTTGTCCTGAGGATAAACGGGAAGACGTGGAACCAACGAGAGACTAGCTCTTGGTGTTGGGACAGGCACAGGTCACTCTATTTTCCCATCAGAAAGAAGAATTAACCACAGGCTCAGCCTGCCCCCCGGAACCAGAACAGGGCCTGAAGCCATTCTGTGATTTTGCGGCCAGCTCCCATAAAAACGAGTTGTAAAATGGAGGTTCAGGGCACTGCAATTCACAAACCTGCAGTTATAAATGATAACTCTCGTCCACAAATATATTGAGGGAAGGCAACGAAGAGGATTTGAAATCAAGGCAGAATTGCAGGAAACAGATTTCAGGAAGTAGATTCGAATCGCATTTAAAGCACATGAAAAGCGGCAAAACGTTGACAATGATGCCCTTGGCCAAAAAGGGCGTATGCGTTTTTTCCTGAATATATTCAGGAAAAAACGCATACGCCCTTTTTGGCCAACCAAGCAACCTGGAAAGGCAAATCAGCGCTACAAACAAGTCTCGCTTCCCATCGGTCAAAAGGGCCATGCTGAAAAAAGTGTCAAAACCAGAAATGCAGGACAGGCCATGGAGAAATGGGAGCCTTGCTACACTGATGGGCGGGATGTAAATTGCCAACAGCCACTCTGGAGAAGTGTACGGTGTGTCCTGAAACATCTGAAAAACACAGCTTAGAGAGCATAGGGCACTTCCACTCATGGGGGTATAAATTGGGAAAATGAAAAATCAGCAAGACACAAGCACCCCAAAGTTGAGGGCTGCTCTGTTGACAAGGACCTCCACTTCATTCCACCTTCAATATCCCAGGAAAGAGAAAAATGGATAAAGAAGTTGTGGTCCTTATGTACAATGGAATATCACTCAGCCATGAAATCAATGTCATAAGGTTAGTAGCAGCATGATGAGTGGATTTAGGTACGACGATTCTAAGTGAAATAAGTCACACAGAAAAGGACACTTCTCATAAGGTATCACTTATAGAGGGAATGTAAATACCGTTACACTTGAACTGAATTACAAAACAGAACAGAGTCACACATGCAGAAAACACACTATGGCTGCTTAACGGGAAAGGTGAGGTGGGGTGATACATAAAACAAGGGTATCAAATTAGCTCAGATACCGTTCCATAAACCCAATATGTAGTAGACAAGACCTACTCCTTGCTCAGAGAACTGGACTCAACACGCCCTATTCACCGCACAAGAATATATCTGACTAGTAATAATCTTGAAACCTATGTATTGATATCTCTCTGTTAGTGTGTCAAGTGGGTGTAAAGCGGCATAAACACAGCAGTGAAAAGGAGCTAAACCCCATTATAAAAATAAATTACTTTGAAACACCCATGAAACAAAGACAGTGAAAGAGAGAGAAATTCTTACACAATGCGTTCAGGGGCTGTGATGCAACCTGGATTGACCATATCTAGACCCACAGCTGGATGAGACATAAGGGTGGACACTCTTGGGGCTGAGAGGTTTGGTGAGGTTGGGTGAGCAAACGCAGACCCTTTAAAGTAATACTGCATGGTACCCATCGCATGGGTCCCAAATCTCCAGCTTCAAGGGCATCTTCCTACATCAAAACATGCATGAGAAACCCAGAAGATGGTACACAGTGTGATGGGGAAAGGTTTCTAAAACGCACCTCATTTCTCATCGCCTTGTGCCCGGGTTCGCCATTCCAGCCGCTTTACTAGCAAGCTCCCTACTTGGAGCATCAGCACCTTTAACCTCCTGTTCCGTACAGGTTGCAATTTGTCCTGAGGATAAACGGGAAGACGTGGAACCAACGAGAGACTAGCTCTTGGTGTTGGGACAGGCACAGGTCACTCTATTTTCCCATCAGAAAGAAGAATTAACCACAGGCTCAGCCTGCCCCCCGGAACCAGAACAGGGCCTGAATCCATTCTGCGATTTTGCGGCCAGCTCCCATAAAAACGAATTGTAAAATGGAGGTTCAGGGCACTGCAATTCACAAACCTGCAGAGTTATAAATGATAACTCTCGTCCACAAATATATTGAGGGAAGGCAAAGAAGAGGATTTGAAATCAAGGCAGAATTGCAGGAAAGAGATTTCAGGAGGTAGATTCGAATCGCATTTAAAGCACATGAAAAGCGGCAAAACGTTGACAATGATGCCCTTGGCCAAAAAGGGCGTATGCGTTTTTTCCTGAATATATTCAGGAAAAAACGCATACGCCCTTTTTGGCCAACCAAGCAACCTGGAAAGGCAAATCAGCGCTACAAACAAGTCTCGCTTCCCATCGGTCAAAAGGGCCATGCTGAAAAAAGTGTCAAAACCAGAAATGCAGGACAGGCCATGGAGAAATGGGAGCCTTGCTACACTGATGGGCGGGATGTAAATTGACAACAGCCACTCTGGGGAAGTGTACGGTGAGTCCTGAAACATCTGAAAAACACAGCTTAGAGAGCATAGGGCACTTCCACTCATGGGGGTATGAATTGGGAAAATGAAAAATCAGCAAGACACAAGCACCCCAAAGTTTAGGGCTGCTCTGTTGACAAGGACCTCCACTTCATTCCACCTTAAATATCCCAGGAAAGAGAAAAATGGGTAAAGAAGTTGTGGTCCTTATGTACAATGGAATATCACTCAGCCATGAAATCAATGTCATAAGGCTAGTAGCAGCATGATGAGTGGATTTAGGTACGACGATTCTAAGTGAAATAAGTCACACAGAAAAGGACACTTCTCATAAGGTATCACTGATAGAGGGAATGTAAAAACCGTTACACTTGAACTGAATTACAAAACAGAACAGAGTCACACATGCAGAAAACACACTATGGCTGCTTAACGGGAAAGGTGAGGTGGGGTGATACATAAAACAAGGGTTTCAAATTAGCTCAGATACCGTTCCATAAACCCAATATGTAATAGACAAGACCTACTCCTTGCTCAGAGAACTGGACTCAACACGCCCTATTCACCGCACAAGAATATATCTGACTAGTAATAATCGTAAAGCCTATGTATTGATATCTCTCTGTTAGTGTGTCAAGTGGGTGTAAAGCGGCATAAACACAGCAGTGAAAAGCAGCTAAATCCCATTATGAAAATAAATTACTTTGAAAAACCCATGAAACAAAGACAGTGAACGAGAGAGGAATTCTTACACAACGCGTTCAGGGGCTGTGATGCAACCTGGATTGACCATATCTAGACGCACAGCTGGATGAGACATAAGGGTGGACACTCTTGGGGCTGAGAGGTTTGGTGAGGTTGGGTGAGCAAACGCAGACCCTTTAAAGTAATACTGCATGGTACCCATCGCATGGGTCCCAAATCTCCAGCTTCAAGGGCATCTTCCTACATCGAAAACATGCATGAGAAACCCAGAAGATGGTACACCGTGTGATGGGGAAAGGTTTCTAAAACGCACCTCATTTCTCATCTCCTTGTGCCCGGGTTCGCCATTCCAGCCGCTTTACTAGCAAGCTCCCTACTTGGAGCATCAGCACCTTTAACCTCCTGTTCCGTACAGGTTGCAATTTGTCCTGAGGATAAACGGGAAGACGTGGAACCAACGAGAGACTAGCTCTTGGTGTTGGGACAGGCACAGGTCACTCTATTTTCCCATCAGAAAGAAGAATTAACCACAGGCTCAGCCTGCCCCCCGGAACCAGAACAGGGCCTGAATCCATTCTGTGATTTTGCGGCCAGCTCCCATAAAAACGAGTTGTAAAATGGAGGTTCAGGGCACTGCAATTCACAAACCTGCAGTTATAAATGATAACTCTCGTCCACAAATATATTGAGGGAAGGCAACAAAGAGGATTTGAAATCAAGGCAGAATTGCAGGAAACAGATTTCAGGAAGTAGATTCGAATCGCATTTAAAGCACATGAAAAGTGGCAAAACGTTGACAATGATGCCCTTGGCCAAAAAGGGCGTATGCGTTTTTTCCTGAATATATTCAGGAAAAAAAGCATACGCCCTTTTTGGCCAACCAAGCAACCTGGAAAGGCAAATCAGCGCTACAGAGAAGTCTCGCTTCCCATCGGTCAAAAGGGCCATGCTGAAAAAAGTGTCAAAACCAGAAATGCAGGACAGGCCATGGAGAAATGGGAGCCTTGCTACACTGATGGGCGGGATGTAAATTGCCAAGAGCCACTCTGGAGAAGTGTCCGGTGAGTCCTGAAACATCTGAAAAACACAGCTTAGAGAGCATAGGGCACTTCCACTCATGGGGGTATAAATTGGGAAAATTAAAAATCAGCAAGACACAAGCACCCCAAAGTTTAGGGCTGCTCTGTTGACAAGGACCTCCACTTCATTCCACCTTCAATATCCCAGGAAAGAGAAAAATGGATAAAGAAGTTGTGGTCCTTATGTACAATGGAATATCACTCAGCCATGAAATCAATGTCATAAGGCTAGTAGCAGCATGATGAGTGGATTAAGGTACGACGATTCTAAGTGAAATAAGTCACACAGAAAAGGACACTTCTCATAAGGTATCACTGATAGAGGGAATGTAAAAACCGTTACACTTGAACTGAATTACAAAACAGAACAGAGTCACACATGCAGAAAACACACTATGGCTGCTTAACGGGAAAGGTGAGGTGGGGTGATACATAAAACAAGGGTTTCAAATTAGCTCAGATACCGTTCCATAAACCCAATATGTAATAGACAAGACCTACTCCTTGCTCAGAGAACTGGACTCAACACGCCCTATTCACCGCACAAGAATATATCTGACTAGTAATAATCGTAAAGCCTATGTATTGATATCTCTCTGTTAGTGTGTCAAGTGGGTGTAAAGCGGCATAAACACAGCAGTGAAAAGCAGCTAAATCCCATTATGAAAATAAATTACTTTGAAAAACCCATGAAACAAAGACAGTGAACGAGAGAGGAATTCTTACACAATGCGTTCAGGGGCTGTGATGCAACCTGGATTGACCATATCTAGACCCACAGCTGGATGAGACATAAGGGTGGACACTCTTGGGGCTGAGAGGTTTGGTGAGGTTGGGTGAGCAAACACAGACCCTTTAAAGTAATACTGCATGGTACTCATCGCATGGGTCCCAAATCTCCAGCTTCAAGGGCATCTTCCTACATCAAAACATGCATGAGAAACCCAGAAGATGGTACACAGTGTGATGGGGAAAGGTTTCTAAAATGCACCTCATTTCTCATCGCCTTGTGCCCGGGTTCGCCATTCCAGCCGCTTTACTAGCAAGCTCCCTACTTGGAGCATCAGCACCTTTAACCTCCTGTTCCGTACAGGTTGCAATTTGTCCTGAGGATAAACGGGAAGACGTGGAACCAACGAGAGACTAGCTCTTGGTGTTGGGACAGGCACAGGTCACTCTATTTTCCCATCAGAAAGAAGAATTAACCACAGGCTCAGCCTGCCCCCCGGAACCAGAACAGGGCCTGAAGCCATTCTGCGATTTTGCGGCCAGCTCCCATAAAAACGAGTTGTAAAATGGAGGTTCAGGGCACTGCAATTCACAAACCTGCAGAGTTATAAATGATAACTCTCGTCCACAAATATATTGAGGGAAGGCAAAGAAGAGGATTTGAAATCAAGGCAGAATTGCAGGAAAGAGATTTCAGGAGGTAGATTCGAATCGCATTTAAAGCACATGAAAAGCGGCAAAACGTTGACAATGATGCCCTTGGCCAAAAAGGGCGTATGCGTTTTTTCCTGAATATATTCAGGAAAAAACGCATACGCCCTTTTTGGCCAACCAAGCAACCTGGAAAGGCAAATCAGCGCTACAAACAAGTCTCGCTTCCCATCGGTCAAAAGGGCCATGCTGAAAAAAGTGTCAAAACCAGAAATGCAGGACAGGCCATGGAGAAATGGGAGCCTTGCTACACTGATGGGCGGGATGTAAATTGCCAACAGCCACTCTGGAGAAGTGTACGGTGAGTCCTGAAACATCTAAAAAACACAGCTTAGAGAGCATAGGGCACTTCCACTCATGGGGGTATGAATTGGGAAAATGAAAAATCAGCAAGACACAAGCACCCCAAAGTTTAGGGCTGCTCTGTTGACAAGGACCTCCACTTCATTCCACCTTAAATATCCCAGGAAAGAGAAAAATGGGTAAAGAAGTTGTGGTCCTTATGTACAATGGAATATCACTCAGCCATGAAATCAATGTCATAAGGCTAGTAGCAGCATGATGAGTGGATTTAGGTACGACGATTCTAAGTGAAATAAGTCACACAGAAAAGGACACTTCTCATAAGGTATCACTGATAGAGGGAATGTAAAAACCGTTACACTTGAACTGAATTACAAAACAGAACAGAGTCACACATGCAGAAAACACACTATGGCTGCTTAACGGGAAAGGTGAGGTGGGGTGATACATAAAACAAGGGTTTCAAATTAGCTCAGATACCGTTCCATAAACCCAATATGTAATAGACAAGACCTACTCCTTGCTCAGAGAACTGGACTCAACACGCGCTATTCACCGCACAAGAATATATCTGACTAGTAATAATCGTAAAGCCTATGTATTGATATCTCTCTGTTAGTGTGTCAAGTGGGTGTAAAGCGGCATAAACACAGCAGTGAAAAGCAGCTAAATCCCATTATGAAAATAAATTACTTTGAAAAACCCATGAAACAAAGACAGTGAACGAGAGAGGAATTCTTACACAATGCGTTCAGGGGCTGTGATGCAACCTGGATTGACCATATCTAGACCCACAGCTGGATGAGACATAAGGGTGGACACTCTTGGGGCTGAGAGGTTTGGTGAGGTTGGGTGAGCAAACGCAGACCCTTTAAATAATACTGCATGGTACCCATCGCATGGGTCCCAAATCTCCAGCTTCAAGGGCATCTTCCTACATCAAAAACATGCATGAGAAACCCAGAAGATGGTACACCGTGTGATGTGGAAAGGTTTCTAAAACGCACCTCATTTCTCATCTCCTTGTGCCCGGGTTCGCCATTCCAGCCGCTTTACTAGCAAGCTCCCTACTTGGAGCATCAGCACCTTTAACCTCCTGTTCCGTACAGGTTGCAATTTGTCCTGAGGATAAACGGGAAGACGTGGAACCAACGAGAGACTAGCTCTTGGTGTTGGGACAGGCACAGGTCACTCTATTTTCCCATCAGAAAGAAGAATTAACCACAGGCTCAGCCTGCCCCCCGGAACCAGAACAGGGCCTGAAGCCATTCTGCGATTTTGCCGCCAGCTCCCATAAAAACGAGTTGTAAAATGGAGGTTCAGGGCACTGCAATTCACAAACCTGCAGTTATAAATGATAACTATCGTCCACAAATATATTGAGGGAAGGCAACGAAGAGGATTTGAAATCAAGGCAGAATTGCAGGAAACAGATTTCAGGAAGTAGATTCGAATCGCATTTAAAGCACATGAAAAGCGGCAAAACGTTCACAATGATGCCCTTGGCCAAAAAGGGTGTATGCGTTTTTTCCTGAATATATTCAGGAAAAAACGCATACGCCCTTTTTGGCCAACCAAGCAACCTGGAAAGGCAAATCAGCGCTACAAACAAGTCTCGCTTCCCATCGGTCAAAAGGGCCATGCTGAAAAAAGTGTCAAAACCAGAAATGCAGGACAGGCCATGGAGAAATGGGAGCCTTGCTACACTGATGGGCGGGATGTAAATTGCCAAGAGCCACTCTGGAGAAGTGTCCGGTGAGTCCTGAAACATCTGAAAAACACAGCTTAGAGAGCATAGGGCACTTCCACTCATGGGGGTATGAATTGGGAAAATGAAAAATCAGCAAGACACAAGCACCCCAAAGTTGAGGGCTGCTCTGTTGACAAGGACCTCCACTTCATTCCACCTTAAATATCCCAGGAAAGAGAAAAATGGGTAAAGAAGTTGTGTTCCTTATGTACAATGGAATATCACTCAGCCATGAAATCAATGTCATAAGGCTAGTAGCAGCATGATGAGTTGATTAAGGTACGACGATACTAAGTGAAATAAGTCACACAGAAAAGGACACTTCTCATAAGGTATCACTGATAGAGGGAATGTAAAAACCGTTACACTTGAACTGAATTACAAAACAGAACAGAGTCACACATGCAGAAAACACACTATGGCTGCTTAACGGGAAAGGTGAGGTGGGGTGATACATAAAACAAGGGTTTCAAATTAGCTCAGATACCGTTCCATAAACCCAATATGTAATAGACAAGACCTACTCCTTGCTCAGAGAACTGGACTCAACACGCCCTATTCACCGCACAAGAATATATCTGACTAGTAATAATCGTAAAGCCTATGTATTGATATCTCTCTGTTAGTGTGTCAAGTGGGTGTAAAGCGGCATAAACACAGCAGTGAAAAGCAGCTAAATCCCATTATGAAAATAAATTACTTTGAAAAACCCATGAAACAAAGACAGTGAACGAGAGAGGAATTCTTACACAATGCGTTCAGGGGCTGTGATGCAACCTGGATTGACCATATCTAGACCCACAGCTGGATGAGACATAAGGGTGGACACTCTTGGGGCTGAGAGGTTTGGTGAGGTTGGGTGAGCAAACGCAGACCCTTTAAAGTAATACGGCGTGGTACCCATCGCATGGGTCCCAAATCTCCAGCTTCAAGGGCATCTTCCTACATCAAAAACATGCATGAGAAACCCAGAAGATGGTACACCGTGTGATGGGGAAAGGTTTCTAAAACGCACCTCATTTCTCATCTCCTTGTGCCCGGGTTTGCCATTCCAGCCGCTTTACTAGCAAGCTCCCTACTTGGAGCATCAGCACCTTTAACCTCCTGTTCCGTACAGGTTGCAATTTGTCCTGAGGATAAACGGGAAGACGTGGAACCAACGAGAGACTAGCTCTTGGTGTTGGGACAGGCACAGGTCACTCTATTTTCCCATCAGAAAGAAGAATTAACCACAGGCTCAGCCTGCCCCCCGGAACCAGAACAGGGCCTGAAGCCATTCTGTGATTTTGCGGCCAGCTCCCATAAAAACGAGTTGTAAAATGGAGGTTCAGGGCACTGCAATTCACAAACCTGCAGTTATAAATGATAACTCTCGTCCACAAATATATTGAGGGAAGGCAACGAAGAGGATTTGAAATCAAGGCAGAATTGCAGGAAACAGATTTCAGGAAGTAGATTCGAATCGCATTTAAAGCACATGAAAAGCGGCAAAACGTTGACAATGATGCCCTTGGCCAAAAAGGGCGTATGCGTTTTTTCCTGAATATATTCAGGAAAAAACGCATACGCCCTTTTTGGCCAACCAAGCAACCTGGAAAGGCAAATCAGCGCTACAAACAAGTCTCGCTTCCCATCGGTCAAAAGGGCCATGCTGAAAAAAGTGTCAAAACCAGAAATGCAGGACAGGCCATGGAGAAATGGGAGCCTTGCTACACTGATGGGCGGGATGTAAATTGCCAACAGCCACTCTGGAGAAGTGTACGGTGTGTCCTGAAACATCTGAAAAACACAGCTTAGAGAGCATAGGGCACTTCCACTCATGGGGGTATAAATTGGGAAAATGAAAAATCAGCAAGACACAAGCACCCCAAAGTTGAGGGCTGCTCTGTTGACAAGGACCTCCACTTCATTCCACCTTCAATATCCCAGGAAAGAGAAAAATGGATAAAGAAGTTGTGGTCCTTATGTACAATGGAATATCACTCAGCCATGAAATCAATGTCATAAGGTTAGTAGCAGCATGATGAGTGGATTTAGGTACGACGATTCTAAGTGAAATAAGTCACACAGAAAAGGACACTTCTCATAAGGTATCACTTATAGAGGGAATGTAAATACCGTTACACTTGAACTGAATTACAAAACAGAACAGAGTCACACATGCAGAAAACACACTATGGCTGCTTAACGGGAAAGGTGAGGTGGGGTGATACATAAAACAAGGGTATCAAATTAGCTCAGATACCGTTCCATAAACCCAATATGTAGTAGACAAGACCTACTCCTTGCTCAGAGAACTGGACTCAACACGCCCTATTCACCGCACAAGAATATATCTGACTAGTAATAATCTTGAAACCTATGTATTGATATCTCTCTGTTAGTGTGTCAAGTGGGTGTAAAGCGGCATAAACACAGCAGTGAAAAGGAGCTAAACCCCATTATAAAAATAAATTACTTTGAAACACCCATGAAACAAAGACAGTGAAAGAGAGAGAAATTCTTACACAATGCGTTCAGGGGCTGTGATGCAACCTGGATTGACCATATCTAGACCCACAGCTGGATGAGACATAAGGGTGGACACTCTTGGGGCTGAGAGGTTTGGTGAGGTTGGGTGAGCAAACGCAGACCCTTTAAAGTAATACTGCATGGTACCCATCGCATGGGTCCCAAATCTCCAGCTTCAAGGGCATCTTCCTACATCAAAACATGCATGAGAAACCCAGAAGATGGTACACAGTGTGATGGGGAAAGGTTTCTAAAACGCACCTCATTTCTCATCGCCTTGTGCCCGGGTTCGCCATTCCAGCCGCTTTACTAGCAAGCTCCCTACTTGGAGCATCAGCACCTTTAACCTCCTGTTCCGTACAGGTTGCAATTTGTCCTGAGGATAAACGGGAAGACGTGGAACCAACGAGAGACTAGCTCTTGGTGTTGGGACAGGCACAGGTCACTCTATTTTCCCATCAGAAAGAAGAATTAACCACAGGCTCAGCCTGCCCCCCGGAACCAGAACAGGGCCTGAATCCATTCTGCGATTTTGCGGCCAGCTCCCATAAAAACGAATTGTAAAATGGAGGTTCAGGGCACTGCAATTCACAAACCTGCAGAGTTATAAATGATAACTCTCGTCCACAAATATATTGAGGGAAGGCAAAGAAGAGGATTTGAAATCAAGGCAGAATTGCAGGAAAGAGATTTCAGGAGGTAGATTCGAATCGCATTTAAAGCACATGAAAAGCGGCAAAACGTTGACAATGATGCCCTTGGCCAAAAAGGGCGTATGCGTTTTTTCCTGAATATATTCAGGAAAAAACGCATACGCCCTTTTTGGCCAACCAAGCAACCTGGAAAGGCAAATCAGCGCTACAAACAAGTCTCGCTTCCCATCGGTCAAAAGGGCCATGCTGAAAAAAGTGTCAAAACCAGAAATGCAGGACAGGCCATGGAGAAATGGGAGCCTTGCTACACTGATGGGCGGGATGTAAATTGCCAACAGCCACTCTGGGGAAGTGTACGGTGAGTCCTGAAACATCTGAAAAACACAGCTTAGAGAGCATAGGGCACTTCCACTCATGGGGGTATGAATTGGGAAAATGAAAAATCAGCAAGACACAAGCACCCCAAAGTTGAGGGCTGCTCTGTTGACAAGGACCTCCACTTCATTCCACCTTAAATATCCCAGGAAAGAGAAAAATGGGTAAAGAAGTTGTGGTCCTTATGTACAATGGAATATCACTCAGCCATGAAATCAATGTCATAAGGCTAGTAGCAGCATGATGAGTGGATTTAGGTACGACGATTCTAAGTGAAATAAGTCACACAGAAAAGGACACTTCTCATAAGGTATCACTGATAGAGGGAATGTAAAAACCGTTACACTTGAACTGAATTACAAAACAGAACAGAGTCACACATGCAGAAAACACACTATGGCTGCTTAACGGGAAAGGTGAGGTGGGGTGATACATAAAACAAGGGTTTCAAATTAGCTCAGATACCGTTCCATAAACCCAATATGTAATAGACAAGACCTACTCCTTGCTCAGAGAACTGGACTCAACACGCCCTATTCACCGCACAAGAATATATCTGACTAGTAATAATCGTAAAGCCTATGTATTGATATCTCTCTGTTAGTGTGTCAAGTGGGTGTAAAGCGGCATAAACACAGCAGTGAAAAGCAGCTAAATCCCATTATGAAAATAAATTACTTTGAAAAACCCATGAAACAAAGACAGTGAACGAGAGAGGAATTCTTACACAACGCGTTCAGGGGCTGTGATGCAACCTGGATTGACCATATCTAGACGCACAGCTGGATGAGACATAAGGGTGGACACTCTTGGGGCTGAGAGGTTTGGTGAGGTTGGGTGAGCAAACGCAGACCCTTTAAAGTAATACTGCATGGTACCCATCGCATGGGTCCCAAATCTCCAGGTTCAAGGGCATCTTCCTACATCGAAAACATGCATGAGAAACCCAGAAGATGGTACACCGTGTGATGGGGAAAGGTTTCTAAAACGCACCTCATTTCTCATCTCCTTGTGCCCGGGTTCGCCATTCCAGCCGCTTTACTAGCAAGCTCCCTACTTGGAGCATCAGCACCTTTAACCTCCTGTTCCGTACAGGTTGCAATTTGTCCTGAGGATAAACGGGAAGACGTGGAACCAACGAGAGACTAGCTCTTGGTGTTGGGACAGGCACAGGTCACTCTATTTTCCCATCAGAAAGAAGAATTAACCACAGGCTCAGCCTGCCCCCCGGAACCAGAACAGGGCCTGAAGCCATTCTGTGATTTTGCGGCCAGCTCCCATAAAAACGAGTTGTAAAATGGAGGTTCAGGGCACTGCAATTCACAAACCTGCAGTTATAAATGATAACTCTCGTCCACAAATATATTGAGGGAAGGCAACAAAGAGGATTTGAAATCAAGGCAGAATTGCAGGAAACAGATTTCAGGAAGTAGATTCGAATCGCATTTAAAGCACATGAAAAGTGGCAAAACGTTGACAATGATGCCCTTGGCCAAAAAGGGCGTATGCGTTTTTTCCTGAATATATTCAGGAAAAAAAGCATACGCCCTTTTTGGCCAACCAAGCAACCTGGAAAGGCAAATCAGCGCTACAGAGAAGTCTCGCTTCCCATCGGTCAAAAGGGCCATGCTGAAAAAAGTGTCAAAACCAGAAATGCAGGACAGGCCATGGAGAAATGGGAGCCTTGCTACACTGATGGGCGGGATGTAAATTGCCAAGAGCCACTCTGGAGAAGTGTCCGGTGAGTCCTGAAACATCTGAAAAACACAGCTTAGAGAGCATAGGGCACTTCCACTCATGGGGGTATAAATTGGGAAAATTAAAAATCAGCAAGACACAAGCACCCCAAAGTTTAGGGCTGCTCTGTTGACAAGGACCTCCACTTCATTCCACCTTCAATATCCCAGGAAAGAGAAAAATGGATAAAGAAGTTGTGGTCCTTATGTACAATGGAATATCACTCAGCCATGAAATCAATGTCATAAGGCTAGTAGCAGCATGATGAGTGGATTAAGGTACGACGATTCTAAGTGAAATAAGTCACACAGAAAAGGACACTTCTCATAAGGTATCACTGATAGAGGGAATGTAAAAACCGTTACACTTGAACTGAATTACAAAACAGAACAGAGTCACACATGCAGAAAACACACTATGGCTGCTTAACGGGAAAGGTGAGGTGGGGTGATACATAAAACAAGGGTTTCAAATTAGCTCAGATACCGTTCCATAAACCCAATATGTAATAGACAAGACCTACTCCTTGCTCAGAGAACTGGACTCAACACGCCCTATTCACCGCACAAGAATATATCTGACTAGTAATAATCGTAAAGCCTATGTATTGATATCTCTCTGTTAGTGTGTCAAGTGGGTGTAAAGCGGCATAAACACAGCAGTGAAAAGCAGCTAAATCCCATTATGAAAATAAATTACTTTGAAAAACCCATGAAACAAAGACAGTGAACGAGAGAGGAATTCTTACACAATGCGTTCAGGGGCTGTGATGCAACCTGGATTGACCATATCTAGACCCACAGCTGGATGAGACATAAGGGTGGACACTCTTGGGGCTGAGAGGTTTGGTGAGGTTGGGTGAGCAAACGCAGACCCTTTAAAGTAATACTGCATGGTACTCATCGCATGGGTCCCAAATCTCCAGCTTCAAGGGCATCTTCCTACATCAAAACATGCATGAGAAACCCAGAAGATGGTACACAGTGTGATGGGGAAAGGTTTCTAAAATGCACCTCATTTCTCATCGCCTTGTGCCCGGGTTCGCCATTCCAGCCGCTTTACTAGCAAGCTCCCTACTTGGAGCATCAGCACCTTTAACCTCCTGTTCCGTACAGGTTGCAATTTGTCCTGAGGATAAACGGGAAGACGTGGAACCAACGAGAGACTAGCTCTTGGTGTTGGGACAGGCACAGGTCACTCTATTTTCCCATCAGAAAGAAGAATTAACCACAGGCTCAGCCTGCCCCCCGGAACCAGAACAGGGCCTGAAGCCATTCTGCGATTTTGCGGCCAGCTCCCATAAAAACGAGTTGTAAAATGGAGGTTCAGGGCACTGCAATTCACAAACCTGCAGAGTTATAAATGATAACTCTCGTCCACAAATATATTGAGGGAAGGCAAAGAAGAGGATTTGAAATCAAGGCAGAATTGCAGGAAAGAGATTTCAGGAGGTAGATTCGAATCGCATTTAAAGCACATGAAAAGCGGCAAAACGTTGACAATGATGCCCTTGGCCAAAAAGGGCGTATGCGTTTTTTCCTGAATATATTCAGGAAAAAACGCATACGCCCTTTTTGGCCAACCAAGCAACCTGGAAAGGCAAATCAGCGCTACAAACAAGTCTCGCTTCCCATCGGTCAAAAGGGCCATGCTGAAAAAAGTGTCAAAACCAGAAATGCAGGACAGGCCATGGAGAAATGGGAGCCTTGCTACACTGATGGGCGGGATGTAAATTGCCAACAGCCACTCTGGAGAAGTGTACGGTGAGTCCTGAAACATCTAAAAAACACAGCTTAGAGAGCATAGGGCACTTCCACTCATGGGGGTATGAATTGGGAAAATGAAAAATCAGCAAGACACAAGCACCCCAAAGTTTAGGGCTGCTCTGTTGACAAGGACCTCCACTTCATTCCACCTTAAATATCCCAGGAAAGAGAAAAATGGGTAAAGAAGTTGTGGTCCTTATGTACAATGGAATATCACTCAGCCATGAAATCAATGTCATAAGGCTAGTAGCAGCATGATGAGTGGATTTAGGTACGACGATTCTAAGTGAAATAAGTCACACAGAAAAGGACACTTCTCATAAGGTATCACTGATAGAGGGAATGTAAAAACCGTTACACTTGAACTGAATTACAAAACAGAACAGAGTCACACATGCAGAAAACACACTATGGCTGCTTAACGGGAAAGGTGAGGTGGGGTGATACATAAAACAAGGGTTTCAAATTAGCTCAGATACCGTTCCATAAACCCAATATGTAATAGACAAGACCTACTCCTTGCTCAGAGAACTGGACTCAACACGCGCTATTCACCGCACAAGAATATATCTGACTAGTAATAATCGTAAAGCCTATGTATTGATATCTCTCTGTTAGTGTGTCAAGTGGGTGTAAAGCGGCATAAACACAGCAGTGAAAAGCAGCTAAATCCCATTATGAAAATAAATTACTTTGAAAAACCCATGAAACAAAGACAGTGAACGAGAGAGGAATTCTTACACAATGCGTTCAGGGGCTGTGATGCAACCTGGATTGACCATATCTAGACCCACAGCTGGATGAGACATAAGGGTGGACACTCTTGGGGCTGAGAGGTTTGGTGAGGTTGGGTGAGCAAACGCAGACCCTTTAAATAATACTGCATGGTACCCATCGCATGGGTCCCAAATCTCCAGCTTCAAGGGCATCTTCCTACATCAAAAACATGCATGAGAAACCCAGAAGATGGTACACCGTGTGATGTGGAAAGGTTTCTAAAACGCACCTCATTTCTCATCTCCTTGTGCCCGGGTTCGCCATTCCAGCCGCTTTACTAGCAAGCTCCCTACTTGGAGCATCAGCACCTTTAACCTCCTGTTCCGTACAGGTTGCAATTTGTCCTGAGGATAAACGGGAAGACGTGGAACCAACGAGAGACTAGCTCTTGGTGTTGGGACAGGCACAGGTCACTCTATTTTCCCATCAGAAAGAAGAATTAACCACAGGCTCAGCCTGCCCCCCGGAACCAGAACAGGGCCTGAAGCCATTCTGCGATTTTGCGGCCAGCTCCCATAAAAACGAGTTGTAAAATGGAGGTTCAGGGCACTGCAATTCACAAACCTGCAGTTATAAATGATAACTATCGTCCACAAATATATTGAGGGAAGGCAACGAAGAGGATTTGAAATCAAGGCAGAATTGCAGGAAACAGATTTCAGGAAGTAGATTCGAATCGCATTTAAAGCACATGAAAAGCGGCAAAACGTTCACAATGATGCCCTTGGCCAAAAAGGGTGTATGCGTTTTTTCCTGAATATATTCAGGAAAAAAGGCATACGCCCTTTTTGGCCAACCAAGCAACCTGGAAAGGCAAATCAGCGCTACAAACAAGTCTCGCTTCCCATCGGTCAAAAGGGCCATGCTGAAAAAAGTGTCAAAACCAGAAATGCAGGACAGGCCATGGAGAAATGGGAGCTTTGCTACACTGATGGGCGGGATGTAAATTGCCAAGAGCCACTCTGGAGAAGTGTCCGGTGAGTCCTGAAACATCTGAAAAACACAGCTTAGAGAGCATAGGGCACTTCCACTCATGGGGGTATGAATTGGGAAAATGAAAAATCAGCAAGACACAAGCACCCCAAAGTTGAGGGCTGCTCTGTTGACAAGGACCTCCACTTCATTCCACCTTAAATATCCCAGGAAAGAGAAAAATGGGTAAAGAAGTTGTGTTCCTTATGTACAATGGAATATCACTCAGCCATGAAATCAATGTCATAAGGCTAGTAGCAGCATGATGAGTTGATTAAGGTACGACGATACTAAGTGAAATAAGTCACACAGAAAAGGACACTTCTCATAAGGTATCACTGATAGAGGGAATGTAAAAACCGTTACACTTGAACTGAATTACAAAACAGAACAGAGTCACACATGCAGAAAACACACTATGGCTGCTTAACGGGAAAGGTGAGGTGGGGTGATACATAAAACAAGGGTTTCAAATTAGCTCAGATACCGTTCCATAAACCCAATATGTAATAGACAAGACCTACTCCTTGCTCAGAGAACTGGACTCAACACGCCCTATTCACCGCACAAGAATATATCTGACTAGTAATAATCGTAAAGCCTATGTATTGATATCTCTCTGTTAGTGTGTCAAGTGGGTGTAAAGCGGCATAAACACAGCAGTGAAAAGCAGCTAAATCCCATTATGAAAATAAATTACTTTGAAAAACCCATGAAACAAAGACAGTGAACGAGAGAGGAGTTCTTACACAATGCGTTCAGGGGCTGTGATGCAACCTGGATTGACCATATCTAGACCCACAGCTGGATGAGACATAAGGGTGGACACTCTTGGGGCTGAGAGGTTTGGTGAGGTTGGGTGAGCAAACGCAGACCCTTTAAAGTAATACGGCGTGGTACCCATCGCATGGGTCCCAAATCTCCAGCTTCAAGGGCATCTTCCTACATCAAAAACATGCATGAGAAACCCAGAAGATGGTACACCGTGTGATGGGGAAAGGTTTCTAAAACGCACCTCATTTCTCATCTCCTTGTGCCCGGGTTTGCCATTCCAGCCGCTTTACTAGCAAGCTCCCTACTTGGAGCATCAGCACCTTTAACCTCCTGTTCCGTACAGGTTGCAATTTGTCCTGAGGATAAACGGGAAGACGTGGAACCAACGAGAGACTAGCTCTTGGTGTTGGGACAGGCACAGGTCACTCTATTTTCCCATCAGAAAGAAGAATTAACCACAGGCTCAGCCTGCCCCCCGGAACCAGAACAGGGCCTGAAGCCATTCTGTGATTTTGCGGCCAGCTCCCATAAAAACGAGTTGTAAAATGGAGGTTCAGGGCACTGCAATTCACAAACCTGCAGTTATAAATGATAACTCTCGTCCACAAATATATTGAGGGAAGGCAACGAAGAGGATTTGAAATCAAGGCAGAATTGCAGGAAACAGATTTCAGGAAGTAGATTCGAATCGCATTTAAAGCACATGAAAAGCGGCAAAACGTTGACAATGATGCCCTTGGCCAAAAAGGGCGTATGCGTTTTTTCCTGAATATATTCAGGAAAAAACGCATACGCCCTTTTTGGCCAACCAAGCAACCTGGAAAGGCAAATCAGCGCTACAAACAAGTCTCGCTTCCCATCGGTCAAAAGGGCCATGCTGAAAAAAGTGTCAAAACCAGAAATGCAGGACAGGCCATGGAGAAATGGGAGCCTTGCTACACTGATGGGCGGGATGTAAATTGCCAACAGCCACTCTGGAGAAGTGTACGGTGTGTCCTGAAACATCTGAAAAACACAGCTTAGAGAGCATAGAGCACTTCCACTCATGGGGGTATAAATTGGGAAAATGAAAAATCAGCAAGACACAAGCACCCCAAAGTTGAGGGCTGCTCTGTTGACAAGGACCTCCACTTCATTCCACCTTCAATATCCCAGGAAAGAGAAAAATGGATAAAGAAGTTGTGGTCCTTATGTACAATGGAATATCACTCAGCCATGAAATCAATGTCATAAGGTTAGTAGCAGCATGATGAGTGGATTTAGGTACGACGATTCTAAGTGAAATAAGTCACACAGAAAAGGACACTTCTCATAAGGTATCACTTATAGAGGGAATGTAAATACCGTTACACTTGAACTGAATTACAAAACAGAACAGAGTCACACATGCAGAAAACACACTATGGCTGCTTAACGGGAAAGGTGAGGTGGGGTGATACATAAAACAAGGGTATCAAATTAGCTCAGATACCGTTCCATAAACCCAATATGTAGTAGACAAGACCTACTCCTTGCTCAGAGAACTGGACTCAACACGCCCTATTCACCGCACAAGAATATATCTGACTAGTAATAATCTTGAAACCTATGTATTGATATCTCTCTGTTAGTGTGTCAAGTGGGTGTAAAGCGGCATAAACACAGCAGTGAAAAGAAGCTAAACCCCATTATAAAAATAAATTACTTTGAAACACCCATGAAACAAAGACAGTGAAAGAGAGAGAAATTCTTACACAATGCGTTCAGGGGCTGTGATGCAACCTGGATTGACCATATCTAGACCCACAGCTGGATGAGACATAAGGGTGGACACTCTTGGGGCTGAGAGGTTTGGTGAGGTTGGGTGAGCAAACGCAGACCCTTTAAAGTAATACTGCATGGTACCCATCGCATGGGTCCCAAATCTCCAGCTTCAAGGGCATCTTCCTACATCAAAACATGCATGAGAAACCCAGAAGATGGTACACAGTGTGATGGGGAAAGGTTTCTAAAACGCACCTCATTTCTCATCGCCTTGTGCCCGGGTTCGCCATTCCAGCCGCTTTACTAGCAAGCTCCCTACTTGGAGCATCAGCACCTTTAACCTCCTGTCCCGTACAGGTTGCAATTTGTCCTGAGGATAAACGGGAAGACGTGGAACCAACGAGAGACTAGCTCTTGGTGTTGGGACAGGCACAGGTCACTCTATTTTCCCATCAGAAAGAAGAATTAACCACAGGCTCAGCCTGCCCCCCGGAACCAGAACAGGGCCTGAATCCATTCTGCGATTTTGCGGCCAGCTCCCATAAAAACGAATTGTAAAATGGAGGTTCAGGGCACTGCAATTCACAAACCTGCAGAGTTATAAATGATAACTCTCGTCCACAAATATATTGAGGGAAGGCAAAGAAGAGGATTTGAAATCAAGGCAGAATTGCAGGAAAGAGATTTCAGGAGGTAGATTCGAATCGCATTTAAAGCACATGAAAAGCGGCAAAACGTTGACAATGATGCCCTTGGCCAAAAAGGGCGTATGCGTTTTTTCCTGAATATATTCAGGAAAAAACGCATACGCCCTTTTTGGCCAACCAAGCAACCTGGAAAGGCAAATCAGCGCTACAAACAAGTCTCGCTTCCCATCGGTCAAAAGGGCCATGCTGAAAAAAGTGTCAAAACCAGAAATGCAGGACAGGCCATGGAGAAATGGGAGCCTTGCTACACTGATGGGCGGGATGTAAATTGCCAACAGCCACTCTGGGGAAGTGTACGGTGAGTCCTGAAACATCTGAAAAACACAGCTTAGAGAGCATAGGGCACTTCCACTCATGGGGGTATGAATTGGGAAAATGAAAAATCAGCAAGACACAAGCACCCCAAAGTTGAGGGCTGCTCTGTTGACAAGGACCTCCACTTCATTCCACCTTAAATATCCCAGGAAAGAGAAAAATGGGTAAAGAAGTTGTGGTCCTTATGTACAATGGAATATCACTCAGCCATGAAATCAATGTCATAAGGCTAGTAGCAGCATGATGAGTGGATTTAGGTACGACGATTCTAAGTGAAATAAGTCACACAGAAAAGGACACTTCTCATAAGGTATCACTGATAGAGGGAATGTAAAAACCGTTACACTTGAACTGAATTACAAAACAGAACAGAGTCACACATGCAGAAAACACACTATGGCTGCTTAACGGGAAAGGTGAGGTGGGGTGATACATAAAACAAGGGTTTCAAATTAGCTCAGATACCGTTCCATAAACCCAATATGTAATAGACAAGACCTACTCCTTGCTCAGAGAACTGGACTCAACACGCCCTATTCACCGCACAAGAATATATCTGACTAGTAATAATCGTAAAGCCTATGTATTGATATCTCTCTGTTAGTGTGTCAAGTGGGTGTAAAGCGGCATAAACACAGCAGTGAAAAGCAGCTAAATCCCATTATGAAAATAAATTACTTTGAAAAACCCATGAAACAAAGACAGTGAACGAGAGAGGAATTCTTACACAACGCGTTCAGGGGCTGTGATGCAACCTGGATTGACCATATCTAGACGCACAGCTGGATGAGACATAAGGGTGGACACTCTTGGGGCTGAGAGGTTTGGTGAGGTTGGGTGAGCAAACGCAGACCCTTTAAAGTAATACTGCATGGTACCCATCGCATGGGTCCCAAATCTCCAGGTTCAAGGGCATCTTCCTACATCGAAAACATGCATGAGAAACCCAGAAGATGGTACACCGTGTGATGGGGAAAGGTTTCTAAAACGCACCTCATTTCTCATCTCCTTGTGCCCGGGTTCGCCATTCCAGCCGCTTTACTAGCAAGCTCCCTACTTGGAGCATCAGCACCTTTAACCTCCTGTTCCGTACAGGTTGCAATTTGTCCTGAGGATAAACGGGAAGACGTGGAACCAACGAGAGACTAGCTCTTGGTGTTGGGACAGGCACAGGTCACTCTATTTTCCCATCAGAAAGAAGAATTAACCACAGGCTCAGCCTGCCCCCCGGAACCAGAACAGGGCCTGAAGCCATTCTGTGATTTTGCGGCCAGCTCCCATAAAAACGAGTTGTAAAATGGAGGTTCAGGGCACTGCAATTCACAAACCTGCAGTTATAAATGATAACTCTCGTCCACAAATATATTGAGGGAAGGCAACAAAGAGGATTTGAAATCAAGGCAGAATTGCAGGAAACAGATTTCAGGAAGTAGATTCGAATCGCATTTAAAGCACATGAAAAGTGGCAAAACGTTGACAATGATGCCCTTGGCCAAAAAGGGCGTATGCGTTTTTTCCTGAATATATTCAGGAAAAAAAGCATACGCCCTTTTTGGCCAACCAAGCAACCTGGAAAGGCAAATCAGCGCTACAGAGAAGTCTCGCTTCCCATCGGTCAAAAGGGCCATGCTGAAAAAAGTGTCAAAACCAGAAATGCAGGACAGGCCATGGAGAAATGGGAGCCTTGCTACACTGATGGGCGGGATGTAAATTGCCAAGAGCCACTCTGGAGAAGTGTCCGGTGAGTCCTGAAACATCTGAAAAACACAGCTTAGAGAGCATAGGGCACTTCCACTCATGGGGGTATAAATTGGGAAAATTAAAAATCAGCAAGACACAAGCACCCCAAAGTTTAGGGCTGCTCTGTTGACAAGGACCTCCACTTCATTCCACCTTCAATATCCCAGGAAAGAGAAAAATGGATAAAGAAGTTGTGGTCCTTATGTACAATGGAATATCACTCAGCCATGAAATCAATGTCATAAGGCTAGTAGCAGCATGATGAGTGGATTAAGGTACGACGATTCTAAGTGAAATAAGTCACACAGAAAAGGACACTTCTCATAAGGTATCACTGATAGAGGGAATGTAAAAACCGTTACACTTGAACTGAATTACAAAACAGAACAGAGTCACACATGCAGAAAACACACTATGGCTGCTTAACGGGAAAGGTGAGGTGGGGTGATACATAAAACAAGGGTTTCAAATTAGCTCAGATACCGTTCCATAAACCCAATATGTAATAGACAAGACCTACTCCTTGCTCAGAGAACTGGACTCAACACGCCCTATTCACCGCACAAGAATATATCTGACTAGTAATAATCGTAAAGCCTATGTATTGATATCTCTCTGTTAGTGTGTCAAGTGGGTGTAAAGCGGCATAAACACAGCAGTGAAAAGCAGCTAAATCCCATTATGAAAATAAATTACTTTGAAAAACCCATGAAACAAAGACAGTGAACGAGAGAGGAATTCTTACACAATGCGTTCAGGGGCTGTGATGCAACCTGGATTGACCATATCTAGACCCACAGCTGGATGAGACATAAGGGTGGACACTCTTGGGGCTGAGAGGTTTGGTGAGGTTGGGTGAGCAAACGCAGACCCTTTAAAGTAATACGGCGTGGTACCCATCGCATGGGTCCCAAATCTCCAGCTTCAAGGGCATCTTCCTACATCAAAAACATGCATGAGAAACCCAGAAGATGGTACACCGTGTGATGGGGAAAGGTTTCTAAAACGCACCTCATTTCTCATCTCCTTGTGCCCGGGTTTGCCATTCCAGCCGCTTTACTAGCAAGCTCCCTACTTGGAGCATCAGCACCTTTAACCTCCTGTTCCGTACAGGTTGCAATTTGTCCTGAGGATAAACGGGAAGACGTGGAACCAACGAGAGACTAGCTCTTGGTGTTGGGACAGGCACAGGTCACTCTATTTTCCCATCAGAAAGAAGAATTAACCACAGGCTCAGCCTGCCCCCCGGAACCAGAACAGGGCCTGAAGCCATTCTGTGATTTTGCGGCCAGCTCCCATAAAAACGAGTTGTAAAATGGAGGTTCAGGGCACTGCAATTCACAAACCTGCAGTTATAAATGATAACTCTCGTCCACAAATATATTGAGGGAAGGCAACGAAGAGGATTTGAAATCAAGGCAGAATTGCAGGAAACAGATTTCAGGAAGTAGATTCGAATCGCATTTAAAGCACATGAAAAGCGGCAAAACGTTGACAATGATGCCCTTGGCCAAAAAGGGCGTATGCGTTTTTTCCTGAATATATTCAGGAAAAAACGCATACGCCCTTTTTGGCCAACCAAGCAACCTGGAAAGGCAAATCAGCGCTACAAACAAGTCTCGCTTCCCATCGGTCAAAAGGGCCATGCTGAAAAAAGTGTCAAAACCAGAAATGCAGGACAGGCCATGGAGAAATGGGAGCCTTGCTACACTGATGGGCGGGATGTAAATTGCCAACAGCCACTCTGGAGAAGTGTACGGTGTGTCCTGAAACATCTGAAAAACACAGCTTAGAGAGCATAGAGCACTTCCACTCATGGGGGTATAAATTGGGAAAATGAAAAATCAGCAAGACACAAGCACCCCAAAGTTGAGGGCTGCTCTGTTGACAAGGACCTCCACTTCATTCCACCTTCAATATCCCAGGAAAGAGAAAAATGGATAAAGAAGTTGTGGTCCTTATGTACAATGGAATATCACTCAGCCATGAAATCAATGTCATAAGGTTAGTAGCAGCATGATGAGTGGATTTAGGTACGACGATTCTAAGTGAAATAAGTCACACAGAAAAGGACACTTCTCATAAGGTATCACTTATAGAGGGAATGTAAATACCGTTACACTTGAACTGAATTACAAAACAGAACAGAGTCACACATGCAGAAAACACACTATGGCTGCTTAACGGGAAAGGTGAGGTGGGGTGATACATAAAACAAGGGTATCAAATTAGCTCAGATACCGTTCCATAAACCCAATATGTAGTAGACAAGACCTACTCCTTGCTCAGAGAACTGGACTCAACACGCCCTATTCACCGCACAAGAATATATCTGACTAGTAATAATCTTGAAACCTATGTATTGATATCTCTCTGTTAGTGTGTCAAGTGGGTGTAAAGCGGCATAAACACAGCAGTGAAAAGAAGCTAAACCCCATTATAAAAATAAATTACTTTGAAACACCCATGAAACAAAGACAGTGAAAGAGAGAGAAATTCTTACACAATGCGTTCAGGGGCTGTGATGCAACCTGGATTGACCATATCTAGACCCACAGCTGGATGAGACATAAGGGTGGACACTCTTGGGGCTGAGAGGTTTGGTGAGGTTGGGTGAGCAAACGCAGACCCTTTAAAGTAATACTGCATGGTACCCATCGCATGGGTCCCAAATCTCCAGCTTCAAGGGCATCTTCCTACATCAAAACATGCATGAGAAACCCAGAAGATGGTACACCGTGTGATGGGGAAAGGTTTCTAAAACGCACCTCATTTCTCATCTCCTTGTGCCCGGGTTCGCCATTCCAGCCGCTTTACTAGCAAGCTCCCTACTTGGAGCATCAGCACCTTTAACCTCCTGTTCCGTACAGGTTGCAATTTGTCCTGAGGATAAACGGGAAGACGTGGAACCAACGAGAGACTAGCTCTTGGTGTTGGGACAGGCACAGGTCACTCTATTTTCCCATCAGAAAGAAGAATTAACCACAGGCTCAGCCTGCCCCCCGGAACCAGAACAGGGCCTGAAGCCATTCTGTGATTTTGCGGCCAGCTCCCATAAAAACGAGTTGTAAAATGGAGGTTCAGGGCACTGCAATTCACAAACCTGCAGTTATAAATGATAACTCTCGTCCACAAATATATTGAGGGAAGGCAACGAAGAGGATTTGAAATCAAGGCAGAATTGCAGGAAACAGATTTCAGGAAGTAGATTCGAATCGCATTTAAAGCACATGAAAAGCGGCAAAACGTTGACAATGATGCCCTTGGCCAAAAAGGGCGTATGCGTTTTTTCCTGAATATATTCAGGAAAAAACGCATACGCCCTTTTTGGCCAACCAAGCAACCTGGAAAGGCAAATCAGCGCTACAAACAAGTCTCGCTTCCCATCGGTCAAAAGGGCCATGCTGAAAAAAGTGTCAAAACCAGAAATGCAGGACAGGCCATGGAGAAATGGGAGCCTTGCTACACTGATGGGCGGGATGTAAATTGCCAACAGCCACTCTGGAGAAGTGTACGGTGAGTCCTGAAACATCTGAAAAACACAGCTTAGAGAGCATAGGGCACTTCCACTCATGGGGGTATGAATTGGGAAAATGAAAAATCAGCAAGACACAAGCACCCCAAAGTTGAGGGCTGCTCTGTTGACAAGGACCTCCACTTCATTCCACCTTAAATATCCCAGGAAAGAGAAAAATGGGTAAAGAAGTTGTGGTCCTTATGTACAATGGAATATCACTCAGCCATGAAATCAATGTCATAAGGCTAGTAGCAGCATGATTAGTGGATTTAGGTACGACGATTCTAAGTGAAATAAGTCACACAGAAAAGGACACTTCTCATAAGGTATCACTGATAGAGGGAATGTAAAAACCGTTACACTTGAACTGAATTACAAAACAGAACAGAGTCACACATGCAGAAAACACACTATGGCTGCTTAACGGGAAAGGTGAGGTGGGGTGATACATAAAACAAGGGTATCAAATTAGCTCAGATACCGTTCCATAAACCCAATATGTAATAGACAAGACCTACTCCTTGCTCAGAGAACTGGACTCAACACGCCCTATTCACCGCACAAAAATATATCTGACTAGTAATAATCGTAAAGCCTATGTATTGATATCTCTCTGTTAGTGTGTCAAGTGGGTGTAAAGCGGCATAAACACAGCAGTGAAAAGCAGCTAAATCCCATTATGAAAATAAATTACTTTGAAAAACCCATGAAACAAAGACAGTGAACGAGAGAGGAATTCTTACACAATGCGTTCAGGGGCTGTGATGCAACCTGGATTGACCATATCTAGACCCACAGCTGGATGAGACATAAGGGTGGACACTCTTGGGGCTGAGAGGTTTGGTGAGGTTTGGGTGAGCAAACGCAGACCCTTTAAAGTAATACTGCGTGGTACCCATCGCATGGGTCCCAAATCTCCAGCTTCAAGGGCATCTTCCTACATCAAAAACATGCATGAGAAACCCAGAAGATGGTACACCGTGTGATGGGGAAAGGTTTCTAAAACGCACCTCATTTCTCATCGCCTTGTGCCCGGGTTCGCCATTCCAGCCGCTTTACTAGCAAGCTCCCTACTTGGAGCATCAGCACCTTTAACCTCCTGTTCCGTACAGGTTGCAATTTGTCCTGAGGATAAACGGGAAGACGTGGAACCAACGAGAGACTAGCTCTTGGTGTTGGGACAGGCACAGGTCACTCTATTTTCCCATAAGAAAGAAGAATTAACCACAGGCTCAGCCTACCCCCCGGAACCAGAACAGGGCCTGAAGCCATTCTGCGATTTTGCGGCCAGCTCCCATAAAAACGAGTTGTAAAATGGAGGTTCAGGGCACTGCAATTCACAAACCTGCAGTTATAAATGATAACTCTCGTCCACAAATATATTGAGGGAAGGCAAAGAAGAGGATTTGAAATCAAGGCAGAATTGCACGAAACAGATTTCAGGAGGTAGATACGAATCGCCTTTAAAGCACATGAAAAGCGGCAAAACGTTGACAATGATGCCCTTGGCCAAAAAGGGCGTATGCGTTTTTTCCTGAATATATTCAGGAAAAAACGCATACGCCCTTTTTGGCCAACCAAGCAACCTGGAAAGGCAAATCAGCGCTACAGAGAAGTCTCGCTTCCCATCGGTCAAAAGGGCCATGCTGAAAAAAGTGTCAAAACCAGAAATGCAGGACAGGCCATGGAGAAATGGGAGCCTTGTTACACTGATGGGCGGGATGTAAATTGCCAACAGCCACTCTGGAGAAGTGTACGGTGTGTCCTGAAACATCTGAAAAACACAGCTTAGAGAGCATAGGGCACTTCCACTCATGGGGGTATAAATTGGGAAAATGAAAAATCAGCAAGACACAAGCACCCCAAAGTTGAGGGCTGCTCTGTTGACAAGGACCTCCACTTCATTCCACCTTCAATATCCCAGGAAAGAGAAAAATGGATAAAGAAGTTGTGGTCCTTATGTACAATGGAATATCACTCAGCCATGAAATCAATGTCATAAGGTTAGTAGCAGCATGATGAGTGGATTTAGGTACGACGATTCTAAGTGAAATAAGTCACACAGAAAAGGACACTTCTCATAAGGTATCACTTATAGAGGGAATGTAAAAACCGTTACACTTGAACTGAATTACAAAACAGAACAGAGTCACACATGCAGAAAACACACTATGGCTGCTTAACGGGAAAGGTGAGGTGGGGTGATACATAAAACAAGGGTATCAAATTAGCTCAGATACCGTTCCATAAACCCAATATGTAGTAGACAAGACCTACTCCTTGCTCAGAGAACTGGACTCAACACGCCCTATTCACCGCACAAGAATATATCTGACTAATAATAATCGTAAAACCTATGTATTGATATCTCTCTGTTAGTGTGTCAAGTGGGTGTAAAGCGGCATAAACACAGCAGTGAAAAGCAGCTAAACCCCATTATAAAAATAAATTACTTTGAAACACCCATGAAACAAAGACAGTGAAAGAGAGAGAAATTCTTACACAATGCGTTCAGGGGCTGTGATGCAACCTGGATTGACCATATCTAGACGCACAGCTGGATGAGACATAAGGGTGGACACTCTTGGGGCTGAGAGGTTTGGTGAGGTTGGGTGAGCAAACGCAGACCCTTTAAAGTAATACTGCATGATACCCATCGCATGGGTCCCAAATCTCCAGGTTCAAGGGCATCTTCCTACATCAAAAACATGCATGAGAAACCCAGAAGATGGTACACCGTGTGATGGGGAAAGGTTTCTAAAACGCACCTCATTTCTCATCGCCTTGTGCCCGGGTTCGCCATTCCAGCCGCTTTACTAGCAAGCTCCCTACTTGGAGCATCAGCACCTTTAACCTCCTGTTCCGTACAGGTTGCAATTTGTCCTGAGGATAAACGGGAAGACGTGGAACCAACGAGAGACTAGCTCTTGGTGTTGGGACAGGCACAGGTCACTCTATTTTCCCATCAGAAAGAAGAATTAACCACAGGCTCAGCCTGCCCCCCGGAACCAGAACAGGGCCTGAAGCCATTCTGCGATTTTGCCGCCAGCTCCCATAAAAACGAGTTGTAAAATGGAGGTTCAGGGCACTGCAATTCACAAACCTGCAGAGTTATAAATGATAACTCTCGTCCACAAATATATTGAGGGAAGGCAACGAAGAGGATTTGAAATCAAGGCAGAATTGCAGGAAACAGATTTCAGGAAGTAGATTCGAATCGCATTTAAAGCACATGAAAAGCGGCAAAACGTTGACAATGATGCCCTTGGCCAAAAAGGGCGTATGCGTTTTTTCCTGAATATATTCAGGAAAAAACGCATACGCCCTTTTTGGCCAACCAAGCAACCTGGAAAGGCAAATCAGCGCTACAAACAAGTCTCGCTTCCCATCGGTCAAAAGGGCCATGCTGAAAAAAGTGTCAAAACCAGAAATGCAGGACAGGCCATGGAGAAATGGGAGCCTTGCTACACTGATGGGCGGGATGTAAATTGCCAACAGCCACTCTGGAGAAGTGTACGGTGAGTCCTGAAACATCTGAAAAACACAGCTTAGAGAGCATAGGGCACTTCCACTCATGGGGGTATGAATTGGGAAAATGAAAAATCAGCAAGACACAAGCACCCCAAAGTTGAGGGCTGCTCTGTTGACAAGGACCTCCACTTCATTCCACCTTAAATATCCCAGGAAAGAGAAAAATGGGTAAAGAAGTTGTGGTCCTTATGTACAATGGAATATCACTCAGCCATGAAATCAATGTCATAAGGCTAGTAGCAGCATGATGAGTGGATTAAGGTACGACGATTCTAAGTGAAATAAGTCACACAGAAAAGGACACTTCTCATAAGGTATCACTGATAGAGGGAATGTAAAAACCGTTACACTTGAACTGAATTACAAAACAGAACAGAGTCACACATGCAGAAAACACACTATGGCTGCTTAACGGGAAAGGTGAGGTGGGGTGATACATAAAACAAGGGTTTCAAATTAGCTCAGATACCGTTCCATAAACCCAATATGTAATAGACAAGACCTACTCCTTGCTCAGAGAACTGGACTCAACACGCCCTATTCACCGCACAAGAATATATCTGACTAGTAATAATCGTAAAGCCTATGTATTGATATCTCTCTGTTAGTGTGTCAAGTGGGTGTAAAGCGGCATAAACACAGCAGTGAAAAGCAGCTAAATCCCATTATGAAAATAAATTACTTTGAAAAACCCATGAAACAAAGACAGTGAACGAGAGAGGAATTCTTACACAATGCGTTCAGGGGCTGTGATGCAACCTGGATTGACCATATCTAGACCCACAGCTGGATGAGACATAAGGGTGGACACTCTTGGGGCTGAGAGGTTTGGTGAGGTTGGGTGAGCAAACGCAGACCCTTTAAAGTAATACTGCATGGTACCCATCGCATGGGTCCCAAATCTCCAGCTTCAAGGGCATCTTCCTACATCAAAAACATGCATGAGAAACCCAGAAGATGGTACACCGTGTGATGGGGAAAGGTTTCTAAAACGCACCTCATTTCTCATCTCCTTGTGCCCGGGTTCGCCATTCCAGCCGCTTTACTAGCAAGCTCCCTACTTGGAGCATCAGCACCTTTAACCTCCTGTTCCGTACAGGTTGCAATTTGTCCTGAGGATAAACGGGAAGACGTGGAACCAACGAGAGACTAGCTCTTGGTGTTGGGACAGGCACAGGTCACTCTATTTTCCCATCAGAAAGAAGAATTAACCACAGGCTCAGCCTGCCCCCCGGAACCAGAACAGGGCCTGAAGCCATTCTGTGATTTTGCGGCCAGCTCCCATAAAAACGAGTTGTAAAATGGAGGTTCAGGGCACTGCAATTCACAAACCTGCAGTTATAAATGATAACTCTCGTCCACAAATATATTGAGGGAAGGCAACGAAGAGGATTTGAAATCAAGGCAGAATTGCAGGAAAGAGATTTCAGGAAGTAGATTCGAATCGCATTTAAAGCACATGAAAAGCGGCAAAACGTTGACAATGATGCCCTTGGCCAAAAAGGGCGTATGCGTTTTTTCCTGAATATATTCAGGAAAAAACGCATACGCCCTTTTTGGCCAACCAAGCAACCTGGAAAGGCAAATCAGCGCTACAAACAAGTCTCGCTTCCCATCGGTCAAAAGGGCCATGCTGAAAAAAGTGTCAAAACCAGAAATGCAGGACAGGCCATGGAGAAATGGGAGCCTTGCTACACTGATGGGCGGGATGTAAATTGCCAACAGCCACTCTGGAGAAGTGTACGGTGAGTCCTGAAACATCTGAAAAACACAGCTTAGAGAGCATAGGGCACTTCCAGTCATGGGGGTATGAATTGGGAAAATGAAAAATCAGCAAGACACAAGCACCCCAAAGTTGAGGGCTGCTCTGTTGACAAGGACCTCCACTTCATTCCACCTTAAATATCCCAGGAAAGAGAAAAATGGGTAAAGAAGTTGTGGTCCTTATGTACAATGGAATATCACTCAGCCATGAAATCAATGTCATAAGGCTAGTAGCAGCATGATGAGTGGATTTAGGTACGACGATTCTAAGTGAAATAAGTCACACAGAAAAGGACACTTCTCATAAGGTATCACTGATAGAGGGAATGTAAAAACCGTTACACTTGAACTGAATTACAAAACAGAACAGAGTCACACATGCAGAAAACACACTATGGCTGCTTAACGGGAAAGGTGAGGTGGGGTGATACATAAAACAAGGGTATCAAATTAGCTCAGATACCGTTCCATAAACCCAATATGTAATAGACAAGACCTACTCCTTGCTCAGAGAACTGGACTCAACACGCCCTATTCACCGCACAAGATTATATCTGACTAGTAATAATCGTAAAGCCTATGTATTGATATCTCTCTGTTAGTGTGTCAAGTGGGTGTAAAGTGGCATAAACACAGCAGTGAAAAGCAGCTAAATCCCATTATGAAAATAAATTACTTTGAAAAACCCATGAAACAAAGACAGTGAACGAGAGAGGAATTCTTACACAATGCGTTCAGGGGCTGTGATGCAACCTGGATTGACCATATCTAGACCCACAGCTGGATGAGACATAAGGGTGGACACTCTTGGGGCTGAGAGGTTTGGTGAGGTTGGGTGAGCAAACGCAGACCCTTTAAAGTAATACTGCATGGTACCCATCGCATGGGTCCCAAATCTCCAGCTTCAAGGGCATCTTCCTACATCAAAACATGCATGAGAAACCCAGAAGATGGTACACAGTGTGATGGGGAAAGGTTTCTAAAACGCACCTCATTTCTCATCGCCTTGTGCCCGGGTTCGCCATTCCAGCCGCTTTACTAGCAAGCTCCCTACTTGGAGCATCAGCACCTTTAACCTCCTGTTCCGTACAGGTTGCAATTTGTCCTGAGGATAAACGGGAAGACGTGGAACCAACGAGAGACTAGCTCTTGGTGTTGGGACAGGCACAGGTCACTCTATTTTCCCATCAGAAAGAAGAATTAACCACAGGCTCAGCCTGCCCCCCGGAACCAGAACAGGGCCTGAAGCCATTCTGCGATTTTGCGGCCAGCTCCCATAAAAACGAGTTGTAAAATGGAGGTTCAGGGCACTGCAATTCACAAACCTGCAGAGTTATAAATGATAACTCTCGTCCACAAATATATTGAGGGAAGGCAAAGAAGAGGATTTGAAATCAAGGCAGAATTGCAGGAAAGAGATTTCAGGAGGTAGATTCGAATCGCATTTAAAGCACATGAAAAGCGGCAAAACGTTGACAATGATGCCCTTGGCCAAAAAGGGCGTATGCGTTTTTTCCTGAATATATTCAGGAAAAAACGCATACGCCCTTTTTGGCCAACCAAGCAACCTGGAAAGGCAAATCAGCGCTACAAACAAGTCTCGCTTCCCATCGGTCAAAAGGGCCATGCTGAAAAAAGTGTCAAAACCAGAAGTGCAGGACAGGCCATGGAGAAATGGGAGCCTTGCTACACTGATGGGCGGGATGTAAATTGCCAACAGCCACTCTGGAGAAGTGTACGGTGAGTCCTGAAACATCTGAAAAACACAGCTTAGAGAGCATAGGGCACTTCCACTCATGGGGGTATGAATTGGGAAAATGAAAAATCAGCAAGACACAAGCACCCCAAAGTTTAGGGCTGCTCTGTTGACAAGGACCTCCACTTCATTCCACCTTAAATATCCCAGGAAAGAGAAAAATGGGTAAAGAAGTTGTGGTCCTTATGTACAATGGAATATCACTCAGCCATGAAATCAATGTCATAAGGCTAGTAGCAGCATGATGAGTGGATTTAGGTACGACGATTCTAAGTGAAATAAGTCACACAGAAAAGGACACTTCTCATAAGGTATCACTGATAGAGGGAATGTAAAAACCGTTACACTTGAACTGAATTACAAAACAGAACAGAGTCACACATGCAGAAAACACACTATGGCTGCTTAACGGGAAAGGTGAGGTGGGGTGATACATAAAACAAGGGTTTCAAATTAGCTCAGATACCGTTCCATAAACCCAATATGTAATAGACAAGACCTACTCCTTGCTCAGAGAACTGGACTCAACACGCCCTATTCACCGCACAAGAATATATCTGACTAGTAATAATCGTAAAGCGTATGTATTGATATCTCTCTGTTAGTGTGTCAAGTGGGTGTAAAGCGGCATAAACACAGCAGTGAAAAGCAGCTAAATCCCATTATGAAAATAAATTACTTTGAAAAACCCATGAAACAAAGACAGTGAACGAGAGAGGAATTCTTACACAATGCGTTCAGGGGCTGTGATGCAACCTGGATTGACCATATCTAGACCCACAGCTGGATGAGACATAAGGGTGGACACTCTTGGGGCTGAGAGGTTTGGTGAGGTTGGGTGAGCAAACGCAGACCCTTTAAAGTAATACTGCATGGTACCCATCGCATGGGTCCCAAATCTCCAGCTTCAAGGGCATCTTCCTACATCAAAAACATGCATGAGAAACCCAGAAGATGGTACACCGTGTGATGGGGAAAGGTTTCTAAAACGCACCTCATTTCTCATCTCCTTGTGCCCGGGTTCGCCATTCCAGCCGCTTTACTAGCAAGCTCCCTACTTGGAGCATCAGCACCTTTAACCTCCTGTTCCGTACAGGTTGCAATTTGTCCTGAGGATAAACGGGAAGACGTGGAACCAACGAGAGACTAGCTCTTGGTGTTGGGACAGGCACAGGTCACTCTATTTTCCCATCAGAAAGAAGAATTAACCACAGGCTCAGCCTGCCCCCCGGAACCAGAACAGGGCCTGAAGCCATTCTGTGATTTTGCGGCCAGCTCCCATAAAAACGAGTTGTAAAATGGAGGTTCAGGGCACTGCAATTCACAAACCTGCAGTTATAAATGATAACTCTCGTCCACAAATATATTGAGGGAAGGCAACGAAGAGGATTTGAAATCAAGGCAGAATTGCAGGAAACAGATTTCAGGAAGTAGATTCGAATCGCATTTAAAGCACATGAAAAGTGGCAAAACGTTGACAATGATGCCCTTGGCCAAAAAGGACGTATGCGTTTTTTCCTGAATATATTCAGGAAAAAACGCATACGCCCTTTTTGGCCAACCAAGCAACCTGGAAAGGCAAATCAGCGCTACAAACAAGTCTCGCTTCCCATCGGTCAAAAGGGCCATGCTGAAAAAAGTGTCAAAACCAGAAATGCAGGACAGGCCATGGAGAAATGGGAGCCTTGCTACACTGATGGGCGGGATGTAAATTGCCAAGAGCCACTCTGGAGAAGTGTCCGGTGAGTCCTGAAACATCTGAAAAACACAGCTTAGAGAGCATAGGGCACTTCCACTCATGGGGGTATAAATTGGGAAAATTAAAAATCAGCAAGACACAAGCACCCCAAAGTTTAGGGCTGCTCTGTTGACAAGGACCTCCACTTCATTCCACCTTCAATATCCCAGGAAAGAGAAAAATGGATAAAGAAGTTGTGGTCCTTATGTACAATGGAATATCTCTCAGCCATGAAATCAATGTCATAAGGCTAGTAGCAGCATGATGAGTGGATTTAGGTACGACGATTCTAAGTGAAATAAGTCACACAGAAAAGGACACTTCTCATAAGGTATCACTGATAGAGGGAATGTAAAAACCGTTACACTTGAACTGAATTACAAAACAGAACAGAGTCACACATGCAGAAAACACACTATGGCTGCTTAACGGGAAAGGTGAGGTGGGGTGATACATAAAACAAGGGTATCAAATTAGCTCAGATACCGTTCCATAAACCCAATATGTAATAGACAAGACCTACTCCTTGCTCAGAGAACTGGACTCAACACGCCCTATTCACCGCACAAGATTATATCTGACTAGTAATAATCGTAAAGCCTATGTATTGATATCTCTCTGTTAGTGTGTCAAGTGGGTGTAAAGTGGCATAAACACAGCAGTGAAAAGCAGCTAAATCCCATTATGAAAATAAATTACTTTGAAAAACCCATGAAACAAAGACAGTGAACGAGAGAGGAATTCTTACACAATGCGTTCAGGGGCTGTGATGCAACCTGGATTGACCATATCTAGACCCACAGCTGGATGAGACATAAGGGTGGACACTCTTGGGGCTGAGAGGTTTGGTGAGGTTGGGTGAGCAAACGCAGACCCTTTAAAGTAATACTGCGTGGTACCCATCGCATGGGTCCCAAATCTCCAGCTTCAAGGGCATCTTCCTACATCAAAACATGCATGAGAAACCCAGAAGATGGTACACAGTGTGATGGGGAAAGGTTTCTAAAACGCACCTCATTTCTCATCGCCTTGTGCCCGGGTTCGCCATTCCAGCCGCTTTACTAGCAAGCTCCCTACTTGGAGCATCAGCACCTTTAACCTCCTGTTCCGTACAGGTTGCAATTTGTCCTGAGGATAAACGGGAAGACGTGGAACCAACGAGAGACTAGCTCTTGGTGTTGGGACAGGCACAGGTCACTCTATTTTCCCATCAGAAAGAAGAATTAACCACAGGCTCAGCCTGCCCCCCGGAACCAGAACAGGGCCTGAAGCCATTCTGCGATTTTGCGGCCAGCTCCCATAAAAACGAGTTGTAAAATGGAGGTTCAGGGCACTGCAATTCACAAACCTGCAGAGTTATAAATGATAACTCTCGTCCACAAATATATTGAGGGAAGGCAAAGAAGAGGATTTGAAATCAAGGCAGAATTGCAGGAAAGAGATTTCAGGAGGTAGATTCGAATCGCATTTAAAGCACATGAAAAGCGGCAAAACGTTGACAATGATGCCCTTGGCCAAAAAGGGCGTATGCGTTTTTTCCTGAATATATTCAGGAAAAAACGCATACGCCCTTTTTGGCCAACCAAGCAACCTGGAAAGGCAAATGAGCGCTACAAACAAGTCTCGCTTCCCATCGGTCAAAAGGGCCATGCTGAAAAAAGTGTCAAAACCAGAAGTGCAGGACAGGCCATGGAGAAATGGGAGCCTTGCTACACTGATGGGCGGGATGTAAATTGCCAACAGCCACTCTGGAGAAGTGTACGGTGAGTCCTGAAACATCTGAAAAACACAGCTTAGAGAGCATAGGGCACTTCCACTCATGGGGGTATGAATTGGGAAAATGAAAAATCAGCAAGACACAAGCACCCCAAAGTTTAGGGCTGCTCTGTTGACAAGGACCTCCACTTCATTCCACCTTAAATATCCCAGGAAAGAGAAAAATGGGTAAAGAAGTTGTGGTCCTTATGTACAATGGAATATCACTCAGCCATGAAATCAATGTCATAAGGCTAGTAGCAGCATGATGAGTGGATTTAGGTACGACGATTCTAAGTGAAATAAGTCACACAGAAAAGGACACTTCTCATAAGGTATCACTGATAGAGGGAATGTAAAAACCGTTACACTTGAACTGAATTACAAAACAGAACAGAGTCACACATGCAGAAAACACACTATGGCTGCTTAACGGGAAAGGTGAGGTGGGGTGATACATAAAACAAGGGTTTCAAATTAGCTCAGATACCGTTCCATAAACCCAATATGTAATAGACAAGACCTACTCCTTGCTCAGAGAACTGGACTCAACACGCCCTATTCACCGCACAAGAATATATCTGACTAGTAATAATCGTAAAGCCTATGTATTGATATCTCTCTGTTAGTGTGTCAAGTGGGTGTAAAGCGGCATAAACACAGCAGTGAAAAGCAGCTAAATCCCATTATGAAAATAAATTACTTTGAAAAACCCATGAAACAAAGACAGTGAACGAGAGAGGAATTCTTACACAATGCGTTCAGGGGCTGTGATGCAACCTGGATTGACCATATCTAGACCCACAGCTGGATGAGACATAAGGGTGGACACTCTTGGGGCTGAGAGGTTTGGTGAGGTTGGGTGAGCAAACGCAGACCCTTTAAAGTAATACTGCATGGTACCCATCGCATGGGTCCCAAATCTCCAGCTTCAAGGGCATCTTCCTACATCAAAAACATGCATGAGAAACCCATAAGATGGTACACCGTGTGATGGGGAAAGGTTTCTAAAACGCACCTCATTTCTCATCTCCTTGTGCCCGGGTTCGCCATTCCAGCCGCTTTACTAGCAAGCTCCCTACTTGGAGCATCAGCACCTTTAACCTCCTGTTCCGTACAGGTTGCAATTTGTCCTGAGGATAAACGGGAAGACGTGGAACCAACGAGAGACTAGCTCTTGGTGTTGGGACAGGCACAGGTCACTCTATTTTCCCATCAGAAAGAAGAATTAACCACAGGCTCAGCCTGCCCCCCGGAAACAGAACAGGGCCTGAAGCCATTCTGTGATTTTGCGGCCAGCTCCCATAAAAACGAGTTGTAAAATGGAGGTTCAGGGCACTGCAATTCACAAACCTGCAGTTATAAATGATAACTCTCGTCCACAAATATATTGAGGGAAGGCAACGAAGAGGATTTGAAATCAAGGCAGAATTGCAGGAAACAGATTTCAGGAAGTAGATTCGAATCGCATTTAAAGCACATGAAAAGTGGCAAAACGTTGACAATGATGCCCTTGGCCAAAAAGGGCGTATGCGTTTTTTCCTGAATATATTCAGGAAAAAACGCATACGCCCTTTTTGGCCAACCAAGCAACCTGGAAAGGCAAATCAGCGCTACAAACAAGTCTCGCTTCCCATCGGTCAAAAGGGCCATGCTGAAAAAAGTGTCAAAACCAGAAATGCAGGACAGGCCATGGAGAAATGGGAGCCTTGCTACACTGATGGGCGGGATGTAAATTGCCAAGAGCCACTCTGGAGAAGTGTCCGGTGAGTCCTGAAACATCTGAAAAACACAGCTTAGAGAGCATAGGGCACTTCCACTCATGGGGGTATAAATTGGGAAAATTAAAAATCAGCAAGACACAAGCACCCCAAAGTTTAGGGCTGCTCTGTTGACAAGGACCTCCACTTCATTCCACCTTCAATATCCCAGGAAAGAGAAAAATGGATAAAGAAGTTGTGGTCCTTATGTACAATGGAATATCTCTCAGCCATGAAATCAATGTCATAAGGCTAGTAGCAGCATGATGAGTGGATTAAGGTATGACGATTCTAAGTGAAATAAGTCACACAGAAAAGGACACTTCTCATAAGGTATCACTGATAGAGGGAATGTAAAAACCGTTACACTTGAACTGAATTACAAAACAGAACAGAGTCACACATGCAGAAAACACACTATGGCTGCTTAACGGGAAAGGTGAGGTGGGGTGATACATAAAACAAGGGTTTCAAATTAGCTCAGATACCGTTCCATAAACCCAATATGTAATAGACAAGACCTACTCCTTGCTCAGAGAACTGGACTCAACACGCCCTATTCACCGCACAAGAATATATCTGACTAGTAATAATCGTAAAGCCTATGTATTGATATCTCTCTGTTAGTGTGTCAAGTGGGTGTAAAGCGGCATAAACACAGCAGTGAAAAGCAGCTAAATCCCATTATGAAAATAAATTACTTTGAAAAACCCATGAAACAAAGACAGTGAACGAGAGAGGAATTCTTACACAATGCGTTCAGGGGCTGTGATGCAACCTGGATTGACCATATCTAGACCCACAGCTGGATGAGACATAAGGGTGGACACTCTTGGGGCTGAGAGGTTTGGTGAGGTTGGGTGAGCAAACGCAGACCCTTTAAAGTAATACTGCATGGTACCCATCGCATGGGTCCCAAATCTCCAGCTTCAAGGGCATCTTCCTACATCAAAAACATGCATGAGAAACCCAGAAGATGGTACACCGTGTGATGGGGAAAGGTTTCTAAAACGCACCTCATTTCTCATCTCCTTGTGCCCGGGTTCGCCATTCCAGCCGCTTTACTAGCAAGCTCCCTACTTGGAGCATCAGCACCTTTAACCTCCTGTTCCGTACAGGTTGCAATTTGTCCTGAGGATAAACGGGAAGACGTGGAACCAACGAGAGACTAGCTCTTGGTGTTGGGACAGGCACAGGTCACTCTATTTTCCCATCAGAAAGAAGAATTAACCACAGGCCCAGCCTACCCCCCGGAACCAGAACAGGGCCTGAAGCCATTCTGTGATTTTGCGGCCAGCTCCCATAAAAACGAGTTGTAAAATGGAGGTTCAGGGCACTGCAATTCACAAACCTGCAGTTATAAATGATAACTCTCGTCCACAAATATATTGAGGGAAGGCAACGAAGAGGATTTGAAATCAAGGCAGAATTGCAGGAAACAGATTTCAGGAAGTAGATTCGAATCGCATTTAAAGCACATGAAAAGCGGCAAAACGTTGACAATGATGCCCTTGGCCAAAAAGGGCGTATGCGTTTTTTCCTGAATATATTCAGGAAAAAACGCATACGCCCTTTTTGGCCAACCAAGCAACCTGGAAAGGCAAATCAGCGCTACAAACAAGTCTCGCTTCCCATCGGTCAAAAGGGCCATGCTGAAAAAAGTATCAAAACCAGAAATGCAGGACAGGCCATGGAGAAATGGGAGCCTTGCTACACTGATGGGCGGGATGTAAATTGCCAACAGCCACTCTGGAGAAGTGTACGGTGAGTCCTGAAACATCTGAAAAACACAGCTTAGAGAGCATAGGGCACTTCCACTCATGGGGGTATGAATTGGGAAAATGAAAAATCAGCAAGACACAAGCACCCCAAAGTTGAGGGCTGCTCTGTTGACAAGGACCTCCACTTCATTCCACCTTAAATATCCCAGGAAAGAGAAAAATGGGTAAAGAAGTTGTGGTCCTTATGTACAATGAAATATCACTCAGCCATGAAATCAATGTCATAAGGCTAGTAGCAGCATGATGAGTGGATTTAGGTACGACGATTCTAAGTGAAATAAGTCACACAGAAAAGGACACTTCTCATAAGGTATCACTGATAGAGGGAATGTAAAAACCGTTACACTTGAACTGAATTACAAAACAGAACAGAGTCACACATGCAGAAAACACACTATGGCTGCTTAACGGGAAAGGTGAGGTGGGGTGATACATAAAACAAGGGTATCAAATTAGCTCAGATACCGTTCCATAAACCCAATATGTAATAGACAAGACCTACTCCTTGCTCAGAGAACTGGACTCAACACGCCCTATTCACCGCACAAGATTATATCTGACTAGTAATAATCGTAAAGCCTATGTATTGATATCTCTCTGTTAGTGTGTCAAGTGGGTGTAAAGCGGCATAAACACAGCAGTGAAAAGCAGCTAAATCCCATTATGAAAATAAATTACTTTGAAAAACCCATGAAACAAAGACAGTGAACGAGAGAGGAATTCTTACACAATGCGTTCAGGGGCTGTGATGCAACCTGGATTGACCATATCTAGACCCACAGCTGGATGAGACATAAGGGTGGACACTCTTGGGGCTGAGAGGTTTGGTGAGGTTGGGTGAGCAAACGCAGACACTTTAAAGTAATACTGCGTGGTACCCATCGCATGGGTCCCAAATCTCCAGCTTCAAGGGCATCTTCCTACATCAAAAACATGCATGAGAAACCCATAAGATGGTACACCGTGTGATGGGGAAAGGTTTGTAAAACGCACCTCATTTCTCATCGCCTTGTGCCCGGGTTCGCCATTCCAGCCGCTTTACTAGCAAGCTCCCTACTTGGAGCATCAGCACCTTTAACCTCCTGTTCCGTACAGGTTGCAATTTGTCCTGAGGATAAACGGGAAGACGTGGAACCAACGAGAGACTAGCTCTTGGTGTTGGGACAGGCACAGGTCACTCTATTTTCCCATAAGAAAGAAGAATTAACCACAGGCTCAGCCTACCCCCCGGAACCAGAACAGGGCCTGAAGCCATTCTGCGATTTTGTGGCCAGCTCCCATAAAAACGAGTTGTAAAATGGAGGTTCAGGGCACTGCAATTCACAAACCTGCAGTTATAAATGATAACTCTCGTCCACAAATATATTGAGGGAAGGCAAAGAAGAGGATTTGAAATCAAGGCAGAATTGCACGAAACAGATTTCAGGAGGTAGATACGAATCGCCTTTAAAGCACATGAAAAGCGGCAAAACGTTGACAATGATGCCCTTGGCCAAAAAGGGCGTATGCGTTTTTTCCTGAATATATTCAGGAAAAAACGCATACGCCCTTTTTGGCCAACCAAGCAACCTGGAAAGGCAAATCAGCGCTACAGAGAAGTCTCGCTTCCCATCGGTCAAAAGGGCCATGCTGAAAAAAGTGTCAAAACCAGAAATGCAGGACAGGCCATGGAGAAATGGGAGCCTTGCTACACTGATGGGCGGGATGTAAATTGCCAACAGCCACTCTGGAGAAGTGTACGGTGTGTCCTGAAACATCTGAAAAACACAGCTTAGAGAGCATAGGGCACTTCCACTCATGGGGGTATAAATTGGGAAAATGAAAAATCAGCAAGACACAAGCACCCCAAAGTTGAGGGCTGCTCTGTTGACAAGGACCTCCACTTCATTCCACCTTCAATATCCCAGGAAAGAGAAAAATGGATAAAGAAGTTGTGGTCCTTATGTACAATGGAATATCACTCAGCCATGAAATCAATGTCATAAGGTTAGTAGCAGCATGATGAGTGGATTTAGGTACGACGATTCTAAGTGAAATAAGTCACACAGAAAAGGACACTTCTCATAAGGTATCACTGATAGAGGGAATGTAAAAACCGTTACACTTGAACTGAATTACAAAACAGAACAGAGTCACACATGCAGAAAACACACTATGGCTGCTTAACGGGAAAGGTGAGGTGGGGTGATACATAAAACAAGGGTATCAAATTAGCTCAGATACCGTTCCATAAACCCAATATGTAGTAGACAAGACCTACTCCTTGCTCAGAGAACTGGACTCAACACGCCCTATTCACCGCACAAGAATATATCTGACTAGTAATAATCTTGAAACCTATGTATTGATATCTCTCTGTTAGTGTGTCAAGTGGGTGTAAAGCGGCATAAACACAGCAGTGAAAAGGAGCTAAACCCCATTATAAAAATAAATTACTTTGAAACACCCATGAAACAAAGACAGTGAAAGAGAGAGAAATTCTTACACAATGCGTTCAGGGGCTGTGATGCAACCTGGATTGACCATATCTAGACTCACAGCTGGATCAGACATAAGGGTGGACACTCTTGGGGCTGAGAGGTTTGGTGAGGTTGGGTGAGCAAACGCAGACCCTTTAAAGTAATACTGCATGGTACCCATCGCATGGGTCCCAAATCTCCAGCTTCAAGGGCATCTTCCTACATCAAAAACATGCATGAGAAACCCAGAAGATGGTACACAGTGTGATGGGGAAAGGTTTCTAAAACGCACCTCATTTCTCATCGCCTTGTGCCCGGGTTCGCCATTCCAGCCGCTTTACTAGCAAGCTCCCTACTTGGAGCATCAGCACCTTTAACCTCCTGTTCCGTACAGGTTGCAATTTGTCCTGAGGATAAACGGGAAGACGTGGAACCAACGAGAGACTAGCTCTTGGTGTTGGGACAGGCACAGGTCACTCTATTTTCCCATCAGAAAGAAGAATTAACCACAGGCTCAGCCTGCCCCCCGGAACCAGAAGAGGGCCTGAAGCCATTCTGTGATTTTGCGGCCAGCTCCCATAAAAACGAGTTGTAAAATGGAGGTTCAGGGCACTGCAATTCACAAACCTGCAGAGTTATAAATGATAACTCTCGTCCACAAATATATTGAGGGAAGGCAAAGAAGAGGATTTGAAATCAAGGCAGAATTGCAGGAAAGATATTTCAGGAGGTAGATTCGAATCGCATTTAAAGCACATGAAAAGCGGCAAAACGTTGACAATGATGCCCTTGGCCAAAAAGGGCGTATGCGTTTTTTCCTGAATATATTCAGGAAAAAACGCATACGCCCTTTTTGGCCAACCAAGCAACCTGGAAAGGCAAATCAGCGCTACAAAGAAGTCTCGCTTCCCATCGGTCAAAAGGGCCATGCTGAAAAAAGTGTCAAAACCAGAAATGCAGGACAGGCCATGGAGAAATGGGAGCCTTGCTACACTGATGGGCGGGATGTAAATTGCCAACAGCCACTCTGGAGAAGTGTACGGTGAGTCCTGAAACATCTAAAAAACACAGCTTAGAGAGCATAGGGCACTTCCACTCATGGGGGTATGAATTGGGAAAATGAAAAATCAGCAAGACACAAGCACCCCAAAGTTGAGGGCTGCTCTGTTGACAAGGACCTCCACTTCATTCCACCTTAAATATCCCAGGAAAGAGAAAAATGGGTAAAGAAGTTGTGGTCCTTATGTACAATGGAATATCACTCAGCCATGAAATCAATGTCATAAGGCTAGTAGCAGCATGATGAGTGGATTTAGGTACGACGATTCTAAGTGAAATAAGTCACACAGAAAAGGACACTTCTCATAAGGTATCACTGATAGAGGGAATGTAAAAACCGTTACACTTGAACTGAATTACAAAACAGAACAGAGTCACACATGCAGAAAACACACTATGGCTGCTTAACGGGAATGGTGAGGTGGGGTGATACATAAAACAAGGGTATCAAATTAGCTCAGATACCATTCCATAAACCCAATATGTAATAGACAAGACCTACTCCTTGCTCAGAGAACTGGACTCAACACGCCCTATTCACCGCACAAGAATATATCTGACTAATAATAATCGTAAAACCTATGTATTGATATCTCTCTGTTAGTGTGTCAAGTGGGTGTAAAGCGGCATAAACACAGCAGTGAAAAGCAGCTAAACCCCATTATAAAAATAAATTACTTTGAAACACCCATGAAACAAAGACAGTGAAAGAGAGAGAAATTCTTACACAATGCGTTCAGGGGCTGTGATGCAACCTGGATTGACCATATCTAGACTCACAGCTGGATCAGACATAAGGGTGGACACTCTTGGGGCTGAGAGGTTTGGTGAGGTTGGGTGAGCAAACGCAGACCCTTTAAAGTAATACTGCATGATACCCATCGCATGGGTCCCAAATCTCCAGGTTCAAGGGCATCTTCCTACATCAAAAACATGCATGAGAAACCCAGAAGATGGTACACCGTGTGATGGGGAAAGGTTTCTAAAACGCACCTCATTTCTCATCGCCTTGTGCCCGGGTTCGCCATTCCAGCCGCTTTACTAGCAAGCTCCCTACTTGGAGCATCAGCACCTTTAACCTCCTGTTCCGTACAGGTTGCAATTTGTCCTGAGGATAAACGGGAAGACGTGGAACCAACGAGAGACTAGCTCTTGGTGTTGGGACAGGCACAGGTCACTCTATTTTCCCATCAGGAAGAAGAATTAACCACAGGCTCAGCCTGCCCCCCGGAACCAGAACAGGGCCTGAAGCCATTCTGCGATTTTGCCGCCAGCTCCCATAAAAACGAGTTGTAAAATGGAGGTTCAGGGCACTGCAATTCACAAACCTGCAGAGTTATAAATGATAACTCTCGTCCACAAATATATTGAGGGAAGGCAAAGAAGAGGATTTGAAATCAAGGCAGAATTGCAGGAAAGAGATTTCAGGAGGTAGATACGAATCGCCTTTAAAGCACATGAAAAGCGGCAAAACGTTGACAATGATGCCCTTGGCCAAAAAGGGCGTATGCGTTTTTTCCTGAATATATTCAGGAAAAAACGCATACGCCCTTTTTGGCCAACCAAGCAACCTGGAAAGGCAAATGAGCGCTACAAACAAGTCTCGCTTCCCATCGGTCAAAAGGGCCATGCTGAAAAAAGTGTCAAAACCAGAAATGCAGGACAGGCCATGGAGAAATGGGAGCCTTGCTACACTGATGGGCGGGATGTAAATTGCCAACAGCCACTCTGGAGAAGTGTACGGTGAGTCCTGAAACATCTGAAAAACACAGCTTAGAGAGCATAGGGCACTTCCACTCATGGGGGTATGAATTGGGAAAATGAAAAATCAGCAAGACACAAGCACCCCAAAGTTTAGGGCTGCTCTGTTGACAAGGACCTCCACTTCATTCCACCTTAAATATCTCAGGAAAGAGAAAAATGGGTAAAGAAGTTGTGGTCCTTATGTACAATGGAATACCACTCAGCCATGAAATCAATGTCATAAGGTTAGTAGCAGCATGATGAGTGGATTTAGGTACGACGATTCTAAGTGAAATAAGTCACACAGAAAAGGACACTTCTCATAAGGTATCACTGATAGAGGGAATGTAAAAACCGTTACACTTGAACTGAATTACAAAACAGAACAGAGTCACACATGCAGAAAACACACTATGGCTGCTTAACGGGAAAGGTGAGGTGGGGTGATACATAAAACAAGGGTATCAAATTAGCTCAGATACCGTTCCATAAACCCAATATGTAGTAGACAAGACCTACTCCTTGCTCAGAGAACTGGACTCAACACGCCCTATTCACCGCACAAGAATATATCTGACTAGTAATAATCTTGAAACCTATGTATTGATATCTCTCTGTTAGTGTGTCAAGTGGGTGTAAAGCGGCATAAACACAGCAGTGAAAAGGAGCTAAACCCCATTATAAAAATAAATTACTTTGAAACACCCATGAAACAAAGACAGTGAAAGAGAGAGAAATTCTTACACAATGCGTTCAGGGGCTGTGATGCAACCTGGATTGACCATATCTAGACTCACAGCTGGATCAGACATAAGGGTGGACACTCTTGGGGCTGAGAGGTTTGGTGAGGTTGGGTGAGCAAACGCAGACCCTTTAAAGTAATACTGCATGGTACCCATCGCATGGGTCCCAAATCTCCAGCTTCAAGGGCATCTTCCTACATCAAAAACATGCATGAGAAACCCAGAAGATGGTACACAGTGTGATGGGGAAAGGTTTCTAAAACGCACCTCATTTCTCATCGCCTTGTGCCCGGGTTCGCCATTCCAGCCGCTTTACTAGCAAGCTCCCTACTTGGAGCATCAGCACCTTTAACCTCCTGTTCCGTACAGGTTGCAATTTGTCCTGAGGATAAACGGGAAGACGTGGAACCAACGAGAGACTAGCTCTTGGTGTTGGGACAGGCACAGGTCACTCTATTTTCCCATCAGAAAGAAGAATTAACCACAGGCTCAGCCTGCCCCCCGGAACCAGAAGAGGGCCTGAAGCCATTCTGTGATTTTGCGGCCAGCTCCCATAAAAACGAGTTGTAAAATGGAGGTTCAGGGCACTGCAATTCACAAACCTGCAGAGTTATAAATGATAACTCTCGTCCACAAATATATTGAGGGAAGGCAAAGAAGAGGATTTGAAATCAAGGCAGAATTGCAGGAAAGATATTTCAGGAGGTAGATTCGAATCGCATTTAAAGCACATGAAAAGCGGCAAAACGTTGACAATGATGCCCTTGGCCAAAAAGGGCGTATGCGTTTTTTCCTGAATATATTCAGGAAAAAACGCATACGCCCTTTTTGGCCAACCAAGCAACCTGGAAAGGCAAATCAGCGCTACAAAGAAGTCTCGCTTCCCATCGGTCAAAAGGGCCATGCTGAAAAAAGTGTCAAAACCAGAAATGCAGGACAGGCCATGGAGAAATGGGAGCCTTGCTACACTGATGGGCGGGATGTAAATTGCCAACAGCCACTCTGGAGAAGTGTACGGTGAGTCCTGAAACATCTAAAAAACACAGCTTAGAGAGCATAGGGCACTTCCACTCATGGGGGTATGAATTGGGAAAATGAAAAATCAGCAAGACACAAGCACCCCAAAGTTGAGGGCTGCTCTGTTGACAAGGACCTCCACTTCATTCCACCTTAAATATCCCAGGAAAGAGAAAAATGGGTAAAGAAGTTGTGGTCCTTATGTACAATGGAATATCACTCAGCCATGAAATCAATGTCATAAGGCTAGTAGCAGCATGATGAGTGGATTTAGGTACGACGATTCTAAGTGAAATAAGTCACACAGAAAAGGACACTTCTCATAAGGTATCACTGATAGAGGGAATGTAAAAACCGTTACACTTGAACTGAATTACAAAACAGAACAGAGTCACACATGCAGAAAACACACTATGGCTGCTTAACGGGAATGGTGAGGTGGGGTGATACATAAAACAAGGGTATCAAATTAGCTCAGATACCATTCCATAAACCCAATATGTAATAGACAAGACCTACTCCTTGCTCAGAGAACTGGACTCAACACGCCCTATTCACCGCACAAGAATATATCTGACTAATAATAATCGTAAAACCTATGTATTGATATCTCTCTGTTAGTGTGTCAAGTGGGTGTAAAGCGGCATAAACACAGCAGTGAAAAGCAGCTAAACCCCATTATAAAAATAAATTACTTTGAAACACCCATGAAACAAAGACAGTGAAAGAGAGAGAAATTCTTACACAATGCGTTCAGGGGCTGTGATGCAACCTGGATTGACCATATCTAGACTCACAGCTGGATCAGACATAAGGGTGGACACTCTTGGGGCTGAGAGGTTTGGTGAGGTTGGGTGAGCAAACGCAGACCCTTTAAAGTAATACTGCATGATACCCATCGCATGGGTCCCAAATCTCCAGGTTCAAGGGCATCTTCCTACATCAAAAACATGCATGAGAAACCCAGAAGATGGTACACCGTGTGATGGGGAAAGGTTTCTAAAACGCACCTCATTTCTCATCGCCTTGTGCCCGGGTTCGCCATTCCAGCCGCTTTACTAGCAAGCTCCCTACTTGGAGCATCAGCACCTTTAACCTCCTGTTCCGTACAGGTTGCAATTTGTCCTGAGGATAAACGGGAAGACGTGGAACCAACGAGAGACTAGCTCTTGGTGTTGGGACAGGCACAGGTCACTCTATTTTCCCATCAGGAAGAAGAATTAACCACAGGCTCAGCCTGCCCCCCGGAACCAGAACAGGGCCTGAAGCCATTCTGCGATTTTGCCGCCAGCTCCCATAAAAACGAGTTGTAAAATGGAGGTTCAGGGCACTGCAATTCACAAACCTGCAGAGTTATAAATGATAACTCTCGTCCACAAATATATTGAGGGAAGGCAAAGAAGAGGATTTGAAATCAAGGCAGAATTGCAGGAAAGAGATTTCAGGAGGTAGATACGAATCGCCTTTAAAGCACATGAAAAGCGGCAAAACGTTGACAATGATGCCCTTGGCCAAAAAGGGCGTATGCGTTTTTTCCTGAATATATTCAGGAAAAAACGCATACGCCCTTTTTGGCCAACCAAGCAACCTGGAAAGGCAAATGAGCGCTACAAACAAGTCTCGCTTCCCATCGGTCAAAAGGGCCATGCTGAAAAAAGTGTCAAAACCAGAAATGCAGGACAGGCCATGGAGAAATGGGAGCCTTGCTACACTGATGGGCGGGATGTAAATTGCCAACAGCCACTCTGGAGAAGTGTACGGTGAGTCCTGAAACATCTGAAAAACACAGCTTAGAGAGCATAGGGCACTTCCACTCATGGGGGTATGAATTGGGAAAATGAAAAATCAGCAAGACACAAGCACCCCAAAGTTTAGGGCTGCTCTGTTGACAAGGACCTCCACTTCATTCCACCTTAAATATCTCAGGAAAGAGAAAAATGGGTAAAGAAGTTGTGGTCCTTATGTACAATGGAATATCACTCAGCCATGAAATCAATGTCATAAGGCTAGTAGCAGCATGATGAGTGGATTTAGGTACGACGATTCTAAGTGAAATAAGTCACACAGAAAAGGACACTTCTCATAAGGTATCACTGATAGAGGGAATGTAAAAACCGTTACACTTGAACTGAATTACAAAACAGAACAGAGTCACACATGCAGAAAACACACTATGGCTGCTTAACGGGAAAGGTGAGGTGGGGTGATACATAAAACAAGGGTATCAAATTAGCTCAGATACCGTTCCATAAACCCAATATGTAATAGACAAGACCTACTCCTTGCTCAGTCAACTGGACTCAACACGCCCTATTCACCGCACAAGAATATATCTGACTAATAATAATCGTAAAACCTATGTATTGATATCTCTCTGTTAGTGTGTCAAGTGGGTGTAAAGCGGCATAAACACAGCAGTGAAAAGCAGCTAAACCCCATTATAAAAATAAATTACTTTGAAACACCCATGAAACAAAGACAGTGAAAGAGAGAGAAATTCTTACACAATGCGTTCAGGGGCTGTGATGCAACCTGGATTGACCATATCTAGACGCACAGCTGGATGAGACATAAGGGTGGACACTCTTGGGGCTGAGAGGTTTGGTGAGGTTGGGTGAGCAAACGCAGACCCTTTAAAGTAATACTGCATGATACCCATCGCATGGGTCCCAAATCTTCAGGTTCAAGGGCATCTTCCTACATCAAAAACATGCATGAGAAACCCAGAAGATGGTACACCGTGTGATGGGGAAAGGTTTCTAAAACGCACCTCATTTCTCATCGCCTTGTGCCCGGGTTCGCCATTCCAGCCGCTTTACTAGCAAGCTCCCTACTTGGAGCATCAGCACCTTTAACCTCCTGTTCCGTACAGGTTGCAATTTGTCCTGAGGATAAACGGGAAGACGTGGAACCAACGAGAGACTAGCTCTTGGTGTTGGGACAGGCACAGGTCACTCTATTTTCCCATCAGAAAGAAGAATTAACCACAGGCTCAGCCTGCCCCCCGGAACCAGAACAGGGCCTGAAGCCATTCTGCGATTTTGCCGCCAGCTCCCATAAAAACGAGTTGTAAAATGGAGGTTCAGGGCACTGCAATTCACAAACCTGCAGAGTTATAAATGATAACTCTCGTCCACAAATATATTGAGGGAAGGCAAAGAAGAGGATTTGAAATCAAGGCAGAATTGCAGGAAAGAGATTTCAGGAGGTAGATTCGAATCGCCTTTAAAGCACATGAAAAGCGGCAAAACGTTGACAATGATGCCCTTGGCCAAAAAGGGCGTATGCGTTTTTTCCTGAATATATTCAGGAAAAAACGCATACGCCCTTTTTGGCCAACCAAGCAACCTGGAAAGGCAAATCAGCGCTACAGAGAAGTCTCGCTTCCCATCGGTCAAAAGGGCCATGCTGAAAAAAGTGTCAAAACCAGAAATGCAGGACAGGCCATGGAGAAATGGGAGCCTTGCTACACTGATGGGCGGGATGTAAATTGCCAACAGCCACTCTGGAGAAGTGTACGGTGTGTCCTGAAACATCTGAAAAACACAGCTTAGAGAGCATAGGGCACTTCCACTCATGGGGGTATAAATTGGGAAAATGAAAAATCAGCAAGACACAAGCACCCCAAAGTTGAGGGCTGCTCTGTTGACAAGGACCTCCACTTCATTCCACCTTCAATATCCCAGGAAAGAGAAAAATGGATAAAGAAGTTGTGGTCCTTATGTACAATGGAATATCACTCAGCCATGAAATCAATGTCATAAGGTTAGTAGCAGCATGATGAGTGGATTTAGGTACGACGATTCTAAGTGAAATAAGTCACACAGAAAAGGACACTTCTCATAAGGTATCACTGATAGAGGGAATGTAAAAACCGTTACACTTGAACTGAATTACAAAACAGAACAGAGTCACACATGCAGAAAACACACTATGGCTGCTTAACGGGAAAGGTGAGGTGGGGTGATACATAAAACAAGGGTATCAAATTAGCTCAGATACCGTTCCATAAACCCAATATGTAATAGACAAGACCTACTCCTTGCTCAGAGAACTGGACTCAACACGCCCTATTCACCGCACAAGATTATATCTGACTAGTAATAATCGTAAAGCCTATGTATTGATGTCTCTCTGTTAGTGTGTCAAGTAGGTGTAAAGCGGCATAAACACAGCAGTGAAAAGCAGCTAAATCCCATTATGAAAATAAATTACTTTGAAAAACCCATGAAACAAAGACAGTGAACGAGAGAGGAATTCTTACACAATGCGTTCAGGGGCTGTGATGCAACCTGGATTGACCATATCTAGACCCACAGCTGGATGAGACATAAGGGTGGACACTCTTGGGGCTGAGAGGTTTGGTGAGGTTGGGTGAGCAAACGCAGACCCTTTAAAGTAATACTGCATGGTACCCATCGCATGGGTCCCAAATCTCCAGCTTCAAGGGCATCTTCCTACATCAAAACATGCATGAGAATCCCAGAAGATGGTACACCGTGTGATGGGGAAAGGTTTCTAAAACGCACCTCATTTCTCATCGCCTTGTGCCCGGGTTCGCCATTCCAGCCGCTTTACTAGCAAGCTCCCTACTTGGAGCATCAGCACCTTTAACCTCCTGTTCCGTACAGGTTGCAATTTGTCCTGAGGATAAACGGGAAGACGTGGAACCAACGAGAGACTAGCTCTTGGTGTTGGGACAGGCACAGGTCACTCTATTTTCCCATCAGAAAGAAGAATTAACCACAGGCTCAGCCTGCCCCCCGGAACCAGAACAGGGCCTGAAGCCATTCTGCGATTTTACGGCCAGCTCCCATAAAAACGAATTGTAAAATGGAGGTTCAGGGCACTGCAATTCACAAACCTGCAGAGTTATAAATGATAACTCTCGTCCACAAATATATTGAGGGAAGGCAAAGAAGAGGATTTGAAATCAAGGCAGAATTGCAGGAAAGAGATTTCAGGAGGTAGATTCGAATCGCATTTAAAGCACATGAAAAGCGGCAAAACGTTGACAATGATGCCCTTGGCCAAAAAGGGCGTATGCGTTTTTTCCTGAATATATTCAGGAAAAAACGCATACGCCCTTTTTGGCCAACCAAGCAACCTGGAAAGGCAAATCAGCGCTACAAACAAGTCTCGCTTCCCATCGGTCAAAAGGGCCATGCTGAAAAAAGTGTCAAAACCAGAAGTGCAGGACAGGCCATGGAGAAATGGGAGCCTTGCTACACTGATGGGCGGGATGTAAATTGCCAACAGCCACTCTGGAGAAGTGTACGGTGAGTCCTGAAACATCTGAAAAACACAGCTTAGAGAGCATAGGGCACTTCCACTCATGGGGGTATGAATTGGGAAAATGAAAAATCAGCAAGACACAAGCACCCCAAAGTTTAGGGCTGCTCTGTTGACAAGGACCTCCACTTCATTCCACCTTAAATATCCCAGGAAAGAGAAAAATGGGTAAAGAAGTTGTGGTCCTTATGTACAATGGAATATCACTCAGCCATGAAATCAATGTCATAAGGCTAGTAGCAGCATGATGAGTGGATTTAGGTACGACGATTCTAAGTGAAATAAGTCACACAGAAAAGGACACTTCTCATAAGGTATCACTGATAGAGGGAATGTAAAAACCGTTACACTTGAACTGAATTACAAAACAGAACAGAGTCACACATGCAGAAAACACACTATGGCTGCTTAACGGGAAAGGTGAGGTGGGGTGATACATAAAACAAGGGTTTCAAATTAGCTCAGATACCGTTCCATAAACCCAATATGTAATAGACAAGACCTACTCCTTGCTCAGAGAACTGGACTCAACACGCCCTATTCACCGCACAAGAATATATCTGACTAGTAATAATCGTAAAGCCTATGTATTGATATCTCTCTGTTAGTGTGTCAAGTGGGTGTAAAGCGGCATAAACACAGCAGTGAAAAGCAGCTAAATCCCATTATGAAAATAAATTACTTTGAAAAACCCATGAAACAAAGACAGTGAACGAGAGAGGAATTCTTACACAACGCGTTCAGGGGCTGTGATGCAACCTGGATTGACCATATCTAGACGCACAGCTGGATGAGACATAAGGGTGGACACTCTTGGGGCTGAGAGGTTTGGTGAGGTTGGGTGAGCAAACGCAGACCCTTTAAAGTAATACTGCATGGTACCCATCGCATGGGTCCCAAATCTCCAGCTTCAAGGGCATCTTCCTACATCGAAAACATGCATGAGAAACCCAGAAGATGGTACACCGTGTGATGGGGAAAGGTTTCTAAAACGCACCTCATTTCTCATCTCCTTGTGCCCGGGTTCGCCATTCCAGCCGCTTTACTAGCAAGCTCCCTACTTGGAGCATCAGCACCTTTAACCTCCTGTTCCGTACAGGTTGCAATTTGTCCTGAGGATAAACGGGAAGACGTGGAACCAACGAGAGACTAGCTCTTGGTGTTGGGACAGGCACAGGTCACTCTATTTTCCCATCAGAAAGAAGAATTAACCACAGGCTCAGCCTGCCCCCCGGAACCAGAACAGGGCCTGAATCCATTCTGTGATTTTGCGGCCAGCTCCCATAAAAACGAGTTGTAAAATGGAGGTTCAGGGCACTGCAATTCACAAACCTGCAGTTATAAATGATAACTCTCGTCCACAAATATATTGAGGGAAGGCAACGAAGAGGATTTGAAATCAAGGCAGAATTGCAGGAAACAGATTTCAGGAAGTAGATTCGAATCGCATTTAAAGCACATGAAAAGTGGCAAAACGTTGACAATGATGCCCTTGGCCAAAAAGGACGTATGCGTTTTTTCCTGAATATATTCAGGAAAAAAAGCATACGCCCTTTTTGGCCAACCAAGCAACCTGGAAAGGCAAATCAGCGCTACAAACAAGTCTCGCTTCCCATCGGTCAAAAGGGCCATGCTGAAAAAAGTGTCAAAACCAGAAATGCAGGACAGGCCATGGAGAAATGGGAGCCTTGCTACACTGATGGGCGGGATGTAAATTGCCAACAGCCACTCTGGAGAAGTGTACGGTGTGTCCTGAAACATCTGAAAAACACAGCTTAGAGAGCATAGGGCACTTCCACTCATGGGGGTATAAATTGGGAAAATGAAAAATCAGCAAGACACAAGCACCCCAAAGTTGAGGGCTGCTCTGTTGACAAGGACCTCCACTTCATTCCACCTTCAATATCCCAGGAAAGAGAAAAATGGATAAAGAAGTTGTGGTCCTTATGTACAATGGAATATCACTCAGCCATGAAATCAATGTCATAAGGTTAGTAGCAGCATGATGAGTGGATTTAGGTACGACGATTCTAAGTGAAATAAGTCACACAGAAAAGGACACTTCTCATAAGGTATCACTGATAGAGGGAATGTAAAAACCGTTACACTTGAACTGAATTACAAAACAGAACAGAGTCACACATGCAGAAAACACACTATGGCTGCTTAACGGGAAAGGTGAGGTGGGGTGATACATAAAACAAGGGTATCAAATTAGCTCAGATACCGTTCCATAAACCCAATATGTAATAGACAAGACCTACTCCTTGCTCAGAGAACTGGACTCAACACGCCCTATTCACCGCACAAGATTATATCTGACTAGTAATAATCGTAAAGCCTATGTATTGATGTCTCTCTGTTAGTGTGTCAAGTAGGTGTAAAGCGGCATAAACACAGCAGTGAAAAGCAGCTAAATCCCATTATGAAAATAAATTACTTTGAAAAACCCATGAAACAAAGACAGTGAACGAGAGAGGAATTCTTACACAATGCGTTCAGGGGCTGTGATGCAACCTGGATTGACCATATCTAGACCCACAGCTGGATGAGACATAAGGGTGGACACTCTTGGGGCTGAGAGGTTTGGTGAGGTTGGGTGAGCAAACGCAGACCCTTTAAAGTAATACTGCATGGTACCCATCGCATGGGTCCCAAATCTCCAGCTTCAAGGGCATCTTCCTACATCAAAACATGCATGAGAATCCCAGAAGATGGTACACCGTGTGATGGGGAAAGGTTTCTAAAACGCACCTCATTTCTCATCGCCTTGTGCCCGGGTTCGCCATTCCAGCCGCTTTACTAGCAAGCTCCCTACTTGGAGCATCAGCACCTTTAACCTCCTGTTCCGTACAGGTTGCAATTTGTCCTGAGGATAAACGGGAAGACGTGGAACCAACGAGAGACTAGCTCTTGGTGTTGGGACAGGCACAGGTCACTCTATTTTCCCATCAGAAAGAAGAATTAACCACAGGCTCAGCCTGCCCCCCGGAACCAGAACAGGGCCTGAAGCCATTCTGCGATTTTACGGCCAGCTCCCATAAAAACGAATTGTAAAATGGAGGTTCAGGGCACTGCAATTCACAAACCTGCAGAGTTATAAATGATAACTCTCGTCCACAAATATATTGAGGGAAGGCAAAGAAGAGGATTTGAAATCAAGGCAGAATTGCAGGAAAGAGATTTCAGGAGGTAGATTCGAATCGCATTTAAAGCACATGAAAAGCGGCAAAACGTTGACAATGATGCCCTTGGCCAAAAAGGGCGTATGCGTTTTTTCCTGAATATATTCAGGAAAAAACGCATACGCCCTTTTTGGCCAACCAAGCAACCTGGAAAGGCAAATCAGCGCTACAAACAAGTCTCGCTTCCCATCGGTCAAAAGGGCCATGCTGAAAAAAGTGTCAAAACCAGAAATGCAGGACAGGCCATGGAGAAATGGGAGCCTTGCTACACTGATGGGCGGGATGTAAATTGCCAACAGCCACTCTGGAGAAGTGTACGGTGAGTCCTGAAACATCTGAAAAACACAGCTTAGAGAGCATAGGGCACTTCCACTCATGGGGGTATGAATTGGGAAAATGAAAAATCAGCAAGACACAAGCACCCCAAAGTTGAGGGCTGCTCTGTTGACAAGGACCTCCACTTCATTCCACCTTAAATATCCCAGGAAAGAGAAAAATGGGTAAAGAAGTTGTGGTCCTTATTTACAATGGAATATCACTCAGCCATGAAATCAATGTCATAAGGCTAGTAGCAGCATGATGAGTGGATTTAGGTACGACGATTCTAAGTGAAATAAGTCACACAGAAAAGGACACTTCTCATAAGGTATCACTGATAGAGGGAATGTAAAAACCGTTACACTTGAACTGAATTACAAAACAGAACAGAGTCACACATGCAGAAAACACACTATGGCTGCTTAACGGGAAAGGTGAGGTGGGGTGATACATAAAACAAGGGTTTCAAATTAGCTCAGATACCGTTCCATAAACCCAATATGTAATAGACAAGACCTACTCCTTGCTCAGAGAACTGGACTCAACACGCCCTATTCACCGCACAAGAATATATCTGACTAGTAATAATCGTAAAGCCTATGTATTGATATCTCTCTGTTAGTGTGTCAAGTGGGTGTAAAGCGGCATAAACACAGCAGTGAAAAGCAGCTAAATCCCATTATGAAAATAAATTACTTTGAAAAACCCATGAAACAAAGACAGTGAACGAGAGAGGAATTCTTACACAACGCGTTCAGGGGCTGTGATGCAACCTGGATTGACCATATCTAGACGCACAGCTGGATGAGACATAAGGGTGGACACTCTTGGGGCTGAGAGGTTTGGTGAGGTTGGGTGAGCAAACGCAGACCCTTTAAAGTAATACTGCATGGTACCCATCGCATGGGTCCCAAATCTCCAGCTTCAAGGGCATCTTCCTACATCGAAAACATGCATGAGAAACCCAGAAGATGGTACACCGTGTGATGGGGAAAGGTTTCTAAAACGCACCTCATTTCTCATCTCCTTGTGCCCGGGTTCGCCATTCCAGCCGCTTTACTAGCAAGCTCCCTACTTGGAGCATCAGCACCTTTAACCTCCTGTTCCGTACAGGTTGCAATTTGTCCTGAGGATAAACGGGAAGACGTGGAACCAACGAGAGACTAGCTCTTGGTGTTGGGACAGGCACAGGTCACTCTATTTTCCCATCAGAAAGAAGAATTAACCACAGGCTCAGCCTGCCCCCCGGAACCAGAACAGGGCCTGAATCCATTCTGTGATTTTGCGGCCAGCTCCCATAAAAACGAGTTGTAAAATGGAGGTTCAGGGCACTGCAATTCACAAACCTGCAGTTATAAATGATAACTCTCGTCCACAAATATATTGAGGGAAGGCAACGAAGAGGATTTGAAATCAAGGCAGAATTGCAGGAAACAGATTTCAGGAAGTAGATTCGAATCGCATTTAAAGCACATGAAAAGTGGCAAAACGTTGACAATGATGCCCTTGGCCAAAAAGGACGTATGCGTTTTTTCCTGAATATATTCAGGAAAAAAAGCATACGCCCTTTTTGGCCAACCAAGCAACCTGGAAAGGCAAATCAGCGCTACAAACAAGTCTCGCTTCCCATCGGTCAAAAGGGCCATGCTGAAAAAAGTGTCAAAACCAGAAATGCAGGACAGGCCATGGAGAAATGGGAGCCTTGCTACACTGATGGGCGGGATGTAAATTGCCAAGAGCCACTCTGGAGAAGTGTCCGGTGAGTCCTGAAACATCTGAAAAACACAGCTTAGAGAGCATAGGTCACTTCCACTCATGGGGGTATAAATTGGGAAAATTAAAAATCAGCAAGACACAAGCACCCCAAAGTTGAGGGCTGCTCTGTTGACAAGGACCTCCACTTCATTCCACCTTCAATATCCCAGGAAAGAGAAAAATGGATAAAGAAGTTGTGGTCCTTATGTACAATGGAATATCACTCAGCCATGAAATCAATGTCATAAGGCTAGTAGCAGCATGATGAGTGGATTAAGGTACGACGATTCTAAGTGAAATAAGTCACACAGAAAAGGACACTTCTCATAAGGTATCACTGATAGAGGGAATGTAAAAACCGTTACACTTGAACTGAATTACAAAACAGAACAGAGTCACACATGCAGAAAACACACTATGGCTGCTTAACGGGAAAGGTGAGGTGGGGTGATACATAAAACAAGGGTTTCAAATTAGCTCAGATACCGTTCCATAAACCCAATATGTAATAGACAAGACCTACTCCTTGCTCAGAGAACTGGACTCAACACGCCCTATTCACCGCACAAGAATATATCTGACTAGTAATAATCGTAAAGCCTATGTATTGATATCTCTCTGTTAGTGTGTCAAGTGGGTGTAAAGCGGCATAAACACAGCAGTGAAAAGCAGCTAAATCCCATTATGAAAATAAATTACTTTGAAAAACCCATGAAACAAAGACAGTGAACGAGAGAGGAATTCTTACACAATGCGTTCAGGGGCTGTGATGCAACCTGGATTGACCATATCTAGACCCACAGCTGGATGAGACATAAGGGTGGACACTCTTGGGGCTGAGAGGTTTGGTGAGGTTGGGTGAGCAAACGCAGACCCTTTAAATAATACTGCATGGTACCCATCGCATGGGTCCCAAATCTCCAGGTTCAAGGGCATCTTCCTACATCAAAAACATGCATGAGAAACCCAGAAGATGGTACACCGTGTGATGGGGAAAGGTTTCTAAAACGCACCTCATTTCTCATCTCCTTGTGCCCGGGTTCGCCATTCCAGCCGCTTTACTAGCAAGCTCCCTACTTGGAGCATCAGCACCTTTAACCTCCTGTTCCGTACAGGTTGCAATTTGTCCTGAGGATAAACGGGAAGACGTGGAACCAACGAGAGACTAGCTCTTGGTGTTGGGACAGGCACAGGTCACTCTATTTTCCCATCAGAAAGAAGAATTAACCACAGGCTCAGCCTGCCCCCCGGAACCAGAACAGGGCCTGAAGCAATTCTGTGATTTTGCGGCCAGCTCCCATAAAAACGAGTTGTAAAATGGAGGTTCAGGGCACTGCAATTCACAAACCTGCAGTTATAAATGATAACTATCGTCCACAAATATATTGAGGGAAGGCAACGAAGAGGATTTGAAATCAAGGCAGAATTGCAGGAAACAGATTTCAGGAAGTAGATTCGAATCGCATTTAAAGCACATGAAAAGCGGCAAAACGTTGACAATGATGCCCTTGGCCAAAAAGGGCGTATGCGTTTTTTCCTGAATATATTCAGGAAAAAACGCATACGCCCTTTTTGGCCAACCAAGCAACCTGGAAAGGCAAATCAGCGCTACAAACAAGTCTCGCTTCCCATCGGTCAAAAGGGCCATGCTGAAAAAAGTGTCAAAACCAGAAATGCAGGACAGGCCATGGAGAAATGGGAGCCTTGCTACACTGATGGGCGGGATGTAAATTGCCAACAGCCACTCTGGAGAAGTGTACGGTGAGTCCTGAAACATCTGAAAAACACAGCTTAGAGAGCATAGGGCACTTCCACTCATGGGGGTATGAATTGGGAAAATGAAAAATCAGCAAGACACAAGCACCCCAAAGTTTAGGGCTGCTCTGTTGACAAGGACCTCCACTTCATTCCACCTTAAATATCCCAGGAAAGAGAAAAATGGGTAAAGAAGTTGTGGTCCTTATGTACAATGGAATATCACTCAGCCATGAAATCAATGTCATAAGGCTAGTAGCAGCATGATGAGTGGATTTAGGTACGACGATTCTAAGTGAAATAAGTCACACAGAAAAGGACACTTCTCATAAGGTATCACTGATAGAGGGAATGTAAAAACCGTTACACTTGAACTGAATTACAAAACAGAACAGAGTCACACATGCAGAAAACACACTATGGCTGCTTAACGGGAAAGGTGAGGTGGGGTGATACATAAAACAAGGGTTTCAAATTAGCTCAGATACCGTTCCATAAACCCAATATGTAATAGACAAGACCTACTCCTTGCTCAGAGAACTGGACTCAACACGCCCTATTCACCGCACAAGAATATATCTGACTAGTAATAATCGTAAAGCCTATGTATTGATATCTCTCTGTTAGTGTGTCAAGTGGGTGTAAAGCGGCATAAACACAGCAGTGAAAAGCAGCTAAATCCCATTATGAAAATAAATTACTTTGAAAAACCCATGAAACAAAGACAGTGAACGAGAGAGGAATTCTTACACAACGCGTTCAGGGGCTGTGATGCAACCTGGATTGACCATATCTAGACGCACAGCTGGATGAGACATAAGGGTGGACACTCTTGGGGCTGAGAGGTTTGGTGAGGTTGGGTGAGCAAACGCAGACCCTTTAAAGTAATACTGCATGGTACCCATCGCATGGGTCCCAAATCTCCAGGTTCAAGGGCATCTTCCTACATCGAAAACATGCATGAGAAACCCAGAAGATGGTACACCGTGTGATGGGGAAAGGTTTCTAAAACGCACCTCATTTCTCATCTCCTTGTGCCCGGGTTCGCCATTCCAGCCGCTTTACTAGCAAGCTCCCTACTTGGAGCATCAGCACCTTTAACCTCCTGTTCCGTACAGGTTGCAATTTGTCCTGAGGATAAACGGGAAGACGTGGAACCAACGAGAGACTAGCTCTTGGTTTTGGGACAGGCACAGGTCACTCTATTTTCCCATCAGAAAGAAGAATTAACCACAGGCTCAGCCTGCCCCCCGGAACCAGAACAGGGCCTGAAGCCATTCTGTGATTTTGCGGCCAGCTCCCATAAAAACGAGTTGTAAAATGGAGGTTCAGGGCACTGCAATTCACAAACCTGCAGTTATAAATGATAACTCTCGTCCACAAATATATTGAGGGAAGGCAAAGAAGAGGATTTGAAATCAAGGCAGAATTGCAGGAAACAGATTTCAGGAAGTAGATTCGAATCGCATTTAAAGCACATGAAAAGTGGCAAAACGTTGACAATGATGCCCTTGGCCAAAAAGGACGTATGCGTTTTTTCCTGAATATATTCAGGAAAAAAAGCATACGCCCTTTTTGGCCAACCAAGCAACCTGGAAAGGCAAATCAGCGCTACAAACAAGTCTCGCTTCCCATCGGTCAAAAGGGCCATGCTGAAAAAAGTGTCAAAACCAGAAATGCAGGACAGGCCATGGAGAAATGGGAGCCTTGCTACACTGATGGGCGGGATGTAAATTGCCAAGAGCCACTCTGGAGAAGTGTCCGGTGAGTCCTGAAACATCTGAAAAACACAGCTTAGAGAGCATAGGGCACTTCCACTCATGGGGGTATAAATTGGGAAAATTAAAAATCAGCAAGACACAAGCACCCCAAAGTTGAGGGCTGCTCTGTTGACAAGGACCTCCACTTCATTCCACCTTCAATATCCCAGGAAAGAGAAAAATGGATAAAGAAGTTGTGGTCCTTATGTACAATGGAATATCACTCAGCCATGAAATCAATGTCATAAGGCTAGTAGCAGCATGATGAGTGGATTAAGGTACGACGATTCTAAGTGAAATAAGTCACACAGAAAAGGACACTTCTCATAAGGTATCACTGATAGAGGGAATGTAAAAACCGTTACACTTGAACTGAATTACAAAACAGAACAGAGTCACACATGCAGAAAACACACTATGGCTGCTTAACGGGAAAGGTGAGGTGGGGTGATACATAAAACAAGGGTTTCAAATTAGCTCAGATACCGTTCCATAAACCCAATATGTAATAGACAAGACCTACTCCTTGCTCAGAGAACTGGACTCAACACGCCCTATTCACCGCACAAGAATATATCTGACTAGTAATAATCGTAAAGCCTATGTATTGATATCTCTCTGTTAGTGTGTCAAGTGGGTGTAAAGCGGCATAAACACAGCAGTGAAAAGCAGCTAAATCCCATTATGAAAATAAATTACTTTGAAAAACCCATGAAACAAAGACAGTGAACGAGAGAGGAATTCTTACACAATGCGTTCAGGGGCTGTGATGCAACCTGGATTGACCATATCTAGACCCACAGCTGGATGAGACATAAGGGTGGACACTCTTGGGGCTGAGAGGTTTGGTGAGGTTGGGTGAGCAAACGCAGACCCTTTAAAGTAATACGGCGTGGTACCCATCGCATGGGTCCCAAATCTCCAGGTTCAAGGGCATCTTCCTACATCAAAAACATGCATGAGAAACCCAGAAGATGGTACACCGTGTGATGGGGAAAGGTTTCTAAAACGCACCTCATTTCTCATCTCCTTGTGCCCGGGTTCGCCATTCCAGCCGCTTTACTAGCAAGCTCCCTACTTGGAGCATCAGCACCTTTAACCTCCTGTTCCGTACAGGTTGCAATTTGTCCTGAGGATAAACGGGAAGACGTGGAACCAACGAGAGACTAGCTCTTGGTGTTGGGACAGGCACAGGTCACTCTATTTTCCCATCAGAAAGAAGAATTAACCACAGGCTCAGCCTGCCCCCCGGAACCAGAACAGGGCCTGAAGCCATTCTGTGATTTTGCGGCCAGCTCCCATAAAAACGAGTTGTAAAATGGAGGTTCAGGGCACTGCAATTCACAAACCTGCAGTTATAAATGATAACTCTCGTCCACAAATATATTGAGGGAAGGCAACGAAGAGGATTTGAAATCAAGGCAGAATTGCAGGAAACAGATTTCAGGAAGTAGATTCGAATCGCATTTAAAGCACATGAAAAGCGGCAAAACGTTGACAATGATGCCCTTGGCCAAAAAGGGCGTATGCGTTTTTTCCTGAATATATTCAGGAAAAAACGCATACGCCCTTTTTGGCCAACCAAGCAACCTGGAAAGGCAAATCAGCGCTACAAACAAGTCTCGCTTCCCATCGGTCAAAAGGGCCATGCTGAAAAAAGTGTCAAAACCAGAAATGCAGGACAGGCCATGGAGAAATGGGAGCCTTGCTACACTGATGGGCGGGATGTAAATTGCCAACAGCCACTCTGGAGAAGTGTACGGTGTGTCCTGAAACATCTGAAAAACACAGCTTAGAGAGCATAGGGCACTTCCACTCATGGGGGTATAAATTGGGAAAATGAAAAATCAGCAAGACACAAGCACCCCAAAGTTGAGGGCTGCTCTGTTGACAAGGACCTCCACTTCATTCCACCTTCAATATCCCAGGAAAGAGAAAAATGGATAAAGAAGTTGTGGTCCTTATGTACAATGGAATATCACTCAGCCATGAAATCAATGTCATAAGGTTAGTAGCAGCATGATGAGTGGATTTAGGTACGACGATTCTAAGTGAAATAAGTCACACAGAAAAGGACACTTCTCATAAGGTATCACTTATAGAGGGAATGTAAATACCGTTACACTTGAACTGAATTACAAAACAGAACAGAGTCACACATGCAGAAAACACACTATGGCTGCTTAACGGGAAAGGTGAGGTGGGGTGATACATAAAACAAGGGTATCAAATTAGCTCAGATACCGTTCCATAAACCCAATATGTAGTAGACAAGACCTACTCCTTGCTCAGAGAACTGGACTCAACACGCCCTATTCACCGCACAAGAATATATCTGACTAGTAATAATCTTGAAACCTATGTATTGATATCTCTCTGTTAGTGTGTCAAGTGGGTGTAAAGCGGCATAAACACAGCAGTGAAAAGGAGCTAAACCCCATTATAAAAATAAATTACTTTGAAACACCCATGAAACAAAGACAGTGAAAGAGAGAGAAATTCTTACACAATGCGTTCAGGGGCTGTGATGCAACCTGGATTGACCATATCTAGACCCACAGCTGGATGAGACATAAGGGTGGACACTCTTGGGGCTGAGAGGTTTGGTGAGGTTGGGTGAGCAAACGCAGACCCTTTAAAGTAATACTGCATGGTACCCATCGCATGGGTCCCAAATCTCCAGCTTCAAGGGCATCTTCCTACATCAAAACATGCATGAGAAACCCAGAAGATGGTACACAGTGTGATGGGGAAAGGTTTCTAAAACGCACCTCATTTCTCATCGCCTTGTGCCCGGGTTCGCCATTCCAGCCGCTTTACTAGCAAGCTCCCTACTTGGAGCATCAGCACCTTTAACCTCCTGTTCCGTACAGGTTGCAATTTGTCCTGAGGATAAACGGGAAGACGTGGAACCAACGAGAGACTAGCTCTTGGTGTTGGGACAGGCACAGGTCACTCTATTTTCCCATCAGAAAGAAGAATTAACCACAGGCTCAGCCTGCCCCCCGGAACCAGAACAGGGCCTGAATCCATTCTGCGATTTTGCGGCCAGCTCCCATAAAAACGAATTGTAAAATGGAGGTTCAGGGCACTGCAATTCACAAACCTGCAGAGTTATAAATGATAACTCTCGTCCACAAATATATTGAGGGAAGGCAAAGAAGAGGATTTGAAATCAAGGCAGAATTGCAGGAAAGAGATTTCAGGAGGTAGATTCGAATCGCATTTAAAGCACATGAAAAGCGGCAAAACGTTGACAATGATGCCCTTGGCCAAAAAGGGCGTATGCGTTTTTTCCTGAATATATTCAGGAAAAAACGCATACGCCCTTTTTGGCCAACCAAGCAACCTGGAAAGGCAAATCAGCGCTACAAACAAGTCTCGCTTCCCATCGGTCAAAAGGGCCATGCTGAAAAAAGTGTCAAAACCAGAAATGCAGGACAGGCCATGGAGAAATGGGAGCCTTGCTACACTGATGGGCGGGATGTAAATTGACAACAGCCACTCTGGGGAAGTGTACGGTGAGTCCTGAAACATCTGAAAAACACAGCTTAGAGAGCATAGGGCACTTCCACTCATGGGGGTATGAATTGGGAAAATGAAAAATCAGCAAGACACAAGCACCCCAAAGTTGAGGGCTGCTCTGTTGACAAGGACCTCCACTTCATTCCACCTTAAATATCCCAGGAAAGAGAAAAATGGGTAAAGAAGTTGTGGTCCTTATGTACAATGGAATATCACTCAGCCATGAAATCAATGTCATAAGGCTAGTAGCAGCATGATGAGTGGATTTAGGTACGACGATTCTAAGTGAAATAAGTCACACAGAAAAGGACACTTCTCATAAGGTATCACTGATAGAGGGAATGTAAAAACCGTTACACTTGAACTGAATTACAAAACAGAACAGAGTCACACATGCAGAAAACACACTATGGCTGCTTAACGGGAAAGGTGAGGTGGGGTGATACATAAAACAAGGGTTTCAAATTAGCTCAGATACCGTTCCATAAACCCAATATGTAATAGACAAGACCTACTCCTTGCTCAGAGAACTGGACTCAACACGCCCTATTCACCGCACAAGAATATATCTGACTAGTAATAATCGTAAAGCCTATGTATTGATATCTCTCTGTTAGTGTGTCAAGTGGGTGTAAAGCGGCATAAACACAGCAGTGAAAAGCAGCTAAATCCCATTATGAAAATAAATTACTTTGAAAAACCCATGAAACAAAGACAGTGAACGAGAGAGGAATTCTTACACAACGCGTTCAGGGGCTGTGATGCAACCTGGATTGACCATATCTAGACGCACAGCTGGATGAGACATAAGGGTGGACACTCTTGGGGCTGAGAGGTTTGGTGAGGTTGGGTGAGCAAACGCAGACCCTTTAAAGTAATACTGCATGGTACCCATCGCATGGGTCCCAAATCTCCAGCTTCAAGGGCATCTTCCTACATCGAAAACATGCATGAGAAACCCAGAAGATGGTACACCGTGTGATGGGGAAAGGTTTCTAAAACGCACCTCATTTCTCATCTCCTTGTGCCCGGGTTCGCCATTCCAGCCGCTTTACTAGCAAGCTCCCTACTTGGAGCATCAGCACCTTTAACCTCCTGTTCCGTACAGGTTGCAATTTGTCCTGAGGATAAACGGGAAGACGTGGAACCAACGAGAGACTAGCTCTTGGTGTTGGGACAGGCACAGGTCACTCTATTTTCCCATCAGAAAGAAGAATTAACCACAGGCTCAGCCTGCCCCCCGGAACCAGAACAGGGCCTGAATCCATTCTGTGATTTTGCGGCCAGCTCCCATAAAAACGAGTTGTAAAATGGAGGTTCAGGGCACTGCAATTCACAAACCTGCAGTTATAAATGATAACTCTCGTCCACAAATATATTGAGGGAAGGCAACAAAGAGGATTTGAAATCAAGGCAGAATTGCAGGAAACAGATTTCAGGAAGTAGATTCGAATCGCATTTAAAGCACATGAAAAGTGGCAAAACGTTGACAATGATGCCCTTGGCCAAAAAGGGCGTATGCGTTTTTTCCTGAATATATTCAGGAAAAAAAGCATACGCCCTTTTTGGCCAACCAAGCAACCTGGAAAGGCAAATCAGCGCTACAGAGAAGTCTCGCTTCCCATCGGTCAAAAGGGCCATGCTGAAAAAAGTGTCAAAACCAGAAATGCAGGACAGGCCATGGAGAAATGGGAGCCTTGCTACACTGATGGGCGGGATGTAAATTGCCAAGAGCCACTCTGGAGAAGTGTCCGGTGAGTCCTGAAACATCTGAAAAACACAGCTTAGAGAGCATAGGGCACTTCCACTCATGGGGGTATAAATTGGGAAAATTAAAAATCAGCAAGACACAAGCACCCCAAAGTTTAGGGCTGCTCTGTTGACAAGGACCTCCACTTCATTCCACCTTCAATATCCCAGGAAAGAGAAAAATGGATAAAGAAGTTGTGGTCCTTATGTACAATGGAATATCACTCAGCCATGAAATCAATGTCATAATGTTAGTAGCAGCATGATGAGTGGATTTAGGTACGACGATTCTAAGTGAAATAAGTCACACAGAAAAGGACACTTCTCATAAGGTATCACTGATAGAGGGAATGTAAAAACCGTTACACTTGAACTGAATTACAAAACAGAACAGAGTCACACATGCAGAAAACACACTATGGCTGCTTAACGGGAAAGGTGAGGTGGGGTGATACATAAAACAAGGGTTTCAAATTAGCTCAGATACCGTTCCATAAACCCAATATGTAATAGACAAGACCTACTCCTTGCTCAGAGAACTGGACTCAACACGCCCTATTCACCGCACAAGAATATATCTGACTAGTAATAATCGTAAAGCCTATGTATTGATATCTCTCTGTTAGTGTGTCAAGTGGGTGTAAAGCGGCATAAACACAGCAGTGAAAAGCAGCTAAATCCCATTATGAAAATAAATTACTTTGAAAAACCCATGAAACAAAGACAGTGAACGAGAGAGGAATTCTTACACAATGCGTTCAGGGGCTGTGATGCAACCTGGATTGACCATATCTAGACCCACAGCTGGATGAGACATAAGGGTGGACACTCTTGGGGCTGAGAGGTTTGGTGAGGTTGGGTGAGCAAACGCAGACCCTTTAAAGTAATACTGCATGGTACTCATCGCATGGGTCCCAAATCTCCAGCTTCAAGGGCATCTTCCTACATCAAAACATGCATGAGAAACCCAGAAGATGGTACACAGTGTGATGGGGAAAGGTTTCTAAAATGCACCTCATTTCTCATCGCCTTGTGCCCGGGTTCGCCATTCCAGCCGCTTTACTAGCAAGCTCCCTACTTGGAGCATCAGCACCTTTAACCTCCTGTTCCGTACAGGTTGCAATTTGTCCTGAGGATAAACGGGAAGACGTGGAACCAACGAGAGACTAGCTCTTGGTGTTGGGACAGGCACAGGTCACTCTATTTTCCCATCAGAAAGAAGAATTAACCACAGGCTCAGCCTGCCCCCCGGAACCAGAACAGGGCCTGAAGCCATTCTGCGATTTTGCGGCCAGCTCCCATAAAAACGAGTTGTAAAATGGAGGTTCAGGGCACTGCAATTCACAAACCTGCAGAGTTATAAATGATAACTCTCGTCCACAAATATATTGAGGGAAGGCAAAGAAGAGGATTTGAAATCAAGGCAGAATTGCAGGAAAGAGATTTCAGGAGGTAGATTCGAATCGCATTTAAAGCACATGAAAAGCGGCAAAACGTTGACAATGATGCCCTTGGCCAAAAAGGGCGTATGCGTTTTTTCCTGAATATATTCAGGAAAAAACGCATACGCCCTTTTTGGCCAACCAAGCAACCTGGAAAGGCAAATCAGCGCTACAAACAAGTCTCGCTTCCCATCGGTCAAAAGGGCCATGCTGAAAAAAGTGTCAAAACCAGAAATGCAGGACAGGCCATGGAGAAATGGGAGCCTTGCTACACTGATGGGCGGGATGTAAATTGCCAACAGCCACTCTGGAGAAGTGTACGGTGAGTCCTGAAACATCTAAAAAACACAGCTTAGAGAGCATAGGGCACTTCCACTCATGGGGGTATGAATTGGGAAAATGAAAAATCAGCAAGACACAAGCACCCCAAAGTTTAGGGCTGCTCTGTTGACAAGGACCTCCACTTCATTCCACCTTAAATATCCCAGGAAAGAGAAAAATGGGTAAAGAAGTTGTGGTCCTTATGTACAATGGAATATCACTCAGCCATGAAATCAATGTCATAAGGCTAGTAGCAGCATGATGAGTGGATTTAGGTATGACGATTCTAAGTGAAATAAGTCACACAGAAAAGGACACTTCTCATAAGGTATCACTGATAGAGGGAATGTAAAAACCGTTACACTTGAACTGAATTACAAAACAGAACAGAGTCACACATGCAGAAAACACACTATGGCTGCTTAACGGGAAAGGTGAGGTGGGGTGATACATAAAACAAGGGTTTCAAATTAGCTCAGATACCGTTCCATAAACCCAATATGTAATAGACAAGACCTACTCCTTGCTCAGAGAACTGGACTCAACACGCGCTATTCACCGCACAAGAATATATCTGACTAGTAATAATCGTAAAGCCTATGTATTGATATCTCTCTGTTAGTGTGTCAAGTGGGTGTAAAGCGGCATAAACACAGCAGTGAAAAGCAGCTAAATCCCATTATGAAAATAAATTACTTTGAAAAACCCATGAAACAAAGACAGTGAACGAGAGAGGAATTCTTACACAATGCGTTCAGGGGCTGTGATGCAACCTGGATTGACCATATCTAGACCCACAGCTGGATGAGACATAAGGGTGGACACTCTTGGGGCTGAGAGGTTTGGTGAGGTTGGGTGAGCAAACGCAGACCCTTTAAATAATACTGCATGGTACCCATCGCATGGGTCCCAAATCTCCAGCTTCAAGGGCATCTTCCTACATCAAAAACATGCATGAGAAACCCAGAAGATGGTACACCGTGTGATGTGGAAAGGTTTCTAAAACGCACCTCATTTCTCATCTCCTTGTGCCCGGGTTCGCCATTCCAGCCGCTTTACTAGCAAGCTCCCTACTTGGAGCATCAGCACCTTTAACCTCCTGTTCCGTACAGGTTGCAATTTGTCCTGAGGATAAACGGGAAGACGTGGAACCAACGAGAGACTAGCTCTTGGTGTTGGGACAGGCACAGGTCACTCTATTTTCCCATCAGAAAGAAGAATTAACCACAGGCTCAGCCTGCCCCCCGGAACCAGAACAGGGCCTGAAGCCATTCTGCGATTTTGCCGCCAGCTCCCATAAAAACGAGTTGTAAAATGGAGGTTCAGGGCACTGCAATTCACAAACCTGCAGTTATAAATGATAACTATCGTCCACAAATATATTGAGGGAAGGCAACGAAGAGGATTTGAAATCAAGGCAGAATTGCAGGAAACAGATTTCAGGAAGTAGATTCGAATCGCATTTAAAGCACATGAAAAGCGGCAAAACGTTCACAATGATGCCCTTGGCCAAAAAGGGTGTATGCGTTTTTTCCTGAATATATTCAGGAAAAAACGCATACGCCCTTTTTGGCCAACCAAGCAACCTGGAAAGGCAAATCAGCGCTACAAACAAGTCTCGCTTCCCATCGGTCAAAAGGGCCATGCTGAAAAAAGTGTCAAAACCAGAAATGCAGGACAGGCCATGGAGAAATGGGAGCCTTGCTACACTGATGGGCGGGATGTAAATTGCCAAGAGCCACTCTGGAGAAGTGTCCGGTGAGTCCTGAAACATCTGAAAAACACAGCTTAGAGAGCATAGGGCACTTCCACTCATGGGGGTATGAATTGGGAAAATGAAAAATCAGCAAGACACAAGCACCCCAAAGTTGAGGGCTGCTCTGTTGACAAGGACCTCCACTTCATTCCACCTTAAATATCCCAGGAAAGAGAAAAATGGGTAAAGAAGTTGTGTTCCTTATGTACAATGGAATATCACTCAGCCATGAAATCAATGTCATAAGGCTAGTAGCAGCATGATGAGTTGATTAAGGTACGACGATACTAAGTGAAATAAGTCACACAGAAAAGGACACTTCTCATAAGGTATCACTGATAGAGGGAATGTAAAAACCGTTACACTTGAACTGAATTACAAAACAGAACAGAGTCACACATGCAGAAAACACACTATGGCTGCTTAACGGGAAAGGTGAGGTGGGGTGATACATAAAACAAGGGTTTCAAATTAGCTCAGATACCGTTCCATAAACCCAATATGTAATAGACAAGACCTACTCCTTGCTCAGAGAACTGGACTCAACACGCCCTATTCACCGCACAAGAATATATCTGACTAGTAATAATCGTAAAGCCTATGTATTGATATCTCTCTGTTAGTGTGTCAAGTGGGTGTAAAGCGGCATAAACACAGCAGTGAAAAGCAGCTAAATCCCATTATGAAAATAAATTACTTTGAAAAACCCATGAAACAAAGACAGTGAACGAGAGAGGAATTCTTACACAATGCGTTCAGGGGCTGTGATGCAACCTGGATTGACCATATCTAGACCCACAGCTGGATGAGACATAAGGGTGGACACTCTTGGGGCTGAGAGGTTTGGTGAGGTTGGGTGAGCAAACGCAGACCCTTTAAAGTAATACGGCGTGGTACCCATCGCATGGGTCCCAAATCTCCAGCTTCAAGGGCATCTTCCTACATCAAAAACATGCATGAGAAACCCAGAAGATGGTACACCGTGTGATGGGGAAAGGTTTCTAAAACGCACCTCATTTCTCATCTCCTTGTGCCCGGGTTTGCCATTCCAGCCGCTTTACTAGCAAGCTCCCTACTTGGAGCATCAGCACCTTTAACCTCCTGTTCCGTACAGGTTGCAATTTGTCCTGAGGATAAACGGGAAGACGTGGAACCAACGAGAGACTAGCTCTTGGTGTTGGGACAGGCACAGGTCACTCTATTTTCCCATCAGAAAGAAGAATTAACCACAGGCTCAGCCTGCCCCCCGGAACCAGAACAGGGCCTGAAGCCATTCTGTGATTTTGCGGCCAGCTCCCATAAAAACGAGTTGTAAAATGGAGGTTCAGGGCACTGCAATTCACAAACCTGCAGTTATAAATGATAACTCTCGTCCACAAATATATTGAGGGAAGGCAACGAAGAGGATTTGAAATCAAGGCAGAATTGCAGGAAACAGATTTCAGGAAGTAGATTCGAATCGCATTTAAAGCACATGAAAAGCGGCAAAACGTTGACAATGATGCCCTTGGCCAAAAAGGGCGTATGCGTTTTTTCCTGAATATATTCAGGAAAAAACGCATACGCCCTTTTTGGCCAACCAAGCAACCTGGAAAGGCAAATCAGCGCTACAAACAAGTCTCGCTTCCCATCGGTCAAAAGGGCCATGCTGAAAAAAGTGTCAAAACCAGAAATGCAGGACAGGCCATGGAGAAATGGGAGCCTTGCTACACTGATGGGCGGGATGTAAATTGCCAACAGCCACTCTGGAGAAGTGTACGGTGTGTCCTGAAACATCTGAAAAACACAGCTTAGAGAGCATAGGGCACTTCCACTCATGGGGGTATAAATTGGGAAAATGAAAAATCAGCAAGACACAAGCACCCCAAAGTTGAGGGCTGCTCTGTTGACAAGGACCTCCACTTCATTCCACCTTCAATATCCCAGGAAAGAGAAAAATGGATAAAGAAGTTGTGGTCCTTATGTACAATGGAATATCACTCAGCCATGAAATCAATGTCATAAGGTTAGTAGCAGCATGATGAGTGGATTTAGGTACGACGATTCTAAGTGAAATAAGTCACACAGAAAAGGACACTTCTCATAAGGTATCACTTATAGAGGGAATGTAAATACCGTTACACTTGAACTGAATTACAAAACAGAACAGAGTCACACATGCAGAAAACACACTATGGCTGCTTAACGGGAAAGGTGAGGTGGGGTGATACATAAAACAAGGGTATCAAATTAGCTCAGATACCGTTCCATAAACCCAATATGTAGTAGACAAGACCTACTCCTTGCTCAGAGAACTGGACTCAACACGCCCTATTCACCGCACAAGAATATATCTGACTAGTAATAATCTTGAAACCTATGTATTGATATCTCTCTGTTAGTGTGTCAAGTGGGTGTAAAGCGGCATAAACACAGCAGTGAAAAGGAGCTAAACCCCATTATAAAAATAAATTACTTTGAAACACCCATGAAACAAAGACAGTGAAAGAGAGAGAAATTCTTACACAATGCGTTCAGGGGCTGTGATGCAACCTGGATTGACCATATCTAGACCCACAGCTGGATGAGACATAAGGGTGGACACTCTTGGGGCTGAGAGGTTTGGTGAGGTTGGGTGAGCAAACGCAGACCCTTTAAAGTAATACTGCATGGTACCCATCGCATGGGTCCCAAATCTCCAGCTTCAAGGGCATCTTCCTACATCAAAACATGCATGAGAAACCCAGAAGATGGTACACAGTGTGATGGGGAAAGGTTTCTAAAACGCACCTCATTTCTCATCGCCTTGTGCCCGGGTTCGCCATTCCAGCCGCTTTACTAGCAAGCTCCCTACTTGGAGCATCAGCACCTTTAACCTCCTGTTCCGTACAGGTTGCAATTTGTCCTGAGGATAAACGGGAAGACGTGGAACCAACGAGAGACTAGCTCTTGGTGTTGGGACAGGCACAGGTCACTCTATTTTCCCATCAGAAAGAAGAATTAACCACAGGCTCAGCCTGCCCCCCGGAACCAGAACAGGGCCTGAATCCATTCTGCGATTTTGCGGCCAGCTCCCATAAAAACGAATTGTAAAATGGAGGTTCAGGGCACTGCAATTCACAAACCTGCAGAGTTATAAATGATAACTCTCGTCCACAAATATATTGAGGGAAGGCAAAGAAGAGGATTTGAAATCAAGGCAGAATTGCAGGAAAGAGATTTCAGGAGGTAGATTCGAATCGCATTTAAAGCACATGAAAAGCGGCAAAACGTTGACAATGATGCCCTTGGCCAAAAAGGGCGTATGCGTTTTTTCCTGAATATATTCAGGAAAAAACGCATACGCCCTTTTTGGCCAACCAAGCAACCTGGAAAGGCAAATCAGCGCTACAAACAAGTCTCGCTTCCCATCGGTCAAAAGGGCCATGCTGAAAAAAGTGTCAAAACCAGAAATGCAGGACAGGCCATGGAGAAATGGGAGCCTTGCTACACTGATGGGCGGGATGTAAATTGCCAACAGCCACTCTGGGGAAGTGTACGGTGAGTCCTGAAACATCTGAAAAACACAGCTTAGAGAGCATAGGGCACTTCCACTCATGGGGGTATGAATTGGGAAAATGAAAAATCAGCAAGACACAAGCACCCCAAAGTTGAGGGCTGCTCTGTTGACAAGGACCTCCACTTCATTCCACCTTAAATATCCCAGGAAAGAGAAAAATGGGTAAAGAAGTTGTGGTCCTTATGTACAATGGAATATCACTCAGCCATGAAATCAATGTCATAAGGCTAGTAGCAGCATGATGAGTGGATTTAGGTACGACGATTCTAAGTGAAATAAGTCACACAGAAAAGGACACTTCTCATAAGGTATCACTGATAGAGGGAATGTAAAAACCGTTACACTTGAACTGAATTACAAAACAGAACAGAGTCACACATGCAGAAAACACACTATGGCTGCTTAACGGGAAAGGTGAGGTGGGGTGATACATAAAACAAGGGTTTCAAATTAGCTCAGATACCGTTCCATAAACCCAATATGTAATAGACAAGACCTACTCCTTGCTCAGAGAACTGGACTCAACACGCCCTATTCACCGCACAAGAATATATCTGACTAGTAATAATCGTAAAGCCTATGTATTGATATCTCTCTGTTAGTGTGTCAAGTGGGTGTAAAGCGGCATAAACACAGCAGTGAAAAGCAGCTAAATCCCATTATGAAAATAAATTACTTTGAAAAACCCATGAAACAAAGACAGTGAACGAGAGAGGAATTCTTACACAACGCGTTCAGGGGCTGTGATGCAACCTGGATTGACCATATCTAGACGCACAGCTGGATGAGACATAAGGGTGGACACTCTTGGGGCTGAGAGGTTTGGTGAGGTTGGGTGAGCAAACGCAGACCCTTTAAAGTAATACTGCATGGTACCCATCGCATGGGTCCCAAATCTCCAGGTTCAAGGGCATCTTCCTACATCGAAAACATGCATGAGAAACCCAGAAGATGGTACACCGTGTGATGGGGAAAGGTTTCTAAAACGCACCTCATTTCTCATCTCCTTGTGCCCGGGTTCGCCATTCCAGCCGCTTTACTAGCAAGCTCCCTACTTGGAGCATCAGCACCTTTAACCTCCTGTTCCGTACAGGTTGCAATTTGTCCTGAGGATAAACGGGAAGACGTGGAACCAACGAGAGACTAGCTCTTGGTGTTGGGACAGGCACAGGTCACTCTATTTTCCCATCAGAAAGAAGAATTAACCACAGGCTCAGCCTGCCCCCCGGAACCAGAACAGGGCCTGAAGCCATTCTGTGATTTTGCGGCCAGCTCCCATAAAAACGAGTTGTAAAATGGAGGTTCAGGGCACTGCAATTCACAAACCTGCAGTTATAAATGATAACTCTCGTCCACAAATATATTGAGGGAAGGCAACAAAGAGGATTTGAAATCAAGGCAGAATTGCAGGAAACAGATTTCAGGAAGTAGATTCGAATCGCATTTAAAGCACATGAAAAGTGGCAAAACGTTGACAATGATGCCCTTGGCCAAAAAGGGCGTATGCGTTTTTTCCTGAATATATTCAGGAAAAAAAGCATACGCCCTTTTTGGCCAACCAAGCAACCTGGAAAGGCAAATCAGCGCTACAGAGAAGTCTCGCTTCCCATCGGTCAAAAGGGCCATGCTGAAAAAAGTGTCAAAACCAGAAATGCAGGACAGGCCATGGAGAAATGGGAGCCTTGCTACACTGATGGGCGGGATGTAAATTGCCAAGAGCCACTCTGGAGAAGTGTCCGGTGAGTCCTGAAACATCTGAAAAACACAGCTTAGAGAGCATAGGGCACTTCCACTCATGGGGGTATAAATTGGGAAAATTAAAAATCAGCAAGACACAAGCACCCCAAAGTTTAGGGCTGCTCTGTTGACAAGGACCTCCACTTCATTCCACCTTCAATATCCCAGGAAAGAGAAAAATGGATAAAGAAGTTGTGGTCCTTATGTACAATGGAATATCACTCAGCCATGAAATCAATGTCATAAGGCTAGTAGCAGCATGATGAGTGGATTAAGGTACGACGATTCTAAGTGAAATAAGTCACACAGAAAAGGACACTTCTCATAAGGTATCACTGATAGAGGGAATGTAAAAACCGTTACACTTGAACTGAATTACAAAACAGAACAGAGTCACACATGCAGAAAACACACTATGGCTGCTTAACGGGAAAGGTGAGGTGGGGTGATACATAAAACAAGGGTTTCAAATTAGCTCAGATACCGTTCCATAAACCCAATATGTAATAGACAAGACCTACTCCTTGCTCAGAGAACTGGACTCAACACGCCCTATTCACCGCACAAGAATATATCTGACTAGTAATAATCGTAAAGCCTATGTATTGATATCTCTCTGTTAGTGTGTCAAGTGGGTGTAAAGCGGCATAAACACAGCAGTGAAAAGCAGCTAAATCCCATTATGAAAATAAATTACTTTGAAAAACCCATGAAACAAAGACAGTGAACGAGAGAGGAATTCTTACACAATGCGTTCAGGGGCTGTGATGCAACCTGGATTGACCATATCTAGACCCACAGCTGGATGAGACATAAGGGTGGACACTCTTGGGGCTGAGAGGTTTGGTGAGGTTGGGTGAGCAAACGCAGACCCTTTAAAGTAATACTGCATGGTACTCATCGCATGGGTCCCAAATCTCCAGCTTCAAGGGCATCTTCCTACATCAAAACATGCATGAGAAACCCAGAAGATGGTACACAGTGTGATGGGGAAAGGTTTCTAAAATGCACCTCATTTCTCATCGCCTTGTGCCCGGGTTCGCCATTCCAGCCGCTTTACTAGCAAGCTCCCTACTTGGAGCATCAGCACCTTTAACCTCCTGTTCCGTACAGGTTGCAATTTGTCCTGAGGATAAACGGGAAGACGTGGAACCAACGAGAGACTAGCTCTTGGTGTTGGGACAGGCACAGGTCACTCTATTTTCCCATCAGAAAGAAGAATTAACCACAGGCTCAGCCTGCCCCCCGGAACCAGAACAGGGCCTGAAGCCATTCTGCGATTTTGCGGCCAGCTCCCATAAAAACGAGTTGTAAAATGGAGGTTCAGGGCACTGCAATTCACAAACCTGCAGAGTTATAAATGATAACTCTCGTCCACAAATATATTGAGGGAAGGCAAAGAAGAGGATTTGAAATCAAGGCAGAATTGCAGGAAAGAGATTTCAGGAGGTAGATTCGAATCGCATTTAAAGCACATGAAAAGCGGCAAAACGTTGACAATGATGCCCTTGGCCAAAAAGGGCGTATGCGTTTTTTCCTGAATATATTCAGGAAAAAACGCATACGCCCTTTTTGGCCAACCAAGCAACCTGGAAAGGCAAATCAGCGCTACAAACAAGTCTCGCTTCCCATCGGTCAAAAGGGCCATGCTGAAAAAAGTGTCAAAACCAGAAATGCAGGACAGGCCATGGAGAAATGGGAGCCTTGCTACACTGATGGGCGGGATGTAAATTGCCAACAGCCACTCTGGAGAAGTGTACGGTGAGTCCTGAAACATCTAAAAAACACAGCTTAGAGAGCATAGGGCACTTCCACTCATGGGGGTATGAATTGGGAAAATGAAAAATCAGCAAGACACAAGCACCCCAAAGTTTAGGGCTGCTCTGTTGACAAGGACCTCCACTTCATTCCACCTTAAATATCCCAGGAAAGAGAAAAATGGGTAAAGAAGTTGTGGTCCTTATGTACAATGGAATATCACTCAGCCATGAAATCAATGTCATAAGGCTAGTAGCAGCATGATGAGTGGATTTAGGTACGACGATTCTAAGTGAAATAAGTCACACAGAAAAGGACACTTCTCATAAGGTATCACTGATAGAGGGAATGTAAAAACCGTTACACTTGAACTGAATTACAAAACAGAACAGAGTCACACATGCAGAAAACACACTATGGCTGCTTAACGGGAAAGGTGAGGTGGGGTGATACATAAAACAAGGGTTTCAAATTAGCTCAGATACCGTTCCATAAACCCAATATGTAATAGACAAGACCTACTCCTTGCTCAGAGAACTGGACTCAACACGCGCTATTCACCGCACAAGAATATATCTGACTAGTAATAATCGTAAAGCCTATGTATTGATATCTCTCTGTTAGTGTGTCAAGTGGGTGTAAAGCGGCATAAACACAGCAGTGAAAAGCAGCTAAATCCCATTATGAAAATAAATTACTTTGAAAAACCCATGAAACAAAGACAGTGAACGAGAGAGGAATTCTTACACAATGCGTTCAGGGGCTGTGATGCAACCTGGATTGACCATATCTAGACCCACAGCTGGATGAGACATAAGGGTGGACACTCTTGGGGCTGAGAGGTTTGGTGAGGTTGGGTGAGCAAACGCAGACCCTTTAAATAATACTGCATGGTACCCATCGCATGGGTCCCAAATCTCCAGCTTCAAGGGCATCTTCCTACATCAAAAACATGCATGAGAAACCCAGAAGATGGTACACCGTGTGATGTGGAAAGGTTTCTAAAACGCACCTCATTTCTCATCTCCTTGTGCCCGGGTTCGCCATTCCAGCCGCTTTACTAGCAAGCTCCCTACTTGGAGCATCAGCACCTTTAACCTCCTGTTCCGTACAGGTTGCAATTTGTCCTGAGGATAAACGGGAAGACGTGGAACCAACGAGAGACTAGCTCTTGGTGTTGGGACAGGCACAGGTCACTCTATTTTCCCATCAGAAAGAAGAATTAACCACAGGCTCAGCCTGCCCCCCGGAACCAGAACAGGGCCTGAAGCCATTCTGCGATTTTGCGGCCAGCTCCCATAAAAACGAGTTGTAAAATGGAGGTTCAGGGCACTGCAATTCACAAACCTGCAGTTATAAATGATAACTATCGTCCACAAATATATTGAGGGAAGGCAACGAAGAGGATTTGAAATCAAGGCAGAATTGCAGGAAACAGATTTCAGGAAGTAGATTCGAATCGCATTTAAAGCACATGAAAAGCGGCAAAACGTTCACAATGATGCCCTTGGCCAAAAAGGGTGTATGCGTTTTTTCCTGAATATATTCAGGAAAAAAGGCATACGCCCTTTTTGGCCAACCAAGCAACCTGGAAAGGCAAATCAGCGCTACAAACAAGTCTCGCTTCCCATCGGTCAAAAGGGCCATGCTGAAAAAAGTGTCAAAACCAGAAATGCAGGACAGGCCATGGAGAAATGGGAGCCTTGCTACACTGATGGGCGGGATGTAAATTGCCAAGAGCCACTCTGGAGAAGTGTCCGGTGAGTCCTGAAACATCTGAAAAACACAGCTTAGAGAGCATAGGGCACTTCCACTCATGGGGGTATGAATTGGGAAAATGAAAAATCAGCAAGACACAAGCACCCCAAAGTTGAGGGCTGCTCTGTTGACAAGGACCTCCACTTCATTCCACCTTAAATATCCCAGGAAAGAGAAAAATGGGTAAAGAAGTTGTGTTCCTTATGTACAATGGAATATCACTCAGCCATGAAATCAATGTCATAAGGCTAGTAGCAGCATGATGAGTTGATTAAGGTACGACGATACTAAGTGAAATAAGTCACACAGAAAAGGACACTTCTCATAAGGTATCACTGATAGAGGGAATGTAAAAACCGTTACACTTGAACTGAATTACAAAACAGAACAGAGTCACACATGCAGAAAACACACTATGGCTGCTTAACGGGAAAGGTGAGGTGGGGTGATACATAAAACAAGGGTTTCAAATTAGCTCAGATACCGTTCCATAAACCCAATATGTAATAGACAAGACCTACTCCTTGCTCAGAGAACTGGACTCAACACGCCCTATTCACCGCACAAGAATATATCTGACTAGTAATAATCGTAAAGCCTATGTATTGATATCTCTCTGTTAGTGTGTCAAGTGGGTGTAAAGCGGCATAAACACAGCAGTGAAAAGCAGCTAAATCCCATTATGAAAATAAATTACTTTGAAAAACCCATGAAACAAAGACAGTGAACGAGAGAGGAATTCTTACACAATGCGTTCAGGGGCTGTGATGCAACCTGGATTGACCATATCTAGACCCACAGCTGGATGAGACATAAGGGTGGACACTCTTGGGGCTGAGAGGTTTGGTGAGGTTGGGTGAGCAAACGCAGACCCTTTAAAGTAATACGGCGTGGTACCCATCGCATGGGTCCCAAATCTCCAGCTTCAAGGGCATCTTCCTACATCAAAAACATGCATGAGAAACCCAGAAGATGGTACACCGTGTGATGGGGAAAGGTTTCTAAAACGCACCTCATTTCTCATCTCCTTGTGCCCGGGTTTGCCATTCCAGCCGCTTTACTAGCAAGCTCCCTACTTGGAGCATCAGCACCTTTAACCTCCTGTTCCGTACAGGTTGCAATTTGTCCTGAGGATAAACGGGAAGACGTGGAACCAACGAGAGACTAGCTCTTGGTGTTGGGACAGGCACAGGTCACTCTATTTTCCCATCAGAAAGAAGAATTAACCACAGGCTCAGCCTGCCCCCCGGAACCAGAACAGGGCCTGAAGCCATTCTGTGATTTTGCGGCCAGCTCCCATAAAAACGAGTTGTAAAATGGAGGTTCAGGGCACTGCAATTCACAAACCTGCAGTTATAAATGATAACTCTCGTCCACAAATATATTGAGGGAAGGCAACGAAGAGGATTTGAAATCAAGGCAGAATTGCAGGAAACAGATTTCAGGAAGTAGATTCGAATCGCATTTAAAGCACATGAAAAGCGGCAAAACGTTGACAATGATGCCCTTGGCCAAAAAGGGCGTATGCGTTTTTTCCTGAATATATTCAGGAAAAAACGCATACGCCCTTTTTGGCCAACCAAGCAACCTGGAAAGGCAAATCAGCGCTACAAACAAGTCTCGCTTCCCATCGGTCAAAAGGGCCATGCTGAAAAAAGTGTCAAAACCAGAAATGCAGGACAGGCCATGGAGAAATGGGAGCCTTGCTACACTGATGGGCGGGATGTAAATTGCCAACAGCCACTCTGGAGAAGTGTACGGTGTGTCCTGAAACATCTGAAAAACACAGCTTAGAGAGCATAGAGCACTTCCACTCATGGGGGTATAAATTGGGAAAATGAAAAATCAGCAAGACACAAGCACCCCAAAGTTGAGGGCTGCTCTGTTGACAAGGACCTCCACTTCATTCCACCTTCAATATCCCAGGAAAGAGAAAAATGGATAAAGAAGTTGTGGTCCTTATGTACAATGGAATATCACTCAGCCATGAAATCAATGTCATAAGGTTAGTAGCAGCATGATGAGTGGATTTAGGTACGACGATTCTAAGTGAAATAAGTCACACAGAAAAGGACACTTCTCATAAGGTATCACTTATAGAGGGAATGTAAATACCGTTACACTTGAACTGAATTACAAAACAGAACAGAGTCACACATGCAGAAAACACACTATGGCTGCTTAACGGGAAAGGTGAGGTGGGGTGATACATAAAACAAGGGTATCAAATTAGCTCAGATACCGTTCCATAAACCCAATATGTAGTAGACAAGACCTACTCCTTGCTCAGAGAACTGGACTCAACACGCCCTATTCACCGCACAAGAATATATCTGACTAGTAATAATCTTGAAACCTATGTATTGATATCTCTCTGTTAGTGTGTCAAGTGGGTGTAAAGCGGCATAAACACAGCAGTGAAAAGAAGCTAAACCCCATTATAAAAATAAATTACTTTGAAACACCCATGAAACAAAGACAGTGAAAGAGAGAGAAATTCTTACACAATGCGTTCAGGGGCTGTGATGCAACCTGGATTGACCATATCTAGACCCACAGCTGGATGAGACATAAGGGTGGACACTCTTGGGGCTGAGAGGTTTGGTGAGGTTGGGTGAGCAAACGCAGACCCTTTAAAGTAATACTGCATGGTACCCATCGCATGGGTCCCAAATCTCCAGCTTCAAGGGTATCTTCCTACATCAAAACATGCATGAGAAACCCAGAAGATGGTACACAGTGTGATGGGGAAAGGTTTCTAAAACGCACCTCATTTCTCATCGCCTTGTGCCCGGGTTCGCCATTCCAGCCGCTTTACTAGCAAGCTCCCTACTTGGAGCATCAGCACCTTTAACCTCCTGTCCCGTACAGGTTGCAATTTGTCCTGAGGATAAACGGGAAGACGTGGAACCAACGAGAGACTAGCTCTTGGTGTTGGGACAGGCACAGGTCACTCTATTTTCCCATCAGAAAGAAGAATTAACCACAGGCTCAGCCTGCCCCCCGGAACCAGAACAGGGCCTGAATCCATTCTGCGATTTTGCGGCCAGCTCCCATAAAAACGAATTGTAAAATGGAGGTTCAGGGCACTGCAATTCACAAACCTGCAGAGTTATAAATGATAACTCTCGTCCACAAATATATTGAGGGAAGGCAAAGAAGAGGATTTGAAATCAAGGCAGAATTGCAGGAAAGAGATTTCAGGAGGTAGATTCGAATCGCATTTAAAGCACATGAAAAGCGGCAAAACGTTGACAATGATGCCCTTGGCCAAAAAGGGCGTATGCGTTTTTTCCTGAATATATTCAGGAAAAAACGCATACGCCCTTTTTGGCCAACCAAGCAACCTGGAAAGGCAAATCAGCGCTACAAACAAGTCTCGCTTCCCATCGGTCAAAAGGGCCATGCTGAAAAAAGTGTCAAAACCAGAAATGCAGGACAGGCCATGGAGAAATGGGAGCCTTGCTACACTGATGGGCGGGATGTAAATTGCCAACAGCCACTCTGGGGAAGTGTACGGTGAGTCCTGAAACATCTGAAAAACACAGCTTAGAGAGCATAGGGCACTTCCACTCATGGGGGTATGAATTGGGAAAATGAAAAATCAGCAAGACACAAGCACCCCAAAGTTGAGGGCTGCTCTGTTGACAAGGACCTCCACTTCATTCCACCTTAAATATCCCAGGAAAGAGAAAAATGGGTAAAGAAGTTGTGGTCCTTATGTACAATGGAATATCACTCAGCCATGAAATCAATGTCATAAGGCTAGTAGCAGCATGATGAGTGGATTTAGGTACGACGATTCTAAGTGAAATAAGTCACACAGAAAAGGACACTTCTCATAAGGTATCACTGATAGAGGGAATGTAAAAACCGTTACACTTGAACTGAATTACAAAACAGAACAGAGTCACACATGCAGAAAACACACTATGGCTGCTTAACGGGAAAGGTGAGGTGGGGTGATACATAAAACAAGGGTTTCAAATTAGCTCAGATACCGTTCCATAAACCCAATATGTAATAGACAAGACCTACTCCTTGCTCAGAGAACTGGACTCAACACGCCCTATTCACCGCACAAGAATATATCTGACTAGTAATAATCGTAAAGCCTATGTATTGATATCTCTCTGTTAGTGTGTCAAGTGGGTGTAAAGCGGCATAAACACAGCAGTGAAAAGCAGCTAAATCCCATTATGAAAATAAATTACTTTGAAAAACCCATGAAACAAAGACAGTGAACGAGAGAGGAATTCTTACACAACGCGTTCAGGGGCTGTGATGCAACCTGGATTGACCATATCTAGACGCACAGCTGGATGAGACATAAGGGTGGACACTCTTGGGGCTGAGAGGTTTGGTGAGGTTGGGTGAGCAAACGCAGACCCTTTAAAGTAATACTGCATGGTACCCATCGCATGGGTCCCAAATCTCCAGGTTCAAGGGCATCTTCCTACATCGAAAACATGCATGAGAAACCCAGAAGATGGTACACCGTGTGATGGGGAAAGGTTTCTAAAACGCACCTCATTTCTCATCTCCTTGTGCCCGGGTTCGCCATTCCAGCCGCTTTACTAGCAAGCTCCCTACTTGGAGCATCAGCACCTTTAACCTCCTGTTCCGTACAGGTTGCAATTTGTCCTGAGGATAAACGGGAAGACGTGGAACCAACGAGAGACTAGCTCTTGGTGTTGGGACAGGCACAGGTCACTCTATTTTCCCATCAGAAAGAAGAATTAACCACAGGCTCAGCCTGCCCCCCGGAACCAGAACAGGGCCTGAAGCCATTCTGTGATTTTGCGGCCAGCTCCCATAAAAACGAGTTGTAAAATGGAGGTTCAGGGCACTGCAATTCACAAACCTGCAGTTATAAATGATAACTCTCGTCCACAAATATATTGAGGGAAGGCAACAAAGAGGATTTGAAATCAAGGCAGAATTGCAGGAAACAGATTTCAGGAAGTAGATTCGAATCGCATTTAAAGCACATGAAAAGTGGCAAAACGTTGACAATGATGCCCTTGGCCAAAAAGGGCGTATGCGTTTTTTCCTGAATATATTCAGGAAAAAAAGCATACGCCCTTTTTGGCCAACCAAGCAACCTGGAAAGGCAAATCAGCGCTACAGAGAAGTCTCGCTTCCCATCGGTCAAAAGGGCCATGCTGAAAAAAGTGTCAAAACCAGAAATGCAGGACAGGCCATGGAGAAATGGGAGCCTTGCTACACTGATGGGCGGGATGTAAATTGCCAAGAGCCACTCTGGAGAAGTGTCCGGTGAGTCCTGAAACATCTGAAAAACACAGCTTAGAGAGCATAGGGCACTTCCACTCATGGGGGTATAAATTGGGAAAATTAAAAATCAGCAAGACACAAGCACCCCAAAGTTTAGGGCTGCTCTGTTGACAAGGACCTCCACTTCATTCCACCTTCAATATCCCAGGAAAGAGAAAAATGGATAAAGAAGTTGTGGTCCTTATGTACAATGGAATATCACTCAGCCATGAAATCAATGTCATAAGGCTAGTAGCAGCATGATGAGTGGATTAAGGTACGACGATTCTAAGTGAAATAAGTCACACAGAAAAGGACACTTCTCATAAGGTATCACTGATAGAGGGAATGTAAAAACCGTTACACTTGAACTGAATTACAAAACAGAACAGAGTCACACATGCAGAAAACACACTATGGCTGCTTAACGGGAAAGGTGAGGTGGGGTGATACATAAAACAAGGGTTTCAAATTAGCTCAGATACCGTTCCATAAACCCAATATGTAATAGACAAGACCTACTCCTTGCTCAGAGAACTGGACTCAACACGCCCTATTCACCGCACAAGAATATATCTGACTAGTAATAATCGTAAAGCCTATGTATTGATATCTCTCTGTTAGTGTGTCAAGTGGGTGTAAAGCGGCATAAACACAGCAGTGAAAAGCAGCTAAATCCCATTATGAAAATAAATTACTTTGAAAAACCCATGAAACAAAGACAGTGAACGAGAGAGGAATTCTTACACAATGCGTTCAGGGGCTGTGATGCAACCTGGATTGACCATATCTAGACCCACAGCTGGATGAGACATAAGGGTGGACACTCTTGGGGCTGAGAGGTTTGGTGAGGTTGGGTGAGCAAACGCAGACCCTTTAAAGTAATACTGCATGGTACTCATCGCATGGGTCCCAAATCTCCAGCTTCAAGGGCATCTTCCTACATCAAAACATGCATGAGAAACCCAGAAGATGGTACACAGTGTGATGGGGAAAGGTTTCTAAAATGCACCTCATTTCTCATCGCCTTGTGCCCGGGTTCGCCATTCCAGCCGCTTTACTAGCAAGCTCCCTACTTGGAGCATCAGCACCTTTAACCTCCTGTTCCGTACAGGTTGCAATTTGTCCTGAGGATAAACGGGAAGACGTGGAACCAACGAGAGACTAGCTCTTGGTGTTGGGACAGGCACAGGTCACTCTATTTTCCCATCAGAAAGAAGAATTAACCACAGGCTCAGCCTGCCCCCCGGAACCAGAACAGGGCCTGAAGCCATTCTGCGATTTTGCGGCCAGCTCCCATAAAAACGAGTTGTAAAATGGAGGTTCAGGGCACTGCAATTCACAAACCTGCAGAGTTATAAATGATAACTCTCGTCCACAAATATATTGAGGGAAGGCAAAGAAGAGGATTTGAAATCAAGGCAGAATTGCAGGAAAGAGATTTCAGGAGGTAGATTCGAATCGCATTTAAAGCACATGAAAAGCGGCAAAACGTTGACAATGATGCCCTTGGCCAAAAAGGGCGTATGCGTTTTTTCCTGAATATATTCAGGAAAAAACGCATACGCCCTTTTTGGCCAACCAAGCAACCTGGAAAGGCAAATCAGCGCTACAAACAAGTCTCGCTTCCCATCGGTCAAAAGGGCCATGCTGAAAAAAGTGTCAAAACCAGAAATGCAGGACAGGCCATGGAGAAATGGGAGCCTTGCTACACTGATGGGCGGGATGTAAATTGCCAACAGCCACTCTGGAGAAGTGTACGGTGAGTCCTGAAACATCTAAAAAACACAGCTTAGAGAGCATAGGGCACTTCCACTCATGGGGGTATGAATTGGGAAAATGAAAAATCAGCAAGACACAAGCACCCCAAAGTTTAGGGCTGCTCTGTTGACAAGGACCTCCACTTCATTCCACCTTAAATATCCCAGGAAAGAGAAAAATGGGTAAAGAAGTTGTGGTCCTTATGTACAATGGAATATCACTCAGCCATGAAATCAATGTCATAAGGCTAGTAGCAGCATGATGAGTGGATTTAGGTACGACGATTCTAAGTGAAATAAGTCACACAGAAAAGGACACTTCTCATAAGGTATCACTGATAGAGGGAATGTAAAAACCGTTACACTTGAACTGAATTACAAAACAGAACAGAGTCACACATGCAGAAAACACACTATGGCTGCTTAACGGGAAAGGTGAGGTGGGGTGATACATAAAACAAGGGTTTCAAATTAGCTCAGATACCGTTCCATAAACCCAATATGTAATAGACAAGACCTACTCCTTGCTCAGAGAACTGGACTCAACACGCGCTATTCACCGCACAAGAATATATCTGACTAGTAATAATCGTAAAGCCTATGTATTGATATCTCTCTGTTAGTGTGTCAAGTGGGTGTAAAGCGGCATAAACACAGCAGTGAAAAGCAGCTAAATCCCATTATGAAAATAAATTACTTTGAAAAACCCATGAAACAAAGACAGTGAACGAGAGAGGAATTCTTACACAATGCGTTCAGGGGCTGTGATGCAACCTGGATTGACCATATCTAGACCCACAGCTGGATGAGACATAAGGGTGGACACTCTTGGGGCTGAGAGGTTTGGTGAGGTTGGGTGAGCAAACGCAGACCCTTTAAATAATACTGCATGGTACCCATCGCATGGGTCCCAAATCTCCAGCTTCAAGGGCATCTTCCTACATCAAAAACATGCATGAGAAACCCAGAAGATGGTACACCGTGTGATGTGGAAAGGTTTCTAAAACGCACCTCATTTCTCATCTCCTTGTGCCCGGGTTCGCCATTCCAGCCGCTTTACTAGCAAGCTCCCTACTTGGAGCATCAGCACCTTTAACCTCCTGTTCCGTACAGGTTGCAATTTGTCCTGAGGATAAACGGGAAGACGTGGAACCAACGAGAGACTAGCTCTTGGTGTTGGGACAGGCACAGGTCACTCTATTTTCCCATCAGAAAGAAGAATTAACCACAGGCTCAGCCTGCCCCCCGGAACCAGAACAGGGCCTGAAGCCATTCTGCGATTTTGCGGCCAGCTCCCATAAAAACGAGTTGTAAAATGGAGGTTCAGGGCACTGCAATTCACAAACCTGCAGTTATAAATGATAACTATCGTCCACAAATATATTGAGGGAAGGCAACGAAGAGGATTTGAAATCAAGGCAGAATTGCAGGAAACAGATTTCAGGAAGTAGATTCGAATCGCATTTAAAGCACATGAAAAGCGGCAAAACGTTCACAATGATGCCCTTGGCCAAAAAGGGCGTATGCGTTTTTTCCTGAATATATTCAGGAAAAAACGCATACGCCCTTTTTGGCCAACCAAGCAACCTGGAAAGGCAAATCAGCGCTACAAACAAGTCTCGCTTCCCATCGGTCAAAAGGGCCATGCTGAAAAAAGTGTCAAAACCAGAAATGCAGGACAGGCCATGGAGAAATGGGAGCCTTGCTACACTGATGGGCGGGATGTAAATTGCCAAGAGCCACTCTGGAGAAGTGTCCGGTGAGTCCTGAAACATCTGAAAAACACAGCTTAGAGAGCATAGGGCACTTCCACTCATGGGGGTATGAATTGGGAAAATGAAAAATCAGCAAGACACAAGCACCCCAAAGTTGAGGGCTGCTCTGTTGACAAGGACCTCCACTTCATTCCACCTTAAATATCCCAGGAAAGAGAAAAATGGGTAAAGAAGTTGTGTTCCTTATGTACAATGGAATATCACTCAGCCATGAAATCAATGTCATAAGGCTAGTAGCAGCATGATGAGTTGATTAAGGTACGACGATACTAAGTGAAATAAGTCACACAGAAAAGGACACTTCTCATAAGGTATCACTGATAGAGGGAATGTAAAAACCGTTACACTTGAACTGAATTACAAAACAGAACAGAGTCACACATGCAGAAAACACACTATGGCTGCTTAACGGGAAAGGTGAGGTGGGGTGATACATAAAACAAGGGTTTCAAATTAGCTCAGATACCGTTCCATAAACCCAATATGTAATAGACAAGACCTACTCCTTGCTCAGAGAACTGGACTCAACACGCCCTATTCACCGCACAAGAATATATCTGACTAGTAATAATCGTAAAGCCTATGTATTGATATCTCTCTGTTAGTGTGTCAAGTGGGTGTAAAGCGGCATAAACACAGCAGTGAAAAGCAGCTAAATCCCATTATGAAAATAAATTACTTTGAAAAACCCATGAAACAAAGACAGTGAACGAGAGAGGAATTCTTACACAATGCGTTCAGGGGCTGTGATGCAACCTGGATTGACCATATCTAGACCCACAGCTGGATGAGACATAAGGGTGGACACTCTTGGGGCTGAGAGGTTTGGTGAGGTTGGGTGAGCAAACGCAGACCCTTTAAAGTAATACGGCGTGGTACCCATCGCATGGGTCCCAAATCTCCAGCTTCAAGGGCATCTTCCTACATCAAAAACATGCATGAGAAACCCAGAAGATGGTACACCGTGTGATGGGGAAAGGTTTCTAAAACGCACCTCATTTCTCATCTCCTTGTGCCCGGGTTTGCCATTCCAGCCGCTTTACTAGCAAGCTCCCTACTTGGAGCATCAGCACCTTTAACCTCCTGTTCCGTACAGGTTGCAATTTGTCCTGAGGATAAACGGGAAGACGTGGAACCAACGAGAGACTAGCTCTTGGTGTTGGGACAGGCACAGGTCACTCTATTTTCCCATCAGAAAGAAGAATTAACCACAGGCTCAGCCTGCCCCCCGGAACCAGAACAGGGCCTGAAGCCATTCTGTGATTTTGCGGCCAGCTCCCATAAAAACGAGTTGTAAAATGGAGGTTCAGGGCACTGCAATTCACAAACCTGCAGTTATAAATGATAACTCTCGTCCACAAATATATTGAGGGAAGGCAACGAAGAGGATTTGAAATCAAGGCAGAATTGCAGGAAACAGATTTCAGGAAGTAGATTCGAATCGCATTTAAAGCACATGAAAAGCGGCAAAACGTTGACAATGATGCCCTTGGCCAAAAAGGGCGTATGCGTTTTTTCCTGAATATATTCAGGAAAAAACGCATACGCCCTTTTTGGCCAACCAAGCAACCTGGAAAGGCAAATCAGCGCTACAAACAAGTCTCGCTTCCCATCGGTCAAAAGGGCCATGCTGAAAAAAGTGTCAAAACCAGAAATGCAGGACAGGCCATGGAGAAATGGGAGCCTTGCTACACTGATGGGCGGGATGTAAATTGCCAACAGCCACTCTGGAGAAGTGTACGGTGTGTCCTGAAACATCTGAAAAACACAGCTTAGAGAGCATAGAGCACTTCCACTCATGGGGGTATAAATTGGGAAAATGAAAAATCAGCAAGACACAAGCACCCCAAAGTTGAGGGCTGCTCTGTTGACAAGGACCTCCACTTCATTCCACCTTCAATATCCCAGGAAAGAGAAAAATGGATAAAGAAGTTGTGGTCCTTATGTACAATGGAATATCACTCAGCCATGAAATCAATGTCATAAGGTTAGTAGCAGCATGATGAGTGGATTTAGGTACGACGATTCTAAGTGAAATAAGTCACACAGAAAAGGACACTTCTCATAAGGTATCACTTATAGAGGGAATGTAAATACCGTTACACTTGAACTGAATTACAAAACAGAACAGAGTCACACATGCAGAAAACACACTATGGCTGCTTAACGGGAAAGGTGAGGTGGGGTGATACATAAAACAAGGGTATCAAATTAGCTCAGATACCGTTCCATAAACCCAATATGTAGTAGACAAGACCTACTCCTTGCTCAGAGAACTGGACTCAACACGCCCTATTCACCGCACAAGAATATATCTGACTAGTAATAATCTTGAAACCTATGTATTGATATCTCTCTGTTAGTGTGTCAAGTGGGTGTAAAGCGGCATAAACACAGCAGTGAAAAGAAGCTAAACCCCATTATAAAAATAAATTACTTTGAAACACCCATGAAACAAAGACAGTGAAAGAGAGAGAAATTCTTACACAATGCGTTCAGGGGCTGTGATGCAACCTGGATTGACCATATCTAGACCCACAGCTGGATGAGACATAAGGGTGGACACTCTTGGGGCTGAGAGGTTTGGTGAGGTTGGGTGAGCAAACGCAGACCCTTTAAAGTAATACTGCATGGTACCCATCGCATGGGTCCCAAATCTCCAGCTTCAAGGGCATCTTCCTACATCAAAACATGCATGAGAAACCCAGAAGATGGTACACAGTGTGATGGGGAAAGGTTTCTAAAACGCACCTCATTTCTCATCGCCTTGTGCCCGGGTTCGCCATTCCAGCCGCTTTACTAGCAAGCTCCCTACTTGGAGCATCAGCACCTTTAACCTCCTGTCCCGTACAGGTTGCAATTTGTCCTGAGGATAAACGGGAAGACGTGGAACCAACGAGAGACTAGCTCTTGGTGTTGGGACAGGCACAGGTCACTCTATTTTCCCATCAGAAAGAAGAATTAACCACAGGCTCAGCCTGCCCCCCGGAACCAGAACAGGGCCTGAATCCATTCTGCGATTTTGCGGCCAGCTCCCATAAAAACGAATTGTAAAATGGAGGTTCAGGGCACTGCAATTCACAAACCTGCAGAGTTATAAATGATAACTCTCGTCCACAAATATATTGAGGGAAGGCAAAGAAGAGGATTTGAAATCAAGGCAGAATTGCAGGAAAGAGATTTCAGGAGGTAGATTCGAATCGCATTTAAAGCACATGAAAAGCGGCAAAACGTTGACAATGATGCCCTTGGCCAAAAAGGGCGTATGCGTTTTTTCCTGAATATATTCAGGAAAAAACGCATACGCCCTTTTTGGCCAACCAAGCAACCTGGAAAGGCAAATCAGCGCTACAAACAAGTCTCGCTTCCCATCGGTCAAAAGGGCCATGCTGAAAAAAGTGTCAAAACCAGAAATGCAGGACAGGCCATGGAGAAATGGGAGCCTTGCTACACTGATGGGCGGGATGTAAATTGCCAACAGCCACTCTGGGGAAGTGTACGGTGAGTCCTGAAACATCTGAAAAACACAGCTTAGAGAGCATAGGGCACTTCCACTCATGGGGGTATGAATTGGGAAAATGAAAAATCAGCAAGACACAAGCACCCCAAAGTTGAGGGCTGCTCTGTTGACAAGGACCTCCACTTCATTCCACCTTAAATATCCCAGGAAAGAGAAAAATGGGTAAAGAAGTTGTGGTCCTTATGTACAATGGAATATCACTCAGCCATGAAATCAATGTCATAAGGCTAGTAGCAGCATGATGAGTGGATTTAGGTACGACGATTCTAAGTGAAATAAGTCACACAGAAAAGGACACTTCTCATAAGGTATCACTGATAGAGGGAATGTAAAAACCGTTACACTTGAACTGAATTACAAAACAGAACAGAGTCACACATGCAGAAAACACACTATGGCTGCTTAACGGGAAAGGTGAGGTGGGGTGATACATAAAACAAGGGTTTCAAATTAGCTCAGATACCGTTCCATAAACCCAATATGTAATAGACAAGACCTACTCCTTGCTCAGAGAACTGGACTCAACACGCCCTATTCACCGCACAAGAATATATCTGACTAGTAATAATCGTAAAGCCTATGTATTGATATCTCTCTGTTAGTGTGTCAAGTGGGTGTAAAGCGGCATAAACACAGCAGTGAAAAGCAGCTAAATCCCATTATGAAAATAAATTACTTTGAAAAACCCATGAAACAAAGACAGTGAACGAGAGAGGAATTCTTACACAACGCGTTCAGGGGCTGTGATGCAACCTGGATTGACCATATCTAGACGCACAGCTGGATGAGACATAAGGGTGGACACTCTTGGGGCTGAGAGGTTTGGTGAGGTTGGGTGAGCAAACGCAGACCCTTTAAAGTAATACTGCATGGTACCCATCGCATGGGTCCCAAATCTCCAGGTTCAAGGGCATCTTCCTACATCGAAAACATGCATGAGAAACCCAGAAGATGGTACACCGTGTGATGGGGAAAGGTTTCTAAAACGCACCTCATTTCTCATCTCCTTGTGCCCGGGTTCGCCATTCCAGCCGCTTTACTAGCAAGCTCCCTACTTGGAGCATCAGCACCTTTAACCTCCTGTTCCGTACAGGTTGCAATTTGTCCTGAGGATAAACGGGAAGACGTGGAACCAACGAGAGACTAGCTCTTGGTGTTGGGACAGGCACAGGTCACTCTATTTTCCCATCAGAAAGAAGAATTAACCACAGGCTCAGCCTGCCCCCCGGAACCAGAACAGGGCCTGAAGCCATTCTGTGATTTTGCGGCCAGCTCCCATAAAAACGAGTTGTAAAATGGAGGTTCAGGGCACTGCAATTCACAAACCTGCAGTTATAAATGATAACTCTCGTCCACAAATATATTGAGGGAAGGCAACAAAGAGGATTTGAAATCAAGGCAGAATTGCAGGAAACAGATTTCAGGAAGTAGATTCGAATCGCATTTAAAGCACATGAAAAGTGGCAAAACGTTGACAATGATGCCCTTGGCCAAAAAGGGCGTATGCGTTTTTTCCTGAATATATTCAGGAAAAAAAGCATACGCCCTTTTTGGCCAACCAAGCAACCTGGAAAGGCAAATCAGCGCTACAGAGAAGTCTCGCTTCCCATCGGTCAAAAGGGCCATGCTGAAAAAAGTGTCAAAACCAGAAATGCAGGACAGGCCATGGAGAAATGGGAGCCTTGCTACACTGATGGGCGGGATGTAAATTGCCAAGAGCCACTCTGGAGAAGTGTCCGGTGAGTCCTGAAACATCTGAAAAACACAGCTTAGAGAGCATAGGGCACTTCCACTCATGGGGGTATAAATTGGGAAAATTAAAAATCAGCAAGACACAAGCACCCCAAAGTTTAGGGCTGCTCTGTTGACAAGGACCTCCACTTCATTCCACCTTCAATATCCCAGGAAAGAGAAAAATGGATAAAGAAGTTGTGGTCCTTATGTACAATGGAATATCACTCAGCCATGAAATCAATGTCATAAGGCTAGTAGCAGCATGATGAGTGGATTAAGGTACGACGATTCTAAGTGAAATAAGTCACACAGAAAAGGACACTTCTCATAAGGTATCACTGATAGAGGGAATGTAAAAACCGTTACACTTGAACTGAATTACAAAACAGAACAGAGTCACACATGCAGAAAACACACTATGGCTGCTTAACGGGAAAGGTGAGGTGGGGTGATACATAAAACAAGGGTTTCAAATTAGCTCAGATACCGTTCCATAAACCCAATATGTAATAGACAAGACCTACTCCTTGCTCAGAGAACTGGACTCAACACGCCCTATTCACCGCACAAGAATATATCTGACTAGTAATAATCGTAAAGCCTATGTATTGATATCTCTCTGTTAGTGTGTCAAGTGGGTGTAAAGCGGCATAAACACAGCAGTGAAAAGCAGCTAAATCCCATTATGAAAATAAATTACTTTGAAAAACCCATGAAACAAAGACAGTGGACGAGAGAGGAATTCTTACACAATGCGTTCAGGGGCTGTGATGCAACCTGGATTGACCATATCTAGACCCACAGCTGGATGAGACATAAGGGTGGACACTCTTGGGGCTGAGAGGTTTGGTGAGGTTGGGTGAGCAAACGCAGACCCTTTAAAGTAATACTGCATGGTACTCATCGCATGGGTCCCAAATCTCCAGCTTCAAGGGCATCTTCCTACATCAAAACATGCATGAGAAACCCAGAAGATGGTACACAGTGTGATGGGGAAAGGTTTCTAAAATGCACCTCATTTCTCATCGCCTTGTGCCCGGGTTCGCCATTCCAGCCGCTTTACTAGCAAGCTCCCTACTTGGAGCATCAGCACCTTTAACCTCCTGTTCCGTACAGGTTGCAATTTGTCCTGAGGATAAACGGGAAGACGTGGAACCAACGAGAGACTAGCTCTTGGTGTTGGGACAGGCACAGGTCACTCTATTTTCCCATCAGAAAGAAGAATTAACCACAGGCTCAGCCTGCCCCCCGGAACCAGAACAGGGCCTGAAGCCATTCTGCGATTTTGCGGCCAGCTCCCATAAAAACGAGTTGTAAAATGGAGGTTCAGGGCACTGCAATTCACAAACCTGCAGAGTTATAAATGATAACTCTCGTCCACAAATATATTGAGGGAAGGCAAAGAAGAGGATTTGAAATCAAGGCAGAATTGCAGGAAAGAGATTTCAGGAGGTAGATTCGAATCGCATTTAAAGCACATGAAAAGCGGCAAAACGTTGACAATGATGCCCTTGGCCAAAAAGGGCGTATGCGTTTTTTCCTGAATATATTCAGGAAAAAACGCATACGCCCTTTTTGGCCAACCAAGCAACCTGGAAAGGCAAATCAGCGCTACAAACAAGTCTCGCTTCCCATCGGTCAAAAGGGCCATGCTGAAAAAAGTGTCAAAACCAGAAATGCAGGACAGGCCATGGAGAAATGGGAGCCTTGCTACACTGATGGGCGGGATGTAAATTGCCAACAGCCACTCTGGAGAAGTGTACGGTGAGTCCTGAAACATCTAAAAAACACAGCTTAGAGAGCATAGGGCACTTCCACTCATGGGGGTATGAATTGGGAAAATGAAAAATCAGCAAGACACAAGCACCCCAAAGTTTAGGGCTGCTCTGTTGACAAGGACCTCCACTTCATTCCACCTTAAATATCCCAGGAAAGAGAAAAATGGGTAAAGAAGTTGTGGTCCTTATGTACAATGGAATATCACTCAGCCATGAAATCAATGTCATAAGGCTAGTAGCAGCATGATGAGTGGATTTAGGTACGACGATTCTAAGTGAAATAAGTCACACAGAAAAGGACACTTCTCATAAGGTATCACTGATAGAGGGAATGTAAAAACCGTTACACTTGAACTGAATTACAAAACAGAACAGAGTCACACATGCAGAAAACACACTATGGCTGCTTAACGGGAAAGGTGAGGTGGGGTGATACATAAAACAAGGGTTTCAAATTAGCTCAGATACCGTTCCATAAACCCAATATGTAATAGACAAGACCTACTCCTTGCTCAGAGAACTGGACTCAACACGCGCTATTCACCGCACAAGAATATATCTGACTAGTAATAATCGTAAAGCCTATGTATTGATATCTCTCTGTTAGTGTGTCAAGTGGGTGTAAAGCGGCATAAACACAGCAGTGAAAAGCAGCTAAATCCCATTATGAAAATAAATTACTTTGAAAAACCCATGAAACAAAGACAGTGAACGAGAGAGGAATTCTTACACAATGCGTTCAGGGGCTGTGATGCAACCTGGATTGACCATATCTAGACCCACAGCTGGATGAGACATAAGGGTGGACACTCTTGGGGCTGAGAGGTTTGGTGAGGTTGGGTGAGCAAACGCAGACCCTTTAAATAATACTGCATGGTACCCATCGCATGGGTCCCAAATCTCCAGCTTCAAGGGCATCTTCCTACATCAAAAACATGCATGAGAAACCCAGAAGATGGTACACCGTGTGATGTGGAAAGGTTTCTAAAACGCACCTCATTTCTCATCTCCTTGTGCCCGGGTTCGCCATTCCAGCCGCTTTACTAGCAAGCTCCCTACTTGGAGCATCAGCACCTTTAACCTCCTGTTCCGTACAGGTTGCAATTTGTCCTGAGGATAAACGGGAAGACGTGGAACCAACGAGAGACTAGCTCTTGGTGTTGGGACAGGCACAGGTCACTCTATTTTCCCATCAGAAAGAAGAATTAACCACAGGCTCAGCCTGCCCCCCGGAACCAGAACAGGGCCTGAAGCAATTCTGTGATTTTGCGGCCAGCTCCCATAAAAACGAGTTGTAAAATGGAGGTTCAGGGCACTGCAATTCACAAACCTGCAGTTATAAATGATAACTATCGTCCACAAATATATTGAGGGAAGGCAACGAAGAGGATTTGAAATCAAGGCAGAATTGCAGGAAACAGATTTCAGGAAGTAGATTCGAATCGCATTTAAAGCACATGAAAAGCGGCAAAACGTTGACAATGATGCCCTTGGCCAAAAAGGGTGTATGCGTTTTTTCCTGAATATATTCAGGAAAAAACGCATACGCCCTTTTTGGCCAACCAAGCAACCTGGAAAGGCAAATCAGCGCTACAAACAAGTCTCGCTTCCCATCGGTCAAAAGGGCCATGCTGAAAAAAGTGTCAAAACCAGAAATGCAGGACAGGCCATGGAGAAATGGGAGCCTTGCTACACTGATGGGCGGGATGTAAATTGCCAAGAGCCACTCTGGAGAAGTGTCCGGTGAGTCCTGAAACATCTGAAAAACACAGCTTAGAGAGCATAGGGCACTTCCACTCATGGGGGTATGAATTGGGAAAATGAAAAATCAGCAAGACACAAGCACCCCAAAGTTTAGGGCTGCTCTGTTGACAAGGACCTCCACTTCATTCCACCTTAAATATCCCAGGAAAGAGAAAAATGGGTAAAGAAGTTGTGTTCCTTATGTACAATGGAATATCACTCAGCCATGAAATCAATGTCATAAGGCTAGTAGCAGCATGATGAGTGGATTAAGGTACGACGATACTAAGTGAAATAAGTCACACAGAAAAGGACACTTCTCATAAGGTATCACTGATAGAGGGAATGTAAAAACCGTTACACTTGAACTGAATTACAAAACAGAACAGAGTCACACATGCAGAAAACACACTATGGCTGCTTAACGGGAAAGGTGAGGTGGGGTGATACATAAAACAAGGGTTTCAAATTAGCTCAGATACCGTTCCATAAACCCAATATGTAATAGACAAGACCTACTCCTTGCTCAGAGAACTGGACTCAACACGCCCTATTCACCGCACAAGAATATATCTGACTAGTAATAATCGTAAAGCCTATGTATTGATATCTCTCTGTTAGTGTGTCAAGTGGGTGTAAAGCGGCATAAACACAGCAGTGAAAAGCAGCTAAATCCCATTATGAAAATAAATTACTTTGAAAAACCCATGAAACAAAGACAGTGAACGAGAGAGGAATTCTTACACAATGCGTTCAGGGGCTGTGATGCAACCTGGATTGACCATATCTAGACCCACAGCTGGATGAGACATAAGGGTGGACACTCTTGGGGCTGAGAGGTTTGGTGAGGTTGGGTGAGCAAACGCAGACCCTTTAAAGTAATACTGCATGGTACCCATCGCATGGGTCCCAAATCTCCAGGTTCAAGGGCATCTTCCTACATCAAAAACATGCATGAGAAATCCAGAAGATGGTACACCGTGTGATGGGGAAAGGTTTCTAAAACGCACCTCATTTCTCATCTCCTTGTGCCCGGGTTCGCCATTCCAGCCGCTTTACTAGCAAGCTCCCTACTTGGAGCATCAGCACCTTTAACCTCCTGTTCCGTACAGGTTGCAATTTGTCCTGAGGATAAACGGGAAGACGTGGAACCAACGAGAGACTAGCTCTTGGTGTTGGGACAGGCACAGGTCACTCTATTTTCCCATCAGAAAGAAGAATTAACCACAGGCTCAGCCTGCCCCCCGGAACCAGAACAGGGCCTGAAGCCATTCTGTGATTTTGCGGCCAGCTCCCATAAAAACGAGTTGTAAAATGGAGGTTCAGGGCACTGCAATTCACAAACCTGCAGTTATAAATGATAACTCTCGTCCACAAATATATTGAGGGAAGGCAACGAAGAGGATTTGAAATCAAGGCAGAATTGCAGGAAACAGATTTCAGGAAGTAGATTCGAATCGCATTTAAAGCACATGAAAAGCGGCAAAACGTTGACAATGATGCCCTTGGCCAAAAAGGGCGTATGCGTTTTTTCCTGAATATATTCAGGAAAAAACGCATACGCCCTTTTTGGCCAACCAAGCAACCTGGAAAGGCAAATCAGCGCTACAAACAAGTCTCGCTTCCCATCGGTCAAAAGGGCCATGCTGAAAAAAGTGTCAAAACCAGAAATGCAGGACAGGCCATGGAGAAATGGGAGCCTTGCTACACTGATGGGCGGGATGTAAATTGCCAACAGCCACTCTGGAGAAGTGTACGGTGTGTCCTGAAACATCTGAAAAACACAGCTTAGAGAGCATAGGGCACTTCCACTCATGGGAGTATAAATTGGGAAAATGAAAAATCAGCAAGACACAAGCACCCCAAAGTTGAGGGCTGCTCTGTTGACAAGGACCTCCACTTCATTCCACCTTCAATATCCCAGGAAAGAGAAAAATGGATAAAGAAGTTGTGGTCCTTATGTACAATGGAATATCACTCAGCCATGAAATCAATGTCATAAGGTTAGTAGCAGCATGATGAGTGGATTTAGGTACGACGATTCTAAGTGAAATAAGTCACACAGAAAAGGACACTTCTCATAAGGTATCACTTATAGAGGGAATGTAAATACCGTTACACTTGAACTGAATTACAAAACAGAACAGAGTCACACATGCAGAAAACACACTATGGCTGCTTAACGGGAAAGGTGAGGTGGGGTGATACATAAAACAAGGGTATCAAATTAGCTCAGATACCGTTCCATAAACCCAATATGTAGTAGACAAGACCTACTCCTTGCTCAGAGAACTGGACTCAACACGCCCTATTCACCGCACAAGAATATATCTGACTAGTAATAATCTTGAAACCTATGTATTGATATCTCTCTGTTAGTGTGTCAAGTGGGTGTAAAGCGGCATAAACACAGCAGTGAAAAGGAGCTAAACCCCATTATAAAAATAAATTACTTTGAAACACCCATGAAACAAAGACAGTGAAAGAGAGAGAAATTCTTACACAATGCGTTCAGGGGCTGTGATGCAACCTGGATTGACCATATCTAGACCCACAGCTGGATGAGACATAAGGGTGGACACTCTTGGGGCTGAGAGGTTTGGTGAGGTTGGGTGAGCAAACGCAGACCCTTTAAAGTAATACTGCATGGTACCCATCGCATGGGTCCCAAATCTCCAGCTTCAAGGGCATCTTCCTACATCAAAACATGCATGAGAAACCCAGAAGATGGTACACAGTGTGATGGGGAAAGGTTTCTAAAACGCACCTCATTTCTCATCGCCTTGTGCCCGGGTTCGCCATTCCAGCCGCTTTACTAGCAAGCTCCCTACTTGGAGCATCAGCACCTTTAACCTCCTGTTCCGTACAGGTTGCAATTTGTCCTGAGGATAAACGGGAAGACGTGGAACCAACGAGAGACTAGCTCTTGGTGTTGGGACAGGCACAGGTCACTCTATTTTCCCATCAGAAAGAAGAATTAACCACAGGCTCAGCCTGCCCCCCGGAACCAGAACAGGGCCTGAAGCCATTCTGCGATTTTGCGGCCAGCTCCCATAAAAACGAATTGTAAAATGGAGGTTCAGGGCACTGCAATTCACAAACCTGCAGAGTTATAAATGATAACTCTCGTCCACAAATATATTGAGGGAAGGCAAAGAAGAGGATTTGAAATCAAGGCAGAATTGCAGGAAAGAGATTTCAGGAGGTAGATTCGAATCGCATTTAAAGCACATGAAAAGCGGCAAAACGTTGACAATGATGCCCTTGGCCAAAAAGGGCGTATGCGTTTTTTCCTGAATATATTCAGGAAAAAACGCATACGCCCTTTTTGGCCAACCAAGCAACCTGGAAAGGCAAATCAGCGCTACAAACAAGTCTCGCTTCCCATCGGTCAAAAGGGCCATGCTGAAAAAAGTGTCAAAACCAGAAATGCAGGACAGGCCATGGAGAAATGGGAGCCTTGCTACACTGATGGGCGGGATGTAAATTGCCAAGAGCCACTCTGGAGAAGTGTCCGGTGAGTCCTGAAACATCTGAAAAACACAGCTTAGAGAGCATAGGGCACTTCCACTCATGGGGGTATGAATTGGGAAAATGAAAAATCAGCAAGACACAAGCACCCCAAAGTTTAGGGCTGCTCTGTTGACAAGGACCTCCACTTCATTCCACCTTAAATATCCCAGGAAAGAGAAAAATGGGTAAAGAAGTTGTGTTCCTTATGTACAATGGAATATCACTCAGCCATGAAATCAATGTCATAAGGCTAGTAGCAGCATGATGAGTTGATTAAGGTACGACGATACTAAGTGAAATAAGTCACACAGAAAAGGACACTTCTCATAAGGTATCACTGATAGAGGGAATGTAAAAACCGTTACACTTGAACTGAATTACAAAACAGAACAGAGTCACACATGCAGAAAACACACTATGGCTGCTTAACGGGAAAGGTGAGGTGGGGTGATACATAAAACAAGGGTTTCAAATTAGCTCAGATACCGTTCCATAAACCCAATATGTAATAGACAAGACCTACTCCTTGCTCAGAGAACTGGACTCAACACGCCCTATTCACCGCACAAGAATATATCTGACTAGTAATAATCGTAAAGCCTATGTATTGATATCTCTCTGTTAGTGTGTCAAGTGGGTGTAAAGCGGCATAAACACAGCAGTGAAAAGCAGCTAAATCCCATTATGAAAATAAATTACTTTGAAAAACCCATGAAACAAAGACAGTGAACGAGAGAGGAATTCTTACACAATGCGTTCAGGGGCTGTGATGCAACCTGGATTGACCATATCTAGACCCACAGCTGGATGAGACATAAGGGTGGACACTCTTGGGGCTGAGAGGTTTGGTGAGGTTGGGTGAGCAAACGCAGACCCTTTAAAGTAATACTGCATGGTACCCATCGCATGGGTCCCAAATCTCCAGCTTCAAGGGCATCTTCCTACATCAAAAACATGCATGAGAAACCCAGAAGATGGTACACCGTGTGATGGGGAAAGGTTTCTAAAACGCACCTCATTTCTCATCTCCTTGTGCCCGGGTTCGCCATTCCAGCCGCTTTACTAGCAAGCTCCCTACTTGGAGCATCAGCACCTTTAACCTCCTGTTCCGTACAGGTTGCAATTTGTCCTGAGGATAAACGGGAAGACGTGGAACCAACGAGAGACTAGCTCTTGGTGTTGGGACAGGCACAGGTCACTCTATTTTCCCATCAGAAAGAAGAATTAACCACAGGCTCAGCCTGCCCCCCGGAACCAGAACAGGGCCTGAAGCCATTCTGTGATTTTGCGGCCAGCTCCCATAAAAACGAGTTGTAAAATGGAGGTTCAGGGCACTGCAATTCACAAACCTGCAGTTATAAATGATAACTCTCGTCCACAAATATATTGAGGGAAGGCAACGAAGAGGATTTGAAATCAAGGCAGAATTGCAGGAAACAGATTTCAGGAAGTAGATTCGAATCGCATTTAAAGCACATGAAAAGCGGCAAAACGTTGACAATGATGCCCTTGGCCAAAAAGGGCGTATGCGTTTTTTCCTGAATATATTCAGGAAAAAACGCATACGCCCTTTTTGGCCAACCAAGCAACCTGGAAAGGCAAATCAGCGCTACAAACAAGTCTCGCTTCCCATCGGTCAAAAGGGCCATGCTGAAAAAAGTGTCAAAACCAGAAATGCAGGACAGGCCATGGAGAAATGGGAGCCTTGCTACACTGATGGGCGGGATGTAAATTGCCAACAGCCACTCTGGAGAAGTGTACGGTGTGTCCTGAAACATCTGAAAAACACAGCTTAGAGAGCATAGGGCACTTCCACTCATGGGGGTATAAATTGGGAAAATGAAAAATCAGCAAGACACAAGCACCCCAAAGTTGAGGGCTGCTCTGTTGACAAGGACCTCCACTTCATTCCACCTTCAATATCCCAGGAAAGAGAAAAATGGATAAAGAAGTTGTGGTCCTTATGTACAATGGAATATCACTCAGCCATGAAATCAATGTCATAAGGTTAGTAGCAGCATGATGAGTGGATTTAGGTACGACGATTCTAAGTGAAATAAGTCACACAGAAAAGGACACTTCTCATAAGGTATCACTTATAGAGGGAATGTAAATACCGTTACACTTGAACTGAATTACAAAACAGAACAGAGTCACACATGCAGAAAACACACTATGGCTGCTTAACGGGAAAGGTGAGGTGGGGTGATACATAAAACAAGGGTATCAAATTAGCTCAGATACCGTTCCATAAACCCAATATGTAGTAGACAAGACCTACTCCTTGCTCAGAGAACTGGACTCAACACGCCCTATTCACCGCACAAGAATATATCTGACTAGTAATAATCTTGAAACCTATGTATTGATATCTCTCTGTTAGTGTGTCAAGTGGGTGTAAAGCGGCATAAACACAGCAGTGAAAAGGAGCTAAACCCCATTATAAAAATAAATTACTTTGAAACACCCATGAAACAAAGACAGTGAAAGAGAGAGAAATTCTTACACAATGCGTTCAGGGGCTGTGATGCAACCTGGATTGACCATATCTAGACCCACAGCTGGATGAGACATAAGGGTGGACACTCTTGGGGCTGAGAGGTTTGGTGAGGTTGGGTGAGCAAACGCAGACCCTTTAAAGTAATACTGCATGGTACGCATCGCATGGGTCCCAAATCTCCAGCTTCAAGGGCATCTTCCTACATCAAAACATGCATGAGAAACCCAGAAGATGGTACACAGTGTGATGGGGAAAGGTTTCTAAAACGCACCTCATTTCTCATCGCCTTGTGCCCGGGTTCGCCATTCCAGCCGCTTTACTAGCAAGCTCCCTACTTGGAGCATCAGCACCTTTAACCTCCTGTTCCGTACAGGTTGCAATTTGTCCTGAGGATAAACGGGAAGACGTGGAACCAACGAGAGACTAGCTCTTGGTGTTGGGACAGGCACAGGTCACTCTATTTTCCCATCAGAAAGAAGAATTAACCACAGGCTCAGCCTGCCCCCCGGAACCAGAACAGGGCCTGAAGCCATTCTGCGATTTTGCGGCCAGCTCCCATAAAAACGAATTGTAAAATGGAGGTTCAGGGCACTGCAATTCACAAACCTGCAGAGTTATAAATGATAACTCTCGTCCACAAATATATTGAGGGAAGGCAAAGAAGAGGATTTGAAATCAAGGCAGAATTGCAGGAAAGAGATTTCAGGAGGTAGATTCGAATCGCATTTAAAGCACATGAAAAGCGGCAAAACGTTGACAATGATGCCCTTGGCCAAAAAGGGCGTATGCGTTTTTTCCTGAATATATTCAGGAAAAAACGCATACGCCCTTTTTGGCCAACCAAGCAACCTGGAAAGGCAAATCAGCGCTACAAACAAGTCTCGCTTCCCATCGGTCAAAAGGGCCATGCTGAAAAAAGTGTCAAAACCAGAAATGCAGGACAGGCCATGGAGAAATGGGAGCCTTGCTACACTGATGGGCGGGATGTAAATTGCCAACAGCCACTCTGGGGAAGTGTACGGTGAGTCCTGAAACATCTGAAAAACACAGCTTAGAGAGCATAGGGCACTTCCACTCATGGGGGTATGAATTGGGAAAATGAAAAATCAGCAAGACACAAGCACCCCAAAGTTGAGGGCTGCTCTGTTGACAAGGACCTCCACTTCATTCCACCTTAAATATCCCAGGAAAGAGAAAAATGGGTAAAGAAGTTGTGGTCCTTATGTACAATGGAATATCACTCAGCCATGAAATCAATGTCATAAGGCTAGTAGCAGCATGATGAGTGGATTTAGGTACGACGATTCTAAGTGAAATAAGTCACACAGAAAAGGACACTTCTCATAAGGTATCACTGATAGAGGGAATGTAAAAACCGTTACACTTGAACTGAATTACAAAACAGAACAGAGTCACACATGCAGAAAACACACTATGGCTGCTTAACGGGAAAGGTGAGGTGGGGTGATACATAAAACAAGGGTTTCAAATTAGCTCAGATACCGTTCCATAAACCCAATATGTAATAGACAAGACCTACTCCTTGCTCAGAGAACTGGACTCAACACGCCCTATTCACCGCACAAGAATATATCTGACTAGTAATAATCGTAAAGCCTATGTATTGATATCTCTCTGTTAGTGTGTCAAGTGGGTGTAAAGCGGCATAAACACAGCAGTGAAAAGCAGCTAAATCCCATTATGAAAATAAATTACTTTGAAAAACCCATGAAACAAAGACAGTGAACGAGAGAGGAATTCTTACACAACGCGTTCAGGGGCTGTGATGCAACCTGGATTGACCATATCTAGACGCACAGCTGGATGAGACATAAGGGTGGACACTCTTGGGGCTGAGAGGTTTGGTGAGGTTGGGTGAGCAAACGCAGACCCTTTAAAGTAATACTGCATGGTACCCATCGCATGGGTCCCAAATCTCCAGGTTCAAGGGCATCTTCCTACATCGAAAACATGCATGAGAAACCCAGAAGATGGTACACCGTGTGATGGGGAAAGGTTTCTAAAACGCACCTCATTTCTCATCTCCTTGTGCCCGGGTTCGCCATTCCAGCCGCTTTACTAGCAAGCTCCCTACTTGGAGCATCAGCACCTTTAACCTCCTGTTCCGTACAGGTTGCAATTTGTCCTGAGGATAAACGGGAAGACGTGGAACCAACGAGAGACTAGCTCTTGGTGTTGGGACAGGCACAGGTCACTCTATTTTCCCATCAGAAAGAAGAATTAACCACAGGCTCAGCCTGCCCCCCGGAACCAGAACAGGGCCTGAAGCCATTCTGTGATTTTGCGGCCAGCTCCCATAAAAACGAGTTGTAAAATGGAGGTTCAGGGCACTGCAATTCACAAACCTGCAGTTATAAATGATAACTCTCGTCCACAAATATATTGAGGGAAGGCAACGAAGAGGATTTGAAATCAAGGCAGAATTGCAGGAAACAGATTTCAGGAAGTAGATTCGAATCGCATTTAAAGCACATGAAAAGTGGCAAAACGTTGACAATGATGCCCTTGGCCAAAAAGGGCGTATGCGTTTTTTCCTGAATATATTCAGGAAAAAAAGCATACGCCCTTTTTGGCCAACCAAGCAACCTGGAAAGGCAAATCAGCGCTACAGAGAAGTCTCGCTTCCCATCGGTCAAAAGGGCCATGCTGAAAAAAGTGTCAAAACCAGAAATGCAGGACAGGCCATGGAGAAATGGGAGCCTTGCTACACTGATGGGCGGGATGTAAATTGCCAAGAGCCACTCTGGAGAAGTGTCCGGTGAGTCCTGAAACATCTGAAAAACACAGCTTAGAGAGCATAGGGCACTTCCACTCATGGGGGTATAAATTGGGAAAATTAAAAATCAGCAAGACACAAGCACCCCAAAGTTTAGGGCTGCTCTGTTGACAAGGACCTCCACTTCATTCCACCTTAAATATCCCAGGAAAGAGAAAAATGGATAAAGAAGTTGTGGTCCTTATGTACAATGGAATATCACTCAGCCATGAAATCAATGTCATAAGGCTAGTAGCAGCATGATGAGTGGATTAAGGTACGACGATTCTAAGTGAAATAAGTCACACAGAAAAGGACACTTCTCATAAGGTATCACTGATAGAGGGAATGTAAAAACCGTTACACTTGAACTGAATTACAAAACAGAACAGAGTCACACATGCAGAAAACACACTATGGCTGCTTAACGGGAAAGGTGAGGTGGGGTGATACATAAAACAAGGGTTTCAAATTAGCTCAGATACCGTTCCATAAACCCAATATGTAATAGACAAGACCTACTCCTTGCTCAGAGAACTGGACTCAACACGCCCTATTCACCGCACAAGAATATATCTGACTAGTAATAATCGTAAAGCCTATGTATTGATATCTCTCTGTTAGTGTGTCAAGTGGGTGTAAAGCGGCATAAACACAGCAGTGAAAAGCAGCTAAATCCCATTATGAAAATAAATTACTTTGAAAAACCCATGAAACAAAGACAGTGAACGAGAGAGGAATTCTTACACAACGCGTTCAGGGGCTGTGATGCAACCTGGATTGACCATATCTAGACGCACAGCTGGATGAGACATAAGGGTGGACACTCTTGGGGCTGAGAGGTTTGGTGAGGTTGGGTGAGCAAACGCAGACCCTTTAAAGTAATACTGCATGGTACCCATCGCATGGGTCCCAAATCTCCAGGTTCAAGGGCATCTTCCTACATCGAAAACATGCATGAGAAACCCAGAAGATGGTACACCGTGTGATGGGGAAAGGTTTCTAAAACGCACCTCATTTCTCATCTCCTTGTGCCCGGGTTCGCCATTCCAGCTGCTTTACTAGCAAGCTCCCTACTTGGAGCATCAGCACCTTTAACCTCCTGTTCCGTACAGGTTGCAATTTGTCCTGAGGATAAACGGGAAGACGTGGAACCAACGAGAGACTAGCTCTTGGTGTTGGGACAGGCACAGGTCACTCTATTTTCCCATCAGAAAGAAGAATTAACCACAGGCTCAGCCTGCCCCCCGGAACCAGAACAGGGCCTGAATCCATTCTGTGATTTTGCGGCCAGCTCCCATAAAAACGAGTTGTAAAATGGAGGTTCAGGGCACTGCAATTCACAAACCTGCAGTTATAAATGATAACTCTCGTCCACAAATATATTGAGGGAAGGCAACAAAGAGGATTTGAAATCAAGGCAGAATTGCAGGAAACAGATTTCAGGAAGTAGATTCGAATCGCATTTAAAGCACATGAAAAGTGGCAAAACGTTGACAATGATGCCCTTGGCCAAAAAGGGCGTATGCGTTTTTTCCTGAATATATTCAGGAAAAAAAGCATACGCCCTTTTTGGCCAACCAAGCAACCTGGAAAGGCAAATCAGCGCTACAGAGAAGTCTCGCTTCCCATCGGTCAAAAGGGCCATGCTGAAAAAAGTGTCAAAACCAGAAATGCAGGACAGGCCATGGAGAAATGGGAGCCTTGCTACACTGATGGGCGGGATGTAAATTGCCAAGAGCCACTCTGGAGAAGTGTCCGGTGAGTCCTGAAACATCTGAAAAACACAGCTTAGAGAGCATAGGGCACTTCCACTCATGGGGGTATAAATTGGGAAAATTAAAAATCAGCAAGACACAAGCACCCCAAAGTTTAGGGCTGCTCTGTTGACAAGGACCTCCACTTCATTCCACCTTCAATATCCCAGGAAAGAGAAAAATGGATAAAGAAGTTGTGGTCCTTATGTACAATGGAATATCACTCAGCCATGAAATCAATGTCATAAGGCTAGTAGCAGCATGATGAGTGGATTAAGGTACGACGATTCTAAGTGAAATAAGTCACACAGAAAAGGACACTTCTCATAAGGTATCACTGATAGAGGGAATGTAAAAACCGTTACACTTGAACTGAATTACAAAACAGAACAGAGTCACACATGCAGAAAACACACTATGGCTGCTTAACGGGAAAGGTGAGGTGGGGTGATACATAAAACAAGGGTTTCAAATTAGCTCAGATACCGTTCCATAAACCCAATATGTAATAGACAAGACCTACTCCTTGCTCAGAGAACTGGACTCAACACGCCCTATTCACCGCACAAGAATATATCTGACTAGTAATAATCGTAAAGCCTATGTATTGATATCTCTCTGTTAGTGTGTCAAGTGGGTGTAAAGCGGCATAAACACAGCAGTGAAAAGCAGCTAAATCCCATTATGAAAATAAATTACTTTGAAAAACCCATGAAACAAAGACAGTGAACGAGAGAGGAATTCTTACACAATGCGTTCAGGGGCTGTGATGCAACCTGGATTGACCATATCTAGACCCACAGCTGGATGAGACATAAGGGTGGACACTCTTGGGGCTGAGAGGTTTGGTGAGGTTGGGTGAGCAAACGCAGACCCTTTAAAGTAATACTGCATGGTACTCATCGCATGGGTCCCAAATCTCCAGCTTCAAGGGCATCTTCCTACATCAAAACATGCATGAGAAACCCAGAAGATGGTACACAGTGTGATGGGGAAAGGTTTCTAAAATGCACCTCATTTCTCATCGCCTTGTGCCCGGGTTCGCCATTCCAGCCGCTTTACTAGCAAGCTCCCTACTTGGAGCATCAGCACCTTTAACCTCCTGTTCCGTACAGGTTGCAATTTGTCCTGAGGATAAACGGGAAGACGTGGAACCAACGAGAGACTAGCTCTTGGTGTTGGGACAGGCACAGGTCACTCTATTTTCCCATCAGAAAGAAGAATTAACCACAGGCTCAGCCTGCCCCCCGGAACCAGAACAGGGCCTGAAGCCATTCTGCGATTTTGCGGCCAGCTCCCATAAAAACGAGTTGTAAAATGGAGGTTCAGGGCACTGCAATTCACAAACCTGCAGAGTTATAAATGATAACTCTCGTCCACAAATATATTGAGGGAAGGCAAAGAAGAGGATTTGAAATCAAGGCAGAATTGCAGGAAAGAGATTTCAGGAGGTAGATTCGAATCGCATTTAAAGCACATGAAAAGCGGCAAAACGTTGACAATGATGCCCTTGGCCAAAAAGGGCGTATGCGTTTTTTCCTGAATATATTCAGGAAAAAACGCATACGCCCTTTTTGGCCAACCAAGCAACCTGGAAAGGCAAATCAGCGCTACAAAGAAGTCTCGCTTCCCATCGGTCAAAAGGGCCATGCTGAAAAAAGTGTCAAAACCAGAAATGCAGGACAGGCCATGGAGAAATGGGAGCCTTGCTACACTGATGGGCGGGATGTAAATTGCCAACAGCCACTCTGGAGAAGTGTACGGTGAGTCCTGAAACATCTAAAAAACACAGCTTAGAGAGCATAGGGCACTTCCACTCATGGGGGTATGAATTGGGAAAATGAAAAATCAGCAAGACACAAGCACCCCAAAGTTTAGGGCTGCTCTGTTGACAAGGACCTCCACTTCATTCCACCTTAAATATCCCAGGAAAGAGAAAAATGGGTAAAGAAGTTGTGGTCCTTATGTACAATGGAATATCACTCAGCCATGAAATCAATGTCATAAGGCTAGTAGCAGCATGATGAGTGGATTTAGGTACGACGATTCTAAGTGAAATAAGTCACACAGAAAAGGACACTTCTCATAAGGTATCACTGATAGAGGGAATGTAAAAACCGTTACACTTGAACTGAATTACAAAACAGAACAGAGTCACACATGCAGAAAACACACTATGGCTGCTTAACGGGAAAGGTGAGGTGGGGTGATACATAAAACAAGGGTTTCAAATTAGCTCAGATACCGTTCCATAAACCCAATATGTAATAGACAAGACCTACTCCTTGCTCAGAGAACTGGACTCAACACGCGCTATTCACCGCACAAGAATATATCTGACTAGTAATAATCGTAAAGCCTATGTATTGATATCTCTCTGTTAGTGTGTCAAGTGGGTGTAAAGCGGCATAAACACAGCAGTGAAAAGCAGCTAAATCCCATTATGAAAATAAATTACTTTGAAAAACCCATGAAACAAAGACAGTGAACGAGAGAGGAATTCTTACACAATGCGTTCAGGGGCTGTGATGCAACCTGGATTGACCATATCTAGACCCACAGCTGGATGAGACATAAGGGTGGACACTCTTGGGGCTGAGAGGTTTGGTGAGGTTGGGTGAGCAAACGCAGACCCTTTAAAGTAATACTGCATGGTACCCATCGCATGGGTCCCAAATCTCCAGCTTCAAGGGCATCTTCCTACATCAAAAACATGCATGAGAAACCCAGAAGATGGTACACCGTGTGATGGGGAAAGGTTTCTAAAACGCACCTCATTTCTCATCTCCTTGTGCCCGGGTTCGCCATTCCAGCCGCTTTACTAGCAAGCTCCCTACTTGGAGCATCAGCACCTTTAACCTCCTGTTCCGTACAGGTTGCAATTTGTCCTGAGGATAAACGGGAAGACGTGGAACCAACGAGAGACTAGCTCTTGGTGTTGGGACAGGCACAGGTCACTCTATTTTCCCATCAGAAAGAAGAATTAACCACAGGCTCAGCCTGCCCCCCGGAACCAGAACAGGGCCTGAAGCCATTCTGTGATTTTGCGGCCAGCTCCCATAAAAACGAGTTGTAAAATGGAGGTTCAGGGCACTGCAATTCACAAACCTGCAGTTATAAATGATAACTCTCGTCAACAAATATATTGAGGGAAGGCAACGAAGAGGATTTGAAATCAAGGCAGAATTGCAGGAAACAGATTTCAGGAAGTAGATTCGAATCGCATTTAAAGCACATGAAAAGCGGCAAAACGTTGACAATGATGCCCTTGGCCAAAAAGGGCGTATGCGTTTTTTCCTGAATATATTCAGGAAAAAACGCATACGCCCTTTTTGGCCAACCAAGCAACCTGGAAAGGCAAATCAGCGCTACAAACAAGTCTCGCTTCCCATCGGTCAAAAGGGCCATGCTGAAAAAAGTGTCAAAACCAGAAATGCAGGACAGGCCATGGAGAAATGGGAGCCTTGCTACACTGATGGGCGGGATGTAAATTGCCAACAGCCACTCTGGAGAAGTGTACGGTGAGTCCTGAAACATCTGAAAAACACAGCTTAGAGAGCATAGGGCACTTCCACTCATGGGGGTATGAATTGGGAAAATGAAAAATCAGCAAGACACAAGCACCCCAAAGTTGAGGGCTGCTCTGTTGACAAGCACCTCCACTTCATTCCACCTTAAATATCCCAGGAAAGAGAAAAATGGGTAAAGAAGTTGTGGTCCTTATGTACAATGGAATATCACTCAGCCATGAAATCAATGTCATAAGGCTAGTAGCAGCATGATGAGTGGATTTAGGTACGACGATTCTAAGTGAAATAAGTCACACAGAAAATGACACTTCTCATAAGGTATCACTGATAGAGGGAATGTAAAAACCGTTACACTTGAACTGAATTACAAAACAGAACAGAGTCACACATGCAGAAAACACACTATGGCTGCTTAACGGGAAAGGTGAGGTGGGGTGATACATAAAACAAGGGTATCAAATTAGCTCAGATACCGTTCCATAAACCCAATATGTAATAGACAAGACCTACTCCTTGCTCAGAGAACTGGACTCAACACGCCCTATTCACCGCACAAGATTATATCTGACTAGTAATAATCGTAAAGCCTATGTATTGATATCTCTCTGTTAGTGTGTCAAGTGGGTGTAAAGCGGCATAAACACAGCAGTGAAAAGCAGCTAAATCCCATTATGAAAATAAATTACTTTGAAAAACCCATGAAACAAAGACAGTGAAAGAGAGAGGAATTCTTACACAATGCGTTCAGGGGCTGTGATGCAACCTGGATTGACCATATCTAGACCCACAGCTGGATGAGACATAAGGGTGGACACTCTTGGGGCTGAGAGGTTTGGTGAGGTTGGGTGAGGAAACGCAGACCCTTTAATGTAATACTGCGTGGTACCCATCACATGGGTCCCAAATCTCCAGCTTCAAGGGCATCTTCCTACATCACAAACATGCATGAGAAACCCAGAAGATGGTACACCGTGTGATGGGGAAAGGTTTCTAAAACGCACCTCATTTCTCATCGCCTTGTGCCCGGGTTCGCCATTCCAGCCCCTTTACTAGCAAGCTCCCTACTTGGAGCATCAGCACCTTTAACCTCCTGTTCCGTACAGGTTGCAATTTGTCCTGAGGATAAACGGGAAGACGTGGAACCAACGAGAGACTAGCTCTTGGTGTTGGGACAGGCACAGGTCACTCTATTTTCCCATAAGAAAGAAGAATTAACCACAGGCTCAGCCTACCCCCCGGAACCAGAACAGGGCCTGAAGCCATTCTGCGATTTTGCGGCCAGCTCCCATAAAAACGAGTTGTAAAATGGAGGTTCAGGGCACTGCAATTCACAAACCTGCAGTTATAAATGATAACTCTCGTCCACAAATATATTGAGGGAAGGCAAAGAAGAGGATTTGAAATCAAGGCAGAATTGCAGGAAAGAGATTTCAGGAGGTAGATTCGAATCGCCTTTAAAGCACATGAAAAGCGGCAAATCGTTGACAATGATGCCCTTGGCCAAAAAGGGCGTATGCGTTTTTTCCTGAATATATTCAGGAAAAAACGCATACGCCCTTTTTGGCCAACCAAGCAACCTGGAAAGGCAAATCAGCGCTACAAACAAGTCTCGCTTCCCATCGGTCAAAAGGGCCATGCTGAAAAAAGTGTCAAAACCAGAAATGCAGGACAGGCCATGGAGAAATGGGAGCCTTGCTACACTGATGGGCGGGATGTAAATTGCCAACAGCCACTCTGGAGAAGTGTACGGTGAGTCCTGAAACATCTAAAAAACACAGCTTAGAGAGCATAGGGCACTTCCACTCATGGGGGTATGAATTGGGAAAATGAAAAATCAGCAAGACACAAGCACCCCAAAGTTGAGGGCTGCTCTGTTGACAAGGACCTCCACTTCATTCCACCTTAAATATCCCAGGAAAGAGAAAAATGGGTAAAGAAGTTGTGGTCCTTATGTACAATGGAATATCACTCAGCCATGAAATCAATGTCATAAGGCTAGTAGCAGCATGATGAGTGGATTAAGGTACGACGATTCTAAGTGAAATAAGTCACACAGAAAAGGACACTTCTCATAAGGTATCACTGATAGAGGGAATGTAAAAACCGTTACACTTGAACTGAATTACAAAACAGAACAGAGTCACACATGCAGAAAACACACTATGGCTGCTTAACGGGAAAGGTGAGGTGGGGTGATACATAAAACAAGGGTATCAAATTAGCTCAGATACCATTCCATAAACCCAATATGTAATAGACAAGACCTACTCCTTGCTCAGAGAACTGGACTCAACACGCCCTATTCACCGCACAAGAATATATCTGACTAGTAATAATCGTAAAGCCTATGTATTGATATCTCTCTGTTAGTGTGTCAAGTGGGTGTAAAGCGGCATAAACACAGCAGTGAAAAGCAGCTAAATCCCATTATGAAAATAAATTACTTTGAAAAACCCATGAAACAAAGACAGTGAACGAGAGAGGAATTCTTACACAATGCGTTCAGGGGCTGTGATGCAACCTGGATTGACCATATCTAGACCCACAGCTGGATGAGACATAAGGGTGGACACTCTTGGGGCTGAGAGGTTTGGTGAGGTTGGGTGAGCAAACGCAGACCCTTTAAAGTAATACTGCATGGTACCCATCGCATGGGTCCCAAATCTCCAGGTTCAAGGGCATCTTCCTACATCAAAAACATGCATGAGAAACCCAGAAGATGGTACACCGTGTGATGGGGAAAGGTTTCTAAAACGCACCTCATTTCTCATCTCCTTGTGCCCGGGTTCGCCATTCCAGCCGCTTTACTAGCAAGCTCCCTACTTGGAGCATCAGCACCTTTAACCTCCTGTTCCGTAGAGGTTGCAATTTGTCCTGAGGATAAACGGGAAGACGTGGAACCAACGAGAGACTAGCTCTTGGTGTTGGGACAGGCACAGGTCACTCTATTTTCCCATCAGAAAGAAGAATTAACCACAGGCTCAGCCTGCCCCCCGGAACCAGAACAGGGCCTGAAGCCATTCTGTGATTTTGCGGCCAGCTCCCATAAAAACGAGTTGTAAAATGGAGGTTCAGGGCACTGCAATTCACAAACTTGCAGTTATAAATGATAACTCTCGTCCACAAATATATTGAGGGAAGGCAACGAAGAGGATTTGAAATCAAGGCAGAATTGCAGGAAACAGATTTCAGGAGGTAGATTCGAATCGCATTTAAAGCACATGAAAAGCGGCAAAACGTTGACAATGATGCCCTTGGCCAAAAAGGGCGTATGCGTTTTTTCCTGAATATATTCAGGAAAAAACGCATACGCCCTTTTTGGCCAACCAAGCAACCTGGAAAGGCAAATCAGCGCTACAAACAAGTCTCGCTTCCCATCGGTCAAAAGGGCCATGCTGAAAAAAGTGTCAAAACCAGAAATGCAGGACAGGCCATGGAGAAATGGGAGCCTTGCTACACTGATGGGCGGGATGTAAATTGCCAACAGCCACTCTGGAGAAGTGTACGGTGAGTCCTGAAACATCTGAAAAACACAGCTTAGAGAGCATAGGGCACTTCCACTCATGGGGGTATGAATTGGGAAAATGAAAAATCAGCAAGACACAAGCACCCCAAAGTTGAGGGCTGCTCTGTTGACAAGCACCTCCACTTCATTCCACCTTAAATATCCCAGGAAAGAGAAAAATGGGTAAAGAAGTTGTGGTCCTTATGTACAATGGAATATCACTCAGCCATGAAATCAATGTCATAAGGCTAGTAGCAGCATGATGAGTGGATTTAGGTACGACGATTCTAAGTGAAATAAGTCACACAGAAAATGACACTTCTCATAAGGTATCACTGATAGAGGGAATGTAAAAACCGTTACACTTGAACTGAATTACAAAACAGAACAGAGTCACACATGCAGAAAACACACTATGGCTGCTTAACGGGAAAGGTGAGGTGGGGTGATACATAAAACAAGGGTATCAAATTAGCTCAGATACCGTTCCATAAACCCAATATGTAATAGACAAGACCTACTCCTTGCTCAGAGAACTGGACTCAACACGCCCTATTCACCGCACAAGATTATATCTGACTAGTAATAATCGTAAAGCCTATGTATTGATATCTCTCTGTTAGTGTGTCAAGTGGGTGTAAAGCGGCATAAACACAGCAGTGAAAAGCAGCTAAATCCCATTATGAAAATAAATTACTTTGAAAAACCCATGAAACAAAGACAGTGAAAGAGAGAGGAATTCTTACACAATGCGTTCAGGGGCTGTGATGCAACCTGGATTGACCATATCTAGACCCACAGCTGGATGAGACATAAGGGTGGACACTCTTGGGGCTGAGAGGTTTGGTGAGGTTGGGTGAGGAAACGCAGACCCTTTAAAGTAATACTGCGTGGTACCCATCACATGGGTCCCAAATCTCCAGCTTCAAGGGCATCTTCCTACATCACAAACATGCATGAGAAACCCAGAAGATGGTACACCGTGTGATGGGGAAAGGTTTCTAAAACGCACCTCATTTCTCATCGCCTTGTGCCCGGGTTCGCCATTCCAGCCCCTTTACTAGCAAGCTCCCTACTTGGAGCATCAGCACCTTTAACCTCCTGTTCCGTACAGGTTGCAATTTGTCCTGAGGATAAACGGGAAGACGTGGAACCAACGAGAGACTAGCTCTTGGTGTTGGGACAGGCACAGGTCACTCTATTTTCCCATAAGAAAGAAGAATTAACCACAGGCTCAGCCTACCCCCCGGAACCAGAACAGGGCCTGAAGCCATTCTGCGATTTTGCGGCCAGCTCCCATAAAAACGAGTTGTAAAATGGAGGTTCAGGGCACTGCAATTCACAAACCTGCAGTTATAAATGATAACTCTCGTCCACAAATATATTGAGGGAAGGCAAAGAAGAGGATTTGAAATCAAGGCAGAATTGCAGGAAAGAGATTTCAGGAGGTAGATTCGAATCGCCTTTAAAGCACATGAAAAGCGGCAAATCGTTGACAATGATGCCCTTGGCCAAAAAGGGCGTATGCGTTTTTTCCTGAATATATTCAGGAAAAAACGCATACGCCCTTTTTGGCCAACCAAGCAACCTGGAAAGGCAAATCAGCGCTACAAACAAGTCTCGCTTCCCATCGGTCAAAAGGGCCATGCTGAAAAAAGTGTCAAAACCAGAAATGCAGGACAGGCCATGGAGAAATGGGAGCCTTGCTACACTGATGGGCGGGATGTAAATTGCCAACAGCCACTCTGGAGAAGTGTACGGTGAGTCCTGAAACATCTAAAAAACACAGCTTAGAGAGCATAGGGCACTTCCACTCATGGGGGTATGAATTGGGAAAATGAAAAATCAGCAAGACACAAGCACCCCAAAGTTGAGGGCTGCTCTGTTGACAAGGACCTCCACTTCATTCCACCTTAAATATCCCAGGAAAGAGAAAAATGGGTAAAGAAGTTGTGGTCCTTATGTACAATGGAATATCACTCAGCCATGAAATCAATGTCATAAGGCTAGTAGCAGCATGATGAGTGGATTAAGGTACGACGATTCTAAGTGAAATAAGTCACACAGAAAAGGACACTTCTCATAAGGTATCACTGATAGAGGGAATGTAAAAACCGTTACACTTGAACTGAATTACAAAACAGAACAGAGTCACACATGCAGAAAACACACTATGGCTGCTTAACGGGAAAGGTGAGGTGGGGTGATACATAAAACAAGGGTATCAAATTAGCTCAGATACCATTCCATAAACCCAATATGTAATAGACAAGACCTACTCCTTGCTCAGAGAACTGGACTCAACACGCCCTATTCACCGCACAAGAATATATCTGACTAGTAATAATCGTAAAGCCTATGTATTGATATCTCTCTGTTAGTGTGTCAAGTGGGTGTAAAGCGGCATAAACACAGCAGTGAAAAGCAGCTAAATCCCATTATGAAAATAAATTACTTTGAAAAACCCATGAAACAAAGACAGTGAACGAGAGAGGAATTCTTACACAATGCGTTCAGGGGCTGTGATGCAACCTGGATTGACCATATCTAGACCCACAGCTGGATGAGACATAAGGGTGGACACTCTTGGGGCTGAGAGGTTTGGTGAGGTTGGGTGAGCAAACGCAGACCCTTTAAAGTAATACTGCATGGTACCCATCGCATGGGTCCCAAATCTCCAGGTTCAAGGGCATCTTCCTACATCAAAAACATGCATGAGAAACCCAGAAGATGGTACACCGTGTGATGGGGAAAGGTTTCTAAAACGCACCTCATTTCTCATCTCCTTGTGCCCGGGTTCGCCATTCCAGCCGCTTTACTAGCAAGCTCCCTACTTGGAGCATCAGCACCTTTAACCTCCTGTTCCGTAGAGGTTGCAATTTGTCCTGAGGATAAACGGGAAGACGTGGAACCAACGAGAGACTAGCTCTTGGTGTTGGGACAGGCACAGGTCACTCTATTTTCCCATCAGAAAGAAGAATTAACCACAGGCTCAGCCTGCCCCCCGGAACCAGAACAGGGCCTGAAGCCATTCTGTGATTTTGCGGCCAGCTCCCATAAAAACGAGTTGTAAAATGGAGGTTCAGGGCACTGCAATTCACAAACTTGCAGTTATAAATGATAACTCTCGTCCACAAATATATTGAGGGAAGGCAACGAAGAGGATTTGAAATCAAGGCAGAATTGCAGGAAACAGATTTCAGGAGGTAGATTCGAATCGCATTTAAAGCACATGAAAAGCGGCAAAACGTTGACAATGATGCCCTTGGCCAAAAAGGGCGTATGCGTTTTTTCCTGAATATATTCAGGAAAAAACGCATACGCCCTTTTTGGCCAACCAAGCAACCTGGAAAGGCAAATCAGCGCTACAAACAAGTCTCGCTTCCCATCGGTCAAAAGGGCCATGCTGAAAAAAGTGTCAAAACCAGAAATGCAGGACAGGCCATGGAGAAATGGGAGCCTTGCTACACTGATGGGCGGGATGTAAATTGCCAACAGCCACTCTGGAGAAGTGTACGGTGAGTCCTGAAACATCTAAAAAACACAGCTTAGAGAGCATAGGGCACTTCCACTCATGGGGGTATGAATTGGGAAAATGAAAAATCAGCAAGACACAAGCACCCCAAAGTTGAGGGCTGCTCTGTTGACAAGGACCTCCACTTCATTCCACCTTAAATATCCCAGGAAAGAGAAAAATGGGTAAAGAAGTTGTGGTCCTTATGTACAATGGAATATCACTCAGCCATGAAATCAATGTCATAAGGCTAGTAGCAGCATGATGAGTGGATTTAGGTACGACGATTCTAAGTGAAATAAGTCACACAGAAAAGGACACTTCTCATAAGGTATCACTGATAGAGGGAATGTAAAAACCGTTACACTTGAACTGAATTACAAAACAGAACAGAGTCACACATGCAGAAAACACACTATGGCTGCTTAACGGGAAAGGTGAGGTGGGGTGATACATAAAACAAGGGTATCAAATTAGCTCAGATACCGTTCCATAAACCCAATATGTAATAGACAAGACCTACTCCTTGCTCAGAGAACTGGACTCAACACGCCCTATTCACCGCACAAGAATATATCTGACTGGTAATAATCTTGAAACCTATGTATTGATATCTCTCTGTTAGTGTGTCAAGTGGGTGTAAAGCGGCATAAACACAGCCGTGAAAAGCAGCTAAACCCCATTATGAAAATAAATTACTTTGAAAAACCCATGAAACAACGACAGTGAAAGAGATAGAAATTCTTACACAATGAGTTCAGGGGCTGTGATGCAACCTGGATTGACCATATCTAGACCCACAGCTGGATGAGACATAAGGGTGGACACTCTTGGGGCTGAGAGGTTTGGTGAGGTTGGGTGAGCAAACGCAGACCCTTTAAAGTAATACTGCGTGGTACCCATCGCATGGGTCCCAAATCTCCAGGTTCAAGGGCATCTTCCTACATCGAAAACATGCATGAGAAACCCAGAAGATGGTACACCGTGTGATGGGGAAAGGTTTCTAAAACGCACCTCATTTCTCATCTCCTTGTGCCCGGGTTCGCCATTCCAGCCGCTTTACTAGCAAGCTCCCTACTTGGAGCATCAGCACCTTTAACCTCCTGTTCCGTACAGGTTGCAATTTGTCCTGAGGATAAACGGGAAGACGGGGAACCAACGAGAGACTACCTCTTGGTGTTGGGACAGGCACAGGTCACTCTATTTTCCCATAAGAAAGAAGAATTAACCACAGGCTCAGCCTACCCCCCGGAACCAGAACAGGGCCTGAAGCCATTCTGCGATTTTGCGGCCAGCTCCCATAAAAACGAGTTGTAAAATGGAGGTTCAGGGCACTGCAATTCACAAACCTGCAGTTATAAATGATAACTCTCGTCCAGAAATATTTTGAGGGAAGGCAAAGAAGAGGATTTGAAATCAAGGCAGAATTGCAGGAAACAGATTTCAGGAGGTAGATTCGAATCGCCTTTAAAGCACATGAAAAGCGGCAAAACGTTGACAATGATGCCCTTGGCCAAAAAGGGCGTATGCGTTTTTTCCTGAATATATTCAGGAAAAAACGCATACGCCCTTTTTGGCCAACCAAGCAACCTGGAAAGGCAAATCAGTGCTACAAAGAAGTCTCGCTGCCCATCGGTCAAAAGGGCCATGCTGAAAAAAGTGTCAAAACCAGAAATGCAGGACAGGCCATGGAGAAATGGGAGCCTTGCTACACCGATGGGCGGGATGTAAATTGCCAAGAGCCACTCTGGAGTAGTGTACGGTGAGTCCTGAAACATCTGAAAAACACAGCTTAGAGAGCATAGGGCACTTTCACTCATGGGGGTATAAATTGGGAAAATTAAAAATCAGCAAGACACAAGCACCCCAAAGTTGAGGGCTGCTCTGTTGACCAGGACCTCCATTTCATTCCACCTTAAATATCCCAGGAAAAAGAAATATGGATAAAGAAGTTGTGGTCCTTATGTACAATGGAATATCACTCAGCCATGAAATCAATGTCGTAAGGTTAGTAGCAGCATGATGAGTGGATTTAGGTACGACGATTCTAAGTGAAATAAGTCACACAGAAAAGGACACTTCTCATAAGGTATCACTTATAGAGGGAATGTAAAAACCGTTACACTTGAACTGAATTACAAAACAGAACAGAGTCACACATGCAGAAAACACACTATGGCTGCTTAACGGGAAAGGTGAGGTGGGGTGATACATAAAACAAGGGTATCAAATTAGCTCAGATACCGTTCCATAAACCCAATATGTAATAGACAAGACCTACTCCTTGCTCAGAGAACTGGACTCAACACGCCCTATTCACCGCACAAGAATATATCTGACTAGTAATAATCATAAAACCTATGTATTGATATCTCTCTGTTAGTGTGTCAAGTGGGTGTAAAGCGGCATAAACAAAGCAGTGAAAAGCAGCTAAATCCCATTATGAAAATAAATTACTTTGAAAAACCCATGAAACAAAGACAGTGAAAGAGAGAGTAATTCTTACACAATGCGTTCAGGGGCTGTGATGCAACCTGGATTGACCATATCTAGACCCACAGCTGGAAGAGACATAAGGGTGGACACTCTTGGGGCTGAGAGGTTTGGTGAGGTTGGGTGAGCAAATGCAGACCCTTTAAAGTAATACTGCGTGGTACCCATCGCATGGGTCCCAAATCTCCAGGTTCAAGGGCATCTTCCTACATCAAAAACATGCATGAGAAACCCAGAAGATGGTACACCGTGTGATGGGGAAAGGTTTCTAAAACGCACCTCATTTCTCATCTCCTTGTGCCCGGGTTCGCCATTCCAGCCGCTTTACTAGCAATCTCCCTACTTGGAGCATCAGCACCTTTAACCTCCTGTTCCGTAGAGGTGGCAATTTGTCCTGAGGATGAACGGGAAGACGTGGAACCAACGAGAGACTAGCTCTTGGTGTTGGGACAGGCACAGGTCACTCTATTTTCCCATCAGGAAGAAGAATTAACCACAGGCTCAGCCTGCCCCCCGGAACCAGAACAGGGCCTGAAGCCATCCTGTGCTTTTGCGGCCAGCTCCCAAAAAAGCGAGTTGTAAAATGGAGGTTCAGGGCACTGCAATTCAGAAACCTACAGAGTTATAAATGATAACTCTCGTCCACAAATATATTGAGGGAAGGCAAAGAAGAGGATTTGAAATCAAGGCAGAATTGCAGGAAACAGATTTCAGGAGGTAGATTCGAATCGCCTTTAAAGCACATGAAAAGCGGCAAAACGTTGACAATGATGTCCTTGGCCAAAAAGGGCGTATGCGTTTTTTCCTGAATATATTCAGGAAAAAACGCATACGCCCTTTTTGGCCAACCAAGCAACCTGGAAAGGCAAATCAGCGCTACAAAGAAGTCTCGCTTCCCATCGGTCAAAAGGGCCATGCTGAATATGGGAAAGGAAATAGTTAATCAAGTCCAGGAAGCACAGAGAGTCCCATACAGGATAAACCCAAGGAGAAACACGCCAAGACACATAATAATCAAACTGTCAAAAATTAAATATAAAGAAAACATATTAAAAGCAGCAAGGGAAAAACAACAAATAACACACAAGGGAATCCCCATAAGGTTAACATCTGATCTTTCAGCAGAAACTCTGCAAGCCAGAAGGGAGTGGCAGGATATACTTAAAGTGATGAAGGAGAAAAACCTACAACCAAGGTTACTCTACCCAGCCAGGATCTCATTCAGATTTGATGGAGAAATTAAAACCTTTACAGACAAGCAAAAGCTGAGAGAGTTCAGCACCACAAAACCAGCTTTACAACAAATGCTAAAGGAACTTCTCTAGGCAGGAAACACAAGAGAAGGAAAACACCTACAATAACAAACCCAAAACATTTAAGAAAATGGGAATGGGAACATACATATCGATAATTACCTTGAATGTAAATGGATTAAATGCTCCCACCAAAAGACACAGACTGGCTGAATGGATACAAAAACAAGACCCATATATATGCTGTCTACAAGAGACCCACTTCAGACCTAGAGACACATACAGACTGAAAGTGAGGGGATGGAAAAAGATATTCCATGCAAATGGAAATCAAAAGAAAGCTGGAGTAGCAATTCTTATATCAGACAAAATAGACTTTAAAATAAAGAATATTATAAGAGACAAAGAAGGACACTATATAATGATCAAGGGATCGATCCAAGAGGAAGGTATAACAATTGTAAATATTTATGCACCCAACATAGGAGCACCTCAATACATAAGGCAAATACTAACAGCCATAAAAGGGGAAATTGACAGCAACACAATCATAGTAGGGGACTTTAACACCCCACTTTCACCAATGGACAGATCATCCAAAATGAAAATAAATAAGGAAACACAAGCTTTAAATGATACATTAAACAAGATGGACTTAATTGATATTTATAGGACATTCCACCCAAAAACAACAGAATACACATTTTTCTCAAGTGCGCATGGAACATTCTCCAGGATAGATCATATCTTGGGTCACAAATCAAGCCTTGGTAAATTTAAGAAAATTGAAATCGTATCAAGTATCTTTTCCGACCACAACGCTATGAGACTAGATATCAATTACAGGAAAAGATCTGTAAAAAATACAAACACATGGAGGCTACACAATACACTACTTAATAATGAAGTGATCACTGAAGAAATCAAAGGGGAAATCAAAAAATACCTAGAAACAAATGACAATGGAGATACGACGACCCAAAACCTATGGGATGCAGCAAAAGCAGTGCTAAGAGGGAAGTTTATAGCAATACAAGCCTACCTCAAGAAACAGGAAACATCTCGAATAAACAACCTAACCTTGCACCTAAAGCAATTAGAGAAAGAAGAACAAAAAAACCCCAAAGCTAGCAGAAGGAAAGAAATCATAAAGATCAGGTCAGAAATAAATGAAAAAGAAATGAAGGAAACAATAGCAAAAATCAATAAAACTAAAAGCTGGTTCTTTGAGAAGATAAACAAAATTGATAAACCATTAGCCAGACTCATCAAGAGAAAAAGGGAGAAGACTCAAATCAATAGAATTAGAAATGAAAAAGGAGAAGTAACCACTGACACTGCAGAAATACAAAAGATCATGAGAGATTACTACAAGCAACTCTACGCCAATAAAATGGACAACCTGGAAGAAATGGACAGATTCTTAGAAATGCACAAACTGCCGAGACTGAACCAGGAAGAAATAGAAAATATGAACAGACCAATCACAAGCACTGAAATTGAAACTGTGATTAAAAACCTTCCAACAAACAAAAGCCCAGGACCAGATGGCTTCACAGGTGAATTCTATCAAACATTTAGAGAAGAGCTAACACCTATCCTTCTCAAACTCTTCCAAAATATTGCAGAGGGAGGAACACTCCCAAACTCATTCTACGAGGCCACCATCACCCTGATACCAAAACCAGACAAAGATGTCACAAAGAAGGAAAACTACAGGCCAATATCACTGATGAACATAGATGCAAAAATCCTCAACAAAATACTCGCAAACAGAATCCAACAGCACATTAAAAGGATCATACACCATGATCAAGTGGGGTTTATCCCAGGAATGCAAGGATTCTTCAATATACGTAAATCAATCAATGTGATACACCATATTAACAAATTGAAGGAGAAAAACCATATGATCATCTCAATAGATGCAGAGAAAGCTTTCGACAAAATTCAACACCCATTTATGATAAAAGCCCTGCAGAAAGTAGGCATAGAGGGAACTTTCCTCAACATAATAAAGGCCATATATGACAAACCCACAGCCAACATTGTCCTCAATGGTGAAAAACTGAAACCATTTCCACTAAGATCAGGAACAAGACAAGGTTGCCCACTCTCACCACTATTATTCAACATAGTTTTGGAAGTGTTAGCCACAGCAATCAGAGAAGACAAAGAAATAAAAGGAATCCAAATCGGAAAAGAAGAAGTAAAGCTGTCACTGTTTGCAGATGACATGATACTATACATAGAGAATCCTAAAGATGCTACCAGAAAACTCCTAGAGCTAATCAATGAATTTGGTAAAGTAGCAGGATACAAAATTAATGCACAGAAATCTCTTGCATTTCTATACACTAATGACGAAAAATCTGAAAGTGAAATTAAGAAAACACTCCCATTTACCATTGCAACAAAAAGAATAAAATATCTAGGAATAAACCTACCTAAGGAGACAAAAGACCTGTATGCAGAAAATTATAAGACACTGATGAAAGAAATTAAAGATGATACAAACAGATGGAGAGATATACCATGTTCCTGGATTGGAAAAATCAACATTGTGAAAATGAGTCTACTACCCAAAGCAATCTACAGATTCAATGCAATCCCTATCAAACTACCACTGGCATTTTTCACAGAACTAGAACAAAAAATTTCACAATTTGTATGGAAACACAAAAGACCCCGAATAGCCAAAGCAATCTTGAGAACGAAAAATGGAGCTGGGGGAATCAGGCTCCCTGACTTCAGACTATATTACAAAGCTACAGTAATCAAGACAGTTTGGTACTGGCACAAAAACAGAAATATAGATCAATGGAACAGGATAGAAAGCCCAGAGATAAACCCACACACATATGGTCACCTTATCTTTGATAAAGGAGGCAAGCATATACAGTGGAGAAAAGACAGCCTCTTCAATAAGTGGTGCTGGGAAAATTGGACAGGTACATGTAAAAGTATGAAATTAGAACACTCCCTGACACCATGCACAAAAATAAACTCAAAATGGATTAAAGACCTAAGTGTAAGACCAGACACTATCGAACTCTTAGAGGAAAACATAGGCAGAACACTCTATGACATACATCACAGCAAGATTCTTTTTGACCCAGCTCCCAGAGAAATGGAAATAAGAACACAAATAAACAAATGGGACCTAATGAAACTTAAAAGCTTTTGCACAGCAAAGGAAACCATAAACAAGACCAAAAGACAACCATCAGAATGGGAGAAAATATTTGCAAATGAAGCAACTGACAAAGGATTAATCTCCAAGATTTACAAGCAGCTCATGCAGCTCAATAACAAAAAAACGAACAACCCAATCCAAAAATGGGCAGAAGACCTAAATAGACATTTCTCCAAAGAAGATATACAGATGGCCAACAGACACATGAAAGAATGCTCAACATCATTAATCATTAGAGAAATGCAAATCAAAACTACAATGAGATATCATCTCACACCGGTCAGAATGGCCATCATCAAAAAATCTAGAAACAATAAATGCTGGAGAGGGTGTGGAGGAAAGGGAACTCTCTTGCACTGTTGGTGGGAATGTAAATTGATACAGCCACTATGGAGAACAGTATGGAGGTTCCTTAAAAAACTACAAATAGAACTACCATACGACCCAGCAATCCCACTACTGGGCATATACCCTGAGAAAACCATAGGTCAAAAAGAGTCATGTACCAAAATGTTCATTGCAGCTCTATTTACAATAGCCAGGACATGGAAGCAACCTAAATGTCCATCGACAGATGAATGGATAAAGAAGATGTGGCACATATATACAATGGAATATTACTCAGCCATAAAAAGAAATGAAACGGAGGTATTTGTAATGAGGTGGATGGAGTTAGAGTCTGTCATACAGAGTGAAGTAAGTCAGAAAGAGAAAAACAAATACAGTATGCTAACACATATATACGGAATCTAAGGAAAAAAAAAAGCCATGAAGAACCTAGTGGCAAGACGGGAATAAAGACACAGACCTACTAGAGAATGGACTTGAGGATATGGGGAGGGGGTGGGGTGAGATGTGACAGGGTGAGAGAGTGTCATGGACATATATACACTACCAAATGTAAAATAGATAGCTAGTGGGAAGCAGCCGCATAGCACAGGGAGATCAGCTCGGTGCTTTGTGACCACCTAGAGGGGTGGGATGGGGAGGGTGGGAGGGAGGGAGATGCAAGAGGGAAGAGATATGGGAACATATTGTATATGTATAACTGATTAACTTTGTTATAAAGCAGAAGCTAACACACCATTGTAAGGCAATTATACTTCAATAAAGATGTTTAAAAAAATAAAAAAAAAAAGGGCCATGCTGAAAAAAGTGACAAAACCAGAAATGCAGGACAGGCCATGGAGAAATGGGAGCCTTGCTACACTGATGGGCGGGATGTAAATTTCCAACAGCCACTCTGGAGAAGTGTACAGTGTGTCCTGAAATATCTAAAAAACACAGCTTAGAGAGCATAGGGCACTTCCACTCATGGGGGTATGAATTGGGAAAATGAAAAATCAGCAAGACACAAGCACCCCAAAGTTGAGGGCTGCTCTGTTGACAAGGACCTCCACTTCATTCCACCTTAAATATCCCAGGAAAGAGAAAAATGGGTAAAGAAGTTGTGGTCCTTATGTACAATGGAATATCACTCAGCCATGAAATCAATGTCATAAGGCTAGTAGCAGCATGATGAGTGGATTTAGGTACGACGATTCTAAGTGAAATAAGTCACACAGAAAAGGACACTTCTCATAAGGTATCACTGATAGAGGGAATGTAAAAACTGTTACACTTGAACTGAATTACAAAACAGAACAGAGTCACACATGCAGAAAACACACTATGTCTGCTTAACGGGAAAGGTGAGGTGGGGTGATACATAAAACAAGGGTTTCAAATTAGCTCAGATACCGTTCCATAAACCCAATATGTAATAGACAAGACCTACTCCTTGCTCAGAGAACTGGACTCAACACGCCCTATTCACCGCACAAGAATATATCTGACTAGTAATAATCGTAAAACCTATGTATTGATATCTCTCTGTTAGTGTGTCAAGTGGGTGTAAAGCGGCATAAACACAGCAGTGAAAAGCAGCTAAACCTCATTATAATAATAAATTACTTTTAAAAACCCATGAAACAAAGACAGTGAAAGAGAGAGGAATTCTTACACAATGCGTTCAGGGGCTGTGATGCAACCTGGATTGACCATACCTAGACACACAGCTGGATGAGACATAAGGGTGGACACTCTTGGGGCTGAGAGGTTTGGTGAGGTTGGGTGAGCAAACGCAGACCCTTTAAATTAATACTGCGTGGAACCCATCGCATGGGTCCCAAATCTCCAGGTTCAAGGGCATCTTCCTACATCGAAAACATGCATGAGAAACCCAGAAGATGGTACACCATGTGATGGGGAAAGGTTTCTAAAACGCACCTCATTTCTCATCTCCTTGTGCCCGGGTTCCCATTCCAGCCGCTTTACTAGCAATCTCCCTACTTGGAGCATAAGCACCTTTAACCTCCTGTTTCGTACAGGTTGCAATTTGTCCTGAGGATGAACGGGAAGACGGGGAACCAATGAGAGACTAGCTCTTGGTTTTGGGACAGGCACAGGTCACTCTATTTTCCCATCAGGAAGAAGAATTAACCACAGGCTCAGCCTGCGCCCCGGAACAAGAACAGGGCCTGAAACCATCCTGCGCGCTTGCGGCCAGCTCCCAAAAAAGCGAGTTGAAAAATGGAGCTCAGGGGCACTGCAACTCAAAACCTGCAGAGTTATAAATGATAACTCTCGTTCACAAATATATTGAGGGAAGGCAACGAAGAGGATTTGAAATCAAGGCAGAATTGCAGGAAACAGATTTCAGGAGGTAGATACGAATCGCTTTTAAAGCACATGAAAAGCGGCAAAACGTCGACAATGATGCCTTTGGCCAAAAAGGGCGTATGCGTTTTTTCCTGAATATATTCAGGAAAAAACGCATACGCCCTTTTTGGCCAACCAAGCAACCTGGAAAGGCAAATCAGTGCTACAAAGCATTCTCGCTTCCCATCGGTCAAACGGACCATGCTGAAAAAAGTGTCAAAACCAGAAATGCAAGACAGGCCATGGAGAAATGGGAGCCTTGCTATGCTGATGGGCCGGATGTAAATTGCCAACAGCCACTCTGGAGAAGTGTACGGTGTGTCCTGAAACATCGAAAAAATATAGCTTAGAGAACATAGGGCACTTCCACTCATGGGCGTATAAATTGGGGAAATTAAAAATCAGGAAGACACAGGCACCCCAAAGTTTAGGGCTGCTCTGTTGACAAGAACCTCCACTTCATGACACCTGAAATATCCCAGGAAAGAGAAAAATGGATAAAGAAGTGGTGGTCCTTATGTACAATGGAATAACACTCAGCCATGAAATCAATGTCATAAGGCTAGTAGCAGCATGATGAGTGGATTTAGGTACGACGATTCTAAGTGAAATAAGTCACACAGAAAAAGACACGTATCATAAGCTATCACTTATAGAGGGAATGTAAAAACCGCTACACTTGAACTGAATTACAAAGCAGAACAGAGTCACACGTTTAGAAAACACACTATGGCTGGTTAACGGGAAAGCTGAGGTGGGGTGATGCATAAAACAAGGGTTTCAAATTATCTGAGATACCGTTCCATAAACCCAATATGTAACAGACAAGAACTACTCCTTGCTCAGAGAACAGGACTCAACACACCCTATTCACCGCAAAAGAATATATTTGATTAGTAGTAATCTTAAAACCTATGTATTGATATCTCTCTGTTAGTGTGTCAAGTGGGTTTAAAGCGGCATAAACACAGTAGTGAAAAGCAGCTAAACCCCATTATAAAAATAAATTACTTTTAAAAACCCATGATACAAAGACAGTGAAAGAGAGAGAAATTCTTACACAATTCGTTCAGGGGCTGTGATGCAACCTGGATCGACCATATCTAGACCCACAGCTGGGTGAGACATAAGGGTGGACACTCTTGAGGCTGAGAGGTTTGGTGAGGTTGGATGAGCCAACGCAGACCCTTTAAAGTAATACTGCGTGACACCCATCCCATGGGTCCCAAATCTCCAGGTTCAAGGGCATCTTCCTACATCAAAAACATGCATGAGAAACCCAGAAGATGGTACACCATGTGATCGGGAAAGGTTTCTAAAATGCACCTCATTTATCATCTCCTTGTGCTCGGGTTCGCCATTCCAGCCACTTTCCTAGCAATCTCCCTACTTGGAGCATCAGCACCTTTAACCTCCTGTTCCGTACAGGTTGCAATTTGTACTGAGGATGAACGGGAAGAGGGGGAACCAATGAGAGACTAGATCTAGGTGTTGGGACAGGCACAGGTCACTCTATTTTCCCATAAGAAAGAAGAATTAACCACAGGCTCAGCCTGCGCCCCAGAACCAGAACAGGGCCTGAAGCCATTCTGCGATTTTGCGGCCAGCTCCCATAAAAACGAGTTGTAAAATGGAGGTTCAGGGCACTGCAATTCACAAACCTGCAGAGTTATAAATGATAACTGTCGTCCACAAATATATTGAGGGAAGGCAAAGAAGAGGATTTGAAATCAAGGCAGAATTGCAGGAAACAGATTTCAGGAGGTAGATACGATTCGCCTTTAAAGCACATGAAAAGCGGCAAAACGTTGACAATGATGCCCTTGGCCAAAAAGGGCGTATGCGTTTTTTCCTGAATATATTCAGGAAAAAACGCATACGCCCTTTTTGGCCAACCAAGCAACCTGGAAAGGCAAATCAGCGCTACAAACAAGTCTCGCTTCCCATCGGTCAAAAGGGCCATGCTGAAAAAAGTGTCAAAACCAGAAATGCAGGACAGGCCATGGAGAAATGGGAGCCTTGCTACACTGATGGGCGGGATGTAAATTGCCAACAGCCACTCTGGAGAAGTGTACGGTGTGTCCTGAAACATCTGAAAAACACAGCTTAGAGAGCATAGGGCACTTCCACTCATGGGGGTATGAATTGGGAAAATGAAAAATCAGCAAGACACAAGCACCCCAAAGTTTAGGGCTGCTCTGTTGACAAGGACCTCCACTTCATTCCACCTTAAATATCCCAGGAAAGAGAAAAATGGGTAAAGAAGTTGTGGTCCTTATGTACAATGGAATATCACTCAGCCATGAAATCAATGTCATAAGGCTAGTAGCAGCATGATGAGTGGATTTAGGTACGACGATTCTAAGTGAAATAAGTCACACAGAAAAGGACACTTCTCATAAGGTATCACTGATAGAGGGAATGTAAAAACCGTTACACTTGAACTGAATTACAAAACAGAACAGAGTCACACATGCAGAAAACACACTATGGCTGCTTAACGGGAAAGGTGAGGTGGGGTGATACATAAAACAAGGGTATCAAATTAGCTCAGATACCATTCCATAAACCCAATATGTAATAGACAAGACCTACTCCTTGCTCAGAGAACTGGACTCAACACGCCCTATTCACCGCACAAGAATATATCTAACTAATAATAATCGTAAAGCCTATGTATTGATATCTCTCTGTTAGTGTGTCAAGTGGGTGTAAAGCGGCATAAACACAACAGTGAAAAGCAGCTAAACCCCATTATAAAAATAAATTACTTTGAAACACCCATGAAACAAAGACAGTGAAAGAGAGAGAAATTCTTACACAATGCATTCAGGGGCTGTGATGCAACCTGGATTGACCATATCTAGACTGACAGCTGGATCAGACATAAGGGTGGACACTCTTGGGGCTGAGAGGTTTGGTGAGGTTGGGTGAGCAAACGCAGACCCTTTAAAGTAATACTGCATGGTACCCATCGCATGGGTCCCAAATCTCCAGGTTCAAGGGCATCTTCCTACATCGAAAACATGCATGAGAAACCCAGAAGATGGTACACCGTGTGATGGGGAAAGGTTTCTAAAACGCACCTCATTTCTCATCGCCTTGTGCCCGGGTTCGCCATTCCAGCCACTTTACTAGCAAGCTCCCTACTTGGAGCATCAGCACCTTTAACCTCCTGTTCCGTACAGGTTGCAATTTGTCCTGAGGATAAACCGGAAGACGTGGAACCAACGAGAGACTAGCTCTTGGTGTTGGGACAGGCACAGGTCACTCTATTTTCCCATCAGAAAGAAGAATTAACCACAGGCTCAGCCTGCCCCCCGGAACCAGAACAGGGCCTGAAGCCATTCTGCGATTTTGCCGCCAGCTCCCATAAAAACGAGTTGTAAAATGGAGGTTCAGGGCACTGCAATTCACAAACCTGCAGTTATAAATGATAACTCTCGTCCACAAATATATTGAGGGAAGGCAAAGAAGAGGATTTGAAATCAAGGCAGAATTGCAGGAAAGAGATTTCAAGAGGTAGATTCGAATCGCATTTAAAGCACATGAAAAGCGGCAAATCGTTGACAATGATGCCCTTGGCCAAAAAGGGCGTATGCGTTTTTTCCTGAATATATTCAGGAAAAAACGCATACGCCCTTTTTGGCCAACCAAGCAACCTGGAAAGGCAAATCAGCGCTACAAACAAGTCTCGCTTCCCATCGGTCAAAAGGGCCATGCTGAAAAAAGTGTCAAAACCAGAAATGCAGGACAGGCCATGGAGAAATGGGAGCCTTGCTACACTGATGGGCGGGATGTAAATTGCCAACAGCCACTCTGGAGAAGTGTACGGTGAGTCCTGAAACATCTAAAAAACACAGCTTAGAGAGCATAGGGCACTTCCACTCATGGGGGTATGAATTGGGAAAATGAAAAATCAGCAAGACACAAGCACCCCAAAGTTTAGGGCTGCTCTGTTGACAAGGACCTCCACTTCATTCCACCTTAAATATCCCAGGAAAGAGAAAAATGGGTAAAGAAGTTGTGGTCCTTATGTACAATGGAATATCACTCAGCCATGAAATCAATGTCATAAGGCTAGTAGCAGCATGATGAGTGGATTAAGGTACGACGATTCTAAGTGAAATAAGTCACACAGAAAAGGACACTTCTCATAAGGTATCACTGATAGAGGGAATGTAAAAACCGTTACACTTGAACTGAATTACAAAACAGAACAGAGTCACACATGCAGAAAACACACTATGGCTGCTTAACGGGAAAGGTGAGGTGGGGTGATACATAAAACAAGGGTATCAAATTAGCTCAGATACCATTCCATAAACCCAATATGTAATAGACAAGACCTACTCCTTGCTCAGAGAACTGGACTCAACACGCCCTATTCACCGCACAAGAATATATCTGACTAGTAATAATCGTAAAGCCTATGTATTGATATCTCTCTGTTAGTGTGTCAAGTGGGTGTAAAGCGGCATAAACACAGCAGTGAAAAGCAGCTAAATCCCATTATGAAAATAAATTACTTTGAAAAACCCATGAAACAAAGACAGTGAACGAGAGAGGAATTCTTACACAATGCGTTCAGGGGCTGTGATGCAACCTGGATTGACCATATCTAGACCCACAGCTGGATGAGACATAAGGGTGGACACTCTTGGGGCTGAGAGGTTTGGTGAGGTTGGGTGAGCAAACGCAGACCCTTTAAAGGAATACTGCGTGGTACCCATCACATGGGTCCCAAATCTCCAGGTTCAAGGGCATCTTCCTACATCAAAAACATGCATGAGAAACCCAGAAGATGGTACACCGTGTGATGGGGAAAGGTTTCTAAAACGCACCTCATTTCTCATCTCCTTGTGCCCGGGTTCGCCATTCCAGCCGCTTTACTAGCAAGCTCCCTACTTGGAGCATCAGCACCTTTAACCTCCTGTTCCGTACAGGTTGCAATTTGTCCTGAGGATGAACGGGAAGACGGGGAACCAACGAGAGACTAGCTCTTGGTGTTGGGACAGGCACAGGTCACTCTATTTTCCCATCAGGAAGAAGAATTAACCACAGGCTCAGCCTGCCCCCCGGAACCAGAACAGGGCCTGAATCCATTCTGTGATTTTGCGGCCAGCTCCCATAAAAACGAGTTGTAAAATGGAGGTTCAGGGCACTGCAATTCACAAACTTGCAGTTATAAATGATAACTCTCGTCCACAAATATATTGAGGGAAGGCAACGAAGAGGATTTGAAATCAAGGCAGAATTGCAGGAAACAGATTTCAGGAGGTAGATTCGAATCGCATTTAAAGCACATGAAAAGCGGCAAAACGTTGACAATGATGCCCTTGGCCAAAAAGGGCGTATGCGTTTTTTCCTGAATATATTCAGGAAAAAACGCATACGCCCTTTTTGGCCAACCAAGCAACCTGGAAAGGCAAATCAGCGCTACAAACAAGTCTCGCTTCCCATCGGTCAAAAGGGCCATGCTGAAAAAAGTGTCAAAACCAGAAATGCAGGACAGGCCATGGAGAAATGGGAGCCTTGCTACACTGATGGGCGGGATGTAAATTGCCAACAGCCACTCTGGAGAAGTGTACGGTGAGTCCTGAAACATCTAAAAAACACAGCTTAGAGAGCATAGGGCACTTCCACTCATGGGGGTATGAATTGGGAAAATGAAAAATCAGCAAGACACAAGCACCCCAAAGTTTAGGGCTGCTCTGTTGACAAGGACCTCCACTTCATTCCACCTTAAATATCCCAGGAAAGAGAAAAATGGGTAAAGAAGTTGTGGTCCTTATGTACAATGGAATATCACTCAGCCATGAAATCAATGTCATAAGGCTAGTAGCAGCATGATGAGTGGATTTAGGTACGACGATTCTAAGTGAAATAAGTCACACAGAAAAGGACACTTCTCATAAGGTATCACTGATAGAGGGAATGTAAAAACCGTTACACTTGAACTGAATTACAAAACAGAACAGAGTCACACATGCAGAAAACACACTATGGCTGCTTAACGGGAAAGGTGAGGTGGGGTGATACATAAAACAAGGGTATCAAATTAGCTCAGATACCATTCCATAAACCCAATATGTAATAGACAAGACCTACTCCTTGCTCAGAGAACTGGACTCAACACGCCCTATTCACCGCACAAGAATATATCTGACTAATAATAATCGTAAAGCCTATGTATTGATATCTCTCTGTTAGTGTGTCAAGTGGGTGTAAAGGGGCATAAACACAGCAGTGAAAAGCAGCTAAATCCCATTATGAAAATAAATTACTTTGAAAAACCCATGAAACAAAGAGTGAAAGAGAAAGGAATTCTTACACAATGCGTTCAGGGGCTGTGATGCAACCTGGATTGACCATATCTAGACCCACAGCTGGATCAGACATAAGGGTGGACACTCTTGGGGCTGAGAGGTTTGGTGAGGTTGGGTGAGCAAACGCAGACCCTTTAAAGTAATACTGCGTGGTACCAATCGCATGGGTCCCAAATCTCCAGTTTCAAGGGCATCTTCCTACATCAAAAACATGCATGAGAAACCCAGAAGATGGTACACCGTGTGATGGGGAAAGGTTTCTAAAACGCACCTCATTTCTCATCTCCTTGTGCCCGGGTTCGCCATTCCAGCCGCTTTACTAGCAAGCTCCCTACTTGGAGCATCAGCACCTTTAACCTCCTGTTCCGTACAGGTTGCAATTTGTCCTGAGGATAAACGGGAAGACGTGGAACCAACGAGAGACTACCTCTTGGTGTTGGGACAGGCACAGGTCACTCTATTTTCCCATAAGAAAGAAGAATTAACCACAGGCTCAGCCTACCCCCCGGAACCAGAACAGGGCCTGAAGCCATTCTGCGATTTTGCGGCCAGCTCCCATAAAAACGAGTTGTAAAATGGAGGTTCAGGGCACTGCAATTCACAAACCTGCAGTTATAAATGATAACTCTCGTCCAGAAATATTTTGAGGGAAGGCAAAGAAGAGGATTTGAAATCAAGGCAGAATTGCAGGAAACAGATTTCAGGAGGTAGATTCGAATCGCCTTTAAAGCACATGAAAAGCGGCAAAACGTTGACAATGATGCCCTTGGCCAAAAAGGGCGTATGCGTTTTTTCCTGAATATATTCAGGAAAAAACGCATACGCCCTTTTTGGCCAACCAAGCAACCTGGAAAGGCAAATCAGTGCTACAAAGAAGTCTCGCTGCCCATCGGTCAAAAGGGCCATGCTGAAAAAAGTGTCAAAACCAGAAATGCAGGACAGGCCATGGAGAAATGGGAGCCTTGCTACACCGATGGGCGGGATGTAAATTGCCAAGAGCCACTCTGGAGTAGTGTACGGTGAGTCCTGAAACATCTGAAAAACACAGCTTAGAGAGCATAGGGCACTTTCACTCATGGGGGTATAAATTGGGAAAATTAAAAATCAGCAAGACACAAGCACCCCAAAGTTGAGGGCTGCTCTGTTGACCAGGACCTCCATTTCATTCCACCTTAAATATCCCAGGAAAAAGAAATATGGATAAAGAAGTTGTGGTCCTTATGTACAATGGAATATCACTCAGCCATGAAATCAATGTCGTAAGGTTAGTAGCAGCATGATGAGTGGATTTAGGTACGACGATTCTAAGTGAAATAAGTCACACAGAAAAGGACACTTCTCATAAGGTATCACTTATAGAGGGAATGTAAAAACCGTTACACTTGAACTGAATTACAAAACAGAACAGAGTCACACATGCAGAAAACACACTATGGCTGCTTAACGGGAAAGGTGAGGTGGGGTGATACATAAAACAAGGGTATCAAATTAGCTCAGATACCGTTCCATAAACCCAATATGTAATAGACAAGACCTACTCCTTGCTCAGAGAACTGGACTCAACACGCCCTATTCACCGCACAAGAATATATCTGACTAGTAATAATCATAAAACCTATGTATTGATATCTCTCTGTTAGTGTGTCAAGTGGGTGTAAAGCGGCATAAACAAAGCAGTGAAAAGCAGCTAAATCCCATTATGAAAATAAATTACTTTGAAAAACCCATGAAACAAAGACAGTGAAAGAGAGAGTAATTCTTACACAATGCGTTCAGGGGCTGTGATGCAACCTGGATTGACCATATCTAGACCCACAGCTGGAAGAGACATAAGGGTGGACACTCTTGGGGCTGAGAGGTTTGGTGAGGTTGGGTGAGCAAATGCAGACCCTTTAAAGTAATACTGCGTGGTACCCATCGCATGGGTCCCAAATCTCCAGGTTCAAGGGCATCTTCCTACATCAAAAACATGCATGAGAAACCCAGAAGATGGTACACCGTGTGATGGGGAAAGGTTTCTAAAACGCACCTCATTTCTCATCTCCTTGTGCCCGGGTTCGCCATTCCAGCCGCTTTACTAGCAATCTCCCTACTTGGAGCATCAGCACCTTTAACCTCCTGTTCCGTAGAGGTGGCAATTTGTCCTGAGGATGAACGGGAAGACGTGGAACCAACGAGAGACTAGCTCTTGGTGTTGGGACAGGCACAGGTCACTCTATTTTCCCATCAGGAAGAAGAATTAACCACAGGCTCAGCCTGCCCCCCGGAACCAGAACAGGGCCTGAAGCCATCCTGTGCTTTTGCGGCCAGCTCCCAAAAAAGCGAGTTGTAAAATGGAGGTTCAGGGCACTGCAATTCAGAAACCTACAGAGTTATAAATGATAACTCTCGTCCACAAATATATTGAGGGAAGGCAAAGAAGAGGATTTGAAATCAAGGCAGAATTGCAGGAAACAGATTTCAGGAGGTAGATTCGAATCGCCTTTAAAGCACATGAAAAGCGGCAAAACGTTGACAATGATGTCCTTGGCCAAAAAGGGCGTATGCGTTTTTTCCTGAATATATTCAGGAAAAAACGCATACGCCCTTTTTGGCCAACCAAGCAACCTGGAAAGGCAAATCAGCGCTACAAAGAAGTCTCGCTTCCCATCGGTCAAAAGGGCCATGCTGAATATGGGAAAGGAAATAGTTAATCAAGTCCAGGAAGCACAGAGAGTCCCATACAGGATAAACCCAAGGAGAAACACGCCAAGACACATAATAATCAAACTGTCAAAAATTAAATATAAAGAAAACATATTAAAAGCAGCAAGGGAAAAACAACAAATAACACACAAGGGAATCCCCATAAGGTTAACATCTGATCTTTCAGCAGAAACTCTGCAAGCCAGAAGGGAGTGGCAGGATATACTTAAAGTGATGAAGGAGAAAAACCTACAACCAAGGTTACTCTACCCAGCCAGGATCTCATTCAGATTTGATGGAGAAATTAAAACCTTTACAGACAAGCAAAAGCTGAGAGAGTTCAGCACCACAAAACCAGCTTTACAACAAATGCTAAAGGAACTTCTCTAGGCAGGAAACACAAGAGAAGGAAAACACCTACAATAACAAACCCAAAACATTTAAGAAAATGGGAATGGGAACATACATATCGATAATTACCTTGAATGTAAATGGATTAAATGCTCCCACCAAAAGACACAGACTGGCTGAATGGATACAAAAACAAGACCCATATATATGCTGTCTACAAGAGACCCACTTCAGACCTAGAGACACATACAGACTGAAAGTGAGGGGATGGAAAAAGATATTCCATGCAAATGGAAATCAAAAGAAAGCTGGAGTAGCAATTCTTATATCAGACAAAATAGACTTTAAAATAAAGAATATTATAAGAGACAAAGAAGGACACTATATAATGATCAAGGGATCGATCCAAGAGGAAGGTATAACAATTGTAAATATTTATGCACCCAACATAGGAGCACCTCAATACATAAGGCAAATACTAACAGCCATAAAAGGGGAAATTGACAGCAACACAATCATAGTAGGGGACTTTAACACCCCACTTTCACCAATGGACAGATCATCCAAAATGAAAATAAATAAGGAAACACAAGCTTTAAATGATACATTAAACAAGATGGACTTAATTGATATTTATAGGACATTCCACCCAAAAACAACAGAATACACATTTTTCTCAAGTGCGCATGGAACATTCTCCAGGATAGATCATATCTTGGGTCACAAATCAAGCCTTGGTAAATTTAAGAAAATTGAAATCGTATCAAGTATCTTTTCCGACCACAACGCTATGAGACTAGATATCAATTACAGGAAAAGATCTGTAAAAAATACAAACACATGGAGGCTACACAATACACTACTTAATAATGAAGTGATCACTGAAGAAATCAAAGGGGAAATCAAAAAATACCTAGAAACAAATGACAATGGAGATACGACGACCCAAAACCTATGGGATGCAGCAAAAGCAGTGCTAAGAGGGAAGTTTATAGCAATACAAGCCTACCTCAAGAAACAGGAAACATCTCGAATAAACAACCTAACCTTGCACCTAAAGCAATTAGAGAAAGAAGAACAAAAAAACCCCAAAGCTAGCAGAAGGAAAGAAATCATAAAGATCAGGTCAGAAATAAATGAAAAAGAAATGAAGGAAACAATAGCAAAAATCAATAAAACTAAAAGCTGGTTCTTTGAGAAGATAAACAAAATTGATAAACCATTAGCCAGACTCATCAAGAGAAAAAGGGAGAAGACTCAAATCAATAGAATTAGAAATGAAAAAGGAGAAGTAACCACTGACACTGCAGAAATACAAAAGATCATGAGAGATTACTACAAGCAACTCTACGCCAATAAAATGGACAACCTGGAAGAAATGGACAGATTCTTAGAAATGCACAAACTGCCGAGACTGAACCAGGAAGAAATAGAAAATATGAACAGACCAATCACAAGCACTGAAATTGAAACTGTGATTAAAAACCTTCCAACAAACAAAAGCCCAGGACCAGATGGCTTCACAGGTGAATTCTATCAAACATTTAGAGAAGAGCTAACACCTATCCTTCTCAAACTCTTCCAAAATATTGCAGAGGGAGGAACACTCCCAAACTCATTCTACGAGGCCACCATCACCCTGATACCAAAACCAGACAAAGATGTCACAAAGAAGGAAAACTACAGGCCAATATCACTGATGAACATAGATGCAAAAATCCTCAACAAAATACTCGCAAACAGAATCCAACAGCACATTAAAAGGATCATACACCATGATCAAGTGGGGTTTATCCCAGGAATGCAAGGATTCTTCAATATACGTAAATCAATCAATGTGATACACCATATTAACAAATTGAAGGAGAAAAACCATATGATCATCTCAATAGATGCAGAGAAAGCTTTCGACAAAATTCAACACCCATTTATGATAAAAGCCCTGCAGAAAGTAGGCATAGAGGGAACTTTCCTCAACATAATAAAGGCCATATATGACAAACCCACAGCCAACATTGTCCTCAATGGTGAAAAACTGAAACCATTTCCACTAAGATCAGGAACAAGACAAGGTTGCCCACTCTCACCACTATTATTCAACATAGTTTTGGAAGTGTTAGCCACAGCAATCAGAGAAGACAAAGAAATAAAAGGAATCCAAATCGGAAAAGAAGAAGTAAAGCTGTCACTGTTTGCAGATGACATGATACTATACATAGAGAATCCTAAAGATGCTACCAGAAAACTCCTAGAGCTAATCAATGAATTTGGTAAAGTAGCAGGATACAAAATTAATGCACAGAAATCTCTTGCATTTCTATACACTAATGACGAAAAATCTGAAAGTGAAATTAAGAAAACACTCCCATTTACCATTGCAACAAAAAGAATAAAATATCTAGGAATAAACCTACCTAAGGAGACAAAAGACCTGTATGCAGAAAATTATAAGACACTGATGAAAGAAATTAAAGATGATACAAACAGATGGAGAGATATACCATGTTCCTGGATTGGAAAAATCAACATTGTGAAAATGAGTCTACTACCCAAAGCAATCTACAGATTCAATGCAATCCCTATCAAACTACCACTGGCATTTTTCACAGAACTAGAACAAAAAATTTCACAATTTGTATGGAAACACAAAAGACCCCGAATAGCCAAAGCAATCTTGAGAACGAAAAATGGAGCTGGGGGAATCAGGCTCCCTGACTTCAGACTATATTACAAAGCTACAGTAATCAAGACAGTTTGGTACTGGCACAAAAACAGAAATATAGATCAATGGAACAGGATAGAAAGCCCAGAGATAAACCCACACACATATGGTCACCTTATCTTTGATAAAGGAGGCAAGCATATACAGTGGAGAAAAGACAGCCTCTTCAATAAGTGGTGCTGGGAAAATTGGACAGGTACATGTAAAAGTATGAAATTAGAACACTCCCTGACACCATGCACAAAAATAAACTCAAAATGGATTAAAGACCTAAGTGTAAGACCAGACACTATCGAACTCTTAGAGGAAAACATAGGCAGAACACTCTATGACATACATCACAGCAAGATTCTTTTTGACCCAGCTCCCAGAGAAATGGAAATAAGAACACAAATAAACAAATGGGACCTAATGAAACTTAAAAGCTTTTGCACAGCAAAGGAAACCATAAACAAGACCAAAAGACAACCATCAGAATGGGAGAAAATATTTGCAAATGAAGCAACTGACAAAGGATTAATCTCCAAGATTTACAAGCAGCTCATGCAGCTCAATAACAAAAAAACGAACAACCCAATCCAAAAATGGGCAGAAGACCTAAATAGACATTTCTCCAAAGAAGATATACAGATGGCCAACAGACACATGAAAGAATGCTCAACATCATTAATCATTAGAGAAATGCAAATCAAAACTACAATGAGATATCATCTCACACCGGTCAGAATGGCCATCATCAAAAAATCTAGAAACAATAAATGCTGGAGAGGGTGTGGAGGAAAGGGAACTCTCTTGCACTGTTGGTGGGAATGTAAATTGATACAGCCACTATGGAGAACAGTATGGAGGTTCCTTAAAAAACTACAAATAGAACTACCATACGACCCAGCAATCCCACTACTGGGCATATACCCTGAGAAAACCATAGGTCAAAAAGAGTCATGTACCAAAATGTTCATTGCAGCTCTATTTACAATAGCCAGGACATGGAAGCAACCTAAATGTCCATCGACAGATGAATGGATAAAGAAGATGTGGCACATATATACAATGGAATATTACTCAGCCATAAAAAGAAATGAAACGGAGGTATTTGTAATGAGGTGGATGGAGTTAGAGTCTGTCATACAGAGTGAAGTAAGTCAGAAAGAGAAAAACAAATACAGTATGCTAACACATATATACGGAATCTAAGGAAAAAAAAAAGCCATGAAGAACCTAGTGGCAAGACGGGAATAAAGACACAGACCTACTAGAGAATGGACTTGAGGATATGGGGAGGGGGTGGGGTGAGATGTGACAGGGTGAGAGAGTGTCATGGACATATATACACTACCAAATGTAAAATAGATAGCTAGTGGGAAGCAGCCGCATAGCACAGGGAGATCAGCTCGGTGCTTTGTGACCACCTAGAGGGGTGGGATGGGGAGGGTGGGAGGGAGGGAGATGCAAGAGGGAAGAGATATGGGAACATATTGTATATGTATAACTGATTAACTTTGTTATAAAGCAGAAGCTAACACACCATTGTAAGGCAATTATACTTCAATAAAGATGTTTAAAAAAATAAAAAAAAAAAGGGCCATGCTGAAAAAAGTGACAAAACCAGAAATGCAGGACAGGCCATGGAGAAATGGGAGCCTTGCTACACTGATGGGCGGGATGTAAATTTCCAACAGCCACTCTGGAGAAGTGTACAGTGTGTCCTGAAATATCTAAAAAACACAGCTTAGAGAGCATAGGGCACTTCCACTCATGGGGGTATGAATTGGGAAAATGAAAAATCAGCAAGACACAAGCACCCCAAAGTTGAGGGCTGCTCTGTTGACAAGGACCTCCACTTCATTCCACCTTAAATATCCCAGGAAAGAGAAAAATGGGTAAAGAAGTTGTGGTCCTTATGTACAATGGAATATCACTCAGCCATGAAATCAATGTCATAAGGCTAGTAGCAGCATGATGAGTGGATTTAGGTACGACGATTCTAAGTGAAATAAGTCACACAGAAAAGGACACTTCTCATAAGGTATCACTGATAGAGGGAATGTAAAAACTGTTACACTTGAACTGAATTACAAAACAGAACAGAGTCACACATGCAGAAAACACACTATGTCTGCTTAACGGGAAAGGTGAGGTGGGGTGATACATAAAACAAGGGTTTCAAATTAGCTCAGATACCGTTCCATAAACCCAATATGTAATAGACAAGACCTACTCCTTGCTCAGAGAACTGGACTCAACACGCCCTATTCACCGCACAAGAATATATCTGACTAGTAATAATCGTAAAACCTATGTATTGATATCTCTCTGTTAGTGTGTCAAGTGGGTGTAAAGCGGCATAAACACAGCAGTGAAAAGCAGCTAAACCTCATTATAATAATAAATTACTTTTAAAAACCCATGAAACAAAGACAGTGAAAGAGAGAGGAATTCTTACACAATGCGTTCAGGGGCTGTGATGCAACCTGGATTGACCATATCTAGACCCACAGCTGGATCAGACATAAGGGTGGACACTCTTGGGGCTGAGAGGTTTGGTGAGGTTGGGTGAGCAAACGCAGACCCTTTAAAGTAATACTGCGTGGTACCAATCGCATGGGTCCCAAATCTCCAGTTTCAAGGGCATCTTCCTACATCAAAAACATGCATGAGAAACCCAGAAGATGGTACACCGTGTGATGGGGAAAGGTTTCTAAAACGCACCTCATTTCTCATCTCCTTGTGCCCGGGTTCGCCATTCCAGCCGCTTTACTAGCAAGCTCCCTACTTGGAGCATCAGCACCTTTAACCTCCTGTTCCGTACAGGTTGCAATTTGTCCTGAGGATAAACGGGAAGACGTGGAACCAACGAGAGACTACCTCTTGGTGTTGGGACAGGCACAGGTCACTCTATTTTCCCATAAGAAAGAAGAATTAACCACAGGCTCAGCCTACCCCCCGGAACCAGAACAGGGCCTGAAGCCATTCTGCGATTTTGCGGCCAGCTCCCATAAAAACGAGTTGTAAAATGGAGGTTCAGGGCACTGCAATTCACAAACCTGCAGTTATAAATGATAACTCTCGTCCAGAAATATTTTGAGGGAAGGCAAAGAAGAGGATTTGAAATCAAGGCAGAATTGCAGGAAACAGATTTCAGGAGGTAGATTCGAATCGCCTTTAAAGCACATGAAAAGCGGCAAAACGTTGACAATGATGCCCTTGGCCAAAAAGGGCGTATGCGTTTTTTCCTGAATATATTCAGGAAAAAACGCATACGCCCTTTTTGGCCAACCAAGCAACCTGGAAAGGCAAATCAGTGCTACAAAGAAGTCTCGCTGCCCATCGGTCAAAAGGGCCATGCTGAAAAAAGTGTCAAAACCAGAAATGCAGGACAGGCCATGGAGAAATGGGAGCCTTGCTACACCGATGGGCGGGATGTAAATTGCCAAGAGCCACTCTGGAGTAGTGTACGGTGAGTCCTGAAACATCTGAAAAACACAGCTTAGAGAGCATAGGGCACTTTCACTCATGGGGGTATAAATTGGGAAAATTAAAAATCAGCAAGACACAAGCACCCCAAAGTTGAGGGCTGCTCTGTTGACCAGGACCTCCATTTCATTCCACCTTAAATATCCCAGGAAAAAGAAATATGGATAAAGAAGTTGTGGTCCTTATGTACAATGGAATATCACTCAGCCATGAAATCAATGTCGTAAGGTTAGTAGCAGCATGATGAGTGGATTTAGGTACGACGATTCTAAGTGAAATAAGTCACACAGAAAAGGACACTTCTCATAAGGTATCACTTATAGAGGGAATGTAAAAACCGTTACACTTGAACTGAATTACAAAACAGAACAGAGTCACACATGCAGAAAACACACTATGGCTGCTTAACGGGAAAGGTGAGGTGGGGTGATACATAAAACAAGGGTATCAAATTAGCTCAGATACCGTTCCATAAACCCAATATGTAATAGACAAGACCTACTCCTTGCTCAGAGAACTGGACTCAACACGCCCTATTCACCGCACAAGAATATATCTGACTAGTAATAATCATAAAACCTATGTATTGATATCTCTCTGTTAGTGTGTCAAGTGGGTGTAAAGCGGCATAAACAAAGCAGTGAAAAGCAGCTAAATCCCATTATGAAAATAAATTACTTTGAAAAACCCATGAAACAAAGACAGTGAAAGAGAGAGTAATTCTTACACAATGCGTTCAGGGGCTGTGATGCAACCTGGATTGACCATATCTAGACCCACAGCTGGAAGAGACATAAGGGTGGACACTCTTGGGGCTGAGAGGTTTGGTGAGGTTGGGTGAGCAAATGCAGACCCTTTAAAGTAATACTGCGTGGTACCCATCGCATGGGTCCCAAATCTCCAGGTTCAAGGGCATCTTCCTACATCAAAAACATGCATGAGAAACCCAGAAGATGGTACACCGTGTGATGGGGAAAGGTTTCTAAAACGCACCTCATTTCTCATCTCCTTGTGCCCGGGTTCGCCATTCCAGCCGCTTTACTAGCAATCTCCCTACTTGGAGCATCAGCACCTTTAACCTCCTGTTCCGTAGAGGTGGCAATTTGTCCTGAGGATGAACGGGAAGACGTGGAACCAACGAGAGACTAGCTCTTGGTGTTGGGACAGGCACAGGTCACTCTATTTTCCCATCAGGAAGAAGAATTAACCACAGGCTCAGCCTGCCCCCCGGAACCAGAACAGGGCCTGAAGCCATCCTGTGCTTTTGCGGCCAGCTCCCAAAAAAGCGAGTTGTAAAATGGAGGTTCAGGGCACTGCAATTCAGAAACCTACAGAGTTATAAATGATAACTCTCGTCCACAAATATATTGAGGGAAGGCAAAGAAGAGGATTTGAAATCAAGGCAGAATTGCAGGAAACAGATTTCAGGAGGTAGATTCGAATCGCCTTTAAAGCACATGAAAAGCGGCAAAACGTTGACAATGATGTCCTTGGCCAAAAAGGGCGTATGCGTTTTTTCCTGAATATATTCAGGAAAAAACGCATACGCCCTTTTTGGCCAACCAAGCAACCTGGAAAGGCAAATCAGCGCTACAAAGAAGTCTCGCTTCCCATCGGTCAAAAGGGCCATGCTGAATATGGGAAAGGAAATAGTTAATCAAGTCCAGGAAGCACAGAGAGTCCCATACAGGATAAACCCAAGGAGAAACACGCCAAGACACATAATAATCAAACTGTCAAAAATTAAATATAAAGAAAACATATTAAAAGCAGCAAGGGAAAAACAACAAATAACACACAAGGGAATCCCCATAAGGTTAACATCTGATCTTTCAGCAGAAACTCTGCAAGCCAGAAGGGAGTGGCAGGATATACTTAAAGTGATGAAGGAGAAAAACCTACAACCAAGGTTACTCTACCCAGCCAGGATCTCATTCAGATTTGATGGAGAAATTAAAACCTTTACAGACAAGCAAAAGCTGAGAGAGTTCAGCACCACAAAACCAGCTTTACAACAAATGCTAAAGGAACTTCTCTAGGCAGGAAACACAAGAGAAGGAAAACACCTACAATAACAAACCCAAAACATTTAAGAAAATGGGAATGGGAACATACATATCGATAATTACCTTGAATGTAAATGGATTAAATGCTCCCACCAAAAGACACAGACTGGCTGAATGGATACAAAAACAAGACCCATATATATGCTGTCTACAAGAGACCCACTTCAGACCTAGAGACACATACAGACTGAAAGTGAGGGGATGGAAAAAGATATTCCATGCAAATGGAAATCAAAAGAAAGCTGGAGTAGCAATTCTTATATCAGACAAAATAGACTTTAAAATAAAGAATATTATAAGAGACAAAGAAGGACACTATATAATGATCAAGGGATCGATCCAAGAGGAAGGTATAACAATTGTAAATATTTATGCACCCAACATAGGAGCACCTCAATACATAAGGCAAATACTAACAGCCATAAAAGGGGAAATTGACAGCAACACAATCATAGTAGGGGACTTTAACACCCCACTTTCACCAATGGACAGATCATCCAAAATGAAAATAAATAAGGAAACACAAGCTTTAAATGATACATTAAACAAGATGGACTTAATTGATATTTATAGGACATTCCACCCAAAAACAACAGAATACACATTTTTCTCAAGTGCGCATGGAACATTCTCCAGGATAGATCATATCTTGGGTCACAAATCAAGCCTTGGTAAATTTAAGAAAATTGAAATCGTATCAAGTATCTTTTCCGACCACAACGCTATGAGACTAGATATCAATTACAGGAAAAGATCTGTAAAAAATACAAACACATGGAGGCTACACAATACACTACTTAATAATGAAGTGATCACTGAAGAAATCAAAGGGGAAATCAAAAAATACCTAGAAACAAATGACAATGGAGATACGACGACCCAAAACCTATGGGATGCAGCAAAAGCAGTGCTAAGAGGGAAGTTTATAGCAATACAAGCCTACCTCAAGAAACAGGAAACATCTCGAATAAACAACCTAACCTTGCACCTAAAGCAATTAGAGAAAGAAGAACAAAAAAACCCCAAAGCTAGCAGAAGGAAAGAAATCATAAAGATCAGGTCAGAAATAAATGAAAAAGAAATGAAGGAAACAATAGCAAAAATCAATAAAACTAAAAGCTGGTTCTTTGAGAAGATAAACAAAATTGATAAACCATTAGCCAGACTCATCAAGAGAAAAAGGGAGAAGACTCAAATCAATAGAATTAGAAATGAAAAAGGAGAAGTAACCACTGACACTGCAGAAATACAAAAGATCATGAGAGATTACTACAAGCAACTCTACGCCAATAAAATGGACAACCTGGAAGAAATGGACAGATTCTTAGAAATGCACAAACTGCCGAGACTGAACCAGGAAGAAATAGAAAATATGAACAGACCAATCACAAGCACTGAAATTGAAACTGTGATTAAAAACCTTCCAACAAACAAAAGCCCAGGACCAGATGGCTTCACAGGTGAATTCTATCAAACATTTAGAGAAGAGCTAACACCTATCCTTCTCAAACTCTTCCAAAATATTGCAGAGGGAGGAACACTCCCAAACTCATTCTACGAGGCCACCATCACCCTGATACCAAAACCAGACAAAGATGTCACAAAGAAGGAAAACTACAGGCCAATATCACTGATGAACATAGATGCAAAAATCCTCAACAAAATACTCGCAAACAGAATCCAACAGCACATTAAAAGGATCATACACCATGATCAAGTGGGGTTTATCCCAGGAATGCAAGGATTCTTCAATATACGTAAATCAATCAATGTGATACACCATATTAACAAATTGAAGGAGAAAAACCATATGATCATCTCAATAGATGCAGAGAAAGCTTTCGACAAAATTCAACACCCATTTATGATAAAAGCCCTGCAGAAAGTAGGCATAGAGGGAACTTTCCTCAACATAATAAAGGCCATATATGACAAACCCACAGCCAACATTGTCCTCAATGGTGAAAAACTGAAACCATTTCCACTAAGATCAGGAACAAGACAAGGTTGCCCACTCTCACCACTATTATTCAACATAGTTTTGGAAGTGTTAGCCACAGCAATCAGAGAAGACAAAGAAATAAAAGGAATCCAAATCGGAAAAGAAGAAGTAAAGCTGTCACTGTTTGCAGATGACATGATACTATACATAGAGAATCCTAAAGATGCTACCAGAAAACTCCTAGAGCTAATCAATGAATTTGGTAAAGTAGCAGGATACAAAATTAATGCACAGAAATCTCTTGCATTTCTATACACTAATGACGAAAAATCTGAAAGTGAAATTAAGAAAACACTCCCATTTACCATTGCAACAAAAAGAATAAAATATCTAGGAATAAACCTACCTAAGGAGACAAAAGACCTGTATGCAGAAAATTATAAGACACTGATGAAAGAAATTAAAGATGATACAAACAGATGGAGAGATATACCATGTTCCTGGATTGGAAAAATCAACATTGTGAAAATGAGTCTACTACCCAAAGCAATCTACAGATTCAATGCAATCCCTATCAAACTACCACTGGCATTTTTCACAGAACTAGAACAAAAAATTTCACAATTTGTATGGAAACACAAAAGACCCCGAATAGCCAAAGCAATCTTGAGAACGAAAAATGGAGCTGGGGGAATCAGGCTCCCTGACTTCAGACTATATTACAAAGCTACAGTAATCAAGACAGTTTGGTACTGGCACAAAAACAGAAATATAGATCAATGGAACAGGATAGAAAGCCCAGAGATAAACCCACACACATATGGTCACCTTATCTTTGATAAAGGAGGCAAGCATATACAGTGGAGAAAAGACAGCCTCTTCAATAAGTGGTGCTGGGAAAATTGGACAGGTACATGTAAAAGTATGAAATTAGAACACTCCCTGACACCATGCACAAAAATAAACTCAAAATGGATTAAAGACCTAAGTGTAAGACCAGACACTATCGAACTCTTAGAGGAAAACATAGGCAGAACACTCTATGACATACATCACAGCAAGATTCTTTTTGACCCAGCTCCCAGAGAAATGGAAATAAGAACACAAATAAACAAATGGGACCTAATGAAACTTAAAAGCTTTTGCACAGCAAAGGAAACCATAAACAAGACCAAAAGACAACCATCAGAATGGGAGAAAATATTTGCAAATGAAGCAACTGACAAAGGATTAATCTCCAAGATTTACAAGCAGCTCATGCAGCTCAATAACAAAAAAACGAACAACCCAATCCAAAAATGGGCAGAAGACCTAAATAGACATTTCTCCAAAGAAGATATACAGATGGCCAACAGACACATGAAAGAATGCTCAACATCATTAATCATTAGAGAAATGCAAATCAAAACTACAATGAGATATCATCTCACACCGGTCAGAATGGCCATCATCAAAAAATCTAGAAACAATAAATGCTGGAGAGGGTGTGGAGGAAAGGGAACTCTCTTGCACTGTTGGTGGGAATGTAAATTGATACAGCCACTATGGAGAACAGTATGGAGGTTCCTTAAAAAACTACAAATAGAACTACCATACGACCCAGCAATCCCACTACTGGGCATATACCCTGAGAAAACCATAGGTCAAAAAGAGTCATGTACCAAAATGTTCATTGCAGCTCTATTTACAATAGCCAGGACATGGAAGCAACCTAAATGTCCATCGACAGATGAATGGATAAAGAAGATGTGGCACATATATACAATGGAATATTACTCAGCCATAAAAAGAAATGAAACGGAGGTATTTGTAATGAGGTGGATGGAGTTAGAGTCTGTCATACAGAGTGAAGTAAGTCAGAAAGAGAAAAACAAATACAGTATGCTAACACATATATACGGAATCTAAGGAAAAAAAAAAGCCATGAAGAACCTAGTGGCAAGACGGGAATAAAGACACAGACCTACTAGAGAATGGACTTGAGGATATGGGGAGGGGGTGGGGTGAGATGTGACAGGGTGAGAGAGTGTCATGGACATATATACACTACCAAATGTAAAATAGATAGCTAGTGGGAAGCAGCCGCATAGCACAGGGAGATCAGCTCGGTGCTTTGTGACCACCTAGAGGGGTGGGATGGGGAGGGTGGGAGGGAGGGAGATGCAAGAGGGAAGAGATATGGGAACATATTGTATATGTATAACTGATTAACTTTGTTATAAAGCAGAAGCTAACACACCATTGTAAGGCAATTATACTTCAATAAAGATGTTTAAAAAAATAAAAAAAAAAAGGGCCATGCTGAAAAAAGTGACAAAACCAGAAATGCAGGACAGGCCATGGAGAAATGGGAGCCTTGCTACACTGATGGGCGGGATGTAAATTGCCAACAGCCACTCTGGAGAAGTGTACAGTGTGTCCTGAAACATCTAAAAAACACAGCTTAGAGAGCATAGGGCACTTCCACTCATGGGGGTATGAATTGGGAAAATGAAAAATCAGCAAGACACAAGCACCCCAAAGTTGAGGGCTGCTCTGTTGACAAGGACCTCCACTTCATTCCACCTTAAATATCCCAGGAAAGAGAAAAATGGGTAAAGAAGTTGTGGTCCTTATGTACAATGGAATATCACTCAGCCATGAAATCAATGTCATAAGGCTAGTAGCAGCATGATGAGTGGATTTAGGTACGACGATTCTAAGTGAAATAAGTCACACAGAAAAGGACACTTCTCATAAGGTATCACTGATAGAGGGAATGTAAAAACTGTTACACTTGAACTGAATTACAAAACAGAACAGAGTCACACATGCAGAAAACACACTATGGCTGCTTAACGGGAAAGGTGAGGTGGGGTGATACATAAAACAAGGGTTTCAAATTAGCTCAGATACCGTTCCATAAACCCAATATGTAATAGACAAGACCTACTCCTTGCTCAGAGAACTGGACTCAACACGCCCTATTCACCGCACAAGAATATATCTGACTAGTAATAATCGTAAAACCTATGTATTGATATCTCTCTGTTAGTGTGTCAAGTGGGTGTAAAGCGGCATAAACACAGCAGTGAAAAGCAGCTAAACCTCATTATAATAATAAATTACTTTTAAAAACCCATGAAACAAAGACAGTGAAAGAGAGAGGAATTCTTACACAATGCGTTCAGGGGCTGTGATGCAACCTGGATTGACCATACCTAGACACACAGCTGGATGAGACATAAGGGTGGACACTCTTGGGGCTGAGAGGTTTGGTGAGGTTGGGTGAGCAAACGCAGACCCTTTAAATTAATACTGCGTGGAACCCATCGCATGGGTCCCAAATCTCCAGGTTCAAGGGCATCTTCCTACATCGAAAACATGCATGAGAAACCCAGAAGATGGTACACCATGTGATGGGGAAAGGTTTCTAAAACGCACCTCATTTCTCATCTCCTTGTGCCCGGGTTCCCATTCCAGCCGCTTTACTAGCAATCTCCCTACTTGGAGCATAAGCACCTTTAACCTCCTGTTTCGTACAGGTTGCAATTTGTCCTGAGGATGAACGGGAAGACGGGGAACCAATGAGAGACTAGCTCTTGGTTTTGGGACAGGCACAGGTCACTCTATTTTCCCATCAGGAAGAAGAATTAACCACAGGCTCAGCCTGCGCCCCGGAACAAGAACAGGGCCTGAAACCATCCTGCGCGCTTGCGGCCAGCTCCCAAAAAAGCGAGTTGAAAAATGGAGCTCAGGGGCACTGCAACTCAAAACCTGCAGAGTTATAAATGATAACTCTCGTTCACAAATATATTGAGGGAAGGCAACGAAGAGGATTTGAAATCAAGGCAGAATTGCAGGAAACAGATTTCAGGAGGTAGATACGAATCGCTTTTAAAGCACATGAAAAGCGGCAAAACGTCGACAATGATGCCTTTGGCCAAAAAGGGCGTATGCGTTTTTTCCTGAATATATTCAGGAAAAAACGCATACGCCCTTTTTGGCCAACCAAGCAACCTGGAAAGGCAAATCAGTGCTACAAAGCATTCTCGCTTCCCATCGGTCAAACGGACCATGCTGAAAAAAGTGTCAAAACCAGAAATGCAAGACAGGCCATGGAGAAATGGGAGCCTTGCTATGCTGATGGGCCGGATGTAAATTGCCAACAGCCACTCTGGAGAAGTGTACGGTGTGTCCTGAAACATCGAAAAAATATAGCTTAGAGAACATAGGGCACTTCCACTCATGGGCGTATAAATTGGGGAAATTAAAAATCAGGAAGACACAGGCACCCCAAAGTTTAGGGCTGCTCTGTTGACAAGAACCTCCACTTCATGACACCTGAAATATCCCAGGAAAGAGAAAAATGGATAAAGAAGTGGTGGTCCTTATGTACAATGGAATAACACTCAGCCATGAAATCAATGTCATAAGGCTAGTAGCAGCATGATGAGTGGATTTAGGTACGACGATTCTAAGTGAAATAAGTCACACAGAAAAAGACACGTATCATAAGCTATCACTTATAGAGGGAATGTAAAAACCGCTACACTTGAACTGAATTACAAAGCAGAACAGAGTCACACGTTTAGAAAACACACTATGGCTGGTTAACGGGAAAGCTGAGGTGGGGTGATGCATAAAACAAGGGTTTCAAATTATCTGAGATACCGTTCCATAAACCCAATATGTAACAGACAAGAACTACTCCTTGCTCAGAGAACAGGACTCAACACACCCTATTCACCGCAAAAGAATATATTTGATTAGTAGTAATCTTAAAACCTATGTATTGATATCTCTCTGTTAGTGTGTCAAGTGGGTTTAAAGCGGCATAAACACAGTAGTGAAAAGCAGCTAAACCCCATTATAAAAATAAATTACTTTTAAAAACCCATGATACAAAGACAGTGAAAGAGAGAGAAATTCTTACACAATTCGTTCAGGGGCTGTGATGCAACCTGGATCGACCATATCTAGACCCACAGCTGGGTGAGACATAAGGGTGGACACTCTTGAGGCTGAGAGGTTTGGTGAGGTTGGATGAGCCAACGCAGACCCTTTAAAGTAATACTGCGTGACACCCATCCCATGGGTCCCAAATCTCCAGGTTCAAGGGCATCTTCCTACATCAAAAACATGCATGAGAAACCCAGAAGATGGTACACCATGTGATCGGGAAAGGTTTCTAAAATGCACCTCATTTATCATCTCCTTGTGCTCGGGTTCGCCATTCCAGCCACTTTCCTAGCAATCTCCCTACTTGGAGCATCAGCACCTTTAACCTCCTGTTCCGTACAGGTTGCAATTTGTACTGAGGATGAACGGGAAGAGGGGGAACCAATGAGAGACTAGATCTAGGTGTTGGGACAGGCACAGGTCACTCTATTTTCCCATAAGAAAGAAGAATTAACCACAGGCTCAGCCTGCGCCCCAGAACCAGAACAGGGCCTGAAGCCATTCTGCGATTTTGCGGCCAGCTCCCATAAAAACGAGTTGTAAAATGGAGGTTCAGGGCACTGCAATTCACAAACCTGCAGAGTTATAAATGATAACTGTCGTCCACAAATATATTGAGGGAAGGCAAAGAAGAGGATTTGAAATCAAGGCAGAATTGCAGGAAACAGATTTCAGGAGGTAGATACGATTCGCCTTTAAAGCACATGAAAAGCGGCAAAACGTTGACAATGATGCCCTTGGCCAAAAAGGGCGTATGCGTTTTTTCCTGAATATATTCAGGAAAAAACGCATACGCCCTTTTTGGCCAACCAAGCAACCTGGAAAGGCAAATCAGCGCTACAAACAAGTCTCGCTTCCCATCGGTCAAAAGGGCCATGCTGAAAAAAGTGTCAAAACCAGAAATGCAGGACAGGCCATGGAGAAATGGGAGCCTTGCTACACTGATGGGCGGGATGTAAATTGCCAACAGCCACTCTGGAGAAGTGTACGGTGTGTCCTGAAACATCTGAAAAACACAGCTTAGAGAGCATAGGGAACTTCCACTCATGGGGGTATGAATTGGGAAAATGAAAAATCAGCAAGACACAAGCACCCCAAAGTTTAGGGCTGCTCTGTTGACAAGGACCTCCACTTCATTCCACCTTAAATATCCCAGGAAAGAGAAAAATGGGTAAAGAAGTTGTGGTCCTTATGTACAATGGAATATCACTCAGCCATGAAATCAATGTCATAAGGCTAGTAGCAGCATGATGAGTGGATTTAGGTACGACGATTCTAAGTGAAATAAGTCACACAGAAAAGGACACTTCTCATAAGGTATCACTGATAGAGGGAATGTAAAAACCGTTACACTTGAACTGAATTACAAAACAGAACAGAGTCACACATGCAGAAAACACACTATGGCTGCTTAACGGGAAAGGTGAGGTGGGGTGATACATAAAACAAGGGTATCAAATTAGCTCAGATACCATTCCATAAACCCAATATGTAATAGACAAGACCTACTCCTTGCTCAGAGAACTGGACTCAACACGCCCTATTCACCGCACAAGAATATATCTAACTAATAATAATCGTAAAGCCTATGTATTGATATCTCTCTGTTAGTGTGTCAAGTGGGTGTAAAGCGGCATAAACACAACAGTGAAAAGCAGCTAAACCCCATTATAAAAATAAATTACTTTGAAACACCCATGAAACAAAGACAGTGAAAGAGAGAGAAATTCTTACACAATGCGTTCAGGGGCTGTGATGCAACCTGGATTGACCATATCTAGACTGACAGCTGGATCAGACATAAGGGTGGACACTCTTGGGGCTGAGAGGTTTGGTGAGGTTGGGTGAGCAAACGCAGACCCTTTAAAGTAATACTGCATGGTACCCATCGCATGGGTCCCAAATCTCCAGGTTCAAGGGCATCTTCCTACATCGAAAACATGCATGAGAAACCCAGAAGATGGTACACCGTGTGATGGGGAAAGGTTTCTAAAACGCACCTCATTTCTCATCGCCTTGTGCCCGGGTTCGCCATTCCAGCCACTTTACTAGCAAGCTCCCTACTTGGAGCATCAGCACCTTTAACCTCCTGTTCCGTACAGGTTGCAATTTGTCCTGAGGATAAACCGGAAGACGTGGAACCAACGAGAGACTAGCTCTTGGTGTTGGGACAGGCACAGGTCACTCTATTTTCCCATCAGAAAGAAGAATTAACCACAGGCTCAGCCTGCCCCCCGGAACCAGAACAGGGCCTGAAGCCATTCTGCGATTTTGCCGCCAGCTCCCATAAAAACGAGTTGTAAAATGGAGGTTCAGGGCACTGCAATTCACAAACCTGCAGTTATAAATGATAACTCTCGTCCACAAATATATTGAGGGAAGGCAAAGAAGAGGATTTGAAATCAAGGCAGAATTGCAGGAAAGAGATTTCAAGAGGTAGATTCGAATCGCATTTAAAGCACATGAAAAGCGGCAAATCGTTGACAATGATGCCCTTGGCCAAAAAGGGCGTATGCGTTTTTTCCTGAATATATTCAGGAAAAAACGCATACGCCCTTTTTGGCCAACCAAGCAACCTGGAAAGGCAAATCAGCGCTACAAACAAGTCTCGCTTCCCATCGGTCAAAAGGGCCATGCTGAAAAAAGTGTCAAAACCAGAAATGCAGGACAGGCCATGGAGAAATGGGAGCCTTGCTACACTGATGGGCGGGATGTAAATTGCCAACAGCCACTCTGGAGAAGTGTACGGTGAGTCCTGAAACATCTAAAAAACACAGCTTAGAGAGCATAGGGCACTTCCACTCATGGGGGTATGAATTGGGAAAATGAAAAATCAGCAAGACACAAGCACCCCAAAGTTTAGGGCTGCTCTGTTGACAAGGACCTCCACTTCATTCCACCTTAAATATCCCAGGAAAGAGAAAAATGGGTAAAGAAGTTGTGGTCCTTATGTACAATGGAATATCACTCAGCCATGAAATCAATGTCATAAGGCTAGTAGCAGCATGATGAGTGGATTAAGGTACGACGATTCTAAGTGAAATAAGTCACACAGAAAAGGACACTTCTCATAAGGTATCACTGATAGAGGGAATGTAAAAACCGTTACACTTGAACTGAATTACAAAACAGAACAGAGTCACACATGCAGAAAACACACTATGGCTGCTTAACGGGAAAGGTGAGGTGGGGTGATACATAAAACAAGGGTATCAAATTAGCTCAGATACCATTCCATAAACCCAATATGTAATAGACAAGACCTACTCCTTGCTCAGAGAACTGGACTCAACACGCCCTATTCACCGCACAAGAATATATCTGACTAGTAATAATCGTAAAGCCTATGTATTGATATCTCTCTGTTAGTGTGTCAAGTGGGTGTAAAGCGGCATAAACACAGCAGTGAAAAGCAGCTAAATCCCATTATGAAAATAAATTACTTTGAAAAACCCATGAAACAAAGACAGTGAACGAGAGAGGAATTCTTACACAATGCGTTCAGGGGCTGTGATGCAACCTGGATTGACCATATCTAGACCCACAGCTGGATGAGACATAAGGGTGGACACTCTTGGGGCTGAGAGGTTTGGTGAGGTTGGGTGAGCAAACGCAGACCCTTTAAAGGAATACTGCGTGGTACCCATCACATGGGTCCCAAATCTCCAGGTTCAAGGGCATCTTCCTACATCAAAAACATGCATGAGAAACCCAGAAGATGGTACACCGTGTGATGGGGAAAGGTTTCTAAAACGCACCTCATTTCTCATCTCCTTGTGCCCGGGTTCGCCATTCCAGCCGCTTTACTAGCAAGCTCCCTACTTGGAGCATCAGCACCTTTAACCTCCTGTTCCGTACAGGTTGCAATTTGTCCTGAGGATGAACGGGAAGACGGGGAACCAACGAGAGACTAGCTCTTGGTGTTGGGACAGGCACAGGTCACTCTATTTTCCCATCAGGAAGAAGAATTAACCACAGGCTCAGCCTGCCCCCCGGAACCAGAACAGGGCCTGAATCCATTCTGTGATTTTGCGGCCAGCTCCCATAAAAACGAGTTGTAAAATGGAGGTTCAGGGCACTGCAATTCACAAACTTGCAGTTATAAATGATAACTCTCGTCCACAAATATATTGAGGGAAGGCAACGAAGAGGATTTGAAATCAAGGCAGAATTGCAGGAAACAGATTTCAGGAGGTAGATTCGAATCGCATTTAAAGCACATGAAAAGCGGCAAAACGTTGACAATGATGCCCTTGGCCAAAAAGGGCGTATGCGTTTTTTCCTGAATATATTCAGGAAAAAACGCATACGCCCTTTTTGGCCAACCAAGCAACCTGGAAAGGCAAATCAGCGCTACAAACAAGTCTCGCTTCCCATCGGTCAAAAGGGCCATGCTGAAAAAAGTGTCAAAACCAGAAATGCAGGACAGGCCATGGAGAAATGGGAGCCTTGCTACACTGATGGGCGGGATGTAAATTGCCAACAGCCACTCTGGAGAAGTGTACGGTGAGTCCTGAAACATCTAAAAAACACAGCTTAGAGAGCATAGGGCACTTCCACTCATGGGGGTATGAATTGGGAAAATGAAAAATCAGCAAGACACAAGCACCCCAAAGTTTAGGGCTGCTCTGTTGACAAGGACCTCCACTTCATTCCACCTTAAATATCCCAGGAAAGAGAAAAATGGGTAAAGAAGTTGTGGTCCTTATGTACAATGGAATATCACTCAGCCATGAAATCAATGTCATAAGGCTAGTAGCAGCATGATGAGTGGATTTAGGTACGACGATTCTAAGTGAAATAAGTCACACAGAAAAGGACACTTCTCATAAGGTATCACTGATAGAGGGAATGTAAAAACCGTTACACTTGAACTGAATTACAAAACAGAACAGAGTCACACATGCAGAAAACACACTATGGCTGCTTAACGGGAAAGGTGAGGTGGGGTGATACATAAAACAAGGGTATCAAATTAGCTCAGATACCATTCCATAAACCCAATATGTAATAGACAAGACCTACTCCTTGCTCAGAGAACTGGACTCAACACGCCCTATTCACCGCACAAGAATATATCTGACTAATAATAATCGTAAAGCCTATGTATTGATATCTCTCTGTTAGTGTGTCAAGTGGGTGTAAAGGGGCATAAACACAGCAGTGAAAAGCAGCTAAATCCCATTATGAAAATAAATTACTTTGAAAAACCCATGAAACAAAGAGTGAAAGAGAAAGGAATTCTTACACAATGCGTTCAGGGGCTGTGATGCAACCTGGATTGACCATATCTAGACCCACAGCTGGATCAGACATAAGGGTGGACACTCTTGGGGCTGAGAGGTTTGGTGAGGTTGGGTGAGCAAACGCAGACCCTTTAAAGTAATACTGCGTGGTACCAATCGCATGGGTCCCAAATCTCCAGTTTCAAGGGCATCTTCCTACATCAAAAACATGCATGAGAAACCCAGAAGATGGTACACCGTGTGATGGGGAAAGGTTTCTAAAACGCACCTCATTTCTCATCTCCTTGTGCCCGGGTTCGCCATTCCAGCCGCTTTACTAGCAAGCTCCCTACTTGGAGCATCAGCACCTTTAACCTCCTGTTCCGTACAGGTTGCAATTTGTCCTGAGGATAAACGGGAAGACGTGGAACCAACGAGAGACTACCTCTTGGTGTTGGGACAGGCACAGGTCACTCTATTTTCCCATAAGAAAGAAGAATTAACCACAGGCTCAGCCTACCCCCCGGAACCAGAACAGGGCCTGAAGCCATTCTGCGATTTTGCGGCCAGCTCCCATAAAAACGAGTTGTAAAATGGAGGTTCAGGGCACTGCAATTCACAAACCTGCAGTTATAAATGATAACTCTCGTCCAGAAATATTTTGAGGGAAGGCAAAGAAGAGGATTTGAAATCAAGGCAGAATTGCAGGAAACAGATTTCAGGAGTTAGATTCGAATCGCCTTTAAAGCACATGAAAAGCGGCAAAACGTTGACAATGATGCCCTTGGCCAAAAAGGGCGTATGCGTTTTTTCCTGAATATATTCAGGAAAAAACGCATACGCCCTTTTTGGCCAACCAAGCAACCTGGAAAGGCAAATCAGTGCTACAAAGAAGTCTCGCTGCCCATCGGTCAAAAGGGCCATGCTGAAAAAAGTGTCAAAACCAGAAATGCAGGACAGGCCATGGAGAAATGGGAGCCTTGCTACACCGATGGGCGGGATGTAAATTGCCAAGAGCCACTCTGGAGTAGTGTACGGTGAGTCCTGAAACATCTGAAAAACACAGCTTAGAGAGCATAGGGCACTTTCACTCATGGGGGTATAAATTGGGAAAATTAAAAATCAGCAAGACACAAGCAACCCAAAGTTTAGGGCTGCTCTGTTGACCAGGACCTCCATTTCATTCCACCTTAAATATCCCAGGAAAAAGAAATATGGATAAAGAAGTTGTGGTCCTTATGTACAATGGAATATCACTCAGCCATGAAATCAATGTCGTAAGGTTAGTAGCAGCATGATGAGTGGATTTAGGTACGACGATTCTAAGTGAAATAAGTCACACAGAAAAGGACACTTCTCATAAGGTATCACTGATAGAGGGAATGTAAAAACTGTTACACTTGAACTGAATTACAAAACAGAACAGAGTCACACATGCAGAAAACACACTATGGCTGCTTAACGGGAAAGGTGAGGTGGGGTGATACATAAAACAAGGGTATCAAATTAGCTCAGATACCGTTCCATAAACCCAATATGTAATAGACAAGACCTACTCCTTGCTCAGAGAACTGGACTCAACACGCCCTATTCACCGCACAAGAATATATCTGACTAGTAATAATCATAAAACCTATGTATTGATATCTCTCTGTTAGTGTGTCAAGTGGGTGTAAAGCGGCATAAACAAAGCAGTGAAAAGCAGCTAAATCCCATTATGAAAATAAATTACTTTGAAAAACCCATGAAACAAAGACAGTGAAAGAGAGAGTAATTCTTACACAATGCGTTCAGGGGCTGTGATGCAACCTGGATTGACCATATCTAGACCCACAGCTGGAAGAGACATAAGGGTGGACACTCTTGGGGCTGAGAGGTTTGGTGAGGTTGGGTGAGCAAATGCAGACCCTTTAAAGTAATACTGCGTGGTACCCATCGCATGGGTCCCAAATCTCCAGGTTCAAGGGCATCTTCCTACATCAAAAACATGCATGAGAAACCCAGAAGATGGTACACCGTGTGATGGGGAAAGGTTTCTAAAACGCACCTCATTTCTCATCTCCTTGTGCCCGGGTTCGCCATTCCAGCCGCTTTACTAGCAATCTCCCTACTTGGAGCATCAGCACCTTTAACCTCCTGTTCCGTAGAGGTGGCAATTTGTCCTGAGGATGAACGGGAAGACGTGGAACCAACGAGAGACTAGCTCTTGGTGTTGGGACAGGCACAGGTCACTCTATTTTCCCATCAGGAAGAAGAATTAACCACAGGCTCAGCCTGCCCCCCGGAACCAGAACAGGGCCTGAAGCCATCCTGTGCTTTTGCGGCCAGCTCCCAAAAAAGCGAGTTGTAAAATGGAGGTTCAGGGCACTGCAATTCAGAAACCTACAGAGTTATAAATGATAACTCTCGTCCACAAATATATTGAGGGAAGGCAAAGAAGAGGATTTGAAATCAAGGCAGAATTGCAGGAAACAGATTTCAGGAGGTAGATTCGAATCGCCTTTAAAGCACATGAAAAGCGGCAAAACGTTGACAATGATGTCCTTGGCCAAAAAGGGCGTATGCGTTTTTTCCTGAATATATTCAGGAAAAAACGCATACGCCCTTTTTGGCCAACCAAGCAACCTGGAAAGGCAAATCAGCGCTACAAAGAAGTCTCGCTTCCCATCGGTCAAAAGGGCCATGCTGAATATGGGAAAGGAAATAGTTAATCAAGTCCAGGAAGCACAGAGAGTCCCATACAGGATAAACCCAAGGAGAAACACGCCAAGACACATAATAATCAAACTGTCAAAAATTAAATATAAAGAAAACATATTAAAAGCAGCAAGGGAAAAACAACAAATAACACACAAGGGAATCCCCATAAGGTTAACATCTGATCTTTCAGCAGAAACTCTGCAAGCCAGAAGGGAGTGGCAGGATATACTTAAAGTGATGAAGGAGAAAAACCTACAACCAAGGTTACTCTACCCAGCCAGGATCTCATTCAGATTTGATGGAGAAATTAAAACCTTTACAGACAAGCAAAAGCTGAGAGAGTTCAGCACCACAAAACCAGCTTTACAACAAATGCTAAAGGAACTTCTCTAGGCAGGAAACACAAGAGAAGGAAAACACCTACAATAACAAACCCAAAACATTTAAGAAAATGGGAATGGGAACATACATATCGATAATTACCTTGAATGTAAATGGATTAAATGCTCCCACCAAAAGACACAGACTGGCTGAATGGATACAAAAACAAGACCCATATATATGCTGTCTACAAGAGACCCACTTCAGACCTAGAGACACATACAGACTGAAAGTGAGGGGATGGAAAAAGATATTCCATGCAAATGGAAATCAAAAGAAAGCTGGAGTAGCAATTCTTATATCAGACAAAATAGACTTTAAAATAAAGAATATTATAAGAGACAAAGAAGGACACTATATAATGATCAAGGGATCGATCCAAGAGGAAGGTATAACAATTGTAAATATTTATGCACCCAACATAGGAGCACCTCAATACATAAGGCAAATACTAACAGCCATAAAAGGGGAAATTGACAGCAACACAATCATAGTAGGGGACTTTAACACCCCACTTTCACCAATGGACAGATCATCCAAAATGAAAATAAATAAGGAAACACAAGCTTTAAATGATACATTAAACAAGATGGACTTAATTGATATTTATAGGACATTCCACCCAAAAACAACAGAATACACATTTTTCTCAAGTGCGCATGGAACATTCTCCAGGATAGATCATATCTTGGGTCACAAATCAAGCCTTGGTAAATTTAAGAAAATTGAAATCGTATCAAGTATCTTTTCCGACCACAACGCTATGAGACTAGATATCAATTACAGGAAAAGATCTGTAAAAAATACAAACACATGGAGGCTACACAATACACTACTTAATAATGAAGTGATCACTGAAGAAATCAAAGGGGAAATCAAAAAATACCTAGAAACAAATGACAATGGAGATACGACGACCCAAAACCTATGGGATGCAGCAAAAGCAGTGCTAAGAGGGAAGTTTATAGCAATACAAGCCTACCTCAAGAAACAGGAAACATCTCGAATAAACAACCTAACCTTGCACCTAAAGCAATTAGAGAAAGAAGAACAAAAAAACCCCAAAGCTAGCAGAAGGAAAGAAATCATAAAGATCAGGTCAGAAATAAATGAAAAAGAAATGAAGGAAACAATAGCAAAAATCAATAAAACTAAAAGCTGGTTCTTTGAGAAGATAAACAAAATTGATAAACCATTAGCCAGACTCATCAAGAGAAAAAGGGAGAAGACTCAAATCAATAGAATTAGAAATGAAAAAGGAGAAGTAACCACTGACACTGCAGAAATACAAAAGATCATGAGAGATTACTACAAGCAACTCTACGCCAATAAAATGGACAACCTGGAAGAAATGGACAGATTCTTAGAAATGCACAAACTGCCGAGACTGAACCAGGAAGAAATAGAAAATATGAACAGACCAATCACAAGCACTGAAATTGAAACTGTGATTAAAAACCTTCCAACAAACAAAAGCCCAGGACCAGATGGCTTCACAGGTGAATTCTATCAAACATTTAGAGAAGAGCTAACACCTATCCTTCTCAAACTCTTCCAAAATATTGCAGAGGGAGGAACACTCCCAAACTCATTCTACGAGGCCACCATCACCCTGATACCAAAACCAGACAAAGATGTCACAAAGAAGGAAAACTACAGGCCAATATCACTGATGAACATAGATGCAAAAATCCTCAACAAAATACTCGCAAACAGAATCCAACAGCACATTAAAAGGATCATACACCATGATCAAGTGGGGTTTATCCCAGGAATGCAAGGATTCTTCAATATACGTAAATCAATCAATGTGATACACCATATTAACAAATTGAAGGAGAAAAACCATATGATCATCTCAATAGATGCAGAGAAAGCTTTCGACAAAATTCAACACCCATTTATGATAAAAGCCCTGCAGAAAGTAGGCATAGAGGGAACTTTCCTCAACATAATAAAGGCCATATATGACAAACCCACAGCCAACATTGTCCTCAATGGTGAAAAACTGAAACCATTTCCACTAAGATCAGGAACAAGACAAGGTTGCCCACTCTCACCACTATTATTCAACATAGTTTTGGAAGTGTTAGCCACAGCAATCAGAGAAGACAAAGAAATAAAAGGAATCCAAATCGGAAAAGAAGAAGTAAAGCTGTCACTGTTTGCAGATGACATGATACTATACATAGAGAATCCTAAAGATGCTACCAGAAAACTCCTAGAGCTAATCAATGAATTTGGTAAAGTAGCAGGATACAAAATTAATGCACAGAAATCTCTTGCATTTCTATACACTAATGACGAAAAATCTGAAAGTGAAATTAAGAAAACACTCCCATTTACCATTGCAACAAAAAGAATAAAATATCTAGGAATAAACCTACCTAAGGAGACAAAAGACCTGTATGCAGAAAATTATAAGACACTGATGAAAGAAATTAAAGATGATACAAACAGATGGAGAGATATACCATGTTCCTGGATTGGAAAAATCAACATTGTGAAAATGAGTCTACTACCCAAAGCAATCTACAGATTCAATGCAATCCCTATCAAACTACCACTGGCATTTTTCACAGAACTAGAACAAAAAATTTCACAATTTGTATGGAAACACAAAAGACCCCGAATAGCCAAAGCAATCTTGAGAACGAAAAATGGAGCTGGGGGAATCAGGCTCCCTGACTTCAGACTATATTACAAAGCTACAGTAATCAAGACAGTTTGGTACTGGCACAAAAACAGAAATATAGATCAATGGAACAGGATAGAAAGCCCAGAGATAAACCCACGCACATATGGTCACCTTATCTTTGATAAAGGAGGCAAGCATATACAGTGGAGAAAAGACAGCCTCTTCAATAAGTGGTGCTGGGAAAATTGGACAGGTACATGTAAAAGTATGAAATTAGAACACTCCCTGACACCATGCACAAAAATAAACTCAAAATGGATTAAAGACCTAAGTGTAAGACCAGACACTATCGAACTCTTAGAGGAAAACATAGGCAGAACACTCTATGACATACATCACAGCAAGATTCTTTTTGACCCAGCTCCCAGAGAAATGGAAATAAGAACACAAATAAACAAATGGGACCTAATGAAACTTAAAAGCTTTTGCACAGCAAAGGAAACCATAAACAAGACCAAAAGACAACCATCAGAATGGGAGAAAATATTTGCAAATGAAGCAACTGACAAAGGATTAATCTCCAAGATTTACAAGCAGCTCATGCAGCTCAATAACAAAAAAACGAACAACCCAATCCAAAAATGGGCAGAAGACCTAAATAGACATTTCTCCAAAGAAGATATACAGATGGCCAACAGACACATGAAAGAATGCTCAACATCATTAATCATTAGAGAAATGCAAATCAAAACTACAATGAGATATCATCTCACACCGGTCAGAATGGCCATCATCAAAAAATCTAGAAACAATAAATGCTGGAGAGGGTGTGGAGGAAAGGGAACTCTCTTGCACTGTTGGTGGGAATGTAAATTGATACAGCCACTATGGAGAACAGTATGGAGGTTCCTTAAAAAACTACAAATAGAACTACCATACGACCCAGCAATCCCACTACTGGGCATATACCCTGAGAAAACCATAGGTCAAAAAGAGTCATGTACCAAAATGTTCATTGCAGCTCTATTTACAATAGCCAGGACATGGAAGCAACCTAAATGTCCATCGACAGATGAATGGATAAAGAAGATGTGGCACATATATACAATGGAATATTACTCAGCCATAAAAAGAAATGAAACGGAGGTATTTGTAATGAGGTGGATGGAGTTAGAGTCTGTCATACAGAGTGAAGTAAGTCAGAAAGAGAAAAACAAATACAGTATGCTAACACATATATACGGAATCTAAGGAAAAAAAAAAGCCATGAAGAACCTAGTGGCAAGACGGGAATAAAGACACAGACCTACTAGAGAATGGACTTGAGGATATGGGGAGGGGGTGGGGTGAGATGTGACAGGGTGAGAGAGTGTCATGGACATATATACACTACCAAATGTAAAATAGATAGCTAGTGGGAAGCAGCCGCATAGCACAGGGAGATCAGCTCGGTGCTTTGTGACCACCTAGAGGGGTGGGATGGGGAGGGTGGGAGGGAGGGAGATGCAAGAGGGAAGAGATATGGGAACATATTGTATATGTATAACTGATTAACTTTGTTATAAAGCAGAAGCTAACACACCATTGTAAGGCAATTATACTTCAATAAAGATGTTTAAAAAAATAAAAAAAAAAAAGGGCCATGCTGAAAAAAGTGACAAAACCAGAAATGCAGGACAGGCCATGGAGAAATGGGAGCCTTGCTACACTGATGGGCGGGATGTAAATTGCCAACAGCCACTCTGGAGAAGTGTACAGTGTGTCCTGAAACATCTAAAAAACACAGCTTAGAGAGCATAGGGCACTTCCACTCATGGGGGTATGAATTGGGAAAATGAAAAATCAGCAAGACACAAGCACCCCAAAGTTTAGGGCTGCTCTGTTGACAAGGACCTCCACTTCATTCCACCTTAAATATCCCAGGAAAGAGAAAAATGGGTAAAGAAGTTGTGGTCCTTATGTACAATGGAATATCACTCAGCCATGAAATCAATGTCATAAGGCTAGTAGCAGCATGATGAGTGGATTTAGGTACGACGATTCTAAGTGAAATAAGTCACACAGAAAAGGACACTTCTCATAAGGTATCACTGATAGAGGGAATGTAAAAACTGTTACACTTGAACTGAATTACAAAACAGAACAGAGTCACACATGCAGAAAACACACTATGGCTGCTTAACGGGAAAGGTGAGGTGGGGTGATACATAAAACAAGGGTTTCAAATTAGCTCAGATACCGTTCCATAAACCCAATATGTAATAGACAAGACCTACTCCTTGCTCAGAGAACTGGACTCAACACGCCCTATTCACCGCACAAGAATATATCTGACTAGTAATAATCGTAAAACCTATGTATTGATATCTCTCTGTTAGTGTGTCAAGTGGGTGTAAAGCGGCATAAACACAGCAGTGAAAAGCAGCTAAACCTCATTATAATAATAAATTACTTTTAAAAACCCATGAAACAAAGACAGTGAAAGAGAGAGGAATTCTTACACAATGCGTTCAGGGGCTGTGATGCAACCTGGATTGACCATACCTAGACACACAGCTGGATGAGACATAAGGGTAGACACTCTTGGGGCTGAGAGGTTTGGTGAGGTTGGGTGAGCAAACGCAGACCCTTTAAAGTAATACTGCGTGGAACCCATCGCATGGGTCCCAAATCTCCAGGTTCAAGGGCATCTTCCTACATCGAAAACATGCATGAGAAACCCAGAAGATGGTACACCATGTGATGGGGAAAGGTTTCTAAAACGCACCTCATTTCTCATCTCCTTGTGCCCGGGTTCCCATTCCAGCCGCTTTACTAGCAATCTCCCTACTTGGAGCATAAGCACCTTTAACCTCCTGTTTCGTACAGGTTGCAATTTGTCCTGAGGATGAACGGGAAGACGGGGAACCAATGAGAGACTAGCTCTTGGTTTTGGGACAGGCACAGGTCACTCTATTTTCCCATCAGGAAGAAGAATTAACCACAGGCTCAGCCTGCGCCCCGGAACAAGAACAGGGCCTGAAACCATCCTGCGCGCTTGCGGCCAGCTCCCAAAAAAGCGAGTTGAAAAATGGAGCTCAGGGGCACTGCAACTCAAAACCTGCAGAGTTATAAATGATAACTCTCGTTCACAAATATATTGAGGGAAGGCAACGAAGAGGATTTGAAATCAAGGCAGAATTGCACGAAACAGATTTCAGGAGGTAGATACGAATCGCTTTTAAAGCACATGAAAAGCGGCAAAACGTCGACAATGATGCCTTTGGCCAAAAAGGGCGTATGCGTTTTTTCCTGAATATATTCAGGAAAAAACGCATACGCCCTTTTTGGCCAACCAAGCAACCTGGAAAGGCAAATCAGTGCTACAAAGCATTCTCGCTTCCCATCGGTCAAACGGACCATGCTGAAAAAAGTGTCAAAACCAGAAATGCAAGACAGGCCATGGAGAAATGGGAGCCTTGCTATGCTGATGGGCCGGATGTAAATTGCCAACAGCCACTCTGGAGAAGTGTACGGTGTGTCCTGAAACATCGAAAAAATATAGCTTAGAGAACATAGGGCACTTCCACTCATGGGCGTATAAATTGGGGAAATTAAAAATCAGGAAGACACAGGCACCCCAAAGTTTAGGGCTGCTCTGTTGACAAGAACCTCCACTTCATGACACCTGAAATATCCCAGGAAAGAGAAAAATGGATAAAGAAGTGGTGGTCCTTATGTACAATGGAATAACACTCAGCCATGAAATCAATGTCATAAGGCTAGTAGCAGCATGATGAGTGGATTTAGGTACGACGATTCTAAGTGAAATAAGTCACACAGAAAAAGACACGTATCATAAGCTATCACTTATAGAGGGAATGTAAAAACCGCTACACTTGAACTGAATTACAAAGCAGAACAGAGTCACACGTTTAGAAAACACACTATGGCTGGTTAACGGGAAAGCTGAGGTGGGGTGATGCATAAAACAAGGGTTTCAAATTATCTGAGATACCGTTCCATAAACCCAATATGTAACAGACAAGAACTACTCCTTGCTCAGAGAACAGGACTCAACACACCCTATTCACCGCAAAAGAATATATTTGATTAGTAGTAATCTTAAAACCTATGTATTGATATCTCTCTGTTAGTGGGTCAAGTGGGTTTAAAGCGGCATAAACACAGTAGTGAAAAGCAGCTAAACCCCATTATAAAAATAAATTACTTTTAAAAACCCATGATACAAAGACAGTGAAAGAGAGAGAAATTCTTACACAATTCGTTCAGGGGCTGTGATGCAACCTGGATCGACCATATCTAGACCCACAGCTGGGTGAGACATAAGGGTGGACACTCTTGAGGCTGAGAGGTTTGGTGAGGTTGGATGAGCCAACGCAGACCCTTTAAAGTAATACTGCGTGACACCCATCCCATGGGTCCCAAATCTCCAGGTTCAAGGGCATCTTCCTACATCAAAAACATGCATGAGAAACCCAGAAGATGGTACACCATGTGATCGGGAAAGGTTTCTAAAATGCACCTCATTTATCATCTCCTTGTGCTCGGGTTCGCCATTCCAGCCACTTTCCTAGCAATCTCCCTACTTGGAGCATCAGCACCTTTAACCTCCTGTTCCGTACAGGTTGCAATTTGTACTGAGGATGAACGGGAAGAGGGGGAACCAATGAGAGACTAGATCTAGGTGTTGGGACAGGCACAGGTCACTCTATTTTCCCATAAGAAAGAAGAATTAACCACAGGCTCAGCCTGCGCCCCAGAACCAGAACAGGGCCTGAAGCCATTCTGCGATTTTGCAGCCAGCTCCCATAAAAACGAGTTGTAAAATGGAGGTTCAGGGCACTGCAATTCACAAACCTGCAGAGTTATAAATGATAACTGTCGTCCACAAATATATTGAGGGAAGGCAAAGAAGAGGATTTGAAATCAAGGCAGAATTGCAGGAAACAGATTTCAGGAGGTAGATACGAATCGCCTTTAAAGCACATGAAAAGCGGCAAAACGTTGACAATGATGCCCTTGGCCAAAAAGGGCGTATGCGTTTTTTCCTGAATATATTCAGGAAAAAACGCATACGCCCTTTTTGGCCAACCAAGCAACCTGGAAAGGCAAATGAGCGCTACAAAGAAGTCTCGCTTCCCATCGGTCAAAAGGGCCATGCTGAAAAAAGTGTCAAAACCAGAAATGCAGGACAGGCCATGGAGAAATGGGAGCCTTGCTACACTGATGGGCGGGATGTAAATTGCCAACAGTCACTCTGGAGAAGTGTACGGTGTGTCCTGAAACATCTAAAAAACACAGCTTAGAGAGCATAGGGCATTTCCACTCATGGGCGTATAAATTGGGAAAACTAAAAATCAGCAAGACACAGGCACACCAAAGTTTAGGGCTGCTCTGTTGACAAGAACCTTCTCTTCATTACACCTTAAATATCCCAGGAAATAGGAAAATGGATAACGATGTTGTGGTCCTTATGTACAATGGAATATCACTCAGCCATGAAATCAATGTCATAAGGCTATTAGCAGCATGATGAGTGGATTTATGTTCGACGATTCTAAGTGAAATAAGTCACACAGAAAAAGACACTTATCATAAGCTATCACTTATAGAGGGAATGTAAAAACCGCTACACTTGAACTGAATTACAAAGCAGAACAGAGTCACACGTTTAGAAAACACACTATGGCTGCATAACGGGAAAGGTGAGGTGGGGTGATGCATAAAACAAGGGTTTCATATTAGCTCAAATACCGATCCATAAACCCAATATGTAATAGACAAGACCTACTCCTTGCTCAGTGAAGTGGATGCAACACCCCCTGTTCAACGAACAAGAATATATCTGACTAGTAAAAATCTTAAAACCTATGTATTGATTTCTCTCTGTAAGTGAATCAAGTGGCTGTAAAGGGGCATAAACACAGCAGTGAAAATCAGGTAAACCCCATTATAAAAATAAATTACTTTAAAATCCCAAAAAACAAAGACAGTGATAGAGGGAGAAATTTTTACATAATTCGTTCCGGGGCTGTGATGCAACCTGGTGTGACCATATCTAGACCCACAGCTGGATGAGAAATAAAGCTGGACACTCTTGGGGCTGAAGGTCTCTTTCCCTATTTACCAGATTGGGAACGTAGAAAGGCTGCCACCCTCTGGCCGTTACCTGCAAAAGCAGCTTTAAAACCTGTGCTAATGGTCACTTCATATGAACAAGTACTTCAGGGCTGTAAATGAAACGTGCCCTCAAAATGTCTTGAGGGAGGTAATGGCCAAAAATTTTCAAAATGTGACACTTACTTTAAGAAAACACTTTGAAGAACTAAGCTGTAATCACAGTTTGATAAATAAAAAGGGCATGCTTTAAAGCTCAATTTCAACAGATTATGGGACACATGCAAATTCAACCACAGATAGGTATCAGCTCGCACCTGTTAGAATAACCATCAGCAAGAAAACTACAAACAATAAATATTGAAGGTGTTTTGGAGAAATGCATACCCTCAATTTTAAGTGGGACGTAACCTGGAAAGAGCCACTAATGAGAACTGAATGGTGGTGCCTTTAAAACATACACACTGAGCTACCATATGATACAGCAAGCCCACTCCTTGGCCTATAACATAAGAAGATATAACTGGAAAGACACAGGCAAGCAAATGTGCATTGCAGCAGTATTACAATAGCCAAGACATGGAGGCAACCAGAAAGTCCATCAAGAGGTGCGTGGCCAAAGAAGAACTGGTACACGTACAGATGGAATATTAGCCAGGGAAAAAAATGAAACAATGCCATTTGCAGCACCATGTATGATTCTTGAGGTAATCAGGCAAAGTGTACTAAGTCAGAAAGCAAAAGACACATATCCTATAATATCACTTATAGGTCTTAGCTAAAAATTGATACCAATGAAGATATTTCCACAGAGAAATGCAATCACAGATTCATTAAACAAACTTATGGTTCACCAAATGGAAAGGTGTGAGGATTGGATACATTAGGATATTGGGGTTAAGATAGATATAGAAACACATGTGAAATATGTAATCACCAAAGACCTACGTAATACCAAGACAAGACTACTCAACATCGTGTCATAACCTACATGGGAAAATGATCCAAAGAAGAATAGATATATGTATATGTTTAAAAGAACCACATCTTTCACACCTAGAAGAAACAAAACATTTTAATTAAATTTGCTCTGACAAAAAATAAAAATTAAATTAAAAAAAGAACAAGAAGTAATGAGACATAAACTTAAGGGGCTATTTGCTGGCACATTGCATTCTAATTTACAACCAGAACATGACTTCCATTAAGGCTCTGTCATCACTAATAAAGCAGCTTTATAAGCAATGTTGAAGGTAGCTTAAAAGAAGTCTCACTAATTATTGATAGTAACAAGGAAACAAAGAAAAGTAAAAATCTCACTGCAAAAAGTATACATAGGGTAAGGATAGTAGATCAAACACTTATTAAACTTCTGTAAAGAATAAAAGACAACAGTAGTATGTTTTTTTAAAAAGAGAGGGCCCAAATAAATCTGAAATGAAAGAGATGATGTTACAACGGACACCACAGAAATACAAAGTATCCTAAGATACACACAGGGTAACTCAGGGCTCAGACTGGACAGAGCCCACTCTCCAGTCCCCTGTACATGACTTACAGGAGCCTCAGGAACTGAGGAGGGGGTCCCTGAGGAGAGGCTCAAGATAGAATATGGTAGACATTAACATGACTGCATTCATCTTAAACATGCCTGAACTACATTCACACGAGATGATTTTGTCCTGTATGTACATCGGCACCTCTAGTTGGAACTGCAGATCTTTGGCTTCAACACCTCTACTGACAACGTTAGCGTCACCTGCTGTGGACCGTCTCCTATAGGATTTCTAGAATCACAAAACATCGAAGCTTCACAGGACCCAGAGTCTGTGCAACTCCACACAGAGTCTCAGAGTCTCAACTCCACTCAGATACTCCACTCTTGGAGGGCACACACAAAGTAGTGTGCACATCAGGACCCAGGGGAAGGAGCAGTGACCCTGTAGGAGAATGACCAGAACTACCTGCTACTTTTAGAGGGTCTCCTGCAGAGGCAGGTGGTGGCTGTGGCTGTGGCTCACCGTGAGGACAACGACACTGGCAGCAGAAGTTCTGGGAAATACTCCTTGGTGTGAGCCCTCCCAGAGTCCGCCATTAGCCCCACCAAGAGCAAGGTAGGCTCCAGGGCTGGGTCGCCTCAGGCCAAACAACCAACAGGGAGGGAACCCAGCCCCATGCATCAGCAGACAAGCGGATTAAACTTTTTATTAAAGTTTTATTTAATCCGTAGACAAGCGGATTAAAGCTCTGCCCACCAAAGCAACACCCAGCTCTACCCACCACCAGTCCTTCCCATCAGGAAGCTTGCACAAGCCTCTAAGATAGACTCATCCACCGGAGAGCAGACAGCAGAAGCAAGAAGAACTACAATTCTGCAGCCTGTGGAAGGAAAACCACATTCACAGAAAGATAGACAAAATGAAAAGGCAGAGGACTTTATACCAGATCAAGGAACAAGATAAAACCCCAGAAAAAAAAAAACAAAATGAGGTGGAGATAGGGAACCTTCCAGAAAAAAAATTCAGAATAATGATAGTGAAGTTGAGCCAAGACCTTGGAAAAAGAAAGGAGGCAAAGATCGAGAAGATGCAAGAAATGTTTAACAAAGACCTAGAAGAATTAAGGAACAAACACCTAGAAGAATTAAAGAACAAACAAACAGAGGTGAACAATGGAATAACTGAAATGAAAAATACACTAGAAGGAATCAGTAGCAGAATAACTGTGGCAGAAGAACGGATAAGTGACCTGGAAGACAGAAAGGTGGAAATCACTGCCATGGAACAGAATAAAGAAAAAGAATGAAAATAAACGAAGACACCCCAAGAGTCCTCTGGGACAACATTAAACGCAACAACATTCGCATTATAGGGGTCCCAGAAGGAGAAGAGAGAGAGAAAGGACCCGAGAATATATTTAAAGAGATAATGGTCAAAAACTTCCCTAGCATGGGAAAAGAAATAGCCACCCAAGTCCAGAAGCACAGAGTGTCCCAGGCAGGATAAACCAAAGGAGAAAAATGACAAGACACATAGTAATCAAATTGACAAAAATTAACGACAAAGAAAAATGATTGAAAGCAGCAAGGGAAAAATGACAAATAACATACAAGGGAACTCCCATAAGGATAACAACTGATTTCTCAGCAGAAAATCTACAAGCCAGAAGGAAGTGGCATGATAAATTTAAAGTGATGAAAGGGAAGAACCTACAACCAAGAGTACTCCACCCTGCAAAGAGCTCATTCAGATTTGATGGAGAAATCAAAAGCCTTACAGACAAGCAAAAGCTAAGAGAATTCAGCACCATGAAACCAGCTCTACACCAAATGCTAAAGGAACTTCTCTAAGTGGGAAACACAAGAGAAGAAAAGGACCCACCAAGACAAACCCATAACAATTAAGAAAATAGTAGTAGGAACATACATATCGATAATTACCTTAAACGTGAATGCACTACATGTTCCAACCAAAAGACACAGGCTCGCTGAATGGATACAAAAACAAGACCCATATATATGCTGTCTACAAGAGATCCATTTCAGACCTAGGGACACATACAGACTCAAAGTGAGGCGATGGAAAAATATATTCTATGCAAATGAAAATCAAAAGAAAGCTGGAGTAGCAATACTCATATCAGATAAAATAGACTTTAAAATAAAGAATGTTACAAGAGACAAGGAAAGGCACTACATAATGGTCAGGGGATCAATCCAAGAAGAAGATATAACAATTATAAATATATATGTACCCAAAATAGGAGCAGCTCAATGTATAAGGCAACTGCTAACAGCTATAAAAGAGGAAATCGACAGTAACACAATAATAGCGGGGGACTTTAACAGCTCACTTACACCAGTGGAGATCAGCCAGACAGAAAATTAATAAGGAAACACAAGCTTTAAATGACACAATAGACCAGATAGAGTTAATTGATATTTATAGGACATTCCATCCAAAAACAGCAGATTACACGTTCTTCTCAACTGCACACGGAACATTCTCCAGGATAGATCACATCTTGGGTCACAGATAAAGCCTCAGTAAATTTAAGAAAACTGAAATCATATCAAGCAGCTGTTCCGACCACAATGCTATGAGATTAGAAATCAATTACACGGAAAAAACCGTAAAAAACACAAACACATGGAGGCTAAACAATACGTTACTAAATAACCAAGAGATCACTGAAGAAATCAAAGAGGAAATCAAAAACTACCTAGAGACAAATGACAACAAAAACACGATGATCCAAAACCTATGGGATGCAGCAAAAGGAGTTCTAAGAGGGAAGTTTATAGCAATACAAGCCTACCTCAAGAAACAAGAAAAATCTCAAATAAACAATCTAACCTTACACCTAGAGGAACTAGAGAAAGAAGAACAAAACCCAAAGTTAGTAGAAGGAAAGAAATCATAAAGATCAGAGCAGAAATAAATGAAATAGAAACAAAGAAAACGAAAGCAAAGATCAATAAAACTAAAAGCTGGTTCTTTGAGAAGATAAGCAAAAATGATCAACCTTTAGCCGGACTCCAGAAAAAGAGGGAGAGGACGCAAATCAACAAAATTAGAAGTGAAAAAGCAGAAGTTATAACAGACACCACAGGAATACAAAGCATCCTAAGAGACTACTACAAGCAACTCTAGGCCAATAAAATGGACAATCTGGAAGAAATGGACAAATTCTTAGAAAGGGATAACCTTCTAAGACTGAACCAGGAAGAAATAGAAAATATGAACAAACCTATCACAAGCAATGAAATTGAAACTGTGATTAAAAATCTTCCAACAAACAAAAGTCCAGAACCAGATGGCATCACAGGTGAATTCTATCAAACATTTAGAGCAGAGCTAACACCCAACCTTCTCAAATTCTTCAAAACAATTGCAGCGGAAGGAACACTCCCAAACTCATTCTATGAGACCACCATCACCCTGATACCAAAATCAGACAGAGATACTACAAGGAAAGAAAATTATAGACCAATATCACTGATGAATATAGATGTAAAAATCCTCAACAAAATACTAGCAAACAGAATCGAACAACACATGAAAAGGATCATACACCATGATCAAGTGGGGTTTATCCCAGGGATGCGAGGATTCTTCAATATACACAAATCAATGTGATACACCATATTAACAAATTGTAGAATAAAAGCATATGATCATCTCAATAGATGAAGGAAAAGATTTTGAGAAAATTCAACACTCATTTACGATAAAAACTCTGCAGAGTGTGGGCATAGAGGGAAACTACCTCAACATAATAAAGGCCATATATGACAAACCCACAGCAAACAACATTCTCAATGGTGAAAAACTGAAAGCGTTTCCTCTAAGATCAGGAACAAGACGAGGATGTCCACTCTCACCACTGCTATTCAACATAGTTTTGGAAGTCCTAGCCATGGCAATCAGAGAAGAAAAAGAAATAAAAGGAATACAAAAAGGAAAAGAAGAAGTAAAATTGTCACTGTTTGCAGATGACATGATATCATAGATAGAGAATCCTAAAGATGCCACCAGAAAACCACTGGAGCTAATCAATGAATTTGGTAAAGTTGCAGGATACAAAATTAATGCACAGAAATTGCTTGCATTCCTATACACTAACAATGAAAGATCAGAAAGAGAAATTAAGGAAACAATCCCATTACCACTGCAACAAAAAGAATAAAATACCTAGGAATAAACCTACCTAAGGAAGTAAAAGACCTGTACTCAGAAAACTATAAGACACTGATGAAAGAAATCAAAGATGATATAAACAGATGGAGACATATACCATGTTCTCGGATTAGAAGAATCAATATTGTGAAAATGACTATACTACCCAAAGCAATCTACAGATTCAATGCAATCCCGATCAAAATACCTTTGGCATTTTCTACAGAACAAGAAAAAAAAAATCTTAAAATTTGTAGGGAGACACAAAAGACCCTGGATAGCCAAAGCAGTCTTGAGGGGGGAAAAAAAAGAGCTGGAGGAATCAGACTTCCAGACTTCAGACTATATTGCAAAGCTACAGTAATCAAGATAATATGGTACTGACACAAGAACAGAAATATAGGTCAATAGAGCAGGATAGAAAGCACAGAGATAAACCCACGTACCTATGGTTCACTAATCTATGACAAAGGAGGCAAGGGTATACAATGGAGAAAAGACAGTGTCTTCAGCAAGTGGTGCTGGGAAAACTGGACAGTTACATGTAAAAGAATGAAATTAGTACACATCCTAACACCATACACAAAAATAAACTCAAAATGGATTAGAGACCTAAATATAAGACCAGCCACTATAAAACTCTTAGAGGAAAACATAAGCAGAACAGTCTATGACATAAATCACAGCAAGATCCTTTTTGACCCACCTCCTAGAGAAATGGAAATAAAAACAAAAATAAAAAAATGGGACCGAATGAAACATAAATTCTTTTGCACAGCAAAGGAAAACATAAGCAAGATGAAAAGACAACCATCAGAATGGGAGAAAATATTTTCAAATGAAGCAAATGGCAAAGGATTAATCTCCAAAAAGCAGCTCATGTAGCTCAATATCACAAAACCAAACAATCCAATCCAAAAATGGGCAGAAGACCTAAATAGACATTTCTCCAAAGAAGATATACAGGTTGCCAACAAACACATGAAAGGATGCTGAACATCACTAATCATTAGAGAAATGCAAATCAAAACTACAGTGAGGTATCACCTCACACCAGTCAGAATGGCCATCATCAAAAAATCTACCAACAATAAATGCTGGAGAGGCATTTATTGGAGCAAAGGGAACCCTCTTGCACTGTTGGTGGGAATGTAAATTGATATAGCCACTAGGGAGAACGGTATGGGGGTTCCTTAAAAACTAAAAATAGAACTACCATACAACCCAGCAAACCCACTCCTGGACATTTACCCTGAGAAAACCATAATTCAAAAAGAGTCATGTACCACAATGTTCACTGTAGCTCTATTTACAATAGCCAGGACATGGAAGCAACCTAAGTGTCCATCAACAGATAAATGGATAAGGAAGATGTGGCACAAATATACAATGGAACATTATTCAGCCATAAAAAGAAACGAAATTGAGTTACTTTTAGTGAGGTGGATGGATCTAGAGTCTGTCCTACAGAGTGAAGTAAGTCAGAAAGAGAAAAACAAATACCGTATGCTAACACATATATATGGAATCTTAAAAAAAAAAGTTTATGAAGAACCTAGGGGCAGGAAAGGATTAAGGACACAGACGTAGAGAAAGGACTTGAGGACATGGGGAGAGGGAAGGGTAAGCTGGGACAAAGTGAGAGAGTGGTATGGACATATATACACTACCAAATGTAAAATTGATAGCTACTGGGAAGCAGCCACATAGCACAGGGAGATCAGCGCTGTGCTTTGTGACCACCTAAAAGGGTGGGATAAGGGAGTGAGAGGGAGTTGCAAGAGGGAGGGGATATGGTGTTATATGTATACGCACAGCTGATTCACTTTTTTATACAGCAGAAACTAACACACAATTGTAAAGCAATTATACTCCAATAAAGATGTAAAAGAAAAAAAAAAGCCCAGAGATAAACCTACACACCTATGGCCCACTAATCTATGACAAAGGAGGCAAGGGTATACAAAGGAGAAAAGACAGTCTCTTCAATAAGTGGTGCTGGGAAAAATGGACAGCTACATGTAAAAGAATGAAATTAGAACACTCCCTAACACCATACACAAAAAATAAACTCAAAATGGATTAGAGACCGAAATGTAAGACCGGACACTATAAAACTCTTAGAGGAAAACATAGGAAGAATACTCTTTGACATAAATCACAGCAAGATCTTTTTTGATCCACCTCCTAGAGTAATGGAATAAAAAAAAAATAAACATATGGGAGCAAATGAAACCTAAAAGCTTTTGCAAAGCAAAGGAAACTACAAACAAGACGAAAAGACAACCCTCACAATGGGAGAAAATATTTGCAAACGAATCAATGGACAAAGGATTAATCTCCAATGTATATAAACAGCTCATGCAGCTCAACAGTAAAAAAACAAACAACCCAATCCAAAAATGGGCAGATGACGTAAATAGACATTTGTCCCAAGAAGACATACAGATGACCAAGAAGCACATGAAAAGCTGCTCAACATCACTAATTATTAGAGAAATATAAACCAAAACTACAATGAGGTATCGCCTCACACGAGTTAGAATGGGCATCATCAGAAAATCTACAAGCAACAAATGCTGGAGAGGGTGTGGAGAAAAGGGAACCCTCTTACACTATTTGTGGGAATGTAAATTGATACAGTCACGATGGAGAACAGTATGGAGGTTCCTTAAGAAACTAAAAATAGAATTACCATATGACCCAGCAATCCCACTACTGGCCATATACCCAGAGAAAACCATAATTCAAAAAGACATATTCACCACAATATTCATTGCAGCACTATTTACAATAGCCAGGTCATGGAAGCAACCTAAATGCCCATAGACAGACGAACAGAAAAGATGTGCTACATATATAAAATGGAATATTACTCAGCCATAAAAAGGAATGAAATTGGGTCATTTGTAGAGACGTGGATAGATCTAGAGACTGTCATACAGAGTGAAGTAAGTCAGAAAGAGAAAAACAAATATCGTATATTAACGCATACATGTGGAACCTAGAAAAATGGTAAAGATGAACCGGTTTGCAAGGCAGAAATAGAGACACAGATGTAGAGAACAAATGTATGGACACCAAGGGGGGAAAGTGGCAGGGTGGTGGTGGTGGGATGAATTGCGAGCCTGGGATTGACATATATACACTTATATGTATAAAATAGGTTACCAATAAGAGCCTGCTGTATAAAAAAATGAATAAAATAAATTCAAAAATTAAAAAATAAGTAATACTTAAAAAAATAAAACAGAAAAAAAGTTCTGTCCTTCCCATAGACGTATTTATATGAATGAATTATTTCCATGCTTATATCCATAAATACAAAAAGAGGAATAAAACTTACCTTGAACCAAAAAAGAAAAAAAAAAAAAAAAAACAGAACCCACTGGTCATACAGAGGAAAACCCTATCAGGGCACTTGCTCCAGGGGTAAACAATTCTGAAGTTGGTCACAGGTGGGGAATCATCTCCCATGCAGCCAGCAGCCCCCACACGAGGAGCGTCCTCATTGCAAAGCTGGGGGACCGTGAGGAGGCGTCTCTGAGTAAACGTGAGCTGAGCCCCAGGCCAGCTGCTGCTGAACTTTTCCCACCCTTCCCAGGTAAAACACCTGAATGTGTGCAAAGACTTTAAAAACTAGAGGAAGGGGCTTGGAGTCACACCAGCGACAGCACGCAGGCCGACTTGGTGCCTGCAGGCCAGCCAGGATGGTCCTGGCCCCGGGCGCTCGTCTGGAAGCTTTCCATTTCCCTGCCTGAGGTACCCCTCCTGTCCCGGCCCCCACTGCTTTTTTCCTTCCTCACCTCTGCCCGGGGAGAAATTCCAGCAGCAAGTATGGGTGACACATCCTCTTCTTTAGCAGGTGGCAGCCCGGCAACTCCTGCAGAAAGTCCAGCAGAGCCCCAGTCACACTGGGCCACTCATAGAGCCGTGGGCCCTACTCCCTCCCACCAGCCCAACCCCGAGACTGCTGATGGGGCAGAGAATATGGCGTCAGGCACAGCTGCAGAGGCTTTTGCTGCCTGGAGGGGTGTTTATATTGACCTCAACCCAGGCACACCTGGGAAGGGCTGGCCGGCCGGGTCAGGCTGCCCAGGTCAGCCAATCCTCGCCCCTCAGGGGCTCAGAGTTGCAGAAAATGGGCCTTGCTGCACCGGCCAGATCCAAGGAACAGGTGTAGGGTCCCGAGAGTCAGGATAGATAAGGGGCGGCAGCCCTGGCTTGTTTTCGAATCATTTTATCTGGTCCATGAGTGGGAGACAACTTCAAGAAGACCCTCTGCTAATGAGAGGAACCCAGGAGTCAGGGAGAGGAGGGGTGGTGGGTGGAGACAGAGGCCTGGTGCCCCGGCTGCAGTGGAAGCCCCTGGAAGACCAGGCAGAGGGAGGCCGCACAGAGTGAAGCCTAGGGTCACAGACCTGTTGGAGCTGCTGTTTGTTAGTTCAAGCTCTGCTCTGAGGTGCTCTGTGTCAGCTCTGAGTGACAGGGGTGCTGGGGGTGCTCTGCAATGAGGGCTATGTGCACGGTTCCTGTGTGCCCAGCCCTGCCGGGGTACCTGTCCACGGGAGCTCCATATCCAGGGAGGGGCCTGCCCACGAGAGCCCCGTGGGCTGCTGCGTACCTGCCCAGGTGAGCTCCATATCCTGGGAGGGGCCTGACCACAAGAGCCCCGTGGGCTGCTGGGGACCTGCTAGAGGACGCCAGGACAGTCAGTGAAGCCACAGAGGATATACATCTAGTAGTTCCTAATTCCTACACCCTGCTGGTCATTCTACCATCCACCAGGACATGGCATTCTGTATTAGACTTCAATGATGCCTTCTTCTGTATTCCATTAGTCCCAGAGTCACAAGAAATTTTGGCTGTGAGTGGCAGGACTCAACCTACAACAAAAACAATACTGCTGGGCCGTCCTGCCCCAGGGGTTCAAAAATTCCCACACCATCTTTGGGGAAACGTTAGCTAAAGACCTAAAAGATCTACCTCTGGAGAAGGGAACCCTCCTTCAATATGCAGATGACATTCTGATCACCAGCCCGACTAAGGAGGCCTCTGAACTACCTAGCCAATAAAAGATAGAAGGTGTCCAAGGAAAAGGCTCAAATATCACAAACTAAGGTGGCCTTCCTGGGCTTCATTCGCACAGAAGGTCGGAGAAGCCCACCCCAGGAAAGGGAAGAAGCCATTTGCAGCCTCACCTTTCCTGAAACTAGAAGACAGCTTAGGGGTTCCTGGGGAGACCGGGGTTTGCTGCATCTGGATCCCTAACTACAGTCTAATAGCTGGGCCTCTATATGAAACACTGAAAGGAAAAGATGATGATCCTTTTGAATAGAATCCAGAAGCGGCCTTTCAAGAATGGAAAGAGCAGTCAATTCAGACCCTGGCCCTGGGCCTCCCTAAGTTAGCTAAACCCTTTGACCTTTACATTCCTGGTCCAAGGCGAATCGCCCTTGGAGTATTAGTGCAAAAACTGGGACCACTTGAAATGGAACAATGTAAGAATGCCCTCCAGGCATTGGCCAGCCACCCCATCCGACCAGGATACTGGGGGTATCTAAAAACCTGGAAATCAGCAGCCCGCAAGGCCAGCTCCCTCCTAAGGGAAAAGGACGCCACTTGGTGATCCTAACCACCCACCATGCCCTGAAGTTGCAGGGATTGCTCCGTGGGCACAATGACCTCGAGTGAGGAGGCCCTCCAACACCAACCTCCAGAGAGACAACCTGGGGCAATGGGCCCCCATGACGACTCGTGTGACCATCACTTGACCTGGAGCTTCTCTCAGAAAACAACAAGAGTGTGCCCCCAAAGAGCAGACTATTGCTTACAGGACTTACTGCACCCAGAGCGGAGCTAATAAACTTGGCAGGGGAACCGTAAATAACGCTGCCACCATAGAAAAGCCTACAGACACCGCAGTGACGGCGGCCAATGAGACCGGCTGTACTCCTGGCTACTTCAAAAGGCCGTTGACTGAGTGGCCGTCATGGTCCTGGATCACCACCGGCCCTGGACTGTCTGGGAGTTGAGCAAGCAGGGCTCTGACACCTGGTGCTGTTTGTACGTTAATTCAGTGGCCTAACTGAAGAAAGCACAGACTACTGGTCAGAGCATCTAGGCTGGCAGAAACCATCAGCCTAAGGGGGCCGAACCAATGTGGAGCAGGGTAAAACCGCCCACCCCCCCAGCGTCTCTGCACATCTCTTTCTTGGACCCTTAAAGGTCATTAGATTCTATAAAACTTCCAATGCTGGTGCTCAGGCAGACGAGCAGTGAGGGAGGAGGCCTGCAGACAATCAACCTCACCTGGAGGCTGCTGGGGAGAAGTCCTGCCCCTCCCCCCGGGTATGAGGACACCCAACTCAGCATGAAGCATTTACAGAAGACGTGTCTGCACCCTCAGCGCCCCAAGAATGAGGAATGGGACAAAAGGCAGAGGAGGGCTTTGTCACTGGCAAAGCCCATTAAAAATTCCTGGGAGATAAAAATAGAATCTGGGCAATAAAATAAAGTCTAACCATTTTTTCCTTTGTGCTTTGTCTAATTTCACTTGCTCCTAGGTTTCCACATGCAGAGGTCCCACACCCGACACTTCAGACCCGATTTCCTCGTGCAAAATGGCTGGGCCGACACCTCAGCTCGTGGGGCCCCGTGCAGACTCTGCGACATAGAGCCTGAGCTCCAGCCAACCTGGCCCTCGAGAGCTCCGCCCCCTCCCTCCTGCTGATGCTGACAGGATCCCTACACAGCAGCCCGGCCCACAACCCGCAGGGGAGCACACACTCTCACCTCTCCATTCTCTGATCAAAATATAAAGTTTTCCTTTGCTTCTGAACCAAAGTCAGTCTCGATCTGTTGGCTCCAATGACACTGGGCAGGGAGACCCTTGTTGGGGCCCACTCTGCAGGATCAGTAACAGAATTTGAGAACATTGTAACTTCAATGAACAGATGTGTGAGCCAAACTGTAATTAACATAGAGCAGTGTATAAGGCTCGTGTAAAATAAGATGTTTCTAACACTTCCATTTGATATTTCCATCACTTTATTATAAGCAAGTTCAGTGGAGGGGTTTGTCTTATTTGTCAGGTCAACAGTAGAGAAATGCAGTGATTTCTTTCCAAGGATGTACATTTAATAATCTTGGTTGAAGTTTCAACCTTGTTTGGAATGATTTTCCATTGAAAATGATACCTCTCTTTCAGCTCCTAGATTTCTGAGAAGTATAAAATCTTATATTTTTTATTACCAAAGGGGAAAGGTGGGAGGAGGGATAAATTAACAGTTTCAGACTAACATATACACACTGCTATGTATAAAATATATCATCAACAAGGAACTACTGTATAGCACAGGGAACTATACTCAATATTTTGTAATGACCCCTGAGGGGAAATAATCTGAAAAACAATAGATATCTATATCGACATCATCTATCAACTACAGATAAAATGGAAACTAAAGGAGGCCGATGGTGAGCGTTTCTGAACCTGAAGACTTCAATCATCTAAAGTTCGGACTCTGCCCACGGCCCAAGTCCCTTAATGAACACACATGTACCAGTAGCTTAAAAATTCCCCAGATTGGAGTTCGGGGAGACACTGATTTGGAAAAATCCCTTGTGTTCTCCTTACATACACGGGACCTTTCCTACAGCTAAAACATGCCTGTGACACCCAGAAGATGGAACACGGTTGGATCAGGAAGATTTTGGAAAAGGCACCAAAACGCCTAATTTCCTGGTTGTTGGGTTCACCTCTCCAGCCTTTTTCCTTAAAATCTCCCCACTTGAGGATGTCAGCACCTTCAACATCCAGTTGCACAGAAATTGGAATTTGTCCAAAGGAAGAAGGGGAAGGAGGAGAAACAAGGAGAGCCAAGCCCTAGATGTTCGGAGAGGCACATGTCACTCTACTTTCCAGTCAGGAAGAAGAATTAAGAAAAGGCTTAGCCTGCCACCGGGAACCAGAGTAGGGCCAGAAGCAAATGAGAGTTTCTGCGGAAAGCTCCCAAAAAAGCGAGTTGAAAAATGGAGCTCAGGGGCACTGCAATTCACAAATCTGCAGAGTTATAAATGATAACTCTCGTCCACAAATATATTGAGGGAAGGCAACGAAGAGGATTTGAAATCAAGGCAGAATTGCAGGAAACAGATTTCAGGAGTTAGATTCGAATCACCCCTAAAGCACATGAAAAGCGGCAAAACGTCGACAATGATGCACTTGGCCAAAAAGAGCATATGCGTTTTTTTCTGAATGAATTCAGGAAAAAACCCATAGGCCCTTTGTGGCCAACCAAGCAAGCCGGAAATGCAATTCAGCACTACAAAGAAGTCTGACTTCCCATCGGTCAAAATGGCCTTGCTAAAAAAGTGTAAAAACAAGAAATGCAGGAGAGGCCAGGGAGGAAAGGGAGCCTTGTTACACTGATGGGTGGGGTATAAATTGCCAATGATGACTCTGGAGAAGGGTATGGTGTTTCCTAAAACATCTAAAAAACACAGCTAGAGAGAAAGGAGCACATCCACTCATGGGCGTAGAAATTGGGAAAACTAAAAATCAGCAAGACACAGGCACCCCAAACATTAGGGCTGCTCTGTAGACAAAAACCTCCACTTAATTCCACCTTAAATATCCAAGGAAAGAGAAAAATGGATAAAGAAGTTGTGGTCCATATGTACAATTGTATATCACTCAGGCGTGAGATAAATATTATAAGGCTGGTAGCAGCATGATGAGTGGATTTAGGTAGGACTATTCTAAGTGAAATAAGTCACACAGAAAAAGACACTTATCATAAGATATCACTAACAGAGGGAATGTAAAAACTGCTACACTTGAACGGAATTACAAAACAGAACAGATTCACACATTAAGAAAACACACTATGGTTGCTTAACGGGAAAGGTGAGGTGGGGTGATGCATAAAACAAGGATTTCAAATTAGCTCAGATAACGTTCCATAAATCCAATATGTAATAGACAAGACCTACTCCTTGCTCAGTGAACTGGACTCAACACCCCCTATTCACCGCTCAAGAACATATATGACTAGTAAGAATCGTAAAACCTGTGTATTGATATCTCTCTGGAAGTGAGTCAAGTGGGTGTAAAGCTGCATAAACACAGCCGTGAAAAGCAGCTAAACCCCATTATAAAAATAAATTACTTTTAAAAACCCGTGAAACAAAGACAGTGAAAGAGAGAAATTCTTACAAAATTCGTTCAGGGGCTGTGATGCAACCTGGATTGACCATATCTAGACCCACAGCTGGATGAGACATAAGGGTGGACACTCTCGGGGCTGAGAGGCTTGGTGAGGTTGGGGGAGCAAACGCAGAGCCTTTAAAGTAATACTGCCTGTTACCCATCCCATGGGTTCCAAATCTCCAGGTTCAAGGGCATCTTCCTACATCGAAAACATGCATGAGAAACCCAGAAGGTGGTACACTGTGTGATCGGGAAAGGTTTCTAAAACGCACCTCATTTCTCCTCTCCTTGTGCTCGGGTTCGCCATTCCAGCTGCTTTAGTAGCAATCGCCCTCCATGGAGAATCAGCACCTTTAACCTCCTGTTCCATACAGCTTGCAATTTGTCCTGAGGATGAACGGAAAGACGGGGAGCCAATGAGAGATTAGCTCTTGGTGTTGGGACAGGCACAGGTCACTCTATTTTCCCATCAGGAAGAAGAATTAACCACAGGCTCAGCGTGCCGCCCAGAACAGGAATAGTGCCTGAGGCCATCCTGCGCTTTTGCGGACAGCTCCCAAAAAAGCGAGTTGAAAAATGGAGCTCAGGGGCATTGCAATTTACAAACCAGCAGAGTTATAAATGATAACTCTCGTCCAAAAATATATTGAGGGAAGGCAACGAAGAGGATTTGAAATCAAGGCAGAATTGCAAGAAACAGATTTCAGGAAGTAGATACGAATCGCCTTTAAAGCACATGAAAAGCGGCAAAACGTCGAAAATGATGCCCTTGGCCAAAAAGGGCGTATGCGTTTTTTCCTGAATATATTCAGGAAAAAACGCATACGCCATTTTTGGCCAACCTAGCAACCTGGAAAGGCAAATCAGTGCTACAAAGAAGTCTCGCTTCCCATCAGTCAAAAGGGCCATGCTGAAAAAAGTGTCAAAACCAGAAATGCAGGACAGGCCATGGAGAAATGGGAGCCTTGCTACACTGATGGGCGGGATGTAAATTGCCAAGAGCCACTCTGGAGAAGTGTCCGGTGAGTCCTGAAACATCTGAAAAACACAGCTTAGAGAGCATAGGGCACTTCCACTCATGGGGGTATAAATTGGGAAAATTAAAAATCAGCAAGACACAAGCACCCCAAAGTTTAGGGCTGCTCTGTTGACCAGGACCTCCACTTCATTCCACCTTCAATATCCCAGGAAAGAGAAAAATGGATAAAGAAGTTGTGGTCCTTATGTACAATGGAATATCACTCAGCCATGAAATCAATGTCGTAAGGTTAGTAGCAGCATGATGAGTGGATTTAGGTACGACGATTCTAAGTGAAATAAGTCACACAGAAAAGGACACTTCTCCTAAGGTATCACTGATAGAGGGAATGTAAAAACCGTTACACTTGAACTGAATTACAAAACAGAACAGAGTCACACATGCAGAAAACACACTATGGCTGCTTAACGGGAAAGGTGAGGTGGGGTGATACATAAAACAAGGGTATCAAATTAGCTCAGATACCGTTCCATAAACCCAATATGTAATACACAAGACCTACTCCTTGCTCAGAAAACTGGACTCAACACGCCCTATTCACCGCACAAGAATATATCTGACTAATAATAATAGTAAAACCTATGTATTGATATCTCTCTGTTAGTGTGTCAAGTGGGTGTAAAGCGGCATAAACACAGCAGTGAAAAGCAGCTAAACCCCATTATAAAAATAAATTACTTTGAAACATCCATGAAACAAAGACGGTGAAAGAGAGAGAAATTCTTACACAATGCGTTCAGGGGCTGTGATGCAACCTGGATTGACCATATCTAGACCCACAGCTGGATGAGACATAAGGGTGGACACTCTTGGGGCTGAGAGGTTTGGTGAGGTTGGGTGAGCAAATGCAGACCCTTTAAAGTAATACTGCGTGGTACCCATCGCATGGGTCCCAAATCTCCAGGTTCAAGGGCATCTTCCTACATCAAAAACATGCATGAGAAACCCAGAAGATGGTACACCGTGTGATGGGGAAAGGTTTCTAAAACGCACCTCATTTCTCATCTCCTTGTGCCCGGGTTCGCCATTCCAGCCGCTTTACTAGCAAGCTCCCTACTTGGAGCATCAGCACCTTTAACCTCCTGTTCCGTAGAGGTTGCAATTTGTCCTGAGGATAAACGGGAAGACGTGGAACCAACGAGAGACTAGCTCTTGGTGTTGGGACAGGCACAGGTCACTCAATTTTCCCATCAGAAAGAAGAATTAACCACAGGCTCAGCCTGACCCCCGGAACCAGAACAGGGCCTGAAGCCATTCTGCGATTTTGCAGCCAGCTCCCATAAAAACGAGTTGTAAAATGGAGGTTCAGGGCACTGCAATTCACAAACCTGCAGAGTTATAAATGATAACTCTCGTCCACAAATATATTGAGGGAAGGCAAAGAAGAGGATTTGAAATCAAGGCAGAATTGCACGAAACAGATTTCAGGAGGTAGATACGAATCGCCTTTAAAGCACATGAAAAGCGGCAAAACGTTGACAATGATGCCCTTGGCCAAAAAGGGCGTATGCGTTTTTTCCTGAATATATTCAGGAAAAAACGCATACGCCCTTTTTGGCCAACCAAGCAACCTGGAAAGGCAAATCAGCGCTACAAAGAAGTCTCGCTTCCCATCGGTCAAAAGGGCCATGCTGAAAAAAGTGTCAAAACCAGAAATGCAGGACAGGCCATGGAGAAATGGGAGCCTTGCTACACTGATGGGCGGGATGTAAATTGCCAAGAGCCACTCTGGAGAAGTGTCCGGTGAGTCCTGAAACATCTGAAAAACACAGCTTAGAGAGCATAGGGCACTTCCACTCATGGGGGTATAAATTGGGAAAATGAAAAATCAGCAAGACACAAGCACCCCAAAGTTTAGGGCTGCTCTGTTGACCAGGACCTCCACTTCATTCCACCTTAAATATCCCAGGAAAGAGAAAAATGGATAAAGAAGTTGTGGTCCTTATGTACAATGGAATATCACTCAGCCAGGAAATCAATGTCGTAAGGTTAGTAGCAGCATGATGAGTGGATTTAGGTACGACGATTCTAAGTGAAATAAGTCACACAGAAAAGGACACTTCTCATAAGGTATCACTGATAGAGGGAATGTAAAAACCGTTACACTTGAACTGAATTACAAAACAGAACAGAGTCACACATGCAGAAAACACACTATGGCTGCTTAACGGGAAAGGTGAGGTGGGGTGATACATAAAACAAGGGTATCAAATTAGCTCAGATACCGTTCCATAAACCCAATATGTAATAGACAAGACCTACTCCTTGCTCAGAGAACTGGACTCAACACGCCCTATTCACCGCACAAGAATATATCTGACTAATAATAATCGTAAAACCTATGTATTGATATCTCTCTGTTAGTGTGTCAAGTGGGTGTAAAGCGGCATAAACACAGCAGTGAAAAGCAGCTAAACCCCATTATAAAAATAAATTACTTTGAAACACCCATGAAACAAAGACAGTGAAAGAGAGAGAAATTCTTACACAATGCGTTCAGGGGCTGTGATGCAACCTGGATTGACCATATCTAGACGCACAGCTGGATGAGACATAAGGGTGGACACTCTTGGGGCTGAGAGGTTTGGTGAGGTTGGGTGAGCAAACGCAGACCCTTTAAAGGAATACTGCGTGGTACCCATCGCATGGGTCCCAAATCTCCAGGTTCAAGGGCATCTTCCTACATCAAAAACATGCATGAGAAACCCAGAAGATGGTACACCGTGTGATGGGGAAAGGTTTCTAAAACGCACCTCATTTCTCATCTCCTTGTGCCCGGGTTCGCCATTCCAGCCGCTTTACTAGCAAGCTCCCTACTTGGAGCATCAGCACCTTTAACCTCCTGTTCCGTACAGGTTGCAATTTGTCCTGAGGATAAACGGGAAGACGTGGAACCAACGTGAGACTAGCTCTTGGTGTTGGGACAGGCACAGGTCACTCTATTTTCCCATCAGAAAGAAGAATTAACCACAGGCTCAGCCTGCTCCCCGGAACCAGAACAGGGCCTGAAGCCATTATGCGATTTTGCGGCCAGCTCCCATAAAAACGAGTTGTAAAATGGAGGTTCAGGGCACTGCAATTCACAAACCTGCAGAGTTATAAATGATAACTCTCGTCCACAAATATATTGAGGGGAGGTAAAGAAGAGGATTTGAAATCAAGGCAGAATTGCAGGAAACAGATTTCAGGAGGTAGATACGAATCGCCTTTAAAGCACATGAAAAGCGGCAAAACGTTGACAATGATGCCCTTGGCCAAAAAGGGCGTATGCGTTTTTTCCTGAATATATTCAGGAAAAAACGCATACGCCCTTTTTGGCCAACCAAGCAACCTGGAAAGGCAAATCAGCGCTACAAAGAAGTCTCGCTTCCCATCGGTCAAAAGGGCCATGCTGAAAAAAGTGTCAAAACCAGAAATGCAGGACAGGCCATGGAGAAATGGGAGCCTTGCTACACTGATGGGCGGGATGTAAATTGCCAACAGCCACTCTGGAGAAGTGTCCGGTGAGTCCTGAAACATCTGAAAAACACAGCTTAGAGAGCATAGGGCACTTCCACTCATGGGGGTATAAATTGGGAAAATGAAAAATCAGCAAGACACAAGCACCCCAAAGTTTAGGGCTGCTCTGTTGACCAGGACCTCCACTTCATTCCACCTTAAATATCCCAGGAAAGAGAAAAATGGATAAAGAAGTTGTGGTCCTTATGTACAATGGAATATCACTCAGCCAGGAAATCAATGTCGTAAGGTTAGTAGCAGCATGATGAGTGGATTTAGGTACGACGATTCTAAGTGAAATAAGTCACACAGAAAAGGACACTTCTCATAAGGTATCACTGATAGAGGGAATGTAAAAACCGTTACACTTGAACTGAATTACAAAACAGAACAGAGTCACACATGCAGAAAACACACTATGGCTGCTTAACGGGAAAGGTGAGGTGGGGTGATACATAAAACAAGGGTATCAAATTAGCTCAGATACCATTCCATAAACCCAATATGTAATAGACAAGACCTACTCCTTGCTCAGAGAACTGGACTCAACACGCCCTATTCACCGCACAAGAATATATCTGACTAATAATAATCGTAAAACCTATGTATTGATATCTCTCTGTTAGTGTGTCAAGTGGGTGTAAAGCGGCATAAACACAGCAGTGAAAAGCAGCTAAACCCCATTATAAAAATAAATTACTTTGAAACACCCATGAAACAAAGACAGTGAAAGAGAGAGAAATTCTTACACAATGCGTTCAGGGGCTGTGATGCAACCTGGATTGACCATATCTAGACGCACAGCTGGATGAGACATAAGGGTGGACACTCTTGGGGCTGAGAGGTTTGGTGAGGTTGGGTGAGCAAACGCAGACCCTTTAAAGGAATACTGCGTGGTACCCATCGCATGGGTCCCAAATCTCCAGGTTCAAGGGCATCTTCCTACATCAAAAACATGCATGAGAAACCCAGAAGATGGTACACCGTGTGATGGGGAAAGGTTTCTAAAACGCACCTCATTTCTCATCTCCTTGTGCCCGGGTTCGCCATTCCAGCCCCTTTACTAGCAAGCTCCCTACTTGGAGCAGCAGCACCTTTAACCTCCTGTTCCGTACAGGTTGCAATTTGTCCTGAGGATAAACGGGAAGACGTGGAACCAACGTGAGACTAGCTCTTGGTGTTGGGACAGGCACAGGTCACTCTATTTTCCCATCAGAAAGAAGAATTAACCACAGGCTCAGCCTGCCCCCCGGAACCAGAACAGGGCCTGAAGCCGTTATGCGATTTTGCGGCCAGCTCCCATAAAAACGAGTTGTAAAATGGAGGTTCAGGGCACTGCAATTCACAAACCTGCAGAGTTATAAATGATAACTCTCGTCCACAAATATATTGAGGGGAGGCAAAGAAGAGGATTTGAAATCAAGGCAGAATTGCAGGAAACAGATTTCAGGAGGTAGATACGAATCGCCTTTAAAGCACATGAAAAGCGGCAAAACGTTGACAATGATGCCCTTGGCCAAAAAGGGCGTATGCGTTTTTTCCTGAATATATACAGGAAAAAACGCATACGCCCTTTTTGGCCAACCAAGCAACCTGGAAAGGCAAATCAGCGCTACAAACAAGTCTCGCTTCCCATCGGTCAAAAGGGCCATGCTGAAAAAAGTGTCAAAACCAGAAATGCAGGACAGGCCATGGAGAAATGGGAGCCTTGCTACACTGATGGGCGGGATGTAAATTGCCAACAGCCACTCTGGAGAAGTGTACGGTGAGTCCTGAAACATCTAAAAAACACAGCTTAGAGAGCATAGGGCACTTCCACTCATGGGGGTATAAATTGGGAAAATGAAAAATCAGCAAGACACAAGCACCCCAAAGTTTAGGGCTGCTCTGTTGACAAGGACCTCCACTTCATTCCACCTTAAATATCCCAGGAAAGAGAAAAATGGATAAAGAAGTTGTGGTCCTTATGTACAATGGAATATCACTCAGCCAGGAAATCAATGTCGTAAGGTTAGTAGCAGCATGATGAGTGGATTTAGGTACGACGATTCTAAGTGAAATAAGTCACACAGAAAAGGACACTTCTCATAAGGTATCACTGATAGAGGGAATGTAAAAACCGTTACACTTGAACTGAATTACAAAACAGAACAGAGTCACACATGCAGAAAACACACTATGGCTGCTTAACGGGAAAGGTGAGGTGGGGTGATACATAAAACAAGGGTATCAAATTAGCTCAGATACCGTTCCATAAACCCAATATGTAATAGACAAGACCTACTCCTTGCTCAGAGAACTGGACTCAACACGCCCTATTCACCGCACAAGAATATATCTGACTAATAATAATCGTAAAACCTATGTATTGATATCTCTCTGTTAGTGTGTCAAGTGGGTGTAAAGCGGCATAAACACAGCAGTGAAAAGCAGCTAAACCCCATTATAAAAATAAATTACTTTGAAACACCCATGAAACAAAGACAGTGAAAGAGAGAGAAATTCTTACACAATGCGTTCAGGGGCTGTGATGCAACCTGGATTGACCATATCTAGACGCACAGCTGGATGAGACATAAGGGTGGACACTCTTGGGGCTGAGAGGTTTGGTGAGGTTGGGTGAGCAAACGCAGACCCTTTAAAGGAATACTGCGTGGTACCCATCGCATGGGTCCCAAATCTCCAGGTTCAAGGGCATCTTCCTACATCAAAAACATGCATGAGAAACCCAGAAGATGGTACACCGTGTGATGGGGAAAGGTTTCTAAAACGCACCTCATTTCTCATCTCCTTGTGCCCGGGTTCGCCATTCCTGCCACTTTACTAGCAAGCTCCCTACTTGGAGCATCAGCACCTTTAACCTCCTGTTCCATACAGGTTGCAATTTGTCCTGAGTATAAACGGGAAGACGTGGAACCAACGAGAGACTAGCTCTTGGTGTTGGGACAGGCACAGGTCACTCTATTTTCCCATCAGAAAGAAGAATTAACCACAGGCTCAGCCTGAACCCCGGAACCAGAACAGGACCTGAAGCCATTCTGCGATTTTGCGGCCAGCTCCCATAAAAACGAGTTGTAAAATGGAGGTTCAGGGCACTGCAATTCACAAACCTGCAGAGTTATAAATGATAACTCTCGTCCACAAATATATTGAGGGAAGGCAAAGAAGAGGATTTGAAATCAAGGCAGAATTGCAGGAAACAGATTTCAGGAGGTAGATACGAATCGCCTTTAAAGCACATGAAAAGCGGCAAAACGTTGACAATGATGCCCTTGGCCAAAAAGGGCGTATGCGTTTTTTCCTGAATATATTCAGGAAAAAACGCATACGCCCTTTTTGGCCAACCAAGCAACCTGGAAAGGCAAATCAGCGCTACAAAGAAGTCTCGCTTCCCATCGGTCAAAAGGGCCATGCTGAAAAAAGTGTCAAAACCAGAAATGCAGGACAGGCCATGGAGAAATGGGAGCCTTGCTACACTGATGGGCGGGATGTAAATTGCCAAGAGCCACTCTGGAGAAGTGTCCGGTGAGTCCTGAAACATCTGAAAAACACAGCTTAGAGAGCATAGGGCACTTCCACTCATGGGGGTATAAATTGGGAAAATTAAAAATCAGCAAGACACAAGCACCCCAAAGTTTAGGGCTGCTCTGTTGACCAGGACCTCCACTTCATTCCACCTTAAATATCCCAGGAAAGAGAAAAATGGATAAAGAAGTTGTGGTCCTTATGTACAATGGAATATCACTCAGCCAGGAAATCAATGTCGTAAGGTGAGTAGCAGCATGATGAGTGGATTTAGGTACGACGATTCTAAGTGAAATAAGTCACACAGAAAAGGACACTTCTCATAAGGTATCACTGATAGAGGGAATGTAAAAACCGTTACACTTGAACTGAATTACAAAACAGAACAGAGTCACACATGCAGAAAACACACTATGGCTGCTTAACGGGAAAGGTGAGGTGGGGTGATACATAAAACAAGGGTATCAAATTAGCTCAGATACCGTTCCATAAACCCAATATGTAATAGACAAGACCTACTCCTTGCTCAGAGAACTGGACTCAACACGCCCTATTCACCGCACAAGAATATATCTGACTAATAATAATCGTAAAACCTATGTATTGATATCTCTCTGTTAGTGTGTCAAGTGGGTGTAAAGCGGCATAAACACAGCAGTGAAAAGCAGCTAAACCCCATTATAAAAATAAATTACTTTGAAACACCCATGAAACAAAGACAGTGAAAGAGAGAGAAATTCTTACACAATGCGTTCAGGGGCTGTGATGCAACCTGGATTGACCATATCTAGACGCACAGCTGGATGAGACATAAGGGTGGACACTCTTGGGGCTGAGAGGTTTGGTGAGGTTGGGTGAGCAAACGCAGACCCTTTAAAGGAATACTGCGTGGTACCCATCGCATGGGTCCCAAATCTCCAGCTTCAAGGGCATCTTCCTACATCAAAAACATGCATGAGAAACCCAGAAGATGGTACACCGTGTGATGGGGAAAGGTTTCTAAAACGCACCTCATTTCTCATCTCCTTGTGCCCGGGTTCGCCATTCCTGCCACTTTACTAGCAAGCTCCCTACTTGGAGCATCAGCACCTTTAACCTCCTGTTCCATACAGGTTGCAATTTGTACTGAGTATAAACGGGAAGACGTGGAACCAACGAGAGACTAGCTCTTGGTGTTGGGACAGGCACAGGTCACTCTATTTTCCCATCAGAAAGAAGAATTAACCACAGGCTCAGCCTGACCCCCGGAACCAGAACAGGACCTGAAGCCATTCTGCGATTTTGCGGCCAGCTCCCATAAAAACGAGTTGTAAAATGGAGGTTCAGGGCACTGCAATTCACAAACCTGCAGAGTTATAAATGATAACTCTCGTCCACAAATATATTGAGGGAAGGCAAAGAAGAGGATTTGAAATCAAGGCAGAATTGCACGAAACAGATTTCAGGAGGTAGATACGAATCGCCTTTAAAGCACATGAAAAGCGGCAAAACGTTGACAATGATGCCCTTGGCCAAAAAGGGCGTATGCGTTTTTTCCTGAATATATTCAGGAAAAAACGCATACGCCCTTTTTGGCCAACCAAGCAACCTGGAAAGGCAAATCAGCGCTACAAAGAAGTCTCGCTTCCCATCGGTCAAAAGGGCCATGCTGAAAAAAGTGTCAAAACCAGAAATGCAGGACAGGCCATGGAGAAATGGGAGCCTTGCTACACTGATGGGCGGGATGTAAATTGCCAAGAGCCACTCTGGAGAAGTGTCCGGTGAGTCCTGAAACATCTGAAAAACACAGCTTAGAGAGCATAGGGCACTTCCACTCATGGGGGTATAAATTGGGAAAATTAAAAATCAGCAAGACACAAGCACCCCAAAGTTTAGGGCTGCTCTGTTGACCAGGACCTCCACTTCATTCCACCTTAAATATCCCAGGAAAGAGAAAAATGGATAAAGAAGTTGTGGTCCTTATGTACAATGGAATATCACTCAGCCAGGAAATCAATGTCGTAAGGTGAGTAGCAGCATGATGAGTGGATTTAGGTACGACGATTCTAAGTGAAATAAGTCACACAGAAAAGGACACTTCTCATAAGGTATCACTGATAGAGGGAATGTAAAAACCGTTACACTTGAACTGAATTACAAAACAGAACAGAGTCACACATGCAGAAAACACACTATGGCTGCTTAACGGGAAAGGTGAGGTGGGGTGATACATAAAACAAGGGTATCAAATTAGCTCAGATACCGTTCCATAAACCCAATATGTAATAGACAAGACCTACTCCTTGCTCAGAGAACTGGACTCAACACGCCCTATTCACCGCACAAGAATATATCTGACTAATAATAATCGTAAAACCTATGTATTGATATCTCTCTGTTAGTGTGTCAAGTGGGTGTAAAGCGGCATAAACACAGCAGTGAAAAGCAGCTAAACCCCATTATAAAAATAAATTACTTTGAAACACCCATGAAACAAAGACAGTGAAAGAGAGAGAAATTCTTACACAATGCGTTCAGGGGCTGTGATGCAACCTGGATTGACCATATCTAGACGCACAGCTGGATGAGACATAAGGGTGGACACTCTTGGGGCTGAGAGGTTTGGTGAGGTTGGGTGAGCAAACGCAGACCCTTTAAAGGAATACTGCGTGGTACCCATCGCATGGGTCCCAAATCTCCAGCTTCAAGGGCATCTTCCTACATCAAAAACATGCATGAGAAACCCAGAAGATGGTACACCGTGTGATGGGGAAAGGTTTCTAAAACGCACCTCATTTCTCATCTCCTTGTGCCCGGGTTCGCCATTCCTGCCACTTTACTAGCAAGCTCCCTACTTGGAGCATCAGCACCTTTAACCTCCTGTTCCATACAGGTTGCAATTTGTCCTGAGTATAAACGGGAAGACGTGGAACCAACGAGAGACTAGCTCTTGGTGTTGGGACAGGCACAGGTCACTCTATTTTCCCATCAGAAAGAAGAATTAACCACAGGCTCAGCCTGACCCCCGGAACCAGAACAGGACCTGAAGCCATTCTGCGATTTTGCGGCCAGCTCCCATAAAAACGAGTTGTAAAATGGAGGTTCAGGGCACTGCAATTCACAAACCTGCAGAGTTATAAATGATAACTCTCGTCCACAAATATATTGAGGGAAGGCAAAGAAGAGGATTTGAAATCAAGGCAGAATTGCAGGAAACAGATTTCAGGAGGTAGATACGAATCGCCTTTAAAGCACATGAAAAGCGGCAAAACGTTGACAATGATGCCCTTGGCCAAAAAGGGCGTATGCGTTTTTTCCTGAATATATTCAGGAAAAAACGCATACGCCCTTTTTGGCCAACCAAGCAACCTGGAAAGGCAAATCAGCGCTACAAAGAAGTCTTGCTTCCCATCGGTCAAAAGGGCCATGCTGAAAAAAGTGTCAAAACCAGAAATGCAGGACAGGCCATGGAGAAATGGGAGCCTTGCTACACTGATGGGCGGGATGTAAATTGCCAAGAGCCACTCTGGAGAAGTGTCCGGAGAGTCCTGAAACATCTGAAAAACACAGCTTAGAGAGCATAGGGCACTTCCACTCATGGGGGTATAAATTGGGAAAATTAAAAATCAGCAAGACACAAGCACCCCAAAGTTTAGGGCTGCTCTGTTGACCAGGACCTCCACTTCATTCCACCTTAAATATCCCAGGAAAGAGAAAAATGGATAAAGAAGTTGTGGTCCTTATGTACAATGGAATATCACTCAGCCAGGAAATCAATGTCGTAAGGTGAGTAGCAGCATGATGAGTGGATTTAGGTACGACGATTCTAAGTGAAATAAGTCACACAGAAAAGGACACTTCTCATAAGGTATCACTGATAGAGGGAATGTAAAAACCGTTACACTTGAACTGAATTACAAAACAGAACAGAGTCACACATGCAGAAAACACACTATGGCTGCTTAACGGGAAAGGTGAGGTGGGGTGATACATAAAACAAGGGTATCAAATTAGCTAAGATACCGTTCCATAAACCCAATATGTAATAGACAAGACCTACTCCTTGCTCAGAGAACTGGACTCAACACGCCCTATTCACCGCACAAGAATATATCTGACTAATAATAATCGTAAAACCTATGTATTGATATCTCTCTGTTAGTGTGTCAAGTGGGTGTAAAGCGGCATAAACACAGCAGTGAAAAGCAGCTAAACCCCATTATAAAAATAAATTACTTTGAAACACCCATGAAACAAAGACAGTGAAAGAGAGAGAAATTCTTACACAATGCGTTCAGGGGCTGTGATGCAACCTGGATTGACCATATCTAGACGCACAGCTGGATGAGACATAAGGGTGGACACTCTTGGGGCTGAGAGGTTTGGTGAGGTTGGGTGAGCAAACGCAGACCCTTTAAAGGAATACTGCGTGGTACCCATCGCATGGGTCCCAAATCTCCAGCTTCAAGGGCATCTTCCTACATCAAAAACATGCATGAGAAACCCAGAAGATGGTACACCGTGTGATGGGGAAAGGTTTCTAAAACGCACCTCATTTCTCATCTCCTTGTGCCCGGGTTCGCCATTCCTGCCACTTTACTAGCAAGCTCCCTACTTGGAGCATCAGCACCTTTAACCTCCTGTTCCATACAGGTTGCAATTTGTCCTGAGTATAAACGGGAAGACGTGGAACCAACGAGAGACTAGCTCTTGGTGTTGGGACAGGCACAGGTCACTCTATTTTCCCATCAGAAAGAAGAATTAACCACAGGCTCAGTCTGAACCCCGGAACCAGAACAGGACCTGAAGCCATTCTGCGATTTTGCGGCCAGCTCCCATAAAAACGAGTTGTAAAATGGAGGTTCAGGGCACTGCAATTCACAAACCTGCAGAGTTATAAATGATAACTCTCGTCCACAAATATATTGAGGGAAGGCAAAGAAGAGGATTTGAAATCAAGGCAGAATTGCACGAAACAGATTTCAGGAGGTAGATACGAATCGCCTTTAAAGCACATGAAAAGCGGCAAAACGTTGACAATGATGCCCTTGGCCAAAAAGGGCGTATGCGTTTTTTCCTGAATATATTCAGGAAAAAACGCATACGCCCTTTTTGGCCAACCAAGCAACCTGGAAAGGCAAATCAGCGCTACAAAGAAGTCTCGCTTCCCATCGGTCAAAAGGGCCATGCTGAAAAAAGTGTCAAAACCAGAAATGCAGGACAGGCCATGGAGAAATGGGAGCCTTGCTACACTGATGGGCGGGATGTAAATTGCCAAGAGCCACTCTGGAGAAGTGTCCGGTGAGTCCTGAAACATCTGAAAAACACAGCTTAGAGAGCATAGGGCACTTCCACTCATGGGGGTATAAATTGGGAAAATTAAAAATCAGCAAGACACAAGCACCCCAAAGTTTAGGGCTGCTCTGTTGACCAGGACCTCCACTTCATTCCACCTTAAATATCCCAGGAAAGAGAAAAATGGATAAAGAAGTTGTGGTCCTTATGTACAATGGAATATCACTCAGCCAGGAAATCAATGTCGTAAGGTTAGTAGCAGCATGATGAGTGGATTTAGGTACGACGATTCTAAGTGAAATAAGTCACACAGAAAAGGACACTTCTCATAAGGTATCACTGATAGAGGGAATGTAAAAACCGTTACACTTGAACTGAATTACAAAACAGAACAGAGTCACACATGCAGAAAACACACTATGGCTGCTTAACGGGAAAGGTGAGGTGGGGTGATACATAAAACAAGGGTATCAAATTAGCTCAGATACCGTTCCATAAACCCAATATGTAATAGACAAGACCTACTCCTTGCTCAGAGAACTGGACTCAACACGCCCTATTCACCGCACAAGAATATATCTGATTAATAATAATCGTAAAACCTATGTATTGATATCTCTCTGTTAGTGTGTCAAGTGGGTGTAAAGCGGCATAAACACAGCAGTGAAAAGCAGCTAAACCCCATTATAAAAATAAATTATTTTGAAACACCCATGAAACAAAGACAGTGAAAGAGAGAGAAATTCTTACACAATGCGTTCAGGGGCTGTGATGCAACCTGGATTGACCATATCTAGACGCACAGCTGGATGAGACATAAGGGTGGACACTCTTGGGGCTGAGAGGTTTGGTGAGGTTGGGTGAGCAAACGCAGACCCTTTAAAGGAATACTGCGTGGTACCCATCGCATGGGTCCCAAATCTCCAGGTTCAAGGGCATCTTCCTACATCAAAAACATGCATGAGAAACCCAGAAGATGGTACACCGTGTGATGGGGAAAGGTTTCTAAAACACACCTCATTTCTCATCTCCTTGTGCCCGGGTTCGCCATTCCAGCCTCTTTACTAGCAAGCTCCCTACTTGGAGCATCAGCACCTTTAACCTCCTGTTCCATACAGGTTGCAATTTGTCCTGAGGATAAATGGGAATACGTGGAACCAAAGAGAGACTAGCTCTTGGTGTTGGGACAGGCACAGGTCACTCTATTTTCCCATCAGAAAGAAGAATTAACCACAGGCTCAGCCTGCGCCCCGGAACCAGAACAGGGCCTGAAGCCATTCTGCGATTTTGCGGCCAGCTCCCATAAAAACGAGTTGTAAAATGGAGGTTCAGGGCACTGCAATTCACAAACCTGCAGAGTTATAAATGATAACTCTCGTCCACAAATATATTGAGGGAAGGCAAAAAAGAGGATTTGAAATCAAGGCAGAATTGCAGGAAACAGATTTCAGGAGGTAGATTCGAATCGCCTTTAAAGCACATGAAAAGCGGCAAAACGTTGACAATGATGCCCTTGGCCAAAAAGGGCGTATGCGTTTTTTCCTGAATATATACAGGAAAAAACGCATACGCCCTTTTTGGCCAACCAAGCAACCTGGAAAGGCAAATCAGCGCTACAAACAAGTCTCGCTTCCCATCGGTCAAAAGGGCCATGCTGAAAAAAGTGTCAAAACCAGAAATGCAGGACAGGCCATGGAGAAATGGGAGCCTTGCTACACTGATGGGCGGGATGTAAATTGCCAACAGCCACTCTGGAGAAGTGTACGGTGAGTCCTGAAACATCTAAAAAACACAGCTTAGAGAGCATAGGGCACTTCCACTCATGGGGGTATAAATTGGGAAAATTAAAAATCAGCAAGACACAAGCACCCCAAAGTTTAGGGCTGCTCTGTTGACAAGGACCTCCACTTCATTCCACCTTAAATATCCCAGGAAAGAGAAAAATGGATAAAGAAGTTGTGGTCCTTATGTACAATGGAATATCACTCAGCCAGGAAATCAATGTCGTAAGGTTAGTAGCAGCATGATGAGTGGATTTAGGTACGACGATTCTAAGTGAAATAAGTCACACAGAAAAGGACACTTCTCATAAGGTATCACTGATAGAGGGAATGTAAAAACCGTTACACTTGAACTGAATTACAAAACAGAACAGAGTCACACATGCAGAAAACACACTATGGCTGCTTAACGGGAAAGGTGAGGTGGGGTGATACATAAAACAAGGGTATCAAATTAGCTCAGATACCGTTCCATAAACCCAATATGTAATAGACAAGACCTACTCCTTGCTCAGAGAACTGGACTCAACACGCCCTATTCACCACACAAGAATATATCTGACTAATAATAATCGTAAAACCTATGTATTGATATCTCTCTGTTAGTGTGTCAAGTGGGTGTAAAGCGGCATAAACACAGCAGTGAAAAGCAGCTAAACCCCATTATAAAAATAAATTACTTTGAAACACCCATGAAACAAAGACAGTGAAAGAGAGAGAAATTCTTACACAATGCGTTCAGGAGCTGTGATGCAACCTGGTTTGACCATATCTAGACGCACAGCTGGATGAGACATAAGGGTGGACACTCTTGGGGCTGAGAGGTTTGGTGAGGTTGGGTGAGCAAACGCAGACCCTTTAAAGTAATACTGCGTGGTACCCATCACATGGGTCCCAAATCTCCAGGTTCAAGGGCATCTTCCTACATCAAAAACATGCATGAGAAACCCAGAAGATGGTACACCGTGTGATGGGGAAAGGTTTCTAAAACGCACCTCATTTCTCATCTCCTTGTGCCCGGGTTCGCCATTCCAGCCGCTTTACTAGCAAGCTCCCTACTTGGGGCATCAGCACCTTTAACCTCCTGTTCCGTAGAGGTTGCAATTTGTCCTGAGGATAAACGGGAAGACGTGGAACCAACGAGAGACTAGCTCTTGGTGTTGGGACAGGCACAGGTCACTCTATTTTCCCATCAGAAAGAAGAATTAACCACAGGCTCAACCTGACCCCCGGAACCAGAACAGGACCTGAAGCCATTCTGCGATTTTGCGGCCAGCTCCCATAAAAACGAGTTGTAAAATGGAGGTTCAGGGCACTGCAATTCACAAACCTGCAGAGTTATAAATGATAACTCTCGTCCACAAATATATTGAGGGAAGGCAAAGAAGAGGATTTGAAATCAAGGCAGAATTGCACGAAACAGATTTCAGGAGGTAGATACGAATCGCCTTTAAAGCACATGAAAAGCGGCAAAACGTTGACAATGATGCCCTTGGCCAAAAAGGGCGTATGCGTTTTTTCCTGAATATATTCAGGAAAAAACGCATACGCCCTTTTTGGCCAACCAAGCAACCTGGAAAGGCAAATCAGCGCTACAAAGAAGTCTCGCTTCCCATCGGTCAAAAGGGCCATGCTGAAAAAAGTGTCAAAACCAGAAATGCAGGACAGGCCATGGAGAAATGGGAGCCTTGCTACACTGATGGGCGGGATGTAAATTGCCAAGAGCCACTCTGGAGAAGTGTCCGGTGAGTCCTGAAACATCTGAAAAACACAGCTTAGAGAGCATAGGGCACTTCCACTCATGGGGGTATAAATTGGGAAAATTAAAAATCAGCAAGACACAAGCACCCCAAAGTTTAGGGCTGCTCTGTTGACCAGGACCTCCACTTCATTCCACCTTAAATATCCCAGGAAAGAGAAAAATGGATAAAGAAGTTGTGGTCCTTATGTACAATGGAATATCACTCAGCCAGGAAATCAATGTCGTAAGGTTAGTAGCAGCGTGATGAGTGGATTTAGGTACGACGATTCTAAGTGAAATAAGTCACACAGAAAAGGACACTTCTCATAAGGTATCACTGATAGAGGGAATGTAAAAACCGTTACACTTGAACTGAATTACAAAACAGAACAGAGTCACACATGCAGAAAACACACTATGGCTGCTTAACGGGAAAGGTGAGGTGGGGTGATACATAAAACAAGGGTATCAAATTAGCTCAGATACCGTTCCATAAACCCAATATGTAATAGACAAGACCTACTCCTTGCTCAGAGAACTGGACTCAACACGCCCTATTCACCGCACAAGAATATATCTGATTAATAATAATCGTAAAACCTATGTATTGATATCTCTCTGTTAGTGTGTCAAGTGGGTGTAAAGCGGCATAAACACAGCAGTGAAAAGCAGCTAAACCCCATTATAAAAATAAATTATTTTGAAACACCCATGAAACAAAGACAGTGAAAGAGAGAGAAATTCTTACACAATGCGTTCAGGGGCTGTGATGCAACCTGGATTGACCATATCTAGACGCACAGCTGGATGAGACATAAGGGTGGACACTCTTGGGGCTGAGAGGTTTGGTGAGGTTGGGTGAGCAAACGCAGACCCTTTAAAGTAATACTGCGTGGTACCCATCGCATGGGTCCCAAATCTCCAGGTTCAAGGGCATCTTCCTACATCAAAAACATGCATGAGAAACCCAGAAGATGGTACACCGTGTGATGGGGAAAGGTTTCTAAAACACACCTCATTTCTCATCTCCTTGTGCCCGGGTTCGCCATTCCAGCCGCTTTACTAGCAAGCTCCCTACTTGGGGCATCAGCACCTTTAACCTCCTGTTCCGTAGAGGTTGCAATTTGTCCTGAGGATAAACGGGAAGACGTGGAACCAACGAGAGACTAGCTCTTGGTGTTGGGACAGGCACAGGTCAGTCTATTTTCCCATCAGGAAGAAGAATTAACCAGAGGCTCATCCTCCCCCCCGGAACCAGAACAGGGCCTGAAGCCATCCTGCGCTTTTGCGGCCAGCTCCCAAAAAAGCGAGTTGTAAAATGGAGCTTCAGGGCACTGCAATTCACAAACCTGCAGAGTTATAAATGATAACTCTCGTCCACAAATATATTGAGGGAAGGCAAAGAAGTGGATTTGAAATCAAGGCAGAATTGCAGGAAACAGATTTCAGGAGGTAGATTCGAATCGCCTTTAAAGCACATGAAAAGCGGCAAAACGTTGACAATGATGCCCTTGGCCAAAAAGGGCGTATGCGTTTTTTCCTGAATATATTCAGGAAAAAACGCATACGCCCTTTTTGGCCAACCAAGCAACCTGGAAAGGCAAATCAGCGCTACAAAGAAGACTCGCTACCCGTCGGTCAAAAGGGCCATGCTGTAAAACGTGTCAAAACCAGAAATGCAGGACAGGCCATGGAGAAATGGGAGCCTTGCTACACTGATGGGCGGGATGTAAATTGCCAACAGCCACTCTGGAGAAGTGTACGGTGTGTCCTGAAACATCTAAAAAACACAGCTTAGAGAGCATAGGGCACTTCCACTCATGGGGGTATAAATTGGGAAAATGAAAAATCAGCAAGACACAAGCACCCCAAAGTTTAGGGCTGCTCTGTTGACAAGGACCTCCACTTCATTCCACCTTCAATATCCCAGGAAAGAGAAAAATGGATAAAGAAGTTGTGGTCCTTATGTACAATGGAATATCACTCAGCCATGAAATCAATGTCATAAGGCTAGTAGCAGCATGATGAGTGGATTTAGGTACGACGATTCTAAGTGAAATAAGTCACACAGAAAAGGACACTTCTCATAAGGTATCACTTAAGGAGGGAATGTAAAAAGCGTTACACTTGAACTGAATTACAAAACAGAACAGAGTCACACATGCAGAAAACACACTATGGCTGCTTAACGGGAAAGGTGAGGTGGCGTGATACATAAAACAAGGGTTTCAAATTAGCTCAGATACCGTTCCATAAACCCAATATGTAATAGACAAGACCTACTCTTTGCTCAGAGAACTGGACTCAACACACCCTATTCACCGCACAAGAATATATCTGACTAATAATAATCGTAAAACCTATGTATTGATATCTCTCTGTTAGTGTGTCAAGTGGGTGTAAAGCGGCATAAACACAGCAGTGAAAAGCAGCTAAACCCCATTATAAAAATAAATTACTTTGAAACACCCATGAAACAAAGACAGTGAAAGAGAGAGAAATTCTTACACAATGCGTTCAGGGGCTGTGATGCAACCTGGATTGACCATATCTAGACGCACAGCTGGATGAGACATAAGGGTGGACACTCTTGGGGCTGAGAGGTTTGGTGAGGTTGGGTGAGCAAACGCAGACCCTTTAAAGGAATACTGCGTGGTACCCATCGCATGGGTCCCAAATCTCCAGGTTCAAGGGCATCTTCCTACATCAAAAACATGCATGAGAAACCCAGAAGATGGTACACCGTGTGATGGGGAAAGGTTTCTAAAACGCACCTCATTTCTCATCTCCTTGTGCCCGGGTTCGCCATTCCTGCCACTTTACTAGCAAGCTCCCTACTTGGAGCATCAGCACCTTTAACCTCCTGTTCCATACAGGTTGCAATTTGTCCTGAGTATAAACGGGAAGACGTGGAACCAACGAGAGACTAGCTCTTGGTGTTGGGACAGGCACAGGTCACTCTATTTTCCCATCAGAAAGAAGAATTAACCACAGGCTCAGTCTGAACCCCGGAACCAGAACAGGACCTGAAGCCATTCTGCGATTTTGCGGCCAGCTCCCATAAAAACGAGTTGTAAAATGGAGGTTCAGGGCACTGCAATTCACAAACCTGCAGAGTTATAAATGATAACTCTCGTCCACAAATATATTGAGGGAAGGCAAAGAAGAGGATTTGAAATCAAGGCAGAATTGCAGGAAACAGATTTCAGGAGGTAGATACGAATCGCCTTTAAAGCACATGAAAAGCGGCAAAACGTTGACAATGATGCCCTTGGCCAAAAAGGGCGTATGCGTTTTTTCCTGAATATATTCAGGAAAAAACGCATACGCCCTTTTTGGCCAACCAAGCAACCTGGAAAGGCAAATCAGCGCTACAAAGAAGTCTCGCTTCCCATCGGTCAAAAGGGCCATGCTGAAAAAAGTGTCAAAACCAGAAATGCAGGACAGGCCATGGAGAAATGGGAGCCTTGCTACACTGATGGGCGGGATGTAAATTGCCAAGAGCCACTCTGGAGAAGTGTCCGGTGAGTCCTGAAACATCTGAAAAACACAGCTTAGAGAGCATAGGGCACTTCCACTCATGGGGGTATAAATTGGGAAAATTAAAAATCAGCAAGACACAAGCACCCCAAAGTTTAGGGCTGCTCTGTTGACCAGGACCTCCACTTCATTCCACCTTAAATATCCCAGGAAAGAGAAAAATGGATAAAGAAGTTGTGGTCCTTATGTACAATGGAATATCACTCAGCCAGGAAATCAATGTCGTAAGGTTAGTAGCAGCATGATGAGTGGATTTAGGTACGACGATTCTAAGTGAAATAAGTCACACAGAAAAGGACACTTCTCATAAGGTATCACTGATAGAGGGAATGTAAAAACCGTTACACTTGAACTGAATTACAAAACAGAACAGAGTCACACATGCAGAAAACACACTATGGCTGCTTAACGGGAAAGGTGAGGTGGGGTGATACATAAAACAAGGGTATCAAATTAGCTAAGATACCGTTCCATAAACCCAATATGTAATAGACAAGACCTACTCCTTGCTCAGAGAACTGGACTCAACACGCCCTATTCACCGCACAAGAATATATCTGATTAATAATAATCGTAAAACCTATGTATTGATATCTCTCTGTTAGTGTGTCAAGTGGGTGTAAAGCGGCATAAACACAGCAGTGAAAAGCAGCTAAACCCCATTATAAAAATAAATTATTTTGAAACACCCATGAAACAAAGACAGTGAAAGAGAGAGAAATTCTTACACAATGCGTTCAGGGGCTGTGATGCAACCTGGATTGACCATATCTAGACGCACAGCTGGATGAGACATAAGGGTGGACACTCTTGGGGCTGAGAGGTTTGGTGAGGTTGGGTGAGCAAACGCAGACCCTTTAAAGGAATACTGCGTGGTACCCATCGCATGGGTCCCAAATCTCCAGGTTCAAGGGCATCTTCCTACATCAAAAACATGCATGAGAAACCCAGAAGATGGTACACCGTGTGATGGGGAAAGGTTTCTAAAACACACCTCATTTCTCATCTCCTTGTGCCCGGGTTCGCCATTCCAGCCTCTTTACTAGCAAGCTCCCTACTTGGAGCATCAGCACCTTTAACCTCCTGTTCCATACAGGTTGCAATTTGTCCTGAGGATAAATGGGAATACGTGGAACCAAAGAGAGACTAGCTCTTGGTGTTGGGACAGGCACAGGTCACTCTATTTTCCCATCAGAAAGAAGAATTAACCACAGGCTCAGCCTGCGCCCCGGAACCAGAACAGGGCCTGAAGCCATTCTGCGATTTTGCGGCCAGCTCCCATAAAAACGAGTTGTAAAATGGAGGTTCAGGGCACTGCAATTCACAAACCTGCAGAGTTATAAATGATAACTCTCGTCCACAAATATATTGAGGGAAGGCAAAAAAGAGGATTTGAAATCAAGGCAGAATTGCAGGAAACAGATTTCAGGAGGTAGATTCGAATCGCCTTTAAAGCACATGAAAAGCGGCAAAACGTTGACAATGATGCCCTTGGCCAAAAAGGGCGTATGCGTTTTTTCCTGAATATATACAGGAAAAAACGCATACGCCCTTTTTGGCCAACCAAGCAACCTGGAAAGGCAAATCAGCGCTACAAACAAGTCTCGCTTCCCATCGGTCAAAAGGGCCATGCTGAAAAAAGTGTCAAAACCAGAAATGCAGGACAGGCCATGGAGAAATGGGAGCCTTGCTACACTGATGGGCGGGATGTAAATTGCCAACAGCCACTCTGGAGAAGTGTACGGTGAGTCCTGAAACATCTAAAAAACACAGCTTAGAGAGCATAGGGCACTTCCACTCATGGGGGTATAAATTGGGAAAATTAAAAATCAGCAAGACACAAGCACCCCAAAGTTTAGGGCTGCTCTGTTGACAAGGACCTCCACTTCATTCCACCTTAAATATCCCAGGAAAGAGAAAAATGGATAAAGAAGTTGTGGTCCTTATGTACAATGGAATATCACTCAGCCAGGAAATCAATGTCGTAAGGTTAGTAGCAGCATGATGAGTGGATTTAGGTACGACGATTCTAAGTGAAATAAGTCACACAGAAAAGGACACTTCTCATAAGGTATCACTGATAGAGGGAATGTAAAAACCGTTACACTTGAACTGAATTACAAAACAGAACAGAGTCACACATGCAGAAAACACACTATGGCTGCTTAACGGGAAAGGTGAGGTGGGGTGATACATAAAACAAGGGTATCAAATTAGCTCAGATACCGTTCCATAAACCCAATATGTAATAGACAAGACCTACTCCTTGCTCAGAGAACTGGACTCAACACGCCCTATTCACCACACAAGAATATATCTGACTAATAATAATCGTAAAACCTATGTATTGATATCTCTCTGTTAGTGTGTCAAGTGGGTGTAAAGCGGCATAAACACAGCAGTGAAAAGCAGCTAAACCCCATTATAAAAATAAATTACTTTGAAACACCCATGAAACAAAGACAGTGAAAGAGAGAGAAATTCTTACACAATGCGTTCAGGAGCTGTGATGCAACCTGGTTTGACCATATCTAGACGCACAGCTGGATGAGACATAAGGGTGGACACTCTTGGGGCTGAGAGGTTTGGTGAGGTTGGGTGAGCAAACGCAGACCCTTTAAAGTAATACTGCGTGGTACCCATCACATGGGTCCCAAATCTCCAGGTTCAAGGGCATCTTCCTACATCAAAAACATGCATGAGAAACCCAGAAGATGGTACACCGTGTGATGGGGAAAGGTTTCTAAAACGCACCTCATTTCTCATCTCCTTGTGCCCGGGTTCGCCATTCCAGCCGCTTTACTAGCAAGCTCCCTACTTGGGGCATCAGCACCTTTAACCTCCTGTTCCGTAGAGGTTGCAATTTGTCCTGAGGATAAACGGGAAGACGTGGAACCAACGAGAGACTAGCTCTTGGTGTTGGGACAGGCACAGGTCACTCTATTTTCCCATCAGAAAGAAGAATTAACCACAGGCTCAACCTGACCCCCGGAACCAGAACAGGACCTGAAGCCATTCTGCGATTTTGCGGCCAGCTCCCATAAAAACGAGTTGTAAAATGGAGGTTCAGGGCACTGCAATTCACAAACCTGCAGAGTTATAAATGATAACTCTCGTCCACAAATATATTGAGGGAAGGCAAAGAAGAGGATTTGAAATCAAGGCAGAATTGCACGAAACAGATTTCAGGAGGTAGATACGAATCGCCTTTAAAGCACATGAAAAGCGGCAAAACGTTGACAATGATGCCCTTGGCCAAAAAGGGCGTATGCGTTTTTTCCTGAATATATTCAGGAAAAAACGCATACGCCCTTTTTGGCCAACCAAGCAACCTGGAAAGGCAAATCAGCGCTACAAAGAAGTCTCGCTTCCCATCGGTCAAAAGGGCCATGCTGAAAAAAGTGTCAAAACCAGAAATGCAGGACAGGCCATGGAGAAATGGGAGCCTTGCTACACTGATGGGCGGGATGTAAATTGCCAAGAGCCACTCTGGAGAAGTGTCCGGTGAGTCCTGAAACATCTGAAAAACACAGCTTAGAGAGCATAGGGCACTTCCACTCATGGGGGTATAAATTGGGAAAATTAAAAATCAGCAAGACACAAGCACCCCAAAGTTTAGGGCTGCTCTGTTGACCAGGACCTCCACTTCATTCCACCTTAAATATCCCAGGAAAGAGAAAAATGGATAAAGAAGTTGTGGTCCTTATGTACAATGGAATATCACTCAGCCAGGAAATCAATGTCGTAAGGTTAGTAGCAGCATGATGAGTGGATTTAGGTACGACGATTCTAAGTGAAATAAGTCACACAGAAAAGGACACTTCTCATAAGGTATCACTGATAGAGGGAATGTAAAAACCGTTACACTTGAACTGAATTACAAAACAGAACAGAGTCACACATGCAGAAAACACACTATGGCTGCTTAACGGGAAAGGTGAGGTGGGGTGATACATAAAACAAGGGTATCAAATTAGCTCAGATACCGTTCCATAAACCCAATATGTAATAGACAAGACCTACTCCTTGCTCAGAGAACTGGACTCAACACGCCCTATTCACCGCACAAGAATATATCTGATTAATAATAATCGTAAAACCTATGTATTGATATCTCTCTGTTAGTGTGTCAAGTGGGTGTAAAGCGGCATAAACACAGCAGTGAAAAGCAGCTAAACCCCATTATAAAAATAAATTATTTTGAAACACCCATGAAACAAAGACAGTGAAAGAGAGAGAAATTCTTACACAATGCGTTCAGGGGCTGTGATGCAACCTGGATTGACCATATCTAGACGCACAGCTGGATGAGACATAAGGGTGGACACTCTTGGGGCTGAGAGGTTTGGTGAGGTTGGGTGAGCAAACGCAGACCCTTTAAAGTAATACTGCGTGGTACCCATCGCATGGGTCCCAAATCTCCAGGTTCAAGGGCATCTTCCTACATCAAAAACATGCATGAGAAACCCAGAAGATGGTACACCGTGTGATGGGGAAAGGTTTCTAAAACACACCTCATTTCTCATCTCCTTGTGCCCGGGTTCGCCATTCCAGCCGCTTTACTAGCAAGCTCCCTACTTGGGGCATCAGCACCTTTAACCTCCTGTTCCGTAGAGGTTGCAATTTGTCCTGAGGATAAACGGGAAGACGTGGAACCAACGAGAGACTAGCTCTTGGTGTTGGGACAGGCACAGGTCAGTCTATTTTCCCATCAGGAAGAAGAATTAACCAGAGGCTCATCCTCCCCCCCGGAACCAGAACAGGGCCTGAAGCCATCCTGCGCTTTTGCGGCCAGCTCCCAAAAAAGCGAGTTGTAAAATGGAGCTTCAGGGCACTGCAATTCACAAACCTGCAGAGTTATAAATGATAACTCTCGTCCACAAATATATTGAGGGAAGGCAAAGAAGTGGATTTGAAATCAAGGCAGAATTGCAGGAAACAGATTTCAGGAGGTAGATTCGAATCGCCTTTAAAGCACATGAAAAGCGGCAAAACGTTGACAATGATGCCCTTGGCCAAAAAGGGCGTATGCGTTTTTTCCTGAATATATTCAGGAAAAAACGCATACGCCCTTTTTGGCCAACCAAGCAACCTGGAAAGGCAAATCAGCGCTACAAAGAAGACTCGCTACCCGTCGGTCAAAAGGGCCATGCTGTAAAACGTGTCAAAACCAGAAATGCAGGACAGGCCATGGAGAAATGGGAGCCTTGCTACACTGATGGGCGGGATGTAAATTGCCAACAGCCACTCTGGAGAAGTGTACGGTGTGTCCTGAAACATCTAAAAAACACAGCTTAGAGAGCATAGGGCACTTCCACTCATGGGGGTATAAATTGGGAAAATGAAAAATCAGCAAGACACAAGCACCCCAAAGTTTAGGGCTGCTCTGTTGACAAGGACCTCCACTTCATTCCACCTTCAATATCCCAGGAAAGAGAAAAATGGATAAAGAAGTTGTGGTCCTTATGTACAATGGAATATCACTCAGCCATGAAATCAATGTCATAAGGCTAGTAGCAGCATGATGAGTGGATTTAGGTACGACGATTCTAAGTGAAATAAGTCACACAGAAAAGGACACTTCTCATAAGGTATCACTTAAGGAGGGAATGTAAAAAGCGTTACACTTGAACTGAATTACAAAACAGAACAGAGTCACACATGCAGAAAACACACTATGGCTGCTTAACGGGAAAGGTGAGGTGGCGTGATACATAAAACAAGGGTTTCAAATTAGCTCAGATACCGTTCCATAAACCCAATATGTAATAGACAAGACCTACTCTTTGCTCAGAGAACTGGACTCAACACACCCTATTCACCGCACAAGAATATATCTGACTAGTAATAATCATAAAACCTATGTATTGATATCTCTCTGTTAGTGTGTCAAGTGGGTGTAAAGCGGCATAAACACAGCAGTGAAAAGCAGCTAAACCCCATTATCAAAATAAATTACTTTGAAAAACCCATGAAACAAAGACAGTGAAAGAGAGAGAAATTCTTACACAATGCGTTCAGGGGCTGTGATGCAACCTGGATTGACCATATCTAGACCCACAGCTGGATGAGACATAAGGGTGGACTCTCTTGGGGCTGAGAGGTTTGGTGAGGTTGGGTGAGCAAACGCACACCCTTTAAAGTAATACTGCGTGGTACCCATCGCATGGGTCCCAAATCTCCAGGTTCAAGGGCATCTTCCTACATCGAAAACATGCATGAGAAAACAAAAAGATGGTACACCATGTGATGGGGAAAGGTTTCTAAAACGCACCTCATTTCTCTTCTCCTTGTGCCCGGGTTCGCCATTCCAGCCGCTTTACTAACAATCTCCCTACTTGTAGCATCAGCACCTTTAACCTCCTGTTCCGTACAGGTTGCAATTTGTCCTGAGGATGAACGGGTAGACGGGGAACCAGTGAGAGACTAGCTCTTGGTGTTGGGACAGGCACAGGTCACTCTATTTTCCCATCAGGAAGAAGAATTAACCACAGGCTCATCCCCCCCCCGGGAACCAGAACAGGGCCTGAAGCCATCCTGCGCTTTTGCGGCCAGCTCCCAAAAAAGCGAGTAGTAAAATGGAGGTTCAGGGCACTGCAATTCACAAACCTGCAGAGTTATAAATGATAACTCTCGTCCACAAATATATTGAGGGAAGGCAAAGAAGAGGATTTGAAATCAAGGCAGATTTGCAGGAAACAGATTTCAGGAGGTAGATTCGAAACGCCTTTAAAGCACATGAAAAGCGGCAAAACGTTGACAATGATGCCCTTGGCCAAAAAGGGCGTATGCGTTTTTCCTGAATATATTCAGGAAAAAACGCATACGCCCTTTTTGGCCAACCAAGCAACCTGGAAAGGCAAATCAGCGCTACAAACAAGTCTCGCTTCCCATCGGTCAAAAGGGCCATGCTGAAAAAAGTGTCAAAACCAGAAATGCAGGACAGGCCATGGAGAAATGGGAGCCTTGCTACACTGATGGGCGGGATGTAAATTGCCAAGAGCCACTCTGGAGAAGTGTCCGGTGAGTCCTGAAACATCTGAAAAACACAGCTTAGAGAGCATAGGGCACTTCCACTCATGGGGGTATAAATTGGGAAAATTAAAAATCAGCAAGACACAAGCACCCCAAAGTTTAGGGCTGCTCTGTTGACCAGGACCTCCACTTCATTCCACCTTAAATATCCCAGGAAAGAGAAAAATGGATAAAGAAGTTGTGGTCCTTATGTACAATGGAATATCACTCAGCCAGGAAATCAATGTCGTAAGGTGAGTAGCAGCATGATGAGTGGATTTAGGTACGACGATTCTAAGTGAAATAAGTCACACAGAAAAGGACACTTCTCATAAGGTATCACTGATAGAGGGAATGTAAAAACCGTTACACTTGAACTGAATTACAAAACAGAACAGAGTCACACATGCAGAAAACACACTATGGCTGCTTAACGGGAAAGGTGAGGTGGGGTGATACATAAAACAAGGGTATCAAATTAGCTCAGATACCGTTCCATAAACCCAATATGTAATAGACAAGACCTACTCCTTGCTCAGAGAACTGGACTCAACACGCCCTATTCACCGCACAAGAATATATCTGATTAATAATAATCGTAAAACCTATGTATTGATATCTCTCTGTTAGTGTGTCAAGTGGGTGTAAAGCGGCATAAACACAGCAGTGAAAAGCAGCTAAACCCCATTATAAAAATAAATTATTTTGAAACACCCATGAAACAAAGACAGTGAAAGAGAGAGAAATTATTACACAATGCGTTCAGGGGCTGTGATGCAACCTGGATTGACCATATCTAGACGCACAGCTGGATGAGACATAAGGGTGGACACTCCTGGGGCTGAGAGGTTTGGTGAGGTTGGGTGAGCAAACGCAGACCCTTTAAAGGAATACTGCGTGGTACCCATCGCATGGGTCCCAAATCTCCAGGTTCAAGGGCATCTTCCTACATCAAAAACATGCATGAGAAACCCAGAAGATGGTACACCGTGTGATGGGGAAAGGTTTCTAAAACACACCTCATTTCTCATCTCCTTGTGCCCGGGTTCGCCATTCCAGCCTCTTTACTAGCAAGCTCCCTACTTGGAGCATCAGCACCTTTAACCTCCTGTTCCATACAGGTTGCAATTTGTCCTGAGGATAAATGGGAATACGTGGAACCAAAGAGAGACTAGCTCTTGGTGTTGGGACAGGCACAGGTCACTCTATTTTCCCATCAGGAAGAAGAATTAACCAGAGGCTCATCCTCCCCCCCGGAACCAGAACAGGGCCTGAAGCCATCCTGCGCTTTTGCGGCCAGCTCCCAAAAAAGCGAGTTGTAAAATGGAGCTTCAGGGCACTGCAATTCACAAACCTGCAGAGTTATAAATGATAACTCTCGTCCACAAATATATTGAGGGAAGGCAAAGAAGTGGATTTGAAATCAAGGCAGAATTGCAGGAAACAGATTTCAGGAGGTAGATTCGAATCGCCTTTAAAGCACATGAAAAGCGGCAAAACGTTGACAATGATGCCCTTGGCCAAAAAGGGCGTATGCGTTTTTTCCTGAATATATTCAGGAAAAAACGCATACGCCCTTTTTGGCCAACCAAGCAACCTGGAAAGGCAAATCAGCGCTACAAAGAAGACTCGCTACCCGTCGGTCAAAAGGGCCATGCTCTAAAACGTGTCAAAGCCAGAAATGCAGGACAGGCCATGGAGAAATGGGAGCCTTGCTACACTGATGGGCGGGATGTAAATTGCCAACAGCCACTCTGGAGAAGTGTACGGTGTGTCCTGAAACATCTAAAAAACACAGCTTAGAGAGCATAGGGCACTTCCACTCATGGGGGTATAAATTGGGAAAATGAAAAATCAGCAAGACACAAGCACCCCAAAGTTTAGGGCTGCTCTGTTGACAAGGACCTCCACTTCATTCCACCTTCAATATCCCAGGAAAGAGAAAAATGGATAAAGAAGTTGTGGTCCTTATGTACAATGGAATATCACTCAGCCATGAAATCAATGTCATAAGGCTAGTAGCAGCATGATGAGTGGATTTAGGTACGACGATTCTAAGTGAAATAAGTCACACAGAAAAGGACACTTCTCATAAGGTATCACTTAAGGAGGGAATGTAAAAAGCGTTACACTTGAACTGAATTACAAAACAGAACAGAGTCACACATGCAGAAAACACACTATGGCTGCTTAACGGGAAAGGTGAGGTGGCGTGATACATAAAACAAGGGTTTCAAATTAGCTCAGATACCGTTCCATAAACCCAATATGTAATAGACAAGACCTACTCTTTGCTCAGAGAACTGGACTCAACAAACCCTATTCACTGCACAAGAATATATCTGACTAGTAATAATCATAAAACCTATGTATTGATATCTCTCTGTTAGTGTGTCAAGTGGGTGTAAAGCGGCATAAACACAGCAGTGAAAAGCAGCTAAACCCCATTATCAAAATAAATTACTTTGAAAAACCCATGAAACAAAGACAGTGAAAGAGAGAGAAATTCTTACACAATGCGTTCAGGGGCTGTGATGCAACCTGGATTGACCATATCTAGACCCACAGCTGGATGAGACATAAGGGTGGACTCTCTTGGGGCTGAGAGGTTTGGTGAGGTTGGGTGAGCAAACGCACACCCTTTAAAGTAATACTGCGTGGTACCCATCGCATGGGTCCCAAATCTCCAGGTTCAAGGGCATCTTCCTACATCGAAAACATGCATGAGAAAACAAAAAGATGGTACACCATGTGATGGGGAAAGGTTTCTAAAACGCACCTCATTTCTCTTCTCCTTGTGCCCGGGTTCGCCATTCCAGCCGCTTTACTAACAATCTCCCTACTTGGAGCATCAGCACCTTTAACCTCCTGTTCCGTACAGGTTGCAATTTGTCCTGAGGATGAACGGGTAGACGGGGAACCAGTGAGAGACTAGCTCTTGGTGTTGGGACAGGCACAGGTCACTCTATTTTCCCATCAGGAAGAAGAATTAACCAGAGGCTCATCCTCCCCCCCGGAACCAGAACAGGGCCTGAAGCCATCCTGCGCTTTTGCGGCCAGCTCCCAAAAAAGCGAGTTGTAAAATGGAGCTTCAGGGCACTGCACTTCACAAACCTGCAGAGTTATAAATGATAACTCTCGTCCACAAATATATTGAGGGAAGGCAAAGAAGAGGATTTGAAATCAAGGCAGAATTGCAGGAAACAGATTTCAGGAGGTAGATTCGAATCGCCTTTAAAGCACATGAAAAGTGGCAAAACGTTGACAATGATGCCCTTGGCCACAAAGGGCGTATGCGTTTTTTCCTGAATATATTCAGGAAAAAACGCATACGCCCTTTTTGGCCAACCAAGCAACCTGGAAAGGCAAATCAGCGCTACAAAGAAGACTCGCTACCCGTCGGTCAAAAGGGCCATGCTGAAAAAAGTCTCAAAACCAGAAATGCAGGACAGGCCATGGAGAAATGGGAGCCTTGCTAAACTGATGGGCGGTATGTAAATTGCCAACAGCCACTCTGGAGAAGTGTACGGTGTGTCCTGAAACATCTAAAAAACACAGCTTAGAGAGCATAGGGCACTTCCACTTATGGGGATATAAATTGGGAAAATGAAAAATCAGCAAGACACAAGCACCTCAAAGTTTAGGGCTGCTCTGTTGACAAGGACCTCCACTTCATTCCACCTTCAATATCCCAGGAAAGAGAAAAATGGATAAAGAAGTTGTGGTCCTTATGTACAATGGAATATCACTCAGCCATGAAATCAATATCATAAGGCTAGTAGCAGCATGATGAGTGGATTTAGGTACGACAATTCTAAGTGAAATAAGTCACACAGAAAAGGACACTTCTCATAAGGTATCACTTATAGATGGAATGTAAAAGCCGTTACACTTGAACTGAATTACAAAACAGAACAGAGTCACACATGCAGAAAACACACTATGGCTGCTTAACGGGAAAGGTGAGGTGGGGTGATACATAAAACAAGGGTTTCAAATTAGCTCAGATACCGTTCCATAAACCCAATATGTAATAGACAAGACCTACTCCTGGCTCAGAGAACTGGACTCAACACGCCCTATTCACCGCACAAGAATATATCTGACTAGTAATAATCTTAAAACCTATGTATTGATATCTCTCTGTTAGTGTGTCAAGTGGGTGTAAAGCGGCATAAACACAGCAGTGAAAAGCAGCTAAACCCCATTATCAAAATAAATTACTTTGAAACACCCATGAAACAAAGACAGTGAAAGAGAGAGAAATTCTTACACAATGCGTTCAGGGGCTGTGATGCAACCTGGATTGACCATATCTAGACCCACAGCTGGATGAGACATAAGGGTGGACACTCTTGGGGCTGAGAGGTTTGGTGAGGTTGGGTGAGCAAACGCAGACCCTTTAAAGTAATACTGCGTGGTACACATCGCATGGGTCCCAAATCTCCAGGTTCAAGGGCATCTTCCTACATCGAAAACATGCATGAGAAAACAAAAAGATGGTACACCATGTGATGGGGAAATGTTTCTAAAACGCACCTCATTTCTCTTCTCCTTGTGCCCGGGTTCGCCATTCCAGCCGCTTTACTAACAATCTCCCTACTTGTAGCATCAGCACCTTTAACCTCCTGTTCCGTACAGGTTGCAATTTGTCCTGAGGATGAACGGGTAGACGGGGAACCAGTGAGAGACTAGCTCTTGGTGTTGGGACAGGCACAGGTCACTCTATTTTCCCATCAGGAAGAAGAATTAACCAGAGGCTCATCCTCCCCCCCGGAACCAGAACAGGGCCTGAAGCCATCCTGCGCTTTTGCGGCCAGCTCCCAAAAAAGCGAGTTGTAAAATGGAGCTTCAGGGCACTGCAATTCACAAACCTGCAGAGTTATAAATGATAACTCTCGTCCACAAATATATTGAGGGAAGGCAAAGAAGTGGATTTGAAATCAAGGCAGAATTGCAGGAAACAGATTTCAGGAGGTAGATTCGAATCGCCTTTAAAGCACATGAAAAGCGGCAAAACGTTGACAATGATGCCCTTGGCCAAAAAGGGCGTATGCGTTTTTTCCTGAATATATTCAGGAAAAAACGCATACGCCCTTTTTGGCCAACCAAGCAACCTGGAAAGGCAAATCAGCGCTACAAAGAAGATTCGCTACCCGTCGGTCAAAAGGGCCATGCTGAAAAACGTGTCAAAACCAGAAATGCAGGACAGGCCATGGAGAAATGGGAGCCTTGCTACACTGATGGGCGGGATGTAAATTGCCAACAGCCACTCTGGAGAAGTGTACGGTGTGTCCAGAAACATCTAAAAAACACAGCTTAGAGAGCATAGGGCACTTCCACTCATGGGGGTATAAATTGGGAAAATGAAAAATCAGCAAGACACAAGCACCCCAAAGTTTAGGGCTGCTCTGTTGACAAGGACCTCCACTTCATTCCACCTTCAATATCCCAGGAAAGAGAAAAATGGATAAAGAAGTTGTGGTCCTTATGTACAATGGAATATCACTCAGCCATGAAATCAATGTCATAAGGCTAGTAGCAGCATGATGAGTGGATTTAGGTACGACGATTCTAAGTGAAATAAGTCACACAGAAAAGGACACTTCTCATAAGGTATCACTTATAGAGGGAATGTAAAAAGCGTTACACTTGAACTGAATTACAAAACAGAACAGAGTCACACATGCAGAAAACACACTATGGCTGCTTAACGGGAAAGGTGAGGTGGGGTGATACATAAAACAAGGGTTTCAAATTAGCTCAGATACCATTCCATAAACCCAATATGTAATAGACAAGACCTACTCCTTGCTCAGAGAACTGGACTCAACACGCCCTATTCACCGCACAAGAATATATCTGACTAGTAATAATCTTGAAACCTATGTATTGATATCTCTCTGTTAGTGTGTCAAGTGGGTGTAAAGCGGCATAAACACAGCCGTGAAAAGCAGCTAAACCCCATTATAAAAATAAATTACTTTGAAACACCCATGAAACAAAGACAGTGAAAGAGAGAGAAATTCTTACACAATGCGTTCAGGGGCTCTGATGCAACCTGGATTGACCATATCTAGACCCACAGCTGGATGAGACATAAGGGTGGACACTCTTGGGGCTGAGAGGTTTGGTGAGGTTGGGTGAGCAAACGCAGATCCTTTAAAGTAATACTGCGTGGTACCCATCGCATGGGTCCCAAATCTCCAGGTTCAAGGGCACCTTCCTACATCGAAAACATGCATGAGAAAACAAAAAGATGGTACACCATGTGATGGGGAAAGGTTTCTAAAACGCACCTCATTTCTCTTCTCCTTGTGCCCGGGTTCGCCATTCCAGCCGCTTTACTAACAATCTCCCTACTTGGAGCATCAGCACCTTTAACCTCCTGTTCCGTACAGGTTGCAATTTGTCCTGAGGATGAACGGGTAGACGGGGAACCAGTGAGAGACTAGCTCTTGGTGTTGGGACAGGCACAGGTCACTCTATTTTCCCATCAGGAAGAAGAATTAACCACAGGCTCATCCCCCCCCCGGGAACCAGAACAGGGCCTGAAGCCATCCTGCGCTTTTGCGGCCAGCTCCCAAAAAAGCGAGTAGTAAAATGGAGGTTCAGGGCACTGCAATTCACAAACCTGCAGAGTTATAAATGATAACTCTCGTCCACAAATATATTGAGGGAAGGCAAAGAAGAGGATTTGAAATCAAGGCAGATTTGCAGGAAACAGATTTCAGGAGGTAGATTCGAATCGCCTTTAAAGCACATGAAAAGCGGCAAAACGTTGACAATGATGCCCTTGGCCAAAAAGGGCGTATGCGTTTTTCCTGAATATATTCAGGAAAAAACGCATACGCCCTTTTTGGCCAACCAAGCAACCTGGAAAGGCAAATCAGCGCTACAAAGAAGACTTGCTACCCATTGGTCAAAAGGGCCATGCTGAAAAAAGTCTCAAAACCAGAAATGCAGGACAGGCCATGGAGAAATGGGAGCCTTGCTACACTGATGGGCGGGATGTAAATTTCCAACAGCCACTCTGGAGAAGTGTACGGTGTGTCCTGAAACATCTAAAAAACACAGCTTAGAGAGCATAGGGCACTTCCACTCATGGGGGTATAAATTGGGAAAATGAAAAATCAGCAAGACACAAGCACCCCAAAGTTTAGGGCTGCTCTGTTGACAAGGACCTCCACTTCATTCCACCTTCAATATCCCAGGAAAGAGAAAAATGGATACAGAAGTTGTGGTCCTTATGTACAATGGAATATCACTCAGCCATGAAATCAATGTCATAAGGCTAGTAGCAGCATGATGAGTGGATTTAGGTACGACGATTCTAAGTGAAATAAGTCACACAGAAAAGGACACTTCTCATAAGGTATCACTTATAGAGGGAATGTAAAAGCCGTTACACTTGAACTGAATTACAAAACAGAACAGAGTCACACATGCAGAAAACACACTATGGCTGCTTAACGGGAAAGGGGAGGTGGGGTGATACATAAAACAAGGGTATCAAATTAGCTCAGATACCGTTCCATAAACCCAATATGTAATAGACAAGACCTACTCCTTGCTCAGAGAACTGGACTCAACACGCCCTATTCACCGCAGAAGAATCTATCTGACTAGTAATAATCTTAAAACCTATGTACTGATATCTCTCTGTTAGTGTGTCAAGTGGGTGTAAAGCGGCATAAACACAGCAGTGAAAAGCAGCTAAACCCCATTATGAAAATAAATTACTTTGAAAAACCCATGAAACAACAAAAGTGAAAGAGTTAGAAATTCTTACACAATGCGTTCAGGGGCTGTGATGCAACCTGGAATGACCATATCTAGACCCACTGCTGGATGAGACATAAGGGTGGACACTCTTGGGGCTGAGAGGTTTGGTGAGGTTGGGTGAGCAAACGCAGACCCTTTAAAGTAATACTGCGTGGTACCCATCGCATGGGTCCCAAATCTCCAGGTTCAAGGGCATCTTCCTTCATCGAAAACATGCATGAGAAACCCAGAAGATGGTACACCGTGTGATGGGGAAAGGTTTCTAAAACGCACCTCATTTCTCATCTCCTTGTGCCCGGATTCGCCATTCCAGCTGCTTTACTAGCAATCTCCCTACTTGGAGCATCAACACCTTTAACCTCCTGTTCCGTACAGGTTGCAATTTGTCCTGAGGATGAACGGGAAGACGGGGAACCAACGAGAGACTAGCTCTTGGTGTTGGGACAGGCACAGGTCACTCTATTTTCCCATCAGGAAGAAGAATTAACCACAGGCTCAGCCTGCCCCCTGGAACCAGAACAGGGCCTGAAGCCATCCTGCGCTTTTGCGGCCAGCTCCCAAAAAAGCGAGTTGTAAAATGGAGGTTCAGGGCAGTGCAATTCACAAACCTGCAGAGTTATAAATGATAACTCTCGTCCACAAATATATTGAGGGAAGGCAAAGAAGAGGATTTGAAATCAAGGCAGAATTGCAGGAAACAGATTTCAGGAGGTAGATTCGAATCGCCTTTAAAGCACATGAAAAGCGGCAAAATGTTGACAATGATGCCCTTGGCCAAAAAGGGCGTATGCGTTTTTTCCTGAATATATTCAGGAAAAAACGCATACGCCCTTTTTGGCCAACCAAGCAACCTGGAAAGGCAAATCAGCGCTACAAAGAAGTCTCGCTCCCCATCGGTCAAAAGGGCCATGCTGAAAAAAGTGTCAAAACCAGAAATGCAGGACAGGCCATGGAGAAATGGGAGCCTTGCTACACTGATGGGCGGGATGTAAATTGCCAACAGCCACTCTGGAGAAGTGTACGGTGAGTCCTGAAACATCTAAAAAACACAGCTTAGAGAGCATAGGGCACTTCCACTCATGGGGGTATAAATTGGGAAAATGAAAAATCAGCAAGACACAAGCACCCCAAAGTTGAGGGCTGCTCTGTTGACAAGGACCTCCACTTCATTCCACCTTAAATATCCAAGGAAAGAGAAAAATGGATAAAGAAGTTGTGGTCCTTATGTACAATGGAATATCACTCAGCCATGAAATCAATGTCATAAGGTTAGTAGCAGCATGATGAGTGGATTTAGGTACGACGATTCTAAGTGAAATAAGTCACACAGAAAAGGACACTTCTCATAAGGTATCACTGATAGAGGGAATGTAAAAACCGTTACACTTGAACTGAATTACAAAACAGAACAGAGTCACACATGCAGAAAACACACTATGGCTGCATAACGGGAAAGGTGAGGTGGGGTGATACATAAAACAAGGGTATCAAATTAGCTCAGATACCGTTCCATAAACCCAATATGTAGTAGACAAGACCTACTCCTTGCTCAGAGAAGTGGACTCAACACGCCCTATTCACCGCACAAGAATATATCTGACTAGTAATAATCTTAAAACCTATGTATTGATATCTCTCTTTTAGTGTGTCAAGTGGGTGTAAAGCGGCATAAACACAGCCGTGAAAAGCAGCTAAACCCCATTATGAAAATAAATTACTTTGAAAAACCCATGAAACAACGACAGTGAAAGAGATAGAAATTCTTACACAATGAGTTCAGGGGCTGTGATGCAACCTGGATTGACCATATCTAGACCCACAGCTGGATGAGACATAAGGGTGGACACTCTTGGGGCTGAGAGGTTTGGTGAGGTTGGGTGAGCAAACGCAGACCCTTTAAAGTAATACTGCGTGGTACCCATCGCATGGGTCCCAAATCTCCAGGTTCAAGGGCATCTTCCTACATCGAAAACATGCATGAGAAACCCAGAAGATGGTACACCGTGTGATGGGGAAAGGTTTCTAAAACGCACCTCATTTCTCATCTCCTTGTGCCCGGGTTCGCCATTCCAGCCGCTTTACTAGCAATCTCCCTACTTGGAGCATCAGCACCTTTAACCTCCTGTTCCGTACAGGTTGCAATTTGTCCTGAGGATGAACGGGAAGACGGGGAACCAACGAGAGACTAGCTCTTGGTGTCGGGACAGGCACAGGTCACTCTATTTTCCCATCAGGAAGAAGAATTAACCACAGGCTCAGCCTGCCCCCCGGAACCAGAACAGGGCCTGAAGCCATCCTGCGCTTTTGCGGCCAGCTCCCAAAAAAGCGAGTTGTAAAATGGAGGTTCAGGGCACTGCAATTCACAAACCTGCAGAGTTATAAATGATAACTCTCGTCCACAAATATATTGAGGGAAGGCAAAGAAGAGGATTTGAAATCAAGGCAGAATTGCACGAAACAGATTTCAGGAGGTAGATACGAATCGCCTTTAAAGCACATGAAAAGCGGCAAAACGTTGACAATGATGCCCTTGGCCAAAAAGGGCGTATGCGTTTTTTCCTGAATATATTCAGGAAAAAACGCATACGCCCTTTTTGGCCAACCAAGCAACCTGGAAAGGCAAATCAGCGCTACAGAGAAGTCTCGCTTCCCATCGGTCAAAAGGGCCATGCTGAAAAAAGTGTCAAAACCAGAAATGCAGGACAGGCCATGGAGAAATGGGAGCCTTGCTACACTGATGGGCGGGATGTAAATTGCCAACAGCCACTCTGGAGTAGTGTACGGTGAGTCCTGAAACATCTAAAAAACACAGCTTAGAGAGCATAGGGCACTTCCACTCATGGGGGTATAAATTGGGAAAATGAAAAATCAGCAAGACACAAGCACCCCAAAGTTGAGGGCTGCTCTGTTGACAAGGACCTCCACTTCATTCCACCTTCAATATCCAAGGAAAGAGAAAAATGGATAAAGAAGTTGTGGTCCTTATGTACAATGGAATATCACTCAGCCATGAAATCAATGTCATAAGGATAGTAGCAGCATGATGAGTGGATTTAGGTACGACGATTCTAAGTGAAATAAGTCACACAGAAAAGGACACTTCTCATAAGGTATCACTTTTAGAGGGAATGTAAAAACCGTTACACTTGAACTGAATTACAAAACAGAACAGAGTCACACATGCAGAAAACAGACTATGGCTGCTTAATGGGAAACGTGAGGTGGGGTGATACATAAAACAAGGGTATCAAATTAGCTCAGATACCGTTCCATAAACCCAATATGTAGTAGACAAGACCTACTCCTTGCTCAGAGAACTGGACTCAACACGCCCTATTCACCGCACAAGAATATATCTGACTAGTAATAATCTTAAAACCTATGTACTGATATCTCTCTGTTAGTGTGTCAAGTGGGTGTAAAGCGGCATAAACACAGCCGTGAAAAGCAGCTAAACCCCATTATGAAAATAAATTACTTTGAAAAACCCATGAAACAACGACAGTGAAAGAGAGAGAAATTCTTACACAATGCGTTCAGGGGCTGTGATGCAACCTGGATTGACCATATCTAGACCCACAGCTGGATGAGACATAAGGGTGGACACTCTTGGGGCTGAGAGGTTTGGTGAGGTTGGGTGAGCAAACGCAGACCCTTTAAAGTAATACTTCGTGGTACCCATCGCATGGGTCCCAAATCTCCAGGTTCCAGGGCATCTTCCTACATCGAAAACATGCATGAGAAACCCAGAAGATAGTATACCGTGTGATGGGGAAAGGTTTCTAAAACGCACCTCATTTCTCATCTCCTTGTGCCCGGGTTCGCCATTCCAGCCGCTTTACTAGCAATCTCCCTACTAGGAGCATCAGCACCTTTAACCTCCTGTTCCGTATAGGTTGCAATTTGTCCTGAGGATGAACGGGAAGACGGGGAACCAACGAGAGACTAGCTCTTGGTGTTGGGACAGGCACAGGTCACTCTATTTTCCCATCAGGAAGAAGAATTAACCACAGGCTCAGCCTGCCCCCCGGAACCAGAACAGGGCCTGAAGCCATCCTGCGCTTTTGCGGCCAGCTCCCAAAAAAGCGAGTTGTAAAATGGAGGTTCAGGGCACTGCAATTCACAAACCTGCAGAGTTATAAATGATAACTCTCGTCCACAAATATATTGAGGGAAGGCAAAGAAGAGGATTTGAAATCAAGGCAGAATTGCACGAAACAGATTTCAGGAGGTAGATTCGAATCGCCTTTAAAGCACATGAAAAGCGGCAAAATGTTGACAATGATGCCCTTGGCCAAAAAGGGCGTATGCGTTTTTTCCTGACTATATTCAGGAAAAAACGCATACGCCCTTTTTGGCCAACCAAGCAACCTGGAAAGGCAAATCAGCGCTACAAAGAAGTCTCGCTTCCCATCGGTCAAAAGGGCCATGCTGAAAAATGTGTCAAAACCAGAAATGCAGGACAGGCCATGGAGAAATGAGAGCCTTGCTACACTGATAGGCGGGATGTAAATTGCCAACAGCCACTCTGGAGAAGTGTACGGTGTGTCCTGAAACATCTGAAAAACACAGCTTAGAGAGCATAGGGCACTTCCACTCATGGGGGTATAAATTGGGAAAATGAAAAATCAGCAAGACACAAGCACCCCAAAGTTTAGGGCTGCTCTGTTGACAAGGACCTCCACTTCATTCCACCTTAAATATCCAAGGAAAGAGAAAAATGGATAAAGAAGTTGTGGTCCTTATGTACAATGGAATATCACTCAGCCATGAAATCAATGTCATAAGGTTAGTAGCAGCATGATGAGTGGATTTAGGTACGACGATTCTAAGTGAAATAAGTCACACAGAAAAGGACACTTCTCATAAGGTATCACTTTTAGAGGGAATGTAAAAACCGTTACACTTGAACTGAATTACAAAACAGAACAGAGTCACACATGCAGAAAACAGACTATGGCTGCTTAACGGGAAAGGTGAGGTGGGGTGATACATAAAACAAGGGTATCAAATTAGCTCAGATACCATTCCATAAACCCAATATGTAGTAGACAAGACCTACTCCTTGCTCAGAGAACTGGACTCAACACGCCCTATTCACCGCACAAGAATATATCTGACTAGTAATAATCTTAAAACCTATGTATTGATATCTCTCTGTTAGTGTGTCAAGTAGGTGTAAAGTGGCATAAACACAGCCGTGAAAAGCAGCTAAACCCCATTATGAAAATAAATTACTTTGAAAAACCCATGAAACAACGACAGTGAAAGAGATAGAAATTCTTACACAATGAGTTCAGGGGCTGTGATGAAACCTGGATTGACCATATCTAGACCCACAGCTAGATGAGACATAAGGGTGGACACTCTTGGGGCTGAGAGGATTGGTGAGGTTGGGTGAGCAAACGCAGACCCTTTAAAGTAATACTGCGTGGTACCCATCGCATGGGTCCCAAATCTCCAGGTTCAAGGGCATCTTCCTACATCGAAAACATGCATGAGAAACCCAGAAGATGGTACACCGTGTGATGGGGAAAGGTTTCTAAAACGCACCTCATTTCTCATCTCCTTGTGCCCGGGTTCGCCATTCCAGCCGCTTTACTAGCAATCTCCCTACTTGGAGCATCAGCACCTTTAACCTCCTGTTCCGTACAGGTTGCAATTTGTCCTGAGGATGAACGGGAAGACGGGGAACCAACGAGAGACTAGCTCTTGGTGTCGGGACAGGCACAGGTCACTCTATTTTCCCATCAGGAAGAAGAATTAACCACAGGCTCAGCCTGCCCCCCGGAACCAGAACAGGGCCTGAAGCCATCCTGCGCTTTTGCGGCCAGCTCCCAAAAAAGCGAGTTGTAAAATGGAGGTTCAGGGCACTGCAATTCACAAACCTGCAGAGTTATAAATGATAACTCTCGTCCACAAATATATTGAGGGAAGGCAAAGAAGAGGATTTGAAATCAAGGCAGAATTGCACGAAACAGATTTCAGGAGGTAGATACGAATCGCCTTTAAAGCACATGAAAAGCGGCAAAACGTTGACAATGATGCCCTTGGCCAAAAAGGGCGTATGCGTTTTTTCCTGAATATATTCAGGAAAAAACGCATACGCCCTTTTTGGCCAACCAAGCAACCTGGAAAGGCAAATCAGCGCTACAGAGAAGTCTCGCTTCCCATCGGTCAAAAGGGCCATGCTGAAAAAAGTGTCAAAACCAGAAATGCAGGACAGGCCATGGAGAAATGGGAGCCTTGCTACACTGATGGGCGGGATGTAAATTGCCAACAGCCACTCTGGAGAAGTGTACGGTGAGTCCTGAAACATCTAAAAAACACAGCTTAGAGAGCATAGGGCACTTCCACTCATGGGGGTATAAATTGGGAAAATGAAAAATCAGCAAGACACAAGCACCCCAAAGTTTAGGGCTGCTCTGTTGACAAGGACCTCCACTTCATTCCACCTTAAATATCCAAGGAAAGAGAAAAATGGATAAAGAAGTTGTGGTCCTTATGTACAATGGAATATCACTCAGCCATGAAATCAATGTCATAAGGTTAGTAGCAGCATGATGAGTGGATTTAGGTACGACGATTCTAAGTGAAATAAGTCACACAGAAAAGGACACTTCTCATAAGGTATCACTTTTATAGGGAATGTAAAAACCGTTACACTTGAACTGAATTACAAAACAGAACAGAGTCACACATGCAGAAAACAGACTATGGCTGCTTAACGGGAAAGGTGAGGTGGGGTGATACATAAAACAAGGGTATCAAATTAGCTCAGATACCGTTCCATAAACCCAATATGTAGTAGACAAGACCTACTCCTTGCTCAGAGAACTGGACTCAACACGCCCTATTCACCGCACAAGAATATATCTGACTAGTAATAATCTTAAAACCTATGTATTGATATCTCTCTGTTAGTGTGTCAAGTGGGTGTAAAGCGGCATAAACACAGCCGTTAAAAGCAGCTAAACCCCATTATGAAAATAAATTACTTTGAAAAACCCATGAAACAACGACAGTGAAAGAGAGAGAAATTCTTACACAATGCGTTCAGGGGCTGTGATGCAACCTGGATTGACCATATCTAGACCCACAGCTGGATGAGACATAAGGGTGGACACTCTTGGGGCTGAGAGGTTTGGTGAGGTTGGGTGAGCAAATGCAGACCCTTTAAAGTAATACTGCGTGGTACCCATCGCATGGGTCCCAAATCTCCAGGTTCAAGGGCATCTTCCTACATCGAAAACATGCATGAGAAACCCAGAAGATGGTACACCGTGTGATGGGGAAAGGTTTCTAAAACGCACCTCATTTCTCATCTCCTTGTGCCCGGGTTCGCCATTCCAGCCGCTTTACTAGCAATCTCCCTACTTGGAACATCAGCACCTTTAACCTCCTGTTCCGTACAGGTTGCAATTTGTCCTGAGGATGAACGGGAAGACGGGGAACCAACGAGAGACTAGCTCTTGCTGTCGGGACAGGCACTGGTCACTCTATTTTCCCATCAGGAAGAAGAATTAACCACAGGCTCAGCCTGCCCCCCGGAACCAGAACAGGGCCTGAAGCCATCCTGCGCTTTTGCGGCCAGCTCCCAAAAAAGCGAGTTGTAAAATGGAGGTTCAGGGCACTGCAATTCACAAACCTGCAGAGTTATAAATGATAACTCTCGTCCACAAATATATTGAGGGAAGGCAAAGAAGAGGATTTGAAATCAAGGCAGAATTGCACGAAACAGATTTCAGGAGGTAGATTCGAATCGCCTTTAAAGCACATGAAAAGCGGCAAAATGTTGACAATGATGCCCTTGGCCAAAAAGGGCGTATGCGTTTTTTCCTGACTATATTCAGGAAAAAACGCATACGCCCTTTTTGGCCAACCAAGCAACCTGGAAAGGCAAATCAGCGCTACAAAGAAGTCTCGCTTCCCATCGGTCAAAAGGGCCATGCTGAAAAATGTGTCAAAACCAGAAATGCAGGACAGGCCATGGAGAAATGAGAGCCTTGCTACACTGATAGGCGGGATGTAAATTGCCAACAGCCACTCTGGAGAAGTGTACGGTGTGTCCTGAAACATCTGAAAAACACAGCTTAGAGAGCATAGGGCACTTCCACTCATGGGGGTATAAATTGGGAAAATGAAAAATCAGCAAGACACAAGCACCCCAAAGTTTAGGGCTGCTCTGTTGACAAGGACCTCCACTTCATTCCACCTTAAATATCCAAGGAAAGAGAAAAATGGATAAAGAAGTTGTGGTCCTTATGTACAATGGAATATCACTCAGCCATGAAATCAATGTCATAAGGTTAGTAGCAGCATGATGAGTGGATTTAGGTACGACGATTCTAAGTGAAATAAGTCACACAGAAAAGGACACTTCTCATAAGGTATCACTTTTAGAGGGAATGTAAAAACCGTTACACTTGAACTGAATTACAAAACAGAACAGAGTCACACATGCAGAAAACAGACTATGGCTGCTTAACGGGAAAGGTGAGGTGGGGTGATACATAAAACAAGGGTATCAAATTAGCTCAGATATCATTCCATAAACCCAATATGTAGTAGACAAGACCTACTCCTTGCTCAGAGAACTGGACTCAATACGCCCTATTCACCGCACAAGAATATATCTGACTAGTAATAATCTTAAAACCTATGTATTGATATCTCTCTGTTAGTGTGTCAAGTAGGTGTAAAGCGGCATAAACAGAGCCGTGAAAAGCAGCTAAACCCCATTATGAAAATAAATTACTTTGAAAAACCCATGAAACAACGACAGTGAAAGAGATAGAAATTCTTACACAATGAGTTCAGGGGCTGTGATGAAACCTGGATTGACCATATCTAGACCCACAGCTAGATGAGACATAAGGGTGGACACTCTTGGGGCTGAGAGAATTGGTGAGGTTGGGTGAGCAAACGCAGACCCTTTAAAGTAATACTGCGTGGTACCCATCGCATGGGTCCCAAATCTCCAGGTTCAAGGGCATCTTCCTACATCGAAAACATGCATGAGAAACCCAGAAGATGGTACACCGTGTGATGGGGAAAGGTTTCTAAAACGCACCTCATTTCTCATCTCCTTGTGCCCGGGTTCGCCATTCCAGCCGCTTTACTAGCAATCTCCCTACTTGGAGCACCAGCACCTTTAACCTCCTGTTCCGTACAGGTTGCAATTTGTCCTGAGGATGAACGGGAAGACGGGGAACCAACGAGAGACTAGCTCTTGGTGTCGGGACAGGCACAGGTCACTCTATTTTCCCATCAGGAAGAAGAATTAACCACAGGCTCAGCCTGCCCCCCGGAACCAGAACAGGGCCTGAAGCCATCCTGCGCTTTTGCGGCCAGCTCCCAAAAAAGCGAGTTGTAAAATGGAGGTTCAGGGCACTGCAATTCACAAACCTGCAGAGTTATAAATGATAACTCTCGTCCACAAATATATTGAGGGAAGGCAAAGAAGAGGATTTGAAATCAAGGCAGAATTGCACGAAACAGATTTCAGGAGGTAGATACGAATCGCCTTTAAAGCACATGAAAAGCGGCAAAACGTTGACAATGATGCCCTTGGCCAAAAAGGGCGTATGCGTTTTTTCCTGAATATATTCAGGAAAAAACGCATACGCCCTTTTTGGCCAACCAAGCAACCTGGAAAGGCAAATCAGCGCTACAGAGAAGTCTCGCTTCCCATCGGTCAAAAGGGCCATGCTGAAAAAAGTGTCAAAACCAGAAATGCAGGACAGGCCATGGAGAAATGGGAGCCTTGCTACACTGATGGGCGGGATGTAAATTGCCAACAGCCACTCTGGAGAAGTGTACGGTGAGTCCTGAAACATCTAAAAAACACAGCTTAGAGAGCATAGGGCACTTCCACTCATGGGGGTATAAATTGGGAAAATGAAAAATCAGCAAGACACAAGCACCCCAAAGTTTAGGGCTGCTCTGTTGACAAGGACCTCCACTTCATTCCACCTTAAATATCCAAGGAAAGAGAAAAATGGATAAAGAAGTTGTGGTCCTTATGTACAATGGAATATCACTCAGCCATGAAATCAATGTCATAAGGTTAGTAGCAGCATGATGAGTGGATTTAGGTACGACGATTCTAAGTGAAATAAGTCACACAGAAAAGGACACTTCTCATAAGGTATCACTTTTAGAGGGAATGTAAAAACCGTTACACTTGAACTGAATTACAAAACAGAACAGAGTCACACATGCAGAAAACACACTATGGCTGCTTAACGGGAAAGGTGAGGTGGGGTGATACATAAAACAAGGGTTTCAAATTAGCTCAGATACCGTTCCATAAACCCAATATGTAATAGACAAGACCTACTCCTTGCTCAGAGAACTGGACTCAACACGCCCTATTCACCGCACAAGAATATATCTGACTAGTAATAATCTTAAAACCTATGTACTGATATCTCTCTGTTAGTGTGTCAAGTGGGTGTAAAGCGGCATAAACACAGCCGTGAAAAGCAGCTAAACCCCATTATAAAAATAAATTACTTTGAAACACCCATGAAACAAAGACAGTGAAAGAGATAGAAATTCTTACACAATGAGTTCAGGGGCTGTGATGCAACCTGGATTGACCATATCTAGACCCACAGCTGGATGAGACATAAGGGTGGACACTCTTGGGGCTGAGAGGTTTGGTGAGGTTGGGTGAGCAAACGCAGACCCTTTAAAGTAATACTGCGTGGTACCCATCGCATGGGTCCCAAATCTCCAGGTTCAAGGGCATCTTCCTACATCGAAAACATGCATGAGAAACCCAGAAGATGGTACACCGTGTGATGGGGAAAGGTTTCTAAAACGCACCTCATTTCTCATCTCCTTGTGCCCGGGTTCGCCATTCCAGCCGCTTTACTAGCAATCTCCCTACTTGGAGCACCAGCACCTTTAACCTCCTGTTCCGTACAGGTTGCAATTTGTCCTGAGGATGAACGGGAAGACGGGGAACCAACGAGAGACTAGCTCTTGGTGTCGGGACAGGCACAGGTCACTCTATTTTCCCATCAGGAAGAAGAATTAACCACAGGCTCAGCCTGCCCCCCGGAACCAGAACAGGGCCTGAAGCCATCCTGCGCTTTTGCGGCCAGCTCCCAAAAAAGCGAGTTGCAAAATGGAGGTTCAGGGCACTGCAATTCACAAACCTGCAGAGTTATAAATGATAACTCTCGTCCACAAATATATTGAGGGAAGGCAAAGAAGAGGATTTGAAATCAAGGCAGAATTGCACGAAACAGATTTCAGGAGGTAGATACGAATCGCCTTTAAAGCACATGAAAAGCGGCAAAACGTTGACAATGATGCCCTTGGCCAAAAAGGGCGTATGCGTTTTTTCCTGAATATATTCAGGAAAAAACGCATACGCCCTTTTTGGCCAACCAAGCAACCTGGAAAGGCAAATCAGCGCTACAGAGAAGTCTCGTTTCCCATCGGTCAAAAGGGCCATGCTGAAAAAATTGTCAAAACCAGAAATGCAGGACAGGCCATGGAGAAATGGGAGCCTTGCTACACTGATGGGCGGGATGTAAATTGCCAACAGCCACTCTGGAGAAGTGTACGGTGAGTCCTGAAACATCTAAAAAACACAGCTTAGAGAGCATAGGGCACTTCCACTCATGGGGGTATAAATTGGGAAAATGAAAAATCAGCAAGACACAAGCACCCCAAAGTTTAGGGCTGCTCTGTTGACAAGGACCTCCACTTCATTCCACCTTAAATATCCAAGGAAAGAGAAAAATGGATAAAGAAGTTGTGGTCCTTATGTACAATGGAATATCACTCAGCCATGAAATCAATGTCATAAGGTTAGTAGCAGCATGATGAGTGGATTTAGGTACGACGATTCTAAGTGAAATAAGTCACACAGAAAAGGACACTTCTCATAAGGTATCACTTTTAGAGGGAATGTAAAAACCGTTACACTTGAACTGAATTACAAAACAGAACAGAGTCACACATGCAGAAAACAGACTATGGCTGCTTAACGGGAAAGGTGAGGTGGGGTGATACATAAAACAAGGGTATCAAATTAGCTCAGATACCGTTCCATAAACCCAATATGTAGTAGACAAGACCTACTCCTTGCTCAGAGAACTGGACTCAACACGCCCTATTCACCGCACAAGAATATATCTGACTAGTAATAATCTTAAAACCTATGTATTGATATCTCTCTGTTAGTGTGTCAAGTAGGGGTAAAGCGGCATAAACACAGCCGTGAAAAGCAGCTAAACCCCATTATGAAAATAAATTACTTTGAAAAACCCATGAAACAACGAGAGTGAAAGAGAGAGAAATTCTTACACAATGCGTTCAGGGGCTGTGATGCAACCTGGATTGACCATATCTAGACCCACAGCTGGATGACACATAAGGGTGGACACTCTTGGGGCTGAGAGGTTTGGTGAGGTTGGGTGAGCAAATGCAGACCCTTTAAAGTAATACTGCGTGGTACCCATCGCATGGGTCCCAAATCTCCAGGTTCAAGGGCATCTTCCTACATCGAAAACATGCATGAGAAACCCAGAAGATGGTACACCATGTGATGGGGAAAGGTTTCTAAAACGCACCTCATTTCTCATCTCCTTGTGCCCGGGTTCGCCATTCCAGCCGCTTTACTAGCAATCTCCCTACTTGGAACATCAGCACCTTTAACCTCCTGTTCCGTACAGGTTGCAATTTGTCCTGAGGATGAACGGGAAGACGGGGAACCAACGAGAGACTAGCTCTTGCTGTCGGGACAGGCACTGGTCACTCTATTTTCCCATCAGGAAGAAGAATTAACCACAGGCTCAGCCTGCCCCCCGGAACCAGAACAGGGCCTGAAGCCATACTGCACTTTTGCGGCCAGCTCCCAAAAAAGCGAGTTGTAAAATGGAGGTTCAGGGCACTGCAATTCACAAACCTGCAGAGTTATAAATGATAACTCTCGTCCACAAATATATTGAGGGAAGGCAAAGAAGAGGATTTGAAATCAAGGCAGAATTGCACGAAACAGATTTCAGGAGGTAGATTCGAATCGCCTTTAAAGCACATGAAAAGCGGCAAAACGTTGACAATGATGCCCTTGGCCAAAAAGGGCGTATGCGTTTTTTCCTGAATATATTCAGGAAAAAACGCATACGCCCTTTTTGGCCAACCAAGCAACCTGGAAAGGCAAATCAGCGCTACAGAGAAGTCTCGCTTCCCATCCGTCAAAAGGGCCATGCTGAAAAAAGTGTCAAAACCAGAAATGCAGGAAAGGCCATGGAGAAATGGGAGCCTTGCTACACTGATGGGCGGGATGTAAATTGCCAACAGCCACTCTGGAGAAGTGTACGGTGTGTCCTGAAACATCTGAAAAACACAGCTTAGAGAGCATAGGGCACTTCCACTCATGGGGGTATAAATTGGGAAAATGAAAAATCAGCAAGACACAAGCACCCAAAGTTGAGGGCTGCTCTGTTGACAAGGACCTCCACTTCATTCCACCTTAAATATCCCAGGAAAGAGAAAAATGGATAATAAAGTTGTGGTCTTTATGTACAATGGAATATCACTCAGCCATGAAATCAATGTCATACGGTTAGTAGCAGCATGATGAGTGGATTTAGGTACGACGATTCTAAGTGAAATAAGTCACACAGAAAAGGACACTTCTCATAAGGTATCACTGATAGAGGGAATGTAAAAACCGTTACACTTGCACTGAATTACAAAACAGAACAGAGTCACACATGCAGAAAACACACTATGGCTGCTTAACGGGAAAGGTGAGGTGGGGTGATACATAAAACAAGGGTTTCAAATTAGCTCAGATACCGTTCCATAAACCCAATATGTAATAGACAAGACCTACTCCTTGCTCAGAGAACTGGACTCAACACGCCCTATTCACCGCACAAGAATATATCTGACTAGTAATAATCTTAAAACCTATGTACTGATATCTCTCTGTTAGTGTGTCAAGTGGGTGTAAAGCGGCATAAACACAGCAGTGAAAAGCAGCTAAACCCCATTATAAAAATAAATTACTTTGAAACACCCATGAAACAAAGACAGTGAAAGAGATAGAAATTCTTACACAATGAGTTCAGGGGCTGTGATGCAACCTGGATTGACCATATCTAGACCCACAGCTGGATGAGACATAAGGGTGGACACTCTTGGGGCTGAGAGGTTTGGTGAGGTTGGGTGAGCAAACGCAGACCCTTTAAAGTAATACTGCGTGGTACCCATCGCATGGGTCCCAAATCTCCAGGTTCAAGGGCATCTTCCTACATCGAAAACATGCATGAGAAACCCAGAAGATGGTACACCGTGTGATGGGGAAAGGTTTCTAAAACGCACCTCATTTCTCATCTCCTTGTGCCCGGGTTCGCCATTCCAGCCGCTTTACTAGCAATCTCCCTACTTGGAGCATCAGCACCTTTAACCTCCTGTTCCGTACAGGTTGCAATTTGTCCTGAGGATGAACGGGAAGACGGGGAACCAACGAGAGACTAGCTCTTGGTGTCGGGACAGGCACAGGTCACTCTATTTTCCCATCAGGAAGAAGAATTAACCACAGGCTCAGCCTGCCCCCCGGAACCAGAACAGGGCCTGAAGCCATCCTGCGCTTTTGCGGCCAGCTCCCAAAAAAGCGAGTTGTAAAATGGAGGTTCAGGGCACTGCAATTCACAAACCTGCAGAGTTATAAATGATAACTCTCGTCCACAAATATATTGAGGGAAGGCAAAGAAGAGGATTTGAAATCAAGGCAGAATTGCACGAAACAGATTTCAGGAGGTAGATACGAATCGCCTTTAAAGCACATGAAAAGCGGCAAAACGTTGACAATGATGCCCTTGGCCAAAAAGGGCGTATGCGTTTTTTCCTGAATATATTCAGGAAAAAACGCATACGCCCTTTTTGGCCAACCAAGCAACCTGGAAAGGCAAATCAGCGCTACAGAGAAGTCTCGCTTCCCATTGGTCAAAAGGGCCATGCTGAAAAAAGTGTCAAAACCAGAAATGCAGGACAGGCCATGGAGAAATGGGAGCCTTGCTACACTGATGGGCGGGATGTAAATTGCCAACAGCCACTCTGGAGAAGTGTACGGTGAGTCCTGAAACATCTAAAAAACACAGCTAAGAGAGCATAGGGCACTTCCACTCATGGGGGTATAAATTGGGAAAATGAAAAATCAGCAAGACACAAGCACCCCAAAGTTTAGGGCTGCTCTGTTGACAAGGACCTCCACTTCATTCCACCTTAAATATCCAAGGAAAGAGAAAAATGGATAAAGAAGTTGTGGTCCTTATGTACAATGGAATATCACTCAGCCATGAAATCAATGTCATAAGGTTAGTAGCAGCATGATGAGTGGATTTAGGTACGACGATTCTAAGTGAAATAAGTCACACAGAAAAGGACACTTCTCATAAGGTATCACTTTTAGAGGGAATGTAAAAACCGTTACACTTGAACTGAATTACAAAACAGAACAGAGTCACACATGCAGAAAACAGACTATGGCTGCTTAACGGGAAAGGTGAGGTGGGGTGATACATAAAACAAGGGTATCAAATTAGCTCAGATACCGTTCCATAAACCCAATATGTAGTAGACAAGACCTACTCCTTGCTCAGAGAACTGGACTCAACACGCCCTATTCACCGCACAAGAATATATCTGACTAGTAATAATCTTAAAACCTATGTATTGATATCTCTCTGCTAGTGTGTCAAGTGGGTGTAAAGCGGCATAAACACAGCAGTGAAAAGCAGCTAAACCCCATTATGAAAATAAATTACTTTGAAAAACCCATGAAACAACGACAGTGAAAGAGAGAGAAATTCTTACACAATGCGTTCAGGGGCTGTGATGCAACCTGGATTGACCATATCTAGACCCACAGCTGGATGAGACATAAGGGTGGACACTCTTGGGGCTGAGAGGTTTGGTGAGGTTGGGTGAGCAAACGCAGACCCTTTAAAGTAATACTTCGTGGTACCTATCGCATGGGTCCCAAATCTCCAGCTTCCAGGGCATCTTCCTACATCGAAAACATGCATGAGAAACCCAGAAGATGGTACACCATGTGATGGGGAAAGGTTTCTAAAACGCACCTCATTTCTCATCTCCTTGTGCCCGGGTTCGCCATTCCAGCCGCTTTACTAGCAATCTCCCTACTTGGAGCATCAGCACCTTTAACCTCCTGTTCCGTACAGGTTGCAATTTGTCCTGAGGATGAACGGGAAGACGGGGAACCAACGAGAGACTAGCTCTTGGTGTTGGGACAGGCACAGGTCACTCTATTTTCCCATCAGGAAGAAGAATTAACCACAGGCTCAGCCTGCCCCCCGGAACCAGAACAGGGCCTGAAGACATCCTGCGCTTTTGCGGCCAGCTCCCAAAAAGGCGAGTTGTAAAATGGAGGTTCAGGGCACTGCAATTCACAAACCTGCAGAGTTATAAATGATAACTCTCATCCACAAATATATTGAAGGAAGGCAAAGAAGAGGATTTGAAATCAAGGCAGAATTGCACGAAACAGATTTCAGGAGGTAGATTCGAATCGCCTTTAAAGCACATGAAAAGCGGCAAAATGTTGACAATGATGCCCTTGGCCAAAAAGGGCGTATGCGTTTTTTCCTGAATATATTCAGGAAAAAACGCATACGCCCTTTTTGGCCAACCAAGCAACCTGGAAAGGCAAATCAGCGCTACAAAGAAGTCTCGCTTCCCATCGGTCAAAAGGGCCATGCTGAAAAAAGTGTCAAAACCAGAAATGCAGGACATGCCATGGAGAAATGAGAGCCTTGCTACACTGATGGGCGGGATGTAAATTGCCAACAGCCACTCTGGAGAAGTGTACGGTGAGTCCTGAAACATCTAAAAAACACAGCTTAGAGAGCATAGGGCACTTCCACTCATGGGGGTATAAATTGGGAAAATTAAAAATCAGCAAAACACAAGCACCCCAAAGTTTAGGGCTGCTCTGTTGACAAGGACCTCCACTTCATTCCACCTTAAATATCCCAGGAAAGAGAAAAATGGATAAAGAAGTTGTGGTCCTTATGTACAATGGAATATCACTCAGCCATGAAATCAATGTCATAAGGTTAGTAGCAGCATGATGAGTGGATTTAGGTACGACGATTCTAAGTGAAATAAGTCACACAGAAAAGGACACTTCTCATAAGGTATCACTGATAGAGGGAATGTAAAAACCGTTACACTTGAACTGAATTACAAAACAGAACAGAGTCACACATGCAGAAAACAGAGTATGGCTGCTTAACGGGAAAGGTGAGGTGGGGTGATACATAAAACAAGGGTATCAAATTAGCTCAGATACCGTTCCATAAACCCAATATGTAATAGACAAGACCTACTCCTTGCTCAGAGAACTGGACTCAACACGCCCTATTCACCGCACAAGAATATATCTGACTAGTAATAATCTTAAAACCTATGTATTGATATCTCTCTGTTAGTGTGTCAAGTGGGTGTAAAGCGGCATAAACACAGCAGTGAAAAGCAGCTAAACCCCATTATGAAAATAAATTACTTTGAAAAACCCATGAAACAACGACAGTGAAAGAGAGAGAAATTCTTACACAATGCGTTCAGGGGCTGTGATGCAACCTGGATTGACCATATCTAGACCCACAGCTGGATGAGACATAAGGGTGGACACTCTTGGGGCTGAGAGGTTTGGTGAGGTTGGGTGAGCAAACGCAGACCCTTTAAAGTAATACTGCGTGGTACCTATCGAATGGGTCCCAAATCTCCAGCTTCAAGGGCATCTTCCTACATCGAAAACATGCATGAGAAACCCAGAAGATAGTACACCGTGTGATGGGGAAAGGTTTCTAAAACGCACCTCATTTCTCATCTCCTTGTGCCCGGGTTCGCCATTCCAGCCGCTTTACTAGCAATCTCCCTACTTGGAAAATCAGCACCTTTAACCTCCTGTTCCGTACAGGTTGCAATTTGTCCTGAGGATGAACCGGAAGACGGGGAACCAACGAGAGACTAGCTCTTGGTGTTGGGACAGGCACAGGTCACTCTATTTTCCCATCAGGAAGAAGAATTAACCACAGGCTCAGCCTGCCCCCCGGAACCAGAACAGGGCCTGAAGCCATCCTGCGCTTTTGCGGCCAGCTCCCAAAAAAGCGAGTTGTAAAATGGAGGTCCAGGGCACTGCAATTCACAAACCTGCAGAGTTATAAATAATAACTCTCGTCCACAAATATATTGAGGGAAGGCAAAGAAGAGGATTTGAAATCAAGGCAGAATTGCAGGAAACAGATTTCAGGAGGTAGATTCGAATCGCCTTTAAAGCACATGAAAAGCGGCAAAATGTTGACAATGATGCCCTTGGCCAAAAAGGGCGTATGCGTTTTTTCCTGAATATATTCAGGAAAAAACGCATACGCCCTTTTTGGCCAACCAAGCAACCTGGAAAGGCAAATCAGCGCTACAAAGAAGTCTCGCTTCCCATCGGTCAAAAGGGCCATGCTGAAAAAAGTGTCAAAACCAGAAATGCAGGACAGGCCATGGAGAAATGGGAGCCTTGCTACACTGATAGGCGGGATGTAAATTGCCAACAGCCACTCTGGAGAAGTGTACGGTGTGTCCTGAAACATCTGAAAAACACAGCTTAGAGAGCATAGGGCACTTCCACTCATGGGGGTATAAATTGGGAAAATGAAAAATCAGCAAGACACAAGCACCCCAAAGTTGAGGGCTGCTCTGTTGACAAGGACCTCCACTTCATTCCACCTTAAATATCCAAGGAAAGAGAAAAATGGATAAAGAAGTTGTGGTCCTTATGTACAATGGAATATCACTCAGCCATGAAATCAATGTCATAAGGTTAGTAGCAGCATGATGAGTGGATTTAGGTACGACGATTCTAAGTGAAATAAGTCACACAGAAAAGGACACTTCTCATACGGTATCACTTTTAGAGGGAATGTAAAAACCGTTACACTTGAACTGAATTACAAAACAGAACAGAGTCACACATGCAGAAAACAGACTATGGCTGCTTAACGGGAAAGGTGAGGTGGGGTGATACATAAAACAAGGGTATCAAATTAGCTCAGATACTGTTCCATAAACCCAATATGTAGTAGACAAGACCTACTCCTTGCTCAGAGAACTGGACTCAACACGCCCTATTCACCGCACAAGAATATATCTGACTAGTAATAATCTTAAAACCTATGTATTGATATCTCTCTGTTAGTGTGTCAAGTGGGTGTGAAGCGCCATAAACACAGCCGTGAAAAGCAGCTAAACCCCATTATGAAAATAAATTACTTTGAAAAACCCATGAAACAACGACAGTGAAAGAGATAGAAATTCTTACACAATGAGTTCAGGGGCTGTGATGCAACCTGGATTGACCATATCTAGACCCACAGCTGGATGAGACATAAGGGTGGACACTCTTGGGGCTGAGAGGTTTGGTGAGGTTGGGTGAGCAAACGCAGACCCTTTAAAGTAATACTGCGTGGTACCCATCGCATGGGTCCCAAATCTCCAGGTTCAAGGGCATCTTCCTACATCAAAAACATGCATGAGAAACCCAGAAGATGGTACACCGTGTGATGGGGAAAGGTTTCTAAAACGCACCTCATTTCTCATCTCCTTGTGCCCGGGTTCGCCATTCCAGCCACTTTACTAGCAATCTCCCTACTTGGAACATCAGCACCTTTAACCTCCTGTTCCGTACAGGTTGCAATTTGTCCTGAGGATGAACGGGAAGACGGGGAACCAACGAGAGACTAGCTCTTGGTGTCGGGACAGGCACAGGTCACTCTATTTTCCCATCAGGAAGAAGAATTAACCACAGGCTCAGCCTGCCCCCCGGAACCAGAACAGGGCCTGAAGCCATCCTGCGCTTTTGCGGCCAGCTCCCAAAAAAGCGAGTTGTAAAATGGAGGTTCAGGGCACTGCAATTCACAAACCTGCAGAGTTATAAATGATAACTCTCGTCCACAAATATATTGAGGGAAGGCAAAGAAGAGGATTTGAAATCAAGGCAGAATTGCACGAAACAGATTTCAGGAGGTAGATTCGAATCGCCTTTAAAGCACATGAAAAGCGGCAAAATGTTGACAATGATGCCCTTGGCCAAAAAGGGCGTATGCGTTTTTTCCTGACTATATTCAGGAAAAAACGCATACGCCCTTTTTGGCCAACCAAGCAACCTGGAAAGGCAAATCAGCGCTACAAAGAAGTCTCGCTTCCCATCGGTCAAAAGGGCCATGCTGAAAAATGTGTCAAAACCAGAAATGCAGGACAGGCCATGGAGAAATGAGAGCCTTGCTACACTGATAGGCGGGATGTAAATTGCCAACAGCCACTCCGGAGAAGTGTACGGTGTGTCCTGAAACATCTGAAAAACACAGCTTAGAGAGCATAGGGCACTTCCACTCATGGGGGTATAAATTGGGAAAATGAAAAATCAGCAAGACACAAGCACCCCAAAGTTGAGGGCTGTTCTGTTGACAAGGACCTCCACTTCATTCCACCTTAAATATCCCAGGAAAGAGAAAAATGGATAAAGAAGTTGTGGTCCTTATGTACAATGGAATATCACTCAGCCATGAAATCAATGTCATAAGGTTAGTAGCAGCATGATGAGTGGATTTAAGTACGACGATTCTAAGTGAAATAAGTCACACAGAAAAGGACACTTCTCATAAGGTATCACTTTTAGAGGGAATGTAAAAACCGTTACACTTGAACTGAATTACAAAACAGAACAGAGTCACACATGCAGAAAACAGACTATGGCTGCTTAACGGGAAAGGTGAGGTGGGGTGATACATAAAACAAGGGTATCAAATTAGCTCAGATATCATTCCATAAACCCAATATGTAGTAGACAAGACCTACTCCTTCCTCAGAGAACTGGACTCAACACGCCCTATTCACCGCACAAGAATATATCTGACTAGTAATAATCTTAAAACCTATGTATTGATATCTCTCTGTTAGTGTGTCAAGTGGGTGTAAAGCGGCATAAACACAGCCGTGAAAAGCAGCTAAACCCCATTATGAAAATAAATTACTTTGAAAAACCCATGAAACAACGACAGTGAAAGAGATAGAAATTCTTACACAATGAGTTCAGGGGCTGTGATGAAACCTGGATTGACCATATCTAGACCCACAGCTAGATGAGACATAAGGGTGGACACTCTTGGGGCTGAGAGGATTGGTGAAGTTGGGTGAGCAAACGCAGACCCTTTAAAGTAATACTGCGTGGTACCCATCGCATGGGTCCCAAATCTCCAGGTTCAAGGGCATCTTCCTACATCGAAAACATGCATGAGAAACCCAGAAGATGGTACACCGTGTGATGGGGAAAGGTTTCTAAAACGCACCTCATTTCTCATCTCCTTGTGCCCGGGTTCGCCATTCCAGCCGCTTTACTAGCAATCTCCCTATTGGAGCATCAGCACCTTTAACCTCCTGTTCCGTACAGGTTGCAATTTGTCCTGAGGATGAACGGGACGACGGGGAACCAACGAGAGACTAGCTCTTGGTGTCGGGACAGGCACAGGTCACTCTATTTTCCCATCAGGAAGAAGAATTAACCACAGGCTCAGCCTGCCCCCCGGAACCAGAACAGGGCCTGAAGCCATCCTGCGCTTTTGCGGCCAGCTCCCAAAAAAGCGAGTTGTAAAATGGAGGTTCAGGGCACTGCAATTCACAAACCTGCAGAGTTATAAATGATAACTCTCGTCCACAAATATATTGAGGGAAGGCAAAGAAGAGGATTTGAAATCAAGGCAGAATTGCACGAAACAGATTTCAGGAGGTAGATACGAATCGCCTTTAAAGCACATGAAAAGCGGCAAAACGTTGACAATGATGCCCTTGGCCAAAAAGGGCGTATGCGTTTTTTCCTGAATATATTCAGGAAAAAACGCATACGCCCTTTTTGGCCAACCAAGCAACCTGGAAAGGCAAATCAGCGCTACAGAGAAGTCTCGCTTCCCATCGGTCAAAAGGGCCATGCTGAAAAAAGTGTCAAAACCAGAAATGCAGGACAGGCCATGGAGAAATGGGAGCCTTGCTACACTGATGGGCGGGATGTAAATTGCCAACAGCCACTCTGGAGAAGTGTACGGTGAGTCCTGAAACATCTAAAAAACACAGCTTAGAGAGCATAGGGCACTTCCACTCATGGGGGTATAAATTGGGAAAATGAAAAATCAGCAAGACACAAGCACAACAAAGTTGAGGGCTGCTCTGTTGACAAGGACCTCCACTTCATTCCACCTTCAATATCCCAGGAAAGAGAAAAATGGATAAAGAAGTTGTGGTCCTTATGTACAATGGAATATCACTCAGCCATGAAATCAATGTCATAAGGTTAGTAGCAGCATGATGAGTGGATTTAGGTACGACGATTCTAAGTGAAATAAGTCACACAGAAAAGGACACTTCTCATAAGGTATCACTTTTAGAGGGAATGTAAAAACCGTTACACTTGAACTGAATTACAAAACAGAACAGAGTCACACATGCAGAAAACAGACTATGGCTGCTTAACGGGAAAGGTGAGGTGGGGTGATACATAAAACAAGGGTATCAAATTAGCTCAGATACCGTTCCATAAACCCAATATGTAGTAGACAAGACCTACTCCTTGCTCAGAGAACTGGACTCAACACGCCCTATTCACCGCACAAGAATATATCTGACTAGTAATAATCTTAAAACCTATGTATTGATATCTCTCTGTTAGTGTGTCAAGTAGGTGTAAAGCGGCATAAACACAGCCGTGAAAAGCAGCTAAACCCCATTATGAAAATAAATTACTTTGAAAAACCCATGAAACAACGACAGTGAAAGAGAGAGAAATTCTTACACAATGCGTTCAGGGGCTGTGATGCAACCTGGATTGACCATATCTAGACCCACAGCTGGATGAGACATAAGGGTGGACACTCTTGGGGCTGAGAGGTTTGGTGAGGTTGGGTGAGCAAATGCAGACCCTTTAAAGTTATACTGCGTGGTACCCATCGCATGGGTCCCAAATCTCCAGGTTCAAGGGCATCTTCCTACATCGAAAACATGCATGAGAAACCCAGAAGATGGTACACCGTGTGATGGGGAAAGGTTTCTAAAACACACCTCATTTCTCATCTCCTTGTGCCCGGGTTCGCCATTCCAGCCGCTTTACTAGCAATCTCCCTACTTGGAACATCAGCACCTTTAACCTCCTGTTCCGTACAGGTTGCAATTTGTCCTGAGGATGAACGGGAAGACGGGGAACCAACGAGAGACTAGCTCTTGCTGTCGGGACAGGCACTGGTCACTCTATTTTCCCATCAGGAAGAAGAATTAACCACAGGCTCAGCCTGCCCCCCGGAACCAGAACAGGGCCTGAAGCCATCCTGCGCTTTTGCGGCCAGCTCCCAAAAAAGCGAGTTGTAAAATGGAGGTTCAGGGCACTGCAATTCACAAACCTGCAGAGTTATAAATGATAACTCTCGTCCACAAATATATTGAGGGAAGGCAAAGAAGAGGATTTGAAATCAAGGCAGAATTGCACGAAACAGATTTCAGGAGGTAGATTCGAATCGCCTTTAAAGCACATGAAAAGCGGCAAAATGTTGACAATGATGCCCTTGGCCAAAAAGGGCGTATGCGTTTTTTCCTGACTATATTCAGGAAAAAACGCATACGCCCTTTTTGGCCAACCAAGCAACCTGGAAAGGCAAATCAGCGCTACAAAGAAGTCTCGCTTCCCATCGGTCAAAAGGGCCATGCTGAAAAATGTGTCAAAACCAGAAATGCAGGACAGGCCATGGAGAAATGAGAGCCTTGCTACACTGATAGGCGGGATGTAAATTGCCAACAGCCACTCCGGAGAAGTGTACGGTGTGTCCTGAAACATCTGAAAAACACAGCTTAGAGAGCATAGGGCACTTCCACTCATGGGGGTATAAATTGGGAAAATGAAAAATCAGCAAGACACAAGCACCCCAAAGTTGAGGGCTGCTCTGTTGACAAGGACCTCCACTTCATTCCACCTTCAATATCCCAGGAAAGAGAAAAATGGGTAAAGAAGTTGTGGTCCTTATGTACAATGGAATATCACTCAGCCATGAAATCAATGTCATAAGGTTAGTAGCAGCATGATGAGTGGATTTAAGTACGACGATTCTAAGTGAAATAAGTCACACAGAAAAGGACACTTCTCATAAGGTATCACTTTTAGAGGGAATGTAAAAACCGTTACACTTGAACTGAATTACAAAACAGAACAGAGTCACACATGCAGAAAACAGACTATGGCTGCTTAACGGGAAAGGTGAGGTGGGGTGATACATAAAACAAGGGTATCAAATTAGCTCAGATATCATTCCATAAACCCAATATGTAGTAGACAAGACCTACTCCTTGCTCAGAGAACTGGACTCAACACGCCCTATTCACCGCACAAGAATATATCTGACTAGTAATAATCTTAAAACCTATGTATTGATATCTCTCTGTTAGTGTGTCAAGTGGGTGTAAAGCGGCATAAACACAGCCGTGAAAAGCAGCTAAACCCCATTATGAAAATAAATTACTTTGAAAAACCCATGAAACAACGACAGTGAAAGAGATAGAAATTCTTACACAATGAGTTCAGGGGCTGTGATGAAACCTGGATTGACCATATCTAGACCCACAGCTAGATGAGACATAAGGGTGGACACTCTTGGGGCTGAGAGGATTGGTGAAGTTGGGTGAGCAAACGCAGACCCTTTAAAGTAATACTGCGTGGTACCCATCGCATGGGTCCCAAATCTCCAGGTTCAAGGGCATCTTCCTACATCGAAAACATGCATGAGAAACCCAGAAGATGGTACACCGTGTGATGGGGAAAGGTTTCTAAAACGCACCTCATTTCTCATCTCCTTGTGCCCGGGTTCGCCATTCCAGCCGCTTTACTAGCAATCTCCCTATTGGAGCATCAGCACCTTTAACCTCCTGTTCCGTACAGGTTGCAATTTGTCCTGAGGATGAACGGGACGACGGGGAACCAACGAGAGACTAGCTCTTGGTGTCGGGACAGGCACAGGTCACTCTATTTTCCCATCAGGAAGAAGAATTAACCACAGGCTCAGCCTGCCCCCCGGAACCAGAACAGGGCCTGAAGCCATCCTGCGCTTTTGCGGCCAGCTCCCAAAAAAGCGAGTTGTAAAATGGAGGTTCAGGGCACTGCAATTCACAAACCTGCAGAGTTATAAATGATAACTCTCGTCCACAAATATATTGAGGGAAGGCAAAGAAGAGGATTTGAAATCAAGGCAGAATTGCACGAAACAGATTTCAGGAGGTAGATACGAATCGCCTTTAAAGCACATGAAAAGCGGCAAAACGTTGACAATGATGCCCTTGGCCAAAAAGGGCGTATGCGTTTTTTCCTGAATATATTCAGGAAAAAACGCATACGCCCTTTTTGGCCAACCAAGCAACCTGGAAAGGCAAATCAGCGCTACAGAGAAGTCTCGCTTCCCATCGGTCAAAAGGGCCATGCTGAAAAAAGTGTCAAAACCAGAAATGCAGGACAGGCCATGGAGAAATGGGAGCCTTGCTACACTGATGGGCGGGATGTAAATTGCCAACAGCCACTCTGGAGAAGTGTACGGTGAGTCCTGAAACATCTAAAAAACACAGCTTAGAGAGCATAGGGCACTTCCACTCATGGGGGTATAAATTGGGAAAATGAAAAATCAGCAAGACACAAGCACAACAAAGTTGAGGGCTGCTCTGTTGACAAGGACCTCCACTTCATTCCACCTTAAATATCCAAGGAAAGAGAAAAATGGATAAAGAAGTTGTGGTCCTTATGTACAATGGAATATCACTCAGCCATGAAATCAATGTCATAAGGTTAGTAGCAGCATGATGAGTGGATTTAGGTACGACGATTCTAAGTGAAATAAGTCACACAGAAAAGGACACTTCTCATAAGGTATCACTTTTAGAGGGAATGTAAAAACCGTTACACTTGAACTGAATTACAAAACAGAACAGAGTCACACATGCAGAAAACAGACTATGGCTGCTTAACGGGAAAGGTGAGGTGGGGTGATACATAAAACAAGGGTATCAAATTAGCTCAGATACCGTTCCATAAACCCAATATGTAGTAGACAAGACCTACTCCTTGCTCAGAGAACTGGACTCAACACGCCCTATTCACCGCACAAGAATATATCTGACTAGTAATAATCTTAAAACCTATGTATTGATATCTCTCTGTTAGTGTGTCAAGTAGGTGTAAAGCGGCATAAACACAGCCGTGAAAAGCAGCTAAACCCCATTATGAAAATAAATTACTTTGAAAAACCCATGAAACAACGACAGTGAAAGAGAGAGAAATTCTTACACAATGCGTTCAGGGGCTGTGATGCAACCTGGATTGACCATATCTAGACCCACAGCTGGATGAGACATAAGGGTGGACACTCTTGGGGCTGAGAGGTTTGGTGAGGTTGGGTGAGCAAATGCAGACCCTTTAAAGTAATACTGCGTGGTACCCATCGCATGGGTCCCAAATCTCCAGGTTCAAGGGCATCTTCCTACATCGAAAACATGCATGAGAAACCCAGAAGATGGTACACCGTGTGATGGGGAAAGGTTTCTAAAACACACCTCATTTCTCATCTCCTTGTGCCCGGGTTCGCCATTCCAGCCGCTTTACTAGCAATCTCCCTACTTGGAACATCAGCACCTTTAACCTCCTGTTCCGTACAGGTTGCAATTTGTCCTGAGGATGAACGGGAAGACGGGGAACCAACGAGAGACTAGCTCTTGCTGTCGGGACAGGCACTGGTCACTCTATTTTCCCATCAGGAAGAAGAATTAACCACAGGCTCAGCCTGCCCCCCGGAACCAGAACAGGGCCTGAAGCCATACTGCACTTTTGCGGCCAGCTCCCAAAAAAGCGAGTTGTAAAATGGAGGTTCAGGGCACTGCAATTCACAAACCTGCAGAGTTATAAATGATAACTGTCGTCCACAAATATATTGAGGGAAGGCAAAGAAGAGGATTTGAAATCAAGGCAGAATTGCACGAAACAGATTTCAGGAGGTAGATTCGAATCGCCTTTAAAGCACATGAAAAGCGGCAAAACGTTGACAATGATGCCCTTGGCCAAAAAGGGCGTATGCGTTTTTTCCTGAATATATTCAGGAAAAAACGCATACGCCCTTTTTGGCCAACCAAGCAACCTGGAAAGGCAAATCAGCGCTACAGAGAAGTCTCGCTTCCCATCGGTCAAAAGGGCCATGCTGAAAAAAGTGTCAAACCAGAAATGCAGGACAGGCCATGGAGAAATGGGAGCCTTGCTACACTGATGGGCGGGATGTAAATTGCCAACAGCCACTCTGGAGAAGTGTACGGTGTGTCCTGAAACATCTGAAAAACACAGCTTAGAGAGCATAGGGCACTTCCACTCATGGGGGTATAAATTGGGAAAATTAAAAATCAGCAAGACACAAGCACCCAAAGTTGAGGGCTGCTCTGTTGACAAGGACCTCCACTTCATTCCACCTTAAATATCCCAGGAAAGAGAAAAATGGATAATAAAGTTGTGGTCTTTATGTACAATGGAATATCACTCAGCCATGAAATCAATGTCATACGGTTAGTAGCAGCATGATGAGTGGATTTAGGTACGACGATTCTAAGTGAAATAAGTCACACAGAAAAGGACACTTCTCATAAGGTATCACTGATAGAGGGAATGTAAAAACCGTTACACTTGCACTGAATTACAAAACAGAACAGAGTCACACATGCAGAAAACACACTATGGCTGCTTAACGGGAAAGGTGAGGTGGGGTGATACATAAAACAAGGGTTTCAAATTAGCTCAGATACCGTTCCATAAACCCAATATGTAATAGACAAGACCTACTCCTTGCTCAGAGAACTGGACTCAACACGCCCTATTCACCGCACAAGAATATATCTGACTAGTAATAATCTTAAAACCTATGTACTGATATCTCTCTGTTAGTGTGTCAAGTGGGTGTAAAGCGGCATAAACACAGCAGTGAAAAGCAGCTAAACCCCATTATAAAAATAAATTACTTTGAAACACCCATGAAACAAAGACAGTGAAAGAGATAGAAATTCTTACACAATGAGTTCAGGGGCTGTGATGCAACCTGGATTGACCATATCTAGACCCACAGCTGGATGAGACATAAGGGTGGACACTCTTGGGGCTGAGAGGTTTGGTGAGGTTGGGTGAGCAAACGCAGACCCTTTAAAGTAATACTGCGTGGTACCCATCGCATGGGTCCCAAATCTCCAGGTTCAAGGGCATCTTCCTACATCGAAAACATGCATGAGAAACCCAGAAGATGGTACACCGTGTGATGGGGAAAGGTTTCTAAAACGCACCTCATTTCTCATCTCCTTGTGCCCGGGTTCGCCATTCCAGCCGCTTTACTAGCAATCTCCCTACTTGGAGCATCAGCACCTTTAACCTCCTGTTCCGTACAGGTTGCAATTTGTCCTGAGGATGAACGGGAAGACGGGGAACCAACGAGAGACTAGCTCTTGGTGTCGGGACAGGCACAGGTCACTCTATTTTCCCATCAGGAAGAAGAATTAACCACAGGCTCAGCCTGCCCCCCGGAACCAGAACAGGGCCTGAAGGCATTCTGCGCTTTTGCGGCCAGCTCCCAAAAAAGCGAGTTGTAAAATGGAGGTTCAGGGCACTGCAATTCACAAACCTGCAGAGTTATAAATGATAACTCTCGTCCACAAATATATTGAGGGAAGGCAAAGAAGAGGATTTGAAATCAAGGCAGAATTGCACGAAACAGATTTCAGGAGGTAGATACGAATCGCCTTTAAAGCAGATGAAAAGCGGCAAAACGTTGACAATGATGCCCTTGGCCAAAAAGGGCGTATGCGTTTTTTCCTGAATATATTCAGGAAAAAACGCATACGCCCTTTTTGGCCAACCAAGCATCCTGGAAAGGCAAATCAGCGCTACAGAGAAGTCTCGCTTCCCATTGGTCAAAAGGGCCATGCTGAAAAAAGTGTCAAAACCAGAAATGCAGGACAGGCCATGGAGAAATGGGAGCCTTGCTACACTGATGGGCGGGATGTAAATTGCCAACAGCCACTCTGGAGAAGTGTACGGTGAGTCCTGAAACATCTAAAAAACACAGCTAAGAGAGCATAGGGCACTTCCACTCATGGGGGTATAAATTGGGAAAATGAAAAATCAGCAAGACACAAGCACCCCAAAGTTGAGGGCTGCTCTTTTGACAAGGACCTCCACTTCATTCCACCTTAAATATCCAAGGAAAGAGAAAAATGGATAAAGAAGTTGTGGTCCTTATGTACAATGGAATATCACTCAGCCATGAAATCAATGTCATAAGGTTAGTAGCAGCATGATGAGTGGATTTAGGTACGACGATTCTAAGTGAAATAAGTCACACAGAAAAGGACACTTCTCATAAGGTATCACTTTTAGAGGGAATGTAAAAACCGTTACACTTGAACTGAATTACAAAACAGAACAGAGTCACACATGCAGAAAACAGACTATGGCTGCTTAACGGGAAAGGTGAGGTGGGGTGATACATAAAACAAGGGTATCAAATTAGCTCAGATACCGTTCCATAAACCCAATATGTAATAGACAAGACCTACTCCTTGCTCAGAGAACTGGACTCAACACGCCCTATTCACCGCACAAGAATATATCTGACTAGTAATAATCTTAAAACCTATGTATTGATATCTCTCTGTTAGTGTATCAAGTGGGTGTAAAGCGGCATAAACACAGCAGTGAAAAGCAGCTAAACCCCATTATGAAAATAAATTACTTTGAAAAACCCATGAAACAACGACAGTGAAAGAGAGAGAATTTCTTACACAATGCGTTCAGGGGCTGTGATGCAAACTGGATTGACCATATCTAGACCCACAGCTGGATGAGACATAAGGGTGGACACTCTTGGGGCTGAGAGGTTTGGTGAGGTTGGGTGAGCAAACGCAGACCCTTTAAAGTAATACTTCGTGGTACCTATCGCATGGGTCCCAAATCTCCAGCTTCCAGGGCATCTTCCTACATCGAAAACATGCATGAGAAACCCAGAAGATAGTATACCGTGTAATGGGGAAAGTTTTCTAAAACGCACCTCATTTCTCATCTCCTTGTGCCCGGGTTCGCCATTCCAGCCGCTTTACTAGCAATCTCCCTACTAGGAGCATCAGCACCTTTAACCTCCTGTTCCGTACAGGTTGCAATTTGTCCTGAGGATGAACGGGAAGACGGGGAACCAACGAGAGACTAGCTCTTGGTGTTGGGACAGGCACAGGTCACTCTATTTTCCCATCAGGAAGAAGAATTAACCACAGGCTCAGCCTGCCCCCCGGAACCAGAACAGGGCCTGAAGACATCCTGCGCTTTTGCGGCCAGCTCCCAAAAAAGCGAGTTGTAAAATGGAGGTTCAGGGCACTGCAATTCACAAACCTGCAGAGTTATAAATGATAACTCTCGTCCACAAATATATTGAGGGAAGGCAAAGAAGAGGATTTGAAATCAAGGCAGAATTGCAGGAAACAGATTTCAGGAGGTAGATTCGAATCGCCTTTAAAGCACATGAAAAGCGGCAAAATGTTGACAATGATGCCCTTGGCCAAAAAGGGCGTATGCGTTTTTTCCTGAATATATTCAGGAAAAAACGCATACGCCCTTTTTGGCCAACCAAGCAACCTGGAAAGGCAAATCAGCGCTACAAAGAAGTCTCACTTCCCATCGGTCAAAAGGGCCATGCTGAAAAATGTGTCAAAACCAGAAATGCAGGACAGGCCATGGAGAAATGAGAGCCTTGCTACACTGATAGGCGGGATGTAAATTGCCAACAGCCACTCTGGAGAAGTGTACGGTGTGTCCTGAAACATCTGAAAAACACAGCTTAGAGAGCATAGGGCACTTCCACTCATGGGGGTATAAATTGGGAAAATGAAAAATCAGCAAGACACAAGCACCCCAAAGTTTAGGGCTGTTCTGTTGACAAGGACCTCCACTTCATTCCACCTTAAATATCCCAGGAAAGAGAAAAATGGATAAAGAATTTGTGGTCCTTATGTACAATGGAATATCACTCAGCCATGAAATCAATGTCGTAAGGTTAGTAGCAGCATGATGAGTGGATTTAAGTACGACGATTCTAAGTGAAATAAGTCACACAGAAAAGGACACTTCTCATAAGGTATCACTTTTAGAGGGAATGTAAAAACCGTTACACTTGAACTGAATTACAAAACAGAACAGAGTCACACATGCAGAAAACAGACTATGGCTGCTTAACGGGAAAGGTGAGGTGGGGTGATACATAAAACAAGGGTATCAAATTAGCTCAGATACCGTTCCATAAACCCAATATGTAGTAGACAAGACCTACTCCTTGCTCAGAGAACTGGACTCAACACGCCCTATTCACCGCACAAGAATGTATCTGACTAGTAATAATCTTAAAACCTATGTATTGATATCTCTCTGTTAGTGTGTCAAGTGGGTGTAAAGCGGCATAAACACAGCCGTGAAAAGCAGCTAAACCCCATTATGAAAATAAATTACTTTGAAAAACCCATGAAACAAAGACAGTGAAAGAGATAGAAATTCTTACACAATGAGTTCAGGGGCTGTGATGCAACCTGGATTGACCATATCTAGACCCACAGCTGGATGAGACATAAGGGTGGACACTCTTGGGGCTGAGAGGTTTGGTGAGGTTGGGTGAGCAAACGCAGACCCTTTAAAATAATACTGCGTGGTACCCATCGCATGGGTCCCAAATCTCCAGCTTCAAGGGCATCTTCCTACATCGAAAACATGCATGAGAAACCCAGAAGATGGTACACCGTGTGATGGGGAAAGGTTTCTAAAACGCACCTCATTTCTCATCTCCTTGTGCCCGGGTTCGCCATTCCAGCCGCTTTACTAGCAATCTCCCTACTTGGAGCATCAGCACCTTTAACCTCCTGTTCCGTACAGGTTGCAATTTGTCCTGAGGATGAACGGGAAGACGGGGAACCAACGAGAGACTAGCTCTTGGTGTTGGGACAGGCACAGGTCACTCTATTTTCCCATCAGGAAGAAGAATTAACCACAGGCTCAGCCTGCCCCCCGGAACCAGAACAGGGCCTGAAGCCGTCCTGCGCTTTTGCGGCCATCTCCCAAAAAGGCGAGTTGTAAAATGGAGGTTCAGTGCACTGCAATTCACAAACCTGCAGAGTTATAAATGATAACTCTCATCCACAAATATATTGAGGGAAGGCAAAGAAGAGGATTTGAAATCAAGGCAGAATTGCACGAAACAGATTTCAGGAGGTAGATTCGAATCGCCTTTAAAGCACATGAAAAGCGGCAAAATGTTGACAATGATGCCCTTGGCCAAAAAGGGCGTATGCGTTTTTTCCTGAATATATTCAGGAAAAAACGCATACGCCCTTTTTGGCCAACCAAGCAACCTGGAAAGGCAAATCAGCGCTACAAAGAAGTCTCCCTTCCCATCGGTCAAAAGGGCCATGCTGAAAAAAGTGTCAAAACCAAAAATGCAGGACAGGCCATGGAGAAATGAGAGCCTTGCTACACTGATGGGCGGGATGTAAATTGCCAACAGCCACTCTGGAGAAGTGTACGGTGTGTCCTGAAACATCTGAAAAACACAGCTTAGAGAGCATAGGGCACTTCCACTCATGGGGGTATAAATTGGGAAAATGAAAAATCAGCAAGACACAAGCACCCCAAAGTTGAGGGCTGCTCTGTTGACAAGGACCTCCACTTCATTCCACCTTAAATATCCAAGGAAAGAGAAAAATGGATAAAGAAGTTGTGGTCCTTATGTACAATGGAATATCACTCAGCCATGAAATCAATGTCATAAGGTTAGTAGCAGCATGATGAGTGGATTTAGGTACGACGATTCTAAGTGAAATAAGTCACACAGAAAAGGACACTTCTCATAAGGTATCACTTTTAGAGGGAATGTAAAAACCGTTACAGTTGAACTGAATTACAAAACAGAACAGAGTCACACATGCAGAAAACAGACTATGGCTGCTTAACGGGAAAGGTGAGGTGGGGTGATACATAAAACAAGGGTATCAAATTAGCTCAGATACCGTTCCATAAACCCAATATGTAGTAGACAAGACCTACTCCTTGCTCAGAGAACTGGACTCAACACGCCCTATTCACCGCACAAGAATATATCTGACTAGTAATAATCTTAAAACCTATGTATTGATATCTCTCTGTTAGTGTGTCAAGTGGGTGTAAAGCGGCATAAACACAGCCGTGAAAAGCAGCTAAACCCCATTATGAAAATAAATTACTTTGAAAAACCCATGAAACAACGACAGTGAAAGAGACAGAAATTCTTACACAATGAGTTCAGGGGCTGTGATGCAACCTGGATTGACCATATCTAGACCCACAGCTGGATGAGACATAAGGGTGGACACTCTTGGGGCTGAGAGGTTTGGTGAGGTTGGGTGAGCAAACGCAGACCCTTTAAAGTAATACTGCGTGGTACCCATCGCATGGGTCCCAAATCTCCAGGTTCAAGGGCATCTTCCTACATCGAAAACATGCATGAGAAACCCAGAAGATGGTACACCGTGTGATGGGGAAAGGTTTCTAAAACGCACCTCATTTCTCATCTCCTTGTGCCCGGGTTCGCCATTCCAGCCGATTTACTAGCAATCTCCCTACTTGGAGCATCAGCACCTTTAACCTCCTGTTCCGTACAGGTTGCAATTTGTCCTGAGGATGAACGGGAAGACGGGGAACCAACGAGAGACTAGCTCTTGGTGTCGGGACAGGCACAGGTCACTCTATTTTCCCATCAGGAAGAAGAATTAACCACAGGCTCAGCCTGCCCCCCGGAACCAGAACAGGGCCTGAAGCCATCCTGCGCTTTTGCGGCCAGCTCCCAAAAAAGCGAGTTGTAAAATGGAGGTTCAGGGCACTGCAATTCACAAACCTGCAGAGTTATAAATGATAACTCTCGTCCACAAATATATTGAGGGAAGGCAAAGAAGAGGATTTGAAATCAAGGCAGAATTGCAGGAAACAGATTTCAGGAGGTAGATACGAATCGCCTTTAAAGCACATGAAAAGCGGCAAAACGTTGACAATGATGCCCTTGGCCAAAAAGGGCGTATGCGTTTTTTCCTGAATATATTCAGGAAAAAACGCATACGCCCTTTTTGGCCAACCAAGCAACCTGGAAAGGCAAATCAGCGCTACAGAGAAGTCTCGCTTCCCATCCGTCAAAAGGGCCATGCTGAAAAAAGTGTCAAAACCAGAAATGCAGGACAGGCCATGGAGAAATGGGAGCCTTGCTACACTGATGGGCGGGATGTAAATTGCCAACAGCCACTCTGGAGAAGTGTACGGTGAGTCCTGAAACATCTAAAAAACACAGCTTAGAGAGCATAGGGCACTTCCACTCATGGGGGTATAAATTGGGAAAATTAAAAATCAGCAAAACACAAGCACCCCAAAGTTTAGGGCTGCTCTGTTGACAAGGACCTCCACTTCATTCCACCTTAAATATCCCAGGAAAGAGAAAAATGGATAAAGAAGTTGTGGTCCTTATGTACAATGGAATATCACTCAGCCATGAAATAAATGTCATAAGGTTAGTAGCAGCATGATGAGTGGATTTAGGTACGACGATTCTAAGTGAAATAAGTCACACAGAAAAGGACACTTCTCATAAGGTATCACTTTTAGAGGGAATGTAAAAACCGTTACACTTGAACTGAATTACAAAACAGAACAGAGTCACACATGCAGAAAACAGACTATGGCTGCTTAACGGGAAAGGTGAGGTGGGGTGATACATAAAACAAGGGTATCAAATTAGCTCAGATACTGTTCCATAAACCCAATATGTAGTAGACAAGACCTACTCCTTGCTCAGAGAACTGGACTCAACACGCCCTATTCACCGCACAAGAATATATCTGACTAGTAATAATCTTAAAACCTATGTATTGATATCTCTCTGTTAGTGTGTCAAGTGGGTGTGAAGCGGCATAAACACAGCCGTGAAAAGCAGCTAAACCCCATTATGAAAATAAATTACTTTGAAAAACCCATGAAACAACGACAGTGAAAGAGATAGAAATTCTTACACAATGAGTTCAGGGGCTGTGATGCAACCTGGATTGACCATATCTAGACCCACAGCTGGATGAGACATAAGGGTGGACACTCTTGGGGCTGAGAGGTTTGGTGAGGTTGGGTGAGCAAACGCAGACCCTTTAAAGTAATACTGCGTGGTACCCATCGCATGGGTCCCAAATCTCCAGGTTCAAGGGCATCTTCCTACATCAAAAACATGCATGAGAAACCCAGAAGATGGTACACCGTGTGATGGGGAAAGGTTTCTAAAACGCACCTCATTTCTCATCTCCTTGTGCCCGGGTTCGCCATTCCAGCCACTTTACTAGCAATCTCCCTACTTGGAGCATCAGCACCTTTAACCTCCTGTTCCGTACAGGTTGCAATTTGTCCTGAGGATGAACGGGAAGACGGGGAACCAACGAGAGACTAGCTCTTGGTGTCGGGACAGGCACAGGTCACTCTATTTTCCCATCAGGAAGAAGAATTAACCACAGGCTCAGCCTGCCCCCCGGAACCAGAACAGGGCCTGAAGCCATCCTGCGCTTTTGCGGCCAGCTCCCAAAAAAGCGAGTTGTAAAATGGAGGTTCAGGGCACTGCAATTCACAAACCTGCAGAGTTATAAATGATAACTCTCATCCACAAATATATTGAGGGAAGGCAAAGAAGAGGATTTGAAATCAAGGCAGAATTGCACGAAACAGATTTCAGGAGGTAGATTCGAATCGCCTTTAAAGCACATGAAAAGCGGCAAAATGTTGACAATGATGCCCTTGGCCAAAAAGGGCGTATGCGTTTTTTCCTGAATATATTCAGGAAAAAACGCATACGCCCTTTTTGGCCAACCAAGCAACCTGGAAAGGCAAATCAGCGCTACAAAGAAGTCTCGCTTCCCATCGGTCAAAAGGGCCATGCTGAAAAAAGTGTCAAAACCAGAAATGCAGGACAGGCCATGGAGAAATGAGAGCCTTGCTACACTGATGGGCGGGATGTAAATTGCCAACAGCCACTCTGGAGAAGTGTACGGTGTGTCCTGAAACATCTGAAAAACACAGCTTAGAGAGCATAGGGCACTTCCACTCATGGGGGTATAAATTGGGAAAATGAAAAATCAGCAAGACACAAGCACACCAAAGTTGAGGGCTGCTCTGTTGACAAGGACCTCCACTTCATTCCACCTTAAATATCCAAGGAAAGAGAAAAATGGATAAAGAAGTTGTGGTCCTTATGTACAATGGAATATCACTCAGCCATGAAATCAATGACATAAGGTTAGTAGCAGCATGATGAGTGGATTTAGGTACGACGATTCTAAGTGAAATAAGTCACACAGAAAAGGACACTTCTCATAAGGTATCACTTTTAGAGGGAATGTAAAAACCGTTACACTTGAACTGAATTACAAAACAGAACAGAGTCACACATGCAGAAAACAGACTATGGCTGCTTAACGGGAAAGGTGAGGTGGGGTGATACATAAAACAAGGGTATCAAATTAGCTCAGATACCGTTCCATAAACCCAATATGTAGTAGACAAGACCTACTCCTTGCTCAGAGAACTGGACTCAACACGCCCTATTCACCGCACAAGAATGTATCTGACTAGTAATAATCTTAAAACCTATGTATTGATATCTCTCTGTTAGTGTGTCAAGTGGGTGTAAAGCGGCATAAACACAGCCGTGAAAAGCAGCTAAACCCCATTATGAAAATAAATTACTTTGAAAAACCCATGAAACAAAGACAGTGAAAGAGATAGAAATTCTTACACAATGAGTTCAGGGGCTGTGATGCAACCTGGATTGACCATATCTAGACCCACAGCTGGATGAGACATAAGGGTGGACACTCTTGGGGCTGAGAGGTTTGGTGAGGTTGGGTGAGCAAACGCAGACCCTTTAAAATAATACTGCGTGGTACCCATCGCATGGGTCCCAAATCTCCAGCTTCAAGGGCATCTTCCTACATCGAAAACATGCATGAGAAACCCAGAAGATGGTACACCGTGTGATGGGGAAAGGTTTCTAAAACGCACCTCATTTCTCATCTCCTTGTGCCCGGGTTCGCCATTCCAGCCGCTTTACTAGCAATCTCCCTACTTGGAGCATCAGCACCTTTAACCTCCTGTTCCGTACAGGTTGCAATTTGTCCTGAGGATGAACGGGAAGACGGGGAACCAACGAGAGACTAGCTCTTGGTGTTGGGACAGGCACAGGTCACTCTATTTTCCCATCAGGAAGAAGAATTAACCACAGGCTCAGCCTGCCCCCCGGAACCAGAACAGGGCCTGAAGCCGTCCTGCGCTTTTGCGGCCATCTCCCAAAAAGGCGAGTTGTAAAATGGAGGTTCAGTGCACTGCAATTCACAAACCTGCAGAGTTATAAATGATAACTCTCATCCACAAATATATTGAGGGAAGGCAAAGAAGAGGATTTGAAATCAAGGCAGAATTGCACGAAACAGATTTCAGGAGGTAGATTCGAATCGCCTTTAAAGCACATGAAAAGCGGCAAAATGTTGACAATGATGCCCTTGGCCAAAAAGGGCGTATGCGTTTTTTCCTGAATATATTCAGGAAAAAACGCATACGCCCTTTTTGGCCAACCAAGCAACCTGGAAAGGCAAATCAGCGCTACAAAGAAGTCTCCCTTCCCATCGGTCAAAAGGGCCATGCTGAAAAAAGTGTCAAAACCAAAAATGCAGGACAGGCCATGGAGAAATGAGAGCCTTGCTACACTGATGGGCGGGATGTAAATTGCCAACAGCCACTCTGGAGAAGTGTACGGTGTGTCCTGAAACATCTGAAAAACACAGCTTAGAGAGCATAGGGCACTTCCACTCATGGGGGTATAAATTGGGAAAATGAAAAATCAGCAAGACACAAGCACCCCAAAGTTGAGGGCTGCTCTGTTGACAAGGACCTCCACTTCATTCCACCTTAAATATCCAAGGAAAGAGAAAAATGGATAAAGAAGTTGTGGTCCTTATGTACAATGGAATATCACTCAGCCATGAAATCAATGTCATAAGGTTAGTAGCAGCATGATGAGTGGATTTAGGTACGACGATTCTAAGTGAAATAAGTCACACAGAAAAGGACACTTCTCATAAGGTATCACTTTTAGAGGGAATGTAAAAACCGTTACAGTTGAACTGAATTACAAAACAGAACAGAGTCACACATGCAGAAAACAGACTATGGCTGCTTAACGGGAAAGGTGAGGTGGGGTGATACATAAAACAAGGGTATCAAATTAGCTCAGATACCGTTCCATAAACCCAATATGTAGTAGACAAGACCTACTCCTTGCTCAGAGAACTGGACTCAACACGCCCTATTCACCGCACAAGAATATATCTGACTAGTAATAATCTTAAAACCTATGTATTGATATCTCTCTGTTAGTGTGTCAAGTGGGTGTAAAGCGGCATAAACACAGCCGTGAAAAGCAGCTAAACCCCATTATGAAAATAAATTACTTTGAAAAACCCATGAAACAACGACAGTGAAAGAGACAGAAATTCTTACACAATGAGTTCAGGGGCTGTGATGCAACCTGGATTGACCATATCTAGACCCACAGCTGGATGAGACATAAGGGTGGACACTCTTGGGGCTGAGAGGTTTGGTGAGGTTGGGTGAGCAAACGCAGACCCTTTAAAGTAATACTGCGTGGTACCCATCGCATGGGTCCCAAATCTCCAGGTTCAAGGGCATCTTCCTACATCGAAAACATGCATGAGAAACCCAGAAGATGGTACACCGTGTGATGGGGAAAGGTTTCTAAAACGCACCTCATTTCTCATCTCCTTGTGCCCGGGTTCGCCATTCCAGCCGATTTACTAGCAATCTCCCTACTTGGAGCATCAGCACCTTTAACCTCCTGTTCCGTACAGGTTGCAATTTGTCCTGAGGATGAACGGGAAGACGGGGAACCAACGAGAGACTAGCTCTTGGTGTCGGGACAGGCACAGGTCACTCTATTTTCCCATCAGGAAGAAGAATTAACCACAGGCTCAGCCTGCCCCCCGGAACCAGAACAGGGCCTGAAGCCATCCTGCGCTTTTGCGGCCAGCTCCCAAAAAAGCGAGTTGTAAAATGGAGGTTCAGGGCACTGCAATTCACAAACCTGCAGAGTTATAAATGATAACTCTCGTCCACAAATATATTGAGGGAAGGCAAAGAAGAGGATTTGAAATCAAGGCAGAATTGCAGGAAACAGATTTCAGGAGGTAGATACGAATCGCCTTTAAAGCACATGAAAAGCGGCAAAACGTTGACAATGATGCCCTTGGCCAAAAAGGGCGTATGCGTTTTTTCCTGAATATATTCAGGAAAAAACGCATACGCCCTTTTTGGCCAACCAAGCAACCTGGAAAGGCAAATCAGCGCTACAGAGAAGTCTCGCTTCCCATCCGTCAAAAGGGCCATGCTGAAAAAAGTGTCAAAACCAGAAATGCAGGACAGGCCATGGAGAAATGGGAGCCTTGCTACACTGATGGGCGGGATGTAAATTGCCAACAGCCACTCTGGAGAAGTGTACGGTGAGTCCTGAAACATCTAAAAAACACAGCTTAGAGAGCATAGGGCACTTCCACTCATGGGGGTATAAATTGGGAAAATTAAAAATCAGCAAAACACAAGCACCCCAAAGTTTAGGGCTGCTCTGTTGACAAGGACCTCCACTTCATTCCACCTTAAATATCCCAGGAAAGAGAAAAATGGATAAAGAAGTTGTGGTCCTTATGTACAATGGAATATCACTCAGCCATGAAATAAATGTCATAAGGTTAGTAGCAGCATGATGAGTGGATTTAGGTACGACGATTCTAAGTGAAATAAGTCACACAGAAAAGGACACTTCTCATAAGGTATCACTTTTAGAGGGAATGTAAAAACCGTTACACTTGAACTGAATTACAAAACAGAACAGAGTCACACATGCAGAAAACAGACTATGGCTGCTTAACGGGAAAGGTGAGGTGGGGTGATACATAAAACAAGGGTATCAAATTAGCTCAGATACTGTTCCATAAACCCAATATGTAGTAGACAAGACCTACTCCTTGCTCAGAGAACTGGACTCAACACGCCCTATTCACCGCACAAGAATATATCTGACTAGTAATAATCTTAAAACCTATGTATTGATATCTCTCTGTTAGTGTGTCAAGTGGGTGTGAAGCGGCATAAACACAGCCGTGAAAAGCAGCTAAACCCCATTATGAAAATAAATTACTTTGAAAAACCCATGAAACAACGACAGTGAAAGAGATAGAAATTCTTACACAATGAGTTCAGGGGCTGTGATGCAACCTGGATTGACCATATCTAGACCCACAGCTGGATGAGACATAAGGGTGGACACTCTTGGGGCTGAGAGGTTTGGTGAGGTTGGGTGAGCAAACGCAGACCCTTTAAAGTAATACTGCGTGGTACCCATCGCATGGGTCCCAAATCTCCAGGTTCAAGGGCATCTTCCTACATCAAAAACATGCATGAGAAACCCAGAAGATGGTACACCGTGTGATGGGGAAAGGTTTCTAAAACGCACCTCATTTCTCATCTCCTTGTGCCCGGGTTCGCCATTCCAGCCACTTTACTAGCAATCTCCCTACTTGGAGCATCAGCACCTTTAACCTCCTGTTCCGTACAGGTTGCAATTTGTCCTGAGGATGAACGGGAAGACGGGGAACCAACGAGAGACTAGCTCTTGGTGTCGGGACAGGCACAGGTCACTCTATTTTCCCATCAGGAAGAAGAATTAACCACAGGCTCAGCCTGCCCCCCGGAACCAGAACAGGGCCTGAAGCCATCCTGCGCTTTTGCGGCCAGCTCCCAAAAAAGCGAGTTGTAAAATGGAGGTTCAGGGCACTGCAATTCACAAACCTGCAGAGTTATAAATGATAACTCTCATCCACAAATATATTGAGGGAAGGCAAAGAAGAGGATTTGAAATCAAGGCAGAATTGCACGAAACAGATTTCAGGAGGTAGATTCGAATCGCCTTTAAAGCACATGAAAAGCGGCAAAATGTTGACAATGATGCCCTTGGCCAAAAAGGGCGTATGCGTTTTTTCCTGAATATATTCAGGAAAAAACGCATACGCCCTTTTTGGCCAACCAAGCAACCTGGAAAGGCAAATCAGCGCTACAAAGAAGTCTCGCTTCCCATCGGTCAAAAGGGCCATGCTGAAAAAAGTGTCAAAACCAGAAATGCAGGACAGGCCATGGAGAAATGAGAGCCTTGCTACACTGATGGGCGGGATGTAAATTGCCAACAGCCACTCTGGAGAAGTGTACGGTGTGTCCTGAAACATCTGAAAAACACAGCTTAGAGAGCATAGGGCACTTCCACTCATGGGGGTATAAATTGGGAAAATGAAAAATCAGCAAGACACAAGCACACCAAAGTTGAGGGCTGCTCTGTTGACAAGGACCTCCACTTCATTCCACCTTAAATATCCAAGGAAAGAGAAAAATGGATAAAGAAGTTGTGGTCCTTATGTACAATGGAATATCACTCAGCCATGAAATCAATGACATAAGGTTAGTAGCAGCATGATGAGTGGATTTAGGTACGACGATTCTAAGTGAAATAAGTCACACAGAAAAGGACACTTCTCATAAGGTATCACTTTTAGAGGGAATGTAAAAACCGTTACACTTGAACTGAATTACAAAACAGAACAGAGTCACACATGCAGAAAACACACTATGGCTGCTTAACGGGAAAGGTGAGGTGGGGTGATACATAAAACAAGGGTATCAAATTAGCTCAGATACCGTTCCATAAACCCAATATGTAGTAGACAAGACCTACTCCTTGCTCAGAGAACTGGACTCAACACGCCCTATTCACCGCACAAGAATATATCTGACTAGTAATAATCTTAAAACCTATGTATTGATATCTCTCTGTTAGTGTGTCAAGTGGGTGTAAAGCGGCATAAACACAGCCGTGAAAAGCAGCTAAACCCCATTATGAAAATAAATTACTTTGAAAAACCCATGAAACAACGACAGTGAAAGAGATAGAAATTCGTACACAATGAGTTCAGGGGCTGTGATGCAACCTGGATTGACCATATCTAGACCCACAGCTGGATGAGACATAAGGGTGGACACTCTTGGGGCTCAGAGGTTTGGTGAGGTTGGGTGAGCAAACGCAGACCCTTTAAAATAATACTGCGTGGTACCCATCGCATGGGTCCCAAATCTCCAGCTTCAAGGGCATCTTCCTACATCGAAAACATGCATGAGAAACCCAGAAGATGGTACACCGTGTGATGGGGAAAGGTTTCTAAAACGCACCTCATTTCTCATCTCCTTGTGCCCGGGTTCGCCATTCCAGCCGCTTTACTAGCAATCTCCCTACTTGGAGCATCAGCACCTTTAACCTCCTGTTCCGTACAGGTTGCAATTTGTCCTGAGGATGAACGGGAAGACGGGGAACCAACGAGAGACTAGCTCTTGGTGTCGGGACAGGCACAGGTCACTCTATTTTCCCATCAGGAAGAAGAATTAACCACAGGCTCAGCCTGCCCCCCGGAACCAGAACAGGGCCTGAAGCCATCCTGCGCTTTTGCGGCCAGCTCCCAAAAAAGCGAGTTGTAAAATGGAGGTCCAGGGCACTGCAATTCACAAACCTGCAGAGTTATAAATGATAACTCTCGTCCACAAATATATTGAGGGAAGGCAAAGAAGAGGATTTGAAATCAAGGCAGAATTGCAGGAAACAGATTTCAGGAGGTAGATTCGAATCGCCTTTAAAGCACATGAAAAGCGGCAAAATGTTGACAATGATGCCCTTGGCCAAAAAGGGCGTATGCGTTTTTTCCTGAATATATTCAGGAAAAAACGCATACGCCCTTTTTGGCCAACCAAGCAACCTGGAAAGGCAAATCAGCGCTACAAACAAGTCTCGCTTCCCATCGGTCAAAAGGGCCATGCTGAAAAAAGTGTCAAAACCAGAAATACAGGACAGGCCATGGAGAAATGGGAGCCTTGCTACACTGATGGGCGGGATGTAAGTTGCCAACAGCCACTCTGGAGAAGTGTACGATGTGTCCTGAAACATCTGAAAAACACAGCTTAGAGAGCATAGGGCACTTCCACTCATGGGGGTATAAATTGGGAAAATGAAAAATCAGCAAGACACAAGCACCCCAAAGTTTAGGGCTGCTCTGTTGACAAGGACCTCCACTTCATTCCACCTTCAATATCCAAGGAAAGAGAAAAATGGATAAAGAAGTTGTGGTCCTTATGTACAATGGAATATCACTCAGCCATGAAATCAATGTCATAAGGTTAGTAGCAGCATGATGAGTGGATTTAGGTACGACGATTCTAAGTGAAATAAGTCACACAGAAAAGGACACTTCTCATAAGGTATCACTTTTAGAGGGAATGTAAAAACCGTTACACTTGAACTGAATTACAAAACAGAACAGAGTCACACATGCAGAAAACAGACTATGGCTGCTTAACGGGAAAGGTGAGGTGGGGTGATACATAAAACAAGGGTATCAAATTAGCTCAGATACCGTTCCATAAACCCAATATGTAGTAGACAAGACCTACTCCTTGCTCAGAGAACTGGACTCAACACGCCCTATTCACCGCACAAGAATATATCTGACTAGTAATAATCTTAAAACCTATGTATTGATATCTCTCTGTTAGTGTGTCAAGTGGGTGTAAAGCGGCATAAACACAGCCGTGAAAAGCAGCTAAACCCCATTATGAAAATAAATTACTTTGAAAAACCCATGAAACAACGACAGTGAAAGAGACAGAAATTCTTACACAATGAGTTCAGGGGCTGTGATGCAACCTGGATTGACCATATCTAGACCCACAGCTGGATGAGACATAAGGGTGGACACTCTTGGGGCTGAGAGGTTTGGTGAGGTTGGGTGAGCAAACGCAGACCCTTTAAAGTAATACTGCGTGGTACCCATCGCATGGGTCCCAAATCTCCAGGTTCAAGGGCATCTTCCTACATCGAAAACATGCATGAGAAACCCAGAAGATGGTACACCGTGTGATGGGGAAAGGTTTCTAAAACGCACCTCATTTCTCATCTCCTTGTGCCCGGGTTCGCCATTCCAGCCGATTTACTAGCAATCTCCCTACTTGGAGCATCAGCACCTTTAACCTCCTGTTCCGTACAGGTTGCAATTTGTCCTGAGGATGAACGGGAAGACGGGGAACCAACGAGAGAGTAGCTCTTGGTGTCGGGACAGGCACAGGTCACTCTATTTTCCCATCAGGAAGAAGAATTAACCACAGGCTCAGCCTGCCCCCCGGAACCAGAACAGGGCCTGAAGCCATCCTGCGCTTTTGCGGCCAGCTCCCAAAAAAGCGAGTTGTAAAATGGAGGTTCAGGGCACTGCAATTCACAAACCTGCAGAGTTATAAATGATAACTCTCGTCCACAAATATATTGAGGGAAGGCAAAGAAGAGGATTTGAAATCAAGGCAGAATTGCAGGAAACAGATTTCAGGAGGTAGATACGAATCGCCTTTAAAGCACATGAAAAGCGGCAAAACGTTGACAATGATGCCCTTGGCCAAAAAGGGCGTATGCTTTTTTTCCTGAATATATTCAGGAAAAAACGCATAAGCCCTTTTTGGCCAACCAAGCAACCTGGAAAGGCAAATCAGCACTACAGAGAAGTCTCGCTTCCCATCGGTCAAAAGGGCCATGCTGAAAAAAGTGTCAAAACCAGAAATGCAGGACAGGCCATGGAGAAATGGGAGCCTTGCTACACTGATGGGCGGGATGTAAATTGCCAACAGCCACTCTGGAGAAGTGTACGGTGAGTCTTGAAACATCTAAAAAACACAGCTTAGAGAGCATAGGGCACTTCCACTCATGGGGGTATAAATTGGGAAAATGAAAAATCAGCAAGACACAAGCACCCCAAAGTTTAGGGCTGCTCTGTTGACAAGGACCTCCACTTCATTCCACCTTAAATATCCCAGGAAAGAGAAAAATGGATAAAGAAGTTGTGGTCCTTATGTACAATGGAATATCACTCAGCCATGAAATCAATGTCATAAGGTTAGTAGCAGCATGATGAGTGGATTTAGGTACGACGATTCTAAGTGAAATAAGTCACACAGAAAAGGACACTTCTCATAAGGTATCACTTTTAGAGGGAATGTAAAAACCGTTACACTTGAACTGAATTACAAAACAGAACAGAGTCACACATGCAGAAAACAGACTATGGCTGCTTAACGGGAAAGGTGAGGTGGGGTGATACATAAAACAAGGGTATCAAATTAGCTCAGATACTGTTCCATAAACCCAATATGTAGTAGACAAGACCTACTCCTTGCTCAGAGAACTGGACTCAACACGCCCTATTCACCGCACAAGAATATATCTGACTAGTAATAATCTTAAAACCTATGTATTGATATCTCTTTGTTAGTGTGTCAAGTGGGTGTGAAGCGGCATAAACACAGCCGTGAAAAGCAGCTAAACCCCATTATGAAAATAAATTACTTTGAAAAACCCATGAAACAACGACAGTGAAAGAGATAGAAATTCTTACACAATGAGTTCAGGGGCTGTGATGCAACCTGGATTGACCATATCTAGACCCACAGCTGGATGAGACATAAGGGTGGACACTCTTGGGGCTGAGAGGTTTGGTGAGGTTGGGTGAGCAAACGCAGACCCTTTAAAGTAATACTGCGTGGTACCCATCGCATGGGTCCCAAATCTCCAGGTTCAAGGGCATCTTCCTACATCGAAAACATGCATGAGAAACCCAGAAGATGGTACACCGTGTGATGGGGAAAGGTTTCTAAAACGCACCTCATTTCTCATCTCCTTGTGCCCGGGTTCGCCATTCCAGCCGCTTTACTAGCAATCTCCCTACTTGGAGCATCAGCACCTTTAACCTCCTGTTCCGTACAGGTTGCAATTTGTCCTGAGGATGAACGGGAAGACGGGGAACCAACGAGAGACTAGCTCTTGGTGTCGGGACAGGCACAGGTCACTCTATTTTCCCATCAGGAAGAAGAATTAACCACAGGCTCAGCCTGCCCCCCGGAACCAGAACAGGGCCTGAAGCCATCCTGCGCTTTTGCGGCCAGCTCCCAAAAAAGCGAGTTGTAAAATGGAGGTTCAGGGCACTGCAATTCACAAACCTGCAGAGTTATAAATGATAACTCTCGTCCACAAATATATTGAGGGAAGGCAAAGAAGAGGATTTGAAATCAAGGCAGAATTGCAGGAAACAGATTTCAGGAGGTAGATACGAATCGCCTTTAAAGCACATGAAAAGCGGCAAAACGTTGACAATGATGCCCTTGGCCAAAAAGGGCGTATGCGTTTTTTCCTGAATATATTCAGGAAAAAACGCATACGCCCTTTTTGGCCAACCAAGCAACCTGGAAAGGCAAATCAGCACTACAGAGAAGTCTTGCTTCCCATCGGTCAAAAGGGCCATGCTGAAAAAAGTGTCAAAACCAGAAATGCAGGACAGGCCATGGAGAAATGGGAGCCTTGCTACACTGATGGGCGGGATGTAAATTGCCAACAGCCACTCTGGAGAAGTGTACGGTGAGTCCTGAAACATCTAAAAAACACAGCTTAGAGAGCATAGGGCACTTCCACTCATGGGGGTATAAATTGGGAAAATGAAAAATCAGCAAGACACAAGCACCCCAAAGTTTAGGGCTGCTCTGTTGACAAGGACCTCCACTTCATTCCACCTTCAATATCCAAGGAAAGAGAAAAATGGATAAAGAAGTTGTGGTCCTTATGTACAATGGAATATCACTCAGCCATGAAATCAATGTCATAAGGTTAGTAGCAGCATGATGAGTGGATTTAGGTACGACGATTCTAAGTGAAATAAGTCACACAGAAAAGGACACTTCTCATAAGGTATCACTTTTAGAGGGAATGTAAAAACCGTTACACTTGAACTGAATTACAAAACAGAACAGAGTCACACATGCAGAAAACAGACTATGGCTGCTTAACGGGAAAGGTGAGGTGGGGTGATACATAAAACAAGGGTATCAAATTAGCTCAGATACCGTTCCATAAACCCAATATGTAGTAGACAAGACCTACTCCTTGCTCAGAGAACTGGACTCAACACGCCCTATTCACCGCACAAGAATATATCTGACTAGTAATAATCTTAAAACCTATGTATTGATATCTCTCTGTTAGTGTGTCAAGTGGGTGTAAAGCGGCATAAACACAGCCGTGAAAAGCAGCTAAACCCCATTATGAAAATAAATTACTTTGAAAAACCCATGAAACAACGACAGTGAAAGAGACAGAAATTCTTACACAATGAGTTCAGGGGCTGTGATGCAACCTGGATTGACCATATCTAGACCCACAGCTGGATGAGACATAAGGGTGGACACTCTTGGGGCTGAGAGGTTTGGTGAGGTTGGGTGAGCAAACGCAGACCCTTTAAAGTAATACTGCGTGGTACCCATCGCATGGGTCCCAAATCTCCAGGTTCAAGGGCATCTTCCTACATCGAAAACATGCATGAGAAACCCAGAAGATGGTACACCGTGTGATGGGGAAAGGTTTCTAAAACGCACCTCATTTCTCATCTCCTTGTGCCCGGGTTCGCCATTCCAGCCGATTTACTAGCAATCTCCCTACTTGGAGCATCAGCACCTTTAACCTCCTGTTCTGTACAGGTTGCAATTTGTCCTGAGGATGAACGGGAAGACGGGGAACCAACGAGAGACTAGCTCTTGGTGTCGGGACAGGCACAGGTCACTCTATTTTCCCATCAGGAAGAAGAATTAACCACAGGCTCAGCCTGCCCCCCGGAACCAGAACAGGGCCTGAAGCCATCCTGCGCTTTTGCGGCCAGCTCCCAAAAAAGCGAGTTGTAAAATGGAGGTTCAGGGCACTGCAATTCACAAACCTGCAGAGTTATAAATGATAACTCTCGTCCACAAATATATTGAGGGAAGGCAAAGAAGAGGATTTGAAATCAAGGCAGAATTGCAGGAAACAGATTTCAGGAGGTAGATACGAATCGCCTTTAAAGCACATGAAAAGCGGCAAAACGTTGACAATGATGCCCTTGGCCAAAAAGGGCGTATGCTTTTTTTCCTGAATATATTCAGGAAAAAACGCATACGCCCTTTTTGGCCAACCAAGCAACCTGGAAAGGCAAATCAGCACTACAGAGAAGTCTTGCTTCCCATCGGACAAAAGGGCCATGCTGAAAAAAGTGTCAAAACCAGAAATGCAGGACAGGCCATGGAGAAATGGGAGCCTTGCTACACTGATGGGCGGGATGTAAATTGCCAACAGCCACTCTGGAGAAGTGTACGGTGAGTCCTGAAACATCTAAAAAACACAGCTTAGAGAGCATAGGGCACTTCCACTCATGGGGGTATAAATTGGGAAAATGAAAAATCAGCAAGACACAAGCACCCCAAAGTTTAGGGCTGCTCTGTTGACAAGGACCTCCACTTCATTCCACCTTAAATATCCCAGGAAAGAGAAAAATGGATAAAGAAGTTGTGGTCCTTATGTACAATGGAATATCACTCAGCCATGAAATCAATGTCATAAGGTTAGTAGCAGCATGATGAGTGGATTTAGGTACGACGATTCTAAGTGAAATAAGTCACACAGAAAAGGACACTTCTCATAAGGTATCACTTTTAGAGGGAATGTAAAAACCGTTACACTTGAACTGAATTACAAAACAGAACAGAGTCACACATGCAGAAAACAGACTATGGCTGCTTAACGGGAAAGGTGAGGTGGGGTGATACATAAAACAAGGGTATCAAATTAGCTCAGATACTGTTCCATAAACCCAATATGTAGTAGACAAGACCTACTCCTTGCTCAGAGAACTGGACTCAACACGCCCTATTCACCGCACAAGAATATATCTGACTAGTAATAATCTTAAAACCTATGTATTGATATCTCTTTGTTAGTGTGTCAAGTGGGTGTGAAGCGGCATAAACACAGCCGTGAAAAGCAGCTAAACCCCATTATGAAAATAAATTACTTTGAAAAACCCATGAAACAACGACAGTGAAAGAGATAGAAATTCTTACACAATGAGTTCAGGGGCTGTGATGCAACCTGGATTGACCATATCTAGACCCACAGCTGGATGAGACATAAGGGTGGACACTCTTGGGGCTGAGAGGTTTGGTGAGGTTGGGTGAGCAAACGCAGACCCTTTAAAGTAATACTGCGTGGTACCCATCGCATGGGTCCCAAATCTCCAGGTTCAAGGGCATCTTCCTACATCGAAAACATGCATGAGAAACCCAGAAGATGGTACACCGTGTGATGGGGAAAGGTTTCTAAAACGCACCTCATTTCTCATCTCCTTGTGCCCGGGTTCGCCATTCCAGCCGCTTTACTAGCAATCTCCCTACTTGGAGCATCAGCACCTTTAACCTCCTGTTCCGTACAGGTTGCAATTTGTCCTGAGGATGAACGGGAAGACGGGGAACCAACGAGAGACTAGCTCTTGGTGTCGGGACAGGCACAGGTCACTCTATTTTCCCATCAGGAAGAAGAATTAACCACAGGCTCAGCCTGCCCCCCGGAACCAGAACAGGGCCTGAAGCCATCCTGCGCTTTTGCGGCCAGCTCCCAAAAAAGCGAGTTGTAAAATGGAGGTTCAGGGCACTGCAATTCACAAACCTGCAGAGTTATAAATGATAACTCTCGTCCACAAATATATTGAGGGAAGGCAAAGAAGAGGATTTGAAATCAAGGCAGAATTGCAGGAAACAGATTTCAGGAGGTAGATACGAATCGCCTTTAAAGCACATGAAAAGCGGCAAAACGTTGACAATGATGCCCTTGGCCAAAAAGGGCGTATGCGTTTTTTCCTGAATATATTCAGGAAAAAACGCATACGCCCTTTTTGGCCAACCAAGCAACCTGGAAAGGCAAATCAGCACTACAGAGAAGTCTTGCTTCCCATCGGTCAAAAGGGCCATGCTGAAAAAAGTGTCAAAACCAGAAATGCAGGACAGGCCATGGAGAAATGGGAGCCTTGCTACACTGATGGGCGGGATGTAAATTGCCAACAGCCACTCTGGAGAAGTGTACGGTGAGTCCTGAAACATCTAAAAAACACAGCTTAGAGAGCATAGGGCACTTCCACTCATGGGGGTATAAATTGGGAAAATGAAAAATCAGCAAGACACAAGCACCCCAAAGTTTAGGGCTGCTCTGTTGACAAGGACCTCCACTTCATTCCACCTTAAATATCCCAGGAAAGAGAAAAATGGATAAAGAAGTTGTGGTCCTTATGTACAATGGAATATCACTCAGCCATGAAATCAATGTCATAAGGTTAGTAGCAGCATGATGAGTGGATTTAGGTACGACGATTCTAAGTGAAATAAGTCACACAGAAAAGGACACTTCTCATAAGGTATCACTTTTAGAGGGAATGTAAAAACCGTTACACTTGAACTGAATTACAAAACAGAACAGAGTCACACATGCAGAAAACAGACTATGGCTGCTTAACGGGAAAGGTGAGGTGGGGTGATACATAAAACAAGGGTATCAAATTAGCTCAGATACTGTTCCATAAACCCAATATGTAGTAGACAAGACCTACTCCTTGCTCAGAGAACTGGACTCAACACGCCCTATTCACCGCACAAGAATATATCTGACTAGTAATAATCTTAAAACCTATGTATTGATATCTCTTTGTTAGTGTGTCAAGTGGGTGTGAAGCGGCATAAACACAGCCGTGAAAAGCAGCTAAACCCCATTATGAAAATAAATTACTTTGAAAAACCCATGAAACAACGACAGTGAAAGAGATAGAAATTCTTACACAATGAGTTCAGGGGCTGTGATGCAACCTGGATTGACCATATCTAGACCCACAGCTGGATGAGACATAAGCGTGGACACTCTTGGGGCTGAGAGGTTTGGTGAGGTTGGGAGAGCAAACGCAGACCCTTTAAAGTAATACTGCGTGGTACCCATCACATGGGTCCCAAATCTCCAGGTTCAAGGGCATCTTCCTACATCAAAAACATGCATGAGAAACCCAGAAGATGGTACACCGTGTGATGGGGAAAGGTTTCTAAAACGCACCTCATTTCTCATCTCCTTCTGCCCGGGTTCGCCATTCCAGCCACTTTACTAGCAATCTCCCTACTTGGAGCATCAGCACCTTTAACCTCCTGTTCCGTACAGGTTGCAATTTGTCCTAAGGATGAACGGGAATACGGGGAACCAACGAGAGACTAGCTCTTGGTGTCGGGACAGGCACAGGTCACTCTATTTTCCCATCAGGAAGAAGAATTAACCACAGGCTCAGCCTGCCCCCCGGAACCAGAACAGGGCCTGAAGCCATCCTGTGCTTTTGCGGCCAGCTCCCAAAAAAGCGAGTTGTAAAATGGAGGTTCAGGGCACTGCAATTCACAAACCTGCAGAGTTATAAATCATAACTCTCATCCACAAATATATTGAGGGAAGGCAAAGAAGAGGATTTGAAATCAAGGCAGAATTGCACGAAACAGATTTCAGGAGGTAGATTCGAATCGCCTTTAAAGCACATGAAAAGCGGCAAAATGTTGACAATGATGCCCTTGGCCAAAAAGGGCGTATGCGTTTTTTCCTGAATATATTCAGGAAAAAACGCATACGCCCTTTTTGGCCAACCAAGCAACCTGGAAAGGCAAATCAGCGCTACAAAGAAGTCTCGCTTCCCATCGGTCAAAAGGGCCATGCTGAAAAAAGTGTCAAAACCAGAAATGCAGGACAGGCCATGGAGAAATGAGAGCCTTGCTACACTGATGGGCGGGATGTAAATAGCCAACAGCCACTCTGGAGAAGTGTACGGTGTGTCCTGAAACATCTGAAAAACACAGCTTAGAGAGCATAGGGCACTTCCACTCATGGGGGTATAAATTGGGAAAATGAAAAATCAGCAAGACACAAGCACCCCAAAGTTTAGGGCTGCTCTGTTGACAAGGACCTCCACTTCATTCCACCTTAAATATCCAAGGAAAGAGAAAAATGGATAAAGAAGTTGTGGTCCTTATGTACAATGGAATATCACTCAGCCATGAAATCAATGTCATAAGGTTAGTAGCAGCATGATGAGTGGATTTAGGTACGACGATTCTAAGTGAAATAAGTCACACAGAAAAGGACACTTCTCATAAGGTATCACTTTTAGAGGGAATGTAAAAACCGTTACACTTGAACTGAATTACAAAACAGAACAGAGTCACACATGCAGAAAACACACTATGGCTGCTTAACGGGAAAGGTGAGGTGGGGTGATACATAAAACAAGGGTATCAAATTAGCTCAGATACCGTTCCATAAACCCAATATGTAGTAGACAAGACCTACTCCTTGCTCAGAGAACTGGACTCAACACGCCCTATTCACCGCACAAGAATATATCTGACTAGTAATAATCTTAAAACCTATGTATTGATATCTCTCTGTTAGTGTGTCAAGTGGGTGTAAAGCAGCATAAACACAGCAGTGAAAAGCAGCTAAACCCCATTATGAAAATAAATTACTTTGAAAAACCCATGAAACAACGACAGTGAAAGAGAGAGAAATTCTTACACAATGCGTTCAGGGGCTGTGATGCAACCTGGATTGACCATATCTAGACCCACAGCTGGATGAGACATAAGGGTGGACACTCTTGGGGCTGAGAGGTTTGGTGAGGTTGGGTGAGCAAACGCAGACCCTTTAAAGTAATACTGCGTGGTACCCATCGCATGGGTCCCAAATCTCCAGCTTCAAGGGCATCTTCCTACATCGAAAACATGCATGAGAAACACAGAAGATGGTACACCGTGTGATGGGGAAAGGTTTCTAAAACGCACCTCATTTCTCATCTCCTTGTGCCCGGGTTCGCCATTCCAGCCGATTTACTAGCAATCTCCCTACTTGGAGCATCAGCACCTTTAACCTCCTGTTCCGTACAGGTTGCAATTTGTCCTGAGGATGAACGGGAAGACGGGGAACCAACGAGAGACTAGCTCTTGGTGTCGGGACAGGCACAGGTCACTCTATTTTCCCATCAGGAAGAAGAATTAACCACAGGCTCAGCCTGCCCCCCGGAACCAGAACAGGGCCTGAAGCCATCCTGCGCTTTTGCGGCCAGCTCCCAAAAAAGCGAGTTGTAAAATGGAGGTCCAGGGCACTGCAATTCACAAACCTGCAGAGTTATAAATGAAAACTCTCGTTCACAAATATATTGAGGGAAGGCAAAGAAGAGGATTTGAAATCAAGGCAGAATTGCACGAAACAGATTTCAGGAGGTAGATACGAATCGCCTTTAAAGCACATGAAAAGCGGCAAAACGTTGACAATGATGCCCTTGGCCAAAAAGGGCGTATGCGTTTTTTCCTGAATATATTCAGGAAAAAACGCATACGCCCTTTTTGGCCAACCAAGCAACCTGGAAAGGCAAATCAGCGCTACAGAGAAGTCTCGCTTCCCATCCGTCAAAAGGGCCATGCTGAAAAAAGTGTCAAAACCAGAAATGCAGGACAGGCCATGGAGAAATGGGAGCCTTGCTACACTGATGGGCGGGATGTAAATTGCCAACAGCCACTCTGGAGAAGTGTACGGTGAGTCCTGAAACATCTAAAAAACACAGCTTAGAGAGCATAGGGCACTTCCACTCATGGGGGTATAAATTGGGAAAATGAAAAATCAGCAAGACACAAGCACCCCAAAGTTGAGGGCTGCTCTGTTGACAAGGACCTCCACTTCATTCCACCTTAAATATCCAAGGAAAGAGAAAAATGGATAAAGAAGTTGTGGTCCTTATGTACAATGGAATATCACTCAGCCATGAAATCAATGTCATAAGGTTAGTAGCAGCATGATGAGTGGATTTAGGTACGACGATTCTAAGTGAAATAAGTCACACAGAAAAGGACACTTCTCATAAGGTATCACTTTTAGAGGGAATGTAAAAACCGTTACACTTGAACTGAATTACAAAACAGAACAGAGTCACACATGCAGAAAACACACTATGGCTGCTTAACGGGAAAGGTGAGGTGGGGTGATACATAAAACAAGGGTATCAAATTAGCTCAGATACCGTTCCATAAACCCAATATGTAATAGACAAGACCTACTCCTTGCTCAGAGAACTGGACTCAACACGCCCTATTCACCGCACAAGAATATATCTGACTAGTAATAATCTTAAAACCTATGTATTGATATCTCTCTGTTAGTGTGTCAAGTGGGTGTAAAGCGGCATAAACACAGCAGTGAAAAGCAGCTAAACCCCATTATGAAAATAAATTACTTTGAAAAACACATGAAACAACGACAGTGAAAGAGAGAGAAATTCTTACACAATGCGTTCAGGGGCTGTGATGCAACCTGGATTGACCATATCTAGACCCACAGCTGGATGAGACATAAGGGTGGACACTCTTGGGGCTGAGAGGTTTGGTGAGGTTGGGTGAGCAAACGCAGACCCTTTAAAGTAATACTGCGTGGTACCCATCGAATGGGTCCCAAATCTCCAGCATCAAGGGCATCTTCCTACATCGAAAACATGCATGAGAAACCCAGAAGATAGTACACCGTGTGATGGGGAAAGGTTTCTAAAACGCACCTCATTTCTCATCTCCTTGTGCCCGGGTTCGCCATTCCAGCCGCTTTACTAGCAATCTCCCTACTTGGAAAATCAGCACCTTTAACCTCCTGTTCCGTACAGGTTGCAATTTGTCCTGAGGATGAACGGGAAGACGGGGAACCAACGAGAGACTAGCTCTTGGTGTTGGGACAGGCACAGGTCACTCTATTTTCCCATCAGGAAGAAGAATTAACCACAGGCTCAGCCTGCCCCCCGGAACCAGAACAGGGCCTGAAGCCATCCTGCGCTTTTGCGGCCAGCTCCCAAAAAAGCGAGTTGTAAAATGGAGGTCCAGGGCTCTGCAATTCACAAACCTGCAGAGTTATAAATGATAACTCTCGTCCACAAATATATTGAGGGAAGGCAAAGAAGAGGATTTGAAATCAAGGCAGAATTGCAGGAAACAGATTTCAGGAGGTAGATTCGAATCGCCTTTAAAGCACATGAAAAGCGGCAAAATGTTGACAATGATGCCCTTGGCCAAAAAGGGCGTATGCGTTTTTTCCTGAATATATTCAGGAAAAAACGCATACGCCCTTTTTGGCCAACCAAGCAACCTGGAAAGGCAAATCAGCGCTACAAAGAAGTCTCGCTTCCCATCGGTCAAAAGGGCCATGCTGAAAAAAGTGTCAAAACCAGAAATACAGGACAGGCCATGGAGAAATGGGAGCCTTGCTACACTGATGGGCGGGATGTAAGTTGCCAACAGCCACTCTGGAGAAGTGTACGGTGTGTCCTGAAACATCTGAAAAACACAGCTTAGAGAGCATAGGGCACTTCCACTCATGGGGGTATAAATTGGGAAAATGAAAAATCAGCAAGACACAAGCACCCCAAAGTTTAGGGCTGCTCTGTTGACAAGGACCTCCACTTCATTCCACCTTCAATATCCAAGGAAAGAGAAAAATGGATAAAGAAGTTGTGGTCCTTATGTACAATGGAATATCACTCAGCCATGAAATCAATGTCATAAGGTTAGTAGCAGCATGATGAGTGGATTTAGGTACGACGATTCTAAGTGAAATAAGTCACACAGAAAAGGACACTTCTCATAAGGTATCACTTTTAGAGGGAATGTAAAAACCGTTACACTTGAACTGAATTACAAAACAGAACAGAGTCACACATGCAGAAAACAGACTATGGCTGCTTAACGGGAAAGGTGAGGTGGGGTGATACATAAAACAAGGGTATCAAATTAGCTCAGATACCGTTCCATAAACCCAATATGTAGTAGACAAGACCTACTCCTTGCTCAGAGAACTGGACTCAACACGCCCTATTCACCGCACAAGAATATATCTGACTAGTAATAATCTTAAAACCTATGTATTGATATCTCTCTGTTAGTGTGTCAAGTGGGTGTAAAGCGGCATAAACACAGCCGTGAAAAGCAGCTAAACCCCATTATGAAAATAAATTACTTTGAAAAACCCATGAAACAACGACAGTGAAAGAGACAGAAATTCTTACACAATGAGTTCAGGGGCTGTGATGCAACCTGGATTGACCATATCTAGACCCACAGCTGGATGAGACATAAGGGTGGACACTCTTGGGGCTGAGAGGTTTGGTGAGGTTGGGTGAGCAAACGCAGACCCTTTAAAGTAATACTGCGTGGTACCCATCGCATGGGTCCCAAATCTCCAGGTTCAAGGGCATCTTCCTACATCGAAAACATGCTTGAGAAACCCAGAAGATGGTACACCGTGTGATGGGGAAAGGTTTCTAAAACGCACCTCATTTCTCATCTCCTTGTGCCCGGGTTCGCCATTCCAGCCGATTTACTAGCAATCTCCCTACTTGGAGCATCAGCACCTTTAACCTCCTGTTCCGTACAGGTTGCAATTTGTCCTGAGGATGAACGGGAAGACGGGGAACCAACGAGAGACTAGCTCTTGGTGTCGGGACAGGCACAGGTCACTCTATTTTCCCATCAGGAAGAAGAATTAACCACAGGCTCAGCCTGCCCCCCGGAACCAGAACAGGGCCTGAAGCCATCCTGCGCTTTTGCGGCCAGCTCCCAAAAAAGCGAGTTGTAAAATGGAGGTTCAGGGCACTGCAATTCACAAACCTGCAGAGTTATAAATGATAACTCTCGTCCACAAATATATTGAGGGAAGGCAAAGAAGAGGATTTGAAATCAAGGCAGAATTGCAGGAAACAGATTTCAGGAGGTAGATACGAATCGCCTTTAAAGCATATGAAAAGCGGCAAAACGTTGACAATGATGCCCTTGGCCAAAAAGGGCGTATGCTTTTTTTCCTGAATATATTCAGGAAAAAAACGCATAAGCCCTTTTTGGCCAACCAAGCAACCTGGAAAGGCAAATCAGCACTACAGAGAAGTCTCGCTTCCCATCCGTCAAAAGGGCCATGCTGAAAAAAGTGTCAAAACCAGAAATGCAGGACAGGCCATGGAGAAATGGGAGCCTTGCTACACTGATGGGCGGGATGTAAATTGCCAACAGCCACTCTGGAGAAGTGTACGGTGAGTCCTGAAACATCTAAAAAACACAGCTTAGAGAGCATAGGGCACTTCCACTCATGGGGGTATAAATTGGGAAAATGAAAAATCAGCAAGACACAAGCACCCCAAAGTTTAGGGCTGCTCTGTTGACAAGGACCTCCACTTCATTCCACCTTAAATATCCCAGGAAAGAGAAAAATGGATAAAGAAGTTGTGGTCCTTATGTACAATGGAATATCACTCAGCCATGAAATCAATGTCATAAGGTTAGTAGCAGCATGATGAGTGGATTTAGGTACGACGATTCTAAGTGAAATAAGTCACACAGAAAAGGACACTTCTCATAAGGTATCACTTTTAGAGGGAATGTAAAAACCGTTACACTTGAACTGAATTACAAAACAGAACAGAGTCACACATGCAGAAAACAGACTATGGCTGCTTAACGGGAAAGGTGAGGTGGGGTGATACATAAAACAAGGGTATCAAATTAGCTCAGATACTGTTCCATAAACCCAATATGTAGTAGACAAGACCTACTCCTTGCTCAGAGAACTGGACTCAACACGCCCTATTCACCGCACAAGAATATATCTGACTAGTAATAATCTTAAAACCTATGTATTGATATCTCTTTGTTAGTGTGTCAAGTGGGTGTGAAGCGGCATAAACACAGCCGTGAAAAGCAGCTAAACCCCATTATGAAAATAAATTACTTTGAAAAACCCATGAAACAACGACAGTGAAAGAGATAGAAATTCTTACACAATGAGTTCAGGGGCTGTGATGCAACCTGGATTGACCATATCTAGACCCACAGCTGGATGAGACATAAGCGTGGACACTCTTGGGGCTGAGAGGTTTGGTGAGGTTGGGTGAGCAAACGCAGACCCTTTAAAGTAATACTGCGTGGTACCCATCACATGGGTCCCAAATCTCCAGGTTCAAGGGCATCTTCCTACATCAAAAACATGCATGAGAAACCCAGAAGATGGTACACCGTGTGATGGGGAAAGGTTTCTAAAACGCACCTCATTTCTCATCTCCTTCTGCCCGGGTTCGCCATTCCAGCCACTTTACTAGCAATCTCCCTACTTGGAGCATCAGCACCTTTAACCTCCTGTTCCGTACAGGTTGCAATTTGTCCTGAGGATGAACGGGAAGACGGGGAACCAACGAGAGACTAGCTCTTGGTGTCGGGACAGGCACAGGTCACTCTATTTTCCCATCAGGAAGAAGAATTAACCACAGGCTCAGCCTGCCCCCCGGAACCAGAACAGGGCCTGAAGCCATCCTGCGCTTTTGCGGCCAGCTCCCAAAAAAGCGAGTTGTAAAATGGAGCTTCAGGGCACTGCAATTCACAAACCTGCAGAGTTATAAATCATAACTCTCATCCACAAATATATTGAGGGAAGGCAAAGAAGAGGATTTGAAATCAAGGCAGAATTGCACGAAACAGATTTCAGGAGGTAGATTCGAATCGCCTTTAAAGCACATGAAAAGCGGCAAAATGTTGACAATGATGCCCTTGGCCAAAAAGGGCGTATGCGTTTTTTCCTGAATATATTCAGGAAAAAACGCATACGCCCTTTTTGGCCAACCAAGCAACCTGGAAAGGCAAATCAGCGCTACAAAGAAGTCTCGCTTCCCATCGGTCAAAAGGGCCATGCTGAAAAAAGTGTCAAAACCAGAAATGCAGGACAGGCCATGGAGAAATGAGAGCCTTGCTACACTGATGGGCGGGATGTAAATAGCCAACAGCCACTCTGGAGAAGTGTACGGTGTGTCCTGAAACATCTGAAAAACACAGCTTAGAGAGCATAGGGCACTTCCACTCATGGGGGTATAAATTGGGAAAATGAAAAATCAGCAAGACACAAGCACCCCAAAGTTGAGGGCTGCTCTGTTGACAAGGACCTCCACTTCATTCCACCTTAAATATCCAAGGAAAGAGAAAAATGGATAAAGAAGTTGTGGTCCTTATGTACAATGGAATATCACTCAGCCATGAAATCAATGTCATAAGGTTAGTAGCAGCATGATGAGTGGATTTAGGTACGACGATTCTAAGTGAAATAAGTCACACAGAAAAGGACACTTCTCATAAGGTATCACTTTTAGAGGGAATGTAAAAACCGTTACACTTGAACTGAATTACAAAACAGAACAGAGTCACACATGCAGAAAACACACTATGGCTGCTTAACGGGAAAGGTGAGGTGGGGTGATACATAAAACAAGGGTATCAAATTAGCTCAGATACCGTTCCATAAACCCAATATGTAATAGACAAGACCTACTCCTTGCTCAGAGAACTGGACTCAACACGCCCTATTCACCGCACAAGAATATATCTGACTAGTAATAATCTTAAAACCTATGTATTGATATCTCTCTGTTAGTGTGTCAAGTGGGTGTAAAGCGGCATAAACACAGCAGTGAAAAGCAGCTAAACCCCATTATGAAAATAAATTACTTTGAAAAACACATGAAACAACGACAGTGAAAGAGAGAGAAATTCTTACACAATGCGTTCAGGGGCTGTGATGCAACCTGGATTGACCATATCTAGACCCACAGCTGGATGAGACATAAGGGTGGACACTCTTGGGGCTGAGAGGTTTGGTGAGGTTGGGTGAGCAAACGCAGACCCTTTAAAGTAATACTGCGTGGTACCCATCGAATGGGTCCCAAATCTCCAGCATCAAGGGCATCTTCCTACATCGAAAACATGCATGAGAAACCCAGAAGATAGTACACCGTGTGATGGGGAAAGGTTTCTAAAACGCACCTCATTTCTCATCTCCTTGTGCCCGGGTTCGCCATTCCAGCCGCTTTACTAGCAATCTCCCTACTTGGAAAATCAGCACCTTTATCCTCCTGTTCCGTACAGGTTGCAATTTGTCCTGAGGATGAACGGGAAGACGGGGAACCAACGAGAGACTAGCTCTTGGTGTTGGGACAGGCACAGGTCACTCTATTTTCCCATCAGGAAGAAGAATTAACCACAGGCTCAGCCTGCCCCCCGGAACCAGAACAGGGCCTGAAGCCATCCTGCGCTTTTGCGGCCAGCTCCCAAAAAAGCGAGTTGTAAAATGGAGGTCCAGGGCTCTGCAATTCACAAACCTGCAGAGTTATAAATGATAACTCTCGTCCACAAATATATTGAGGGAAGGCAAAGAAGAGGATTTGAAATCAAGGCAGAATTGCAGGAAACAGATTTCAGGAGGTAGATTCGAATCGCCTTTAAAGCACATGAAAAGCGGCAAAATTTTGACAATGATGCCCTTGGCCAAAAAGGGCGTATGCGTTTTTTCCTGAATATATTCAGGAAAAAACGCATACGCCCTTTTTGGCCAACCAAGCAACCTGGAAAGGCAAATCAGCGCTACAAAGAAGTCTTGCTTCCCATCGGTCAAAAGGGCCATGCTGAAAAAAGTGTCAAAACCAGAAATACAGGACAGGCCATGGAGAAATGGGAGCCTTGCTACACTGATGGGCGGGATGTAAGTTGCCAACAGCCACTCTGGAGAAGTGTACGGTGTGTCCTGAAACATCTGAAAAACACAGCTTAGAGAGCATAGGGCACTTCCACTCATGGGGGTATAAATTGGGAAAATGAAAAATCAGCAAGACACAAGCACCCCAAAGTTTAGGGCTGCTCTGTTGACAAGGACCTCCACTTCATTCCACCTTCAATATCCAAGGAAAGAGAAAAATGGATAAAGAAGTTGTGGTCCTTATGTACAATGGAATATCACTCAGCCATGAAATCAATGTCATAAGGTTAGTAGCAGCATGATGAGTGGATTTAGGTACGACGATTCTAAGTGAAATAAGTCACACAGAAAAGGACACTTCTCATAAGGTATCACTTTTAGAGGGAATGTAAAAACCGTTACACTTGAACTGAATTACAAAACAGAACAGAGTCACACATGCAGAAAACAGACTATGGCTGCTTAACGGGAAAGGTGAGGTGGGGTGATACATAAAACAAGGGTATCAAATTAGCTCAGATACCGTTCCATAAACCCAATATGTAGTAGACAAGACCTACTCCTTGCTCAGAGAACTGGACTCAACACGCCCTATTCACCGCACAAGAATATATCTGACTAGTAATAATCTTAAAACCTATGTATTGATATCTCTCTGTTAGTGTGTCAAGTGGGTGTAAAGCGGCATAAACACAGCCGTGAAAAGCAGCTAAACCCCATTATGAAAATAAATTACTTTGAAAAACCCATGAAACAACGACAGTGAAAGAGACAGAAATTCTTACACAATGAGTTCAGGGGCTGTGATGCAACCTGGATTGACCATATCTAGACCCACAGCTGGATGAGACATAAGGGTGGACACTCTTGGGGCTGAGAGGTTTGGTGAGGTTGGGTGAGCAAACGCAGACCCTTTAAAGTAATACTGCGTGGTACCCATCGCATGGGTCCCAAATCTCCAGGTTCAAGGGCATCTTCCTACATCGAAAACATGCTTGAGAAACCCAGAAGATGGTACACCGTGTGATGGGGAAAGGTTTCTAAAACGCACCTCATTTCTCATCTCCTTGTGCCCGGGTTCGCCATTCCAGCCGATTTACTAGCAATCTCCCTACTTGGAGCATCAGCACCTTTAACCTCCTGTTCCGTACAGGTTGCAATTTGTCCTGAGGATGAACGGGAAGACGGGGAACCAACGAGAGACTAGCTCTTGGTGTCGGGACAGGCACAGGTCACTCTATTTTCCCATCAGGAAGAAGAATTAACCACAGGCTCAGCCTGCCCCCCGGAACCAGAACAGGGCCTGAAGCCATCCTGCGCTTTTGCGGCCAGCTCCCAAAAAAGCGAGTTGTAAAATGGAGGTTCAGGGCACTGCAATTCACAAACCTGCAGAGTTATAAATGATAACTCTCGTCCACAAATATATTGAGGGAAGGCAAAGAAGAGGATTTGAAATCAAGGCAGAATTGCAGGAAACAGATTTCAGGAGGTAGATACGAATCGCCTTTAAAGCATATGAAAAGCGGCAAAACGTTGACAATGATGCCCTTGGCCAAAAAGGGCGTATGCTTTTTTTCCTGAATATATTCAGGAAAAAACGCATAAGCCCTTTTTGGCCAACCAAGCAACCTGGAAAGGCAAATCAGCACTACAGAGAAGTCTCGCTTCCCATCCGTCAAAAGGGCCATGCTGAAAAAAGTGTCAAAACCAGAAATGCAGGACAGGCCATGGAGAAATGGGAGCCTTGCTACACTGATGGGCGGGATGTAAATTGCCAACAGCCACTCTGGAGAAGTGTACGGTGAGTCCTGAAACATCTAAAAAACACAGCTTAGAGAGCATAGGGCACTTCCACTCATGGGGGTATAAATTGGGAAAATGAAAAATCAGCAAGACACAAGCACCCCAAAGTTTAGGGCTGCTCTGTTGACAAGGACCTCCACTTCATTCCACCTTAAATATCCCAGGAAAGAGAAAAATGGATAAAGAAGTTGTGGTCCTTATGTACAATGGAATATCACTCAGCCATGAAATCAATGTCATAAGGTTAGTAGCAGCATGATGAGTGGATTTAGGTACGACGATTCTAAGTGAAATAAGTCACACAGAAAAGGACACTTCTCATAAGGTATCACTTTTAGAGGGAATGTAAAAACCGTTACACTTGAACTGAATTACAAAACAGAACAGAGTCACACATGCAGAAAACAGACTATGGCTGCTTAACGGGAAAGGTGAGGTGGGGTGATACATAAAACAAGGGTATCAAATTAGCTCAGATACTGTTCCATAAACCCAATATGTAGTAGACAAGACCTACTCCTTGCTCAGAGAACTGGACTCAACACGCCCTATTCACCGCACAAGAATATATCTGACTAGTAATAATCTTAAAACCTATGTATTGATATCTCTTTGTTAGTGTGTCAAGTGGGTGTGAAGCGGCATAAACACAGCCGTGAAAAGCAGCTAAACCCCATTATGAAAATAAATTACTTTGAAAAACCCATGAAACAACGACAGTGAAAGAGATAGAAATTCTTACACAAAGAGTTCAGGGGCTGTGATGCAACCTGGATTGACCATATCTAGACCCACAGCTGGATGAGACATAAGCGTGGACACTCTTGGGGCTGAGAGGTTTGGTGAGGTTGGGTGAGCAAACGCAGACCCTTTAAAGTAATACTGCGTGGTACCCATCACATGGGTCCCAAATCTCCAGGTTCAAGGGCATCTTCCTACATCAAAAACATGCATGAGAAACCCAGAAGATGGTACACCGTGTGATGGGGAAAGGTTTCTAAAACGCACCTCATTTCTCATCTCCTTCTGCCCGGGTTCGCCATTCCAGCCACTTTACTAGCAATCTCCCTACTTGGAGCATCAGCACCTTTAACCTCCTGTTCCGTACAGGTTGCAATTTGTCCTAAGGATGAACGGGAATACGGGGAACCAACGAGAGACTAGCTCTTGGTGTCGGGACAGGCACAGGTCACTCTATTTTCCCATCAGGAAGAAGAATTAACCACAGGCTCAGCCTGCCCCCCGGAACCAGAACAGGGCCTGAAGCCATCCTGCGCTTTTGCGGCCAGCTCCCAAAAAAGCGAGTTGTAAAATGGAGGTTCAGGGCACTGCAATTCACAAACCTGCAGAGTTATAAATCATAACTCTCATCCACAAATATATTGAGGGAAGGCAAAGAAGAGGATTTGAAATCAAGGCAGAATTGCACGAAACAGATTTCAGGAGGTAGATTCGAATCGCCTTTAAAGCACATGAAAAGCGGCAAAATGTTGACAATGATGCCCTTGGCCAAAAAGGGCGTATGCGTTTTTTCCTGAATATATTCAGGAAAAAACGCATACGCCCATTTTGGCCAACCAAGCAACCTGGAAAGGGAAATCAGCGCTACAAAGAAGTCTCGCTTCCCATCGGTCAAAAGGGCCATGCTGAAAAAAGTGTCAAAACCAGAAATGCAGGACAGGCCATGGAGAAATGAGAGCCTTGCTACACTGATGGGCGGGATGTAAATTGCCAACAGCCACTCTGGAGAAGTGTACGGTGTGTCCTGAAACATCTGAAAAACACAGCTTAGAGAGCATAGGGCACTTCCACTCATGGGGGTATAAATTGGGAAAATGAAAAATCAGCAAGACACAAGCACCCCAAAGTTGAGGGCTGCTCTGTTGACAAGGACCTCCACTTCATTCCACCTTAAATATCCAAGGAAAGAGAAAAATGGATAAAGAAGTTGTGGTCCTTATGTACAATGGAATATCACTCAGCCATGAAATCAATGTCATAAGGTTAGTAGCAGCATGATAAGTGGATTTAGGTACGACGATTCTAAGTGAAATAAGTCACACAGAAAAGGACACTTCTCATAAGGTATCACTTATAGAGGGAATGTAAAAACCGTTACACTTGAACTGAATTACAAAACAGAACAGAGTCACACATGCAGAAAACAGACTATGGCTGCTTAACGGGAAAGGTGAAGTGGGGTGATACATAAAACAAGGGTATCAAATTAGCTCAGATACTGTTCCATAAACCCAATATGTAGTAGACAAGACCTACTCCTTGCTCAGAGAACTGGACTCAACACGCCCTATTCACCGCACAAGAATATATCTGACTAGTAATAATCTTAAAACCTATGTATTGATATCTCTCTGTTAGTGTGTCAAGTGGGTGTGAAGCGGCATAAACACAGCCGTGAAAAGCAGCTAAACCCCATTATGAAAATAAATTACTTTGAAAAACCCATGAAACAACGACAGTGAAAGAGATAGAAATTCTTACACAATGCGTTCAGGGGCTGTGATGCAACCTGGATTGACCATATCTAGACCCACAGCTGGATGAGACATAAGGGTGGACACTCTTGGGGCTGAGAGGTTTGGTGAGGTTGGGTGAGCAAACGCAGACCCTTTAAAGTAATACTGCGTGGTACCCATCACATGGGTCCCAAATCTCCAGGTTCAAGGGCATCTTCCTACATCGAAAACATGCATGAGAAACCCAGAAGATAGTACACCGTGTGATGGGGAAAGGTTTCTAAAACGCACCTCATTTCTCATCTCCTTGTGCCCGGGTACGCCATTCCAGCCGCTTTACTAGCAATCTCCCTACTTGGAAAATCAGCACCTTTAACCTCCTGTTCCGTACAGGTTGCAATTTGTCCTGAGGATGAACGGGAAGACGGGGAACCAACGAGAGACTAGCTCTTGGTGTTGGGACAGGCACAGGTCACTCTATTTTCCCATCAGGAAGAAGAATTAACCACAGGCTCAGCCTGCCCCCCGGAACCAGAACAGGGCCTGAAGCCATCCTGCGCTTTTGCGGCCAGCTCCCAAAAAAGCGAGTTGTAAAATGGAGGTCCAGGGCACTGCAATTCACAAACCTGCAGAGTTATAAATGATAACTCTCGTTCACAAATATATTGAGGGAAGGCAAAGAAGAGGATTTGAAATCAAGGCAGAATTGCACGAAACATATTTCAGGAGGTAGATACGAATCGCCTTTAAAGCACATGAAAAGCGGCAAAACGTTGACAATGATGCCCTTGGCCAAAAAGGGCGTATGCGTTTTTTCCTGAATATATTCAGGAAAAAACGCATACGCCCTTTTTGGCCAACCAAGCAACCTGGAAAGGCAAATCAGCGCTACAGAGAAGTCTCGCTTCCCATCCGTCAAAAGGGCCATGCTGAAAAAAGTGTCAAAACCAGAAATGCAGGACAGGCCATGGAGAAATGGGAGCCTTGCTACACTGATGGGCGGGATGTAAATTGCCAACAGCCACTCTGGAGAAGTGTACGGTGAGTCCTGAAACATCTAAAAAACACAGCTTAGAGAGCATAGGGCACTTCCACTCATGGGGGTATAAATTGGGAAAATGAAAAATCAGCAAGACACAAGCACCCCAAAGTTGAGGGCTGCTCTGTTGACAAGGACCTCCACTTCATTCCACCTTAAATATCCAAGGAAAGAGAAAAATGGATAAAGAAGTTGTGGTCCTTATGTACAATGGAATATCACTCAGCCATGAAATCAATGTCATAAGGTTAGTAGCAGCATGATGAGTGGATTTAGGTACGACGATTCTAAGTGAAATAAGTCACACAGAAAAGGACACTTCTCATAAGGTATCACTTTTAGAGGGAATGTAAAAACCGTTACACTTGAACTGAATTACAAAACAGAACAGAGTCACACATGCAGAAAACAGACTATGGCTGCTTAACGGGAAAGGTGAGGTGGGGTGATACATAAAACAAGGGTATCAAATTAGCTCAGATACTGTTCCATAAACCCAATATGTAGTAGACAAGACCTACTCCTTGCTCAGAGAACTGGACTCAACACGCCCTATTCACCGCACAAGAATATATCTGACTAGTAATAATCTTAAAACCTATGTATTGATATCTCTTTGTTAGTGTGTCAAGTGGGTGTGAAGCGGCATAAACACAGCCGTGAAAAGCAGCTAAACCCCATTATGAAAATAAATTACTTTGAAAAACCCATGAAACAACGACAGTGAAAGAGATAGAAATTCTTACACAATGAGTTCAGGGGCTGTGATGCAACCTGGATTGACCATATCTAGACCCACAGCTGGATGAGACATAAGGGTGGACACTCTTGGGGCTGAGAGGTTTGGTGAGGTTGGGTGAGCAAACGCAGACCCTTTAAAGTAATACTGCGTGGTACCCATCGCATGGGTCCCAAATCTCCAGGTTCAAGGGCATCTTCCTACATCAAAAACATGCATGAGAAACCCAGAAGATGGTACACCGTGTGATGGGGAAAGGTTTCTAAAACGCACCTCATTTCTCATCTCCTTGTGCCCGGGTTCGCCATTCCAGCCACTTTACTAGCAATCTCCCTACTTGGAGCATCAGCACCTTTAACCTCCTGTTCCGTACAGGTTGCAATTTGTCCTGAGGATGAACGGGAAGACGGGGAACCAACGAGAGACTAGCTCTTGGTGTCGGGACAGGCACAGGTCACTCTATTTTCCCATCAGGAAGAAGAATTAACCACAGGCTCAGCCTGCCCCCCGGAACCAGAACAGGGCCTGAAGCCATCCTGCGCTTTTGCGGCCAGCTCCCAAAAAAGCGAGTTGTAAAATGGAGGTTCAGGGCACTGCAATTCACAAACCTGCAGAGTTATAAATGATAACTCTCATCCACAAATATATTGAGGGAAGGCAAAGAAGAGGATTTGAAATCAAGGCAGAATTGCACGAAACAGATTTCAGGAGGTAGATTCGAATCGCCTTTAAAGCACATGAAAAGCGGCAAAATGTTGACAATGATGCCCTTGGCCAAAAAGGGCGTATGCGTTTTTTCCTGAATATATTCAGGAAAAAACGCATACGCCCTTTTTGGCCAACCAAGCAACCTGGAAAGGCAAATCAGCGCTACAAAGAAGTCTCGCTTCCCATCGGTCAAAAGGGCCATGCTGAAAAAAGTGTCAAAACCAGAAATGCAGGACAGGCCATGGAGAAATGAGAGCCTTGCTACACTGATGGGCGGGATGTAAATAGCCAACAGCCACTCTGCAGAAGTGTACGGTGTGTCCTGAAACATCTGAAAAACACAGCTTAGAGAGCATAGGGCACTTCCACTCATGGGGGTATAAATTGGGAAAATGAAAAATCAGCAAGACACAAGCACCCCAAAGTTGAGGGCTGCTCTGTTGACAAGGACCTCCACTTCATTCCACCTTAAATATCCAAGGAAAGAGAAAAATGGATAAAGAAGTTGTGGTCCTTATGTACAATGGAATATCACTCAGCCATGAAATCAATGTCATAAGGTTAGTAGCAGCATGATGAGTGGATTTAGGTACGACGATTCTAAGTGAAATAAGTCACACAGAAAAGGACACTTCTCATAAGGTATCACTTTTAGAGGGAATGTAAAAACCGTTACACTTGAACTGAATTACAAAACAGAACAGAGTCACACATGCAGAAAACACACTATGGCTGCTTAACGGGAAAGGTGAGGTGGGGTGATACATAAAACAAGGGTATCAAATTAGCTCAGATACCGTTCCATAAACCCAATATGTAGTAGACAAGACCTACTCCTTGCTCAGAGAACTGGACTCAACACGCCCTATTCACCGCACAAGAATATATCTGACTAGTAATAATCTTAAAACCTATGTATTGATATCTCTCTGTTAGTGTGTCAAGTGGGTGTAAAGCGGCATAAACACAGCCGTGAAAAGCAGCTAAACCCCATTATGAAAATAAATTACTTTGAAAAACCCATGAAACAACGACAGTGAAAGAGATAGAAATTCGTACACAATGAGTTCAGGGGCTGTGATGCAACCTGGATTGACCATATCTAGACCCACAGCTGGATGAGACATAAGGGTGGACACTCTTGGGGCTGAGAGGTTTGGTGAGGTTGGGTGAGCAAACGCAGACCCTTTAAAATAATACTGCGTGGTACCCATTGCATGGGTCCCAAATCTCCAGCTTCAAGGGCATCTTCCTACATCGAAAACATGCATGAGAAACCCAGAAGATGGTACACCGTGTGATGGGGAAAGGTTTCTAAAACGCACCTCATTTCTCATCTCCTTGTGCCCGGGTTCGCCATTCCAACCGCTTTACTAGCAATCTCCCTACTTGGAGCATCAGCACCTTTAACCTCCTGTTCCGTACAGGTTGCAATTTGTCCTGAGGATGAACGGGAAGACGGGGAACCAACGAGAGACTAGCTCTTGGTGTTGGGACAGGCACAGGTCACTCTATTTTCCCATCAGGAAGAAGAATTAACCACAGGCTCAGCCTGCCCCCCGGAACCAGAACAGGGCCTGAAGCCATTCTGCGATTTTGCGGCCAGCTCCCAAAAAAGCGAGTTGTAAAATGGAGGTTCAGGGCACTGCAATTCACAAACCTGCAGAGTTATAAATGATAACTCTCATCCACAAATATATTGAGGGAAGGCAAAGAAGAGGATTTGAAATCAAGGCAGAATTGCACGAAACAGATTTCAGGAGGTAGATTCGAATCGCCTTTAAAGCACATGAAAAGCGGCAAAATGTTGACAATGATGCCCTTGGCCAAAAAGGGCGTATGCGTTTTTTCCTGAATATATTCAGGAAAAAACGCATACGCCCTTTTTGGCCAACCAAGCAACCTGGAAAGGCAAATCAGCGCTACAAAGAAGTCTCGCTTCCCATCGGTCAAAAGGGCCATGCTGAAAAAAGTGTCAAAACCAGAAATGCAGGACAGGCCATGGAGAAATGAGAGCCTTGCTACACTGATGGGCGGGATGTAAATTGCCAACAGCCACTCTGGAGAAGTGTACGGTGTGTCCTGAAACATCTGAAAAACACAGCTTAGAGAGCATAGGGCACTTCCACTCATGGGGGTATAAATTGGGAAAATGAAAAATCAGCAAGACACAAGCACCCCAAAGTTGAGGGCTGCTCTGTTGACAAGGACCTCCACTTCATTCCACCTTAAATATCCAAGGAAAGAGAAAAATGGATAAAGAAGTTGTGGTCCTTATGTACAATGGAATATCACTCAGCCATGAAATCAATGTCATAAGGTTAGTAGCAGCATGATGAGTGGATTTAGGTACGACGATTCTAAGTGAAATAAGTCACACAGAAAAGGACACTTCTCATAAGGTATCACTTTTAGAGGGAATGTAAAAACCGTTACACTTGAACTGAATTACAAAACAGAACAGAGTCACACATGCAGAAAACAGACTATGGCTGCTTAACGGGAAAGGTGAGGTGGGGTGATACATAAAACAAGGGTATCAAATTAGCTCAGATACCGTTCCATAAACCCAATATGTAGTAGAAAAGACCTACTCCTTGCTCAGAGAACTGGACTCAACACGCCCTATTCACCGCACAAGAATATATCTGACTAGTAATAATCTTAAAACCTATGTATTGATATCTCTCTGTTAGTGTGTCAAGTGGGTGTAAAGCGGCATAAACACAGCCGTGAAAAGCAGCTAAACCCCATTATGAAAATAAATTACTTTGAAAAACCCATGAAACAACGACAGTGAAAGAGACAGAAATTCTTACACAATGAGTTCAGGGGCTGTGATGCAACCTGGATTGACCATATCTAGACCCACAGCTGGATGAGACATAAGGGTGGACACTCTTGGGGCTGAGAGGTTTGGTGAGGTTGGGTGAGCAAACGCAGACCCTTTAAAGTAATACTGCGTGGTACCCATCGCATGGGTCCCAAATCTCCAGCTTCAAGGGCATCTTCCTACATCGAAAACATGCATGAGAAACCCAGAAGATGGTACACCGTGTGATGGGGAAAGGTTTCTAAAACGCACCTCATTTCTCATCTCCTTGTGCCCGGGTTCGCCATTCCAGCCGATTTACTAGCAATCTCCCTACTTGGAGCATCAGCACCTTTAACCTCCTGTTCCGTACAGGTTGCAATTTGTCCTGAGGATGAACGGGAAGACGGGGAACCAACGAGAGACTAGCTCTTGGTGTCGGGACAGGCACAGGTCACTCTATTTTCCCATCAGGAAGAAGAATTAACCACAGGCTCAGCCTGCCCCCCGGAACCAGAACAGGGCCTGAAGCCATCCTGCGCTTTTGCGGCCAGCTCCCAAAAAAGCGAGTTGTAAAATGGAGGTTCAGGGCACTGCAATTCACAAACCTGCAGAGTTATAAATGATAACTCTCGTCCACAAATATATTGAGGGAAGGCAAAGAAGAGGATTTGAAATCAAGGCAGAATTGCAGGAAACAGATTTCAGGAGGTAGATACGAATCGCCTTTAAAGCATATGAAAAGCGGCAAAACGTTGACAATGATGCCCTTGGCCAAAAAGGGCGTATGCTTTTTTTCCTGAATATATTCAGGAAAAAACGCATAAGCCCTTTTTGGCCAACCAAGCAACCTGGAAAGGCAAATCAGCACTACAGAGAAGTCTCGCTTCCCATCCGTCAAAAGGGCCATGCTGAAAAAAGTGTCAAAACCAGAAATGCAGGACAGGCCATGGAGAAATGGGAGCCTTGCTACACTGATGGGCGGGATGTAAATTGCCAACAGCCACTCTGGAGAAGTGTACGGTGAGTCCTGAAACATCTAAAAAACACAGCTTAGAGAGCATAGGGCACTTCCACTCATGGGGGTATAAATTGGGAAAATGAAAAATCAGCAAGACACAAGCACCCCAAAGTTTAGGGCTGCTCTGTTGACAAGGACCTCCACTTCATTCCACCTTAAATATCCCAGGAAAGAGAAAAATGGATAAAGAAGTTGTGGTCCTTATGTACAATGGAATATCACTCAGCCATGAAATCAATGTCATAAGGTTAGTAGCAGCATGATGAGTGGATTTAGGTACGACGATTCTAAGTGAAATAAGTCACACAGAAAAGGACACTTCTCATAAGGTATCACTTTTAGAGGGAATGTAAAAACCGTTACACTTGAACTGAATTACAAAACAGAACAGAGTCACACATGCAGAAAACAGACTATGGCTGCTTAACGGGAAAGGTGAGGTGGGGTGATACATAAAACAAGGGTATCAAATTAGCTCAGATACTGTTCCATAAACCCAATATGTAGTAGACAAGACCTACTCCTTGCTCAGAGAACTGGACTCAACACGCCCTATTCACCGCACAAGAATATATCTGACTAGTAATAATCTTAAAACCTATGTATTGATATCTCTTTGTTAGTGTGTCAAGTGGGTGTGAAGCGGCATAAACACAGCCGTGAAAAGCAGCTAAACCCCATTATGAAAATAAATTACTTTGAAAAACCCATGAAACAACGACAGTGAAAGAGATAGAAATTCTTACACAATGAGTTCAGGGGCTGTGATGCAACCTGGATTGACCATATCTAGACCCACAGCTGGATGAGACATAAGCGTGGACAATCTTGGGGCTGAGAGGTTTGGTGAGGTTGGGTGAGCAAACGCAGACCCTTTAAAGTAATACTGCGTGGTACCCATCACATGGGTCCCAAATCTCCAGGTTCAAGGGCATCTTCCTACATCAAAAACATGCATGAGAAACCCAGAAGATGGTACACCGTGTGATGGGGAAAGGTTTCTAAAACGCACCTCATTTCTCATCTCCTTCTGCCCGGGTTCGCCATTCCAGCCACTTTACTAGCAATCTCCCTACTTGGAGCATCAGCACCTTTAACCTCCTGTTCCGTACAGGTTGCAATTTGTCCTGAGGATGAACGGGAATACGGGGAACCAACGAGAGACTAGCTCTTGGTGTCGGGACAGGCACAGGTCACTCTATTTTCCCATCAGGAAGAAGAATTAACCACAGGCTCAGCCTGCCCCCCGGAACCAGAACAGGGCCTGAAGCCATCCTGCGCTTTTGCGGCCAGCTCCCAAAAAAGCGAGTTGTAAAATGGAGGTTCAGGGCACTGCAATTCACAAACCTGCAGAGTTATAAATGATAACTCTCATCCACAAATATATTGAGGGAAGGCAAAGAAGAGGATTTGAAATCAAGGCAGAATTGCACGAAACAGATTTCAGGAGGTAGATTCGAATCGCCTTTAAAGCACATGAAAAGCGGCAAAATGTTGACAATGATGCCCTTGGCCAAAAAGGGCGTATGCGTTTTTTCCTGAATATATTCAGGAAAAAACGCATACGCCCTTTTTGGCCAACCAAGCAACCTGGAAAGGCAAATCAGCGCTACAAAGAAGTCTCGCTTCCCATCGGTCAAAAGGGCCATGCTGAAAAAAGTGTCAAAACCAGAAATGCAGGACAGGCCATGGAGAAATGAGAGCCTTGCTACACTGATGGGCGGGATGTAAATTGCCAACAGCCACTCTGGAGAAGTGTACGGTGTGTCCTGAAACATCTGAAAAACACAGCTTAGAGAGCATAGGGCACTTCCACTCATGGGGGTATAAATTGGGAAAATGAAAAATCAGCAAGACACAAGCACCCCAAAGTTGAGGGCTGCTCTGTTGACAAGGACCTCCACTTCATTCCACCTTAAATATCCAAGGAAAGAGAAAAATGGATAAAGAAGTTGTGGTCCTTATGTACAATGGAATATCACTCAGCCATGAAATCAATGTCATAAGGTTAGTAGCAGCATGATGAGTGGATTTAGGTACGACGATTCTAACTGAAATAAGTCACACAGAAAAGGACACTTCTCATAAGGTATCACTTTTAGAGGGAATGTAAAAACCGTTACACTTGAACTGAATTACAAAACAGAACAGAGTCACACATGCAGAAAACAGACTATGGCTGCTTAACGGGAAAGGTGAGGTGGGGTGATACATAAAACAAGGGTATCAAATTAGCTCAGATACCGTTCCATAAACCCAATATGTAGTAGAAAAGACCTACTCCTTGCTCAGAGAACTGGACTCAACACGCCCTATTCACCGCACAAGAATATATCTGACTAGTAATAATCTTAAAACCTATGTATTGATATCTCTCTGTTAGTGTGTCAAGTGGGTGTAAAGCGGCATAAACACAGCCGTGAAAAGCAGCTAAACCCCATTATGAAAATAAATTACTTTGAAAAACCCATGAAACAACGACAGTGAAAGAGACAGAAATTCTTACACAATGAGTTCAGGGGCTGTGATGCAACCTGGATTGACCATATCTAGACCCACAGCTGGATGAGACATAAGGGTGGACACTCTTGGGGCTGAGAGGTTTGGTGAGGTTGGGTGAGCAAACGCAGACCCTTTAAAGTAATACTGCGTGGTACCCATCGCATGGGTCCCAAATCTCCAGCTTCAAGGGCATCTTCCTACATCGAAAACATGCATGAGAAACCCAGAAGATGGTACACCGTGTGATGGGGAAAGGTTTCTAAAACGCACCTCATTTCTCATCTCCTTGTGCCCGGGTTCGCCATTCCAGCCGATTTACTAGCAATCTCCCTACTTGGAGCATCAGCACCTTTAACCTCCTGTTCCGTACAGGTTGCAATTTGTCCTGAGGATGAACGGGAAGACGGGGAACCAACGAGAGACTAGCTCTTGGTGTCGGGACAGGCACAGGTCACTCTATTTTCCCATCAGGAAGAAGAATTAACCACAGGCTCAGCCTGCCCCCCGGAACCAGAACAGGGCCTGAAGCCATCCTGCGCTTTTGCGGCCAGCTCCCAAAAAAGCGAGTTGTAAAATGGAGGTTCAGGGCACTGCAATTCACAAACCTGCAGAGTTATAAATGATAACTCTCGTCCACAAATATATTGAGGGAAGGCAAAGAAGAGGATTTGAAATCAAGGCAGAATTGCAGGAAACAGATTTCAGGAGGTAGATACGAATCGCCTTTAAAGCATATGAAAAGCGGCAAAACGTTGACAATGATGCCCTTGGCCAAAAAGGGCGTATGCTTTTTTTCCTGAATATATTCAGGAAAAAACGCATAAGCCCTTTTTGGCCAACCAAGCAACCTGGAAAGGCAAATCAGCACTACAGAGAAGTCTCGCTTCCCATCCGTCAAAAGGGCCATGCTGAAAAAAGTGTCAAAACCAGAAATGCAGGACAGGCCATGGAGAAATGGGAGCCTTGCTACACTGATGGGCGGGATGTAAATTGCCAACAGCCACTCTGGAGAAGTGTACGGTGAGTCCTGAAACATCTAAAAAACACAGCTTAGAGAGCATAGGGCACTTCCACTCATGGGGGTATAAATTGGGAAAATGAAAAATCAGCAAGACACAAGCAACCCAAAGTTTAGGGCTGCTCTGTTGACAAGGACCTCCACTTCATTCCACCTTAAATATCCCAGGAAAGAGAAAAATGGATAAAGAAGTTGTGGTCCTTATGTACAATGGAATATCACTCAGCCATGAAATCAATGTCATAAGGTTAGTAGCAGCATGATGAGTGGATTTAGGTACGACGATTCTAAGTGAAATAAGTCACACAGAAAAGGACACTTCTCATAAGGTATCACTTTTAGAGGGAATGTAAAAACCGTTACACTTGAACTGAATTACAAAACAGAACAGAGTCACACATGCAGAAAACAGACTATGGCTGCTTAACGGGAAAGGTGAGGTGGGGTGATACATAAAACAAGGGTATCAAATTAGCTCAGATACTGTTCCATAAACCCAATATGTAGTAGACAAGACCTACTCCTTGCTCAGAGAACTGGACTCAACACGCCCTATTCACCAAGCAAGAATATATCTGACTAGTAATAATCTTAAAACCTATGTATTGATATCTCTTTGTTAGTGTGTCAAGTGGGTGTGAAGCGGCATAAACACAGCCGTGAAAAGCAGCTAAACCCCATTATGAAAATAAATTACTTTGAAAAACCCATGAAACAACGACAGTGAAAGAGATAGAAATTCTTACACAATGAGTTCAGGGGCTGTGATGCAACCTGGATTGACCATATCTAGACCCACAGCTGGATGAGACATAAGCGTGGACACTCTTGGGGCTGAGAGGTTTGGTGAGGTTGGGTGAGCAAACGCAGACCCTTTAAAGTAATACTGCGTGGTACCCATCACATGGGTCCCAAATCTCCAGGTTCAAGGGCATCTTCCTACATCAAAAACATGCATGAGAAACCCAGAAGATGGTACACCGTGTGATGGGGAAAGGTTTCTAAAACGCACCTCATTTCTCATCTCCTTGTGCCCGGGTTCGCCATTCCAGCCGCTTTACTAGCAATCTCCCTACTTGGAAAATCAGCACCTTTAACCTCCTGTTCCGTACAGGTTGCAATTTGTCCTGAGGATGAACGGGAAGACGGGGAACCAACGAGAGACTAGCTCTTGGTGTTGGGACAGGCACAGGTCACTCTATTTTCCCATCAGGAAGAAGAATTAACCACAGGCTCAGCCTGCCCCCCGGAACCAGAACAGGGCCTGAAGCCATCCTGCGCTTTTGCGGCCAGCTCCCAAAAAAGCGAGTTGTAAAATGGAGGTCCAGGGCTCTGCAATTCACAAACCTGCAGAGTTATAAATGATAACTCTCGTCCACAAATATATTGAGGGAAGGCAAAGAAGAGGATTTGAAATCAAGGCAGAATTGCAGGAAACAGATTTCAGGAGGTAGATTCGAATCGCCTTTAAAGCACATGAAAAGCGGCAAAATGTTGACAATGATGCCCTTGGCCAAAAAGGGCGTATGCGTTTTTTTCTGAATATATTCAGGAAAAAACGCATACGCCCTTTTTGGCCAACCAAGCAACCTGGAAAGGCAAATCAGCGCTACAAAGAAGTCTCGCTTCCCATCGGTCAAAAGGGCCATGCTGAAAAAAGTGTCAAAACCAGAAATACAGGACAGGCCATGGAGAAATGGGAGCCTTGCTACACTGATGGGCGGGATGTAAGTTGCCAACAGCCACTCTGGAGAAGTGTACGGTGTGTCCTGAAACATCTGAAAAACACAGCTTAGAGAGCATAGGGCACTTCCACTCATGGGGGTATAAATTGGGAAAATGAAAAATCAGCAAGACACAAGCACCCCAAAGTTGAGGGCTGCTCTGTTGACAAGGACCTCCACTTCATTCCACCTTCAATATCCAAGGAAAGAGAAAAATGGATAAAGAAGTTGTGGTCCTTATGTACAATGGAATATCACTCAGCCATGAAATCAATGTCATAAGGTTAGTAGCAGCATGATGAGTGGATTTAGGTACGACGATTCTAAGTGAAATAAGTCACACAGAAAAGGACACTTCTCATAAGGTATCACTTTTAGAGGGAATGTAAAAACCGTTACACTTGAACTGAATTACAAAACAGAACAGAGTCACACATGCAGAAAACAGACTATGGCTGCTTAACGGGAAAGGTGAGGTGGGGTGATACATAAAACAAGGGTATCAAATTAGCTCAGATACCGTTCCATAAACCCAATATGTAGTAGACAAGACCTACTCCTTGCTCAGAGAACTGGACTCAACACGCCCTATTCACCGCACAAGAATATATCTGACTAGTAATAATCTTAAAACCTATGTATTGATATCTCTCTGTTAGTGTGTCAAGTGGGTGTAAAGCGGCATAAACACAGCCGTGAAAAGCAGCTAAACCCCATTATGAAAATAAATTACTTTGAAAAACCCATGAAACAACGACAGTGAAAGAGACAGAAATTCTTACACAATGAGTTCAGGGGCTGTGATGCAACCTGGATTGACCATATCTAGACCCACAGCTGGATGAGACATAAGGGTGGACACTCTTGGGGCTGAGAGGTTTGGTGAGGTTGGGTGAGCAAACGCAGACCCTTTAAAGTAATACTGCGTGGTACCCATCGCATGGGTCCCAAATCTCCAGGTTCAAGGGCATCTTCCTACATCGAAAACATGCATGAGAAACCCAGAAGATGGTACACCGTGTGATGGGGAAAGGTTTCTAAAACGCACCTCATTTCTCATCTCCTTGTGCCCGGGTTCGCCATTCCAGCCGATTTACTAGCAATCTCCCTACTTGGAGCATCAGCACCTTTAACCTCCTGTTCCGTACAGGTTGCAATTTGTCCTGAGGATGAACGGGAAGACGGGGAACCAACGAGAGACTAGCTCTTGGTGTCGGGACAGGCACAGGTCACTCTATTTTCCCATCAGGAAGAAGAATTAACCACAGGCTCAGCCTGCCCCCCGGAACCAGAACAGGGCCTGAAGCCATCCTGCGCTTTTGCGGCCAGCTCCCAAAAAAGCGAGTTGTAAAATGGAGGTTCAGGGCACTGCAATTCACAAACCTGCAGAGTTATAAATGATAACTCTCGTCCACAAATATATTGAGGGAAGGCAAAGAAGAGGATTTGAAATCAAGGCAGAATTGCAGGAAACAGATTTCAGGAGGTAGATACGAATCGCCTTTAAAGCATATGAAAAGCGGCAAAACGTTGACAATGATGCCCTTGGCCAAAAAGGGCGTATGCTTTTTTTCCTGAATATATTCAGGAAAAAACGCATAAGCCCTTTTTGGCCAACCAAGCAACCTGGAAAGGCAAATCAGCACTACAGAGAAGTCTCGCTTCCCATCCGTCAAAAGGGCCATGCTGAAAAAAGTGTCAAAACCAGAAATGCAGGACAGGCCATGGAGAAATGGGAGCCTTGCTACACTGATGGGCGGGATGTAAATTGCCAACAGCCACTCTGGAGAAGTGTACGGTGAGTCCTGAAACATCTAAAAAACACAGCTTAGAGAGCATAGGGCACTTCCACTCATGGGGGTATAAATTGGGAAAATGAAAAATCAGCAAGACACAAGCACCCCAAAGTTTAGGGCTGCTCTGTTGACAAGGACCTCCACTTCATTCCACCTTAAATATCCCAGGAAAGAGAAAAATGGATAAAGAAGTTGTGGTCCTTATGTACAATGGAATATCACTCAGCCATGAAATCAATGTCATAAGGTTAGTAGCAGCATGATGAGTGGATTTAGGTACGACGATTCTAAGTGAAATAAGTCACACAGAAAAGGACACTTCTCATAAGGTATCACTTTTAGAGGGAATGTAAAAACCGTTACACTTGAACTGAATTACAAAACAGAACAGAGTCACACATGCAGAAAACAGACTATGGCTGCTTAACGGGAAAGGTGAGGTGGGGTGATACATAAAACAAGGGTATCAAATTAGCTCAGATACTGTTCCATAAACCCAATATGTAGTAGACAAGACCTACTCCTTGCTCAGAGAACTGGACTCAACACGCCCTATTCACCAAGCAAGAATATATCTGACTAGTAATAATCTTAAAACCTATGTATTGATATCTCTTTGTTAGTGTGTCAAGTGGGTGTGAAGCGGCATAAACACAGCCGTGAAAAGCAGCTAAACCCCATTATGAAAATAAATTACTTTGAAAAACCCATGAAACAACGACAGTGAAAGAGATAGAAATTCTTACACAATGAGTTCAGGGGCTGTGATGCAACCTGGATTGACCATATCTAGACCCACAGCTGGATGAGACATAAGCGTGGACACTCTTGGGGCTGAGAGGTTTGGTGAGGTTGGGTGAGCAAACGCAGACCCTTTAAAGTAATACTGCGTGGTACCCATCACATGGGTCCCAAATCTCCAGGTTCAAGGGCATCTTCCTACATCAAAAACATGCATGAGAAACCCAGAAGATGGTACACCGTGTGATGGGGAAAGGTTTCTAAAACGCACCTCATTTCTCATCTCCTTCTGCCCGGGTTCGCCATTCCAGCCACTTTACTAGCAATCTCCCTACTTGGAGCATCAGCACCTTTAACCTCCTGTTCCGTACAGGTTGCAATTTGTCCTAAGGATGAACGGGAATACGGGGAACCAACGAGAGACTAGCTCTTGGTGTCGGGACAGGCACAGGTCACTCTATTTTCCCATCAGGAAGAAGAATTAACCACAGGCTCAGCCTGCCCCCCGGAACCAGAACAGGGCCTGAAGCCATCCTGCGCTTTTGCGGCCAGCTCCCAAAAAAGCGAGTTGTAAAATGGAGGTTCAGGGCACTGCAATTCACAAACCTGCAGAGTTATAAATCATAACTCTCATCCACAAATATATTGAGGGAAGGCAAAGAAGAGGATTTGAAATCAAGGCAGAATTGCACGAAACAGATTTCAGGAGGTAGATTCGAATCGCCTTTAAAGCACATGAAAAGCGGCAAAATGTTGACAATGATGCCCTTGGCCAAAAAGGGCGTATGCGTTTTTTCCTGAATATATTCAGGAAAAAACGCATACGCCCTTTTTGGCCAACCAAGCAACCTGGAAAGGCAAATCAGCGCTACAAAGAAGTCTCGCTTCCCATCGGTCAAAAGGGCCATGCTGAAAAAAGTGTCAAAACCAGAAATGCAGGACAGGCCATGGAGAAATGAGAGCCTTGCTACACTGATGGGCGGGATGTAAATTGCCAACAGCCACTCTGGAGAAGTGTACGGTGTGTCCTGAAACATCTGAAAAACACAGCTTAGAGAGCATAGGGCACTTCCACTCATGGGGGTATAAATTGGGAAAATGAAAAATCAGCAAGACACAAGCACCCCAAAGTTGAGGGCTGCTCTGTTGACAAGGACCTCCACTTCATTCCACCTTAAATATCCAAGGAAAGAGAAAAATGGATAAAGAAGTTGTGGTCCTTATGTACAATGGAATATCACTCAGCCATGAAATCAATGTCATAAGGTTAGTAGCAGCATGATAAGTGGATTTAGGTACGACGATTCTAAGTGAAATAAGTCACACAGAAAAGGACACTTCTCATAAGGTATCACTTATAGAGGGAATGTAAAAACCGTTACACTTGAACTGAATTACAAAACAGAACAGAGTCACACATGCAGAAAACAGACTATGGCTGCTTAACGGGAAAGGTGAGGTGGGGTGATACATAAAACAAGGGTATCAAATTAGCTCAGATACTGTTCCATAAACCCAATATGTAGTAGACAAGACCTACTCCTTGCTCAGAGAACTGGACTCAACACGCCCTATTCACCGCACAAGAATATATCTGACTAGTAATAATCTTAAAACCTATGTATTGATATCTCTCTGTTAGTGTGTCAAGTGGGTGTGAAGTGGCATAAACACAGCCGTGAAAAGCAGCTAAACCCCATTATGAAAATAAATTACTTTGAAAAACCCATGAAACAACGACAGTGAAAGAGATAGAAATTCTTACACAATGAGTTCAGGGGCTGTGATGCAACCTGGATTGACCATATCTAGACCCACAGCTGGATGAGACATAAGGGTGGACACTCTTGGGGCTGAGAGGTTTGGTGAGGTTGGGTGAGCAAACGCAGACCCTTTAAAGTAATACTGCGTGGTACCCATCACATGGGTCCCAAATCTCCAGGTTCAAGGGCATCTTCCTACATCGAAAACATGCATGAGAAACCCAGAAGATAGTACACCGTGTGATGGGGAAAGGTTTCTAAAACGCACCTCATTTCTCATCTCCTTGTGCCCGGGTTCGCCATTCCAGCCGCTTTACTAGCAATCTCCCTACTTGGAAAATCAGCACCTTTAACCTCCTGTTCCGTACAGGTTGCAATTTGTCCTGAGGATGAACGGGAAGACGGGGAACCAACGAGAGACTAGCTCTTGGTGTTGGGACAGGCACAGGTCACTCTATTTTCCCATCAGGAAGAAGAATTAACCACAGGCTCAGCCTGCCCCCCGGAACCAGAACAGGGCCTGAAGCCATCCTGCGCTTTTGCGGCCAGCTCCCAAAAAAGCGAGTTGTAAAATGGAGGTCCAGGGCACTGCAATTCACAAACCTGCAGAGTTATAAATGATAACTCTCGTTCACAAATATATTGAGGGAAGGCAAAGAAGAGGATTTGAAATCAAGGCAGAATTGCACGAAACAGATTTCAGGAGGTAGATACGAATCGCCTTTAAAGCACATGAAAAGCGGCAAAACGTTGACAATGATGCCCTTGGCCAAAAAGGGCGTATGCGTTTTTTCCTGAATATATTCAGGAAAAAACGCATACGCCCTTTTTGGCCAACCAAGCAACCTGGAAAGGCAAATCAGCGCTACAGAGAAGTCTCGCTTCCCATCCGTCAAAAGGGCCATGCTGAAAAAAGTGTCAAAACCAGAAATGCAGGACAGGCCATGGAGAAATGGGAGCCTTGCTACACTGATGGGCGGGATGTAAATTGCCAACAGCCACTCTGGAGAAGTGTACGGTGAGTCCTGAAACATCTAAAAAACACAGCTTAGAGAGCATAGGGCACTTCCACTCATGGGGGTATAAATTGGGAAAATGAAAAATCAGCAAGACACAAGCACCCCAAAGTTGAGGGCTGCTCTGTTGACAAGGACCTCCACTTCATTCCACCTTAAATATCCAAGGAAAGAGAAAAATGGATAAAGAAGTTGTGGTCCTTATGTACAATGGAATATCACTCAGCCATGAAATCAATGTCATAAGGTTAGTAGCAGCATGATGAGTGGATTTAGGTACGACGATTCTAAGTGAAATAAGTCACACAGAAAAGGACACTTCTCATAAGGTATCACTTTTAGAGGGAATGTAAAAACCGTTACACTTGAACTGAATTACAAAACAGAACAGAGTCACACATGCAGAAAACAGACTATGGCTGCTTAACGGGAAAGGTGAGGTGGGGTGATACATAAAACAAGGGTATCAAATTAGCTCAGATACTGTTCCATAAACCCAATATGTAGTAGACAAGACCTACTCCTTGCTCAGAGAACTGGACTCAACACGCCCTATTCACCGCACAAGAATATATCTGACTAGTAATAATCTTAAAACCTATGTATTGATATCTCTCTGTTAGTGTGTCAAGTGGGTGTGAAGCGGCATAAACACAGCCGTGAAAAGCAGCTAAACCCCATTATGAAAATAAATTACTTTGAAAAACCCATGAAACAACGACAGTGAAAGAGATAGAAATTCTTACACAATGAGTTCAGGGGCTGTGATGCAACCTGGATTGACCATATCTAGACCCACAGCTGGATGAGACATAAGGGTGGACACTCTTGGGGCTGAGAGGTTTGGTGAGGTTGGGTGAGCAAACGCAGACCCTTTAAAGTAATACTGCGTGGTACCCATCGCATGGGTCCCAAATCTCCAGGTTCAAGGGCATCTTCCTACATCAAAAACATGCATGAGAAACCCAGAAGATGGTACACCGTGTGATGGGGAAAGGTTTCTAAAACGCACCTCATTTCTCATCTCCTTGTGCCCGGGTTCGCCATTCCAGCCACTTTACTAGCAATCTCCCTACTTGGAGCATCAGCACCTTTAACCTCCTGTTCCGTACAGGTTGCAATTTGTCCTGAGGATGAACGGGAAGACGGGGAACCAACGAGAGACTAGCTCTTGGTGTCGGGACAGGCACAGGTCACTCTATTTTCCCATCAGGAAGAAGAATTAACCACAGGCTCAGCCTGCCCCCCGGAACCAGAACAGGGCCTGAAGCCATCCTGCGCTTTTGCGGCCAGCTCCCAAAAAAGCGAGTTGTAAAATGGAGGTTCAGGGCACTGCAATTCACAAACCTGCAGAGTTATAAATGATAACTCTCATCCACAAATATATTGAGGGAAGGCAAAGAAGAGGATTTGAAATCAAGGCAGAATTGCACGAAACAGATTTCAGGAGGTAGATTCGAATCGCCTTTAAAGCACATGAAAAGCGGCAAAATGTTGACAATGATGCCCTTGGCCAAAAAGGGCGTATGCGTTTTTTCCTGAATATATTCAGGAAAAAACGCATACGCCCTTTTTGGCCAACCAAGCAACCTGGAAAGGCAAATCAGCGCTACAAAGAAGTCTCGCTTCCCATCGGTCAAAAGGGCCATGCTGAAAAAAGTGTCAAAACCAGAAATGCAGGACAGGCCATGGAGAAATGAGAGCCTTGCTACACTGATGGGCGGGATGTAAATAGCCAACAGCCACTCTGGAGAAGTGTACGGTGTGTCCTGAAACATCTGAAAAACACAGCTTAGAGAGCATAGGGCACTTCCACTCATGGGGGTATAAATTGGGAAAATGAAAAATCAGCAAGACACAAGCACCCCAAAGTTGAGGGCTGCTCTGTTGACAAGGACCTCCACTTCATTCCACCTTAAATATCCAAGGAAAGAGAAAAATGGATAAAGAAGTTGTGGTCCTTATGTACAATGGAATATCACTCAGCCATGAAATCAATGTCATAAGGTTAGTAGCAGCATGATGAGTGGATTTAGGTACGACGATTCTAAGTGAAATAAGTCACACAGAAAAGGACACTTCTCATAAGGTATCACTTTTAGAGGGAATGTAAAAACCGTTACACTTGAACTGAATTACAAAACAGAACAGAGTCACACATGCAGAAAACAGACTATGGCTGCTTAACGGGAAAGGTGAGGTGGGGTGATACATAAAACAAGGGTATCAAATTAGCTCAGATACCGTTCCATAAACCCAATATGTAGTAGAAAAGACCTACTCCTTGCTCAGAGAACTGGACTCAACACGCCCTATTCACCGCACAAGAATATATCTGACTAGTAATAATCTTAAAACCTATGTATTGATATCTCTCTGTTAGTGTGTCAAGTGGGTGTAAAGCGGCATAAACACAGCCGTGAAAAGCAGCTAAACCCCATTATGAAAATAAATTACTTTGAAAAACCCATGAAACAACGACAGTGAAAGAGATAGAAATTCGTACACAATGAGTTCAGGGGCTGTGATGCAACCTGGATTGACCATATCTAGACCCACAGCTGGATGAGACATAAGGGTGGACACTCTTGGGGCTGAGAGGTTTGGTGAGGTTGGGTGAGCAAACGCAGACCCTTTAAAATAATACTGCGTGGTACCCATTGCATGGGTCCCAAATCTCCAGCTTCAAGGGCATCTTCCTACATCGAAAACATGCATGAGAAACCCAGAAGATGGTACACCGTGTGATGGGGAAAGGTTTCTAAAACGCACCTCATTTCTCATCTCCTTGTGCCCGGGTTCGCCATTCCAACCGCTTTACTAGCAATCTCCCTACTTGGAGCATCAGCACCTTTAACCTCCTGTTCCGTACAGGTTGCAATTTGTCCTGAGGATGAACGGGAAGACGGGGAACCAACGAGAGACTAGCTCTTGGTGTTGGGACAGGCACAGGTCACTCTATTTTCCCATCAGGAAGAAGAATTAACCACAGGCTCAGCCTGCCCCCCGGAACCAGAACAGGGCCTGAAGCCATTCTGCGATTTTGCGGCCAGCTCCCAAAAAAGCGAGTTGTAAAATGGAGGTTCAGGGCACTGCAATTCACAAACCTGCAGAGTTATAAATGATAACTCTCATCCACAAATATATTGAGGGAAGGCAAAGAAGAGGATTTGAAATCAAGGCAGAATTGCACGAAACAGATTTCAGGAGGTAGATTCGAATCGCCTTTAAAGCACATGAAAAGCGGCAAAATGTTGACAATGATGCCCTTGGCCAAAAAGGGCGTATGCGTTTTTTCCTGAATATATTCAGGAAAAAACGCATACGCCCTTTTTGGCCAACCAAGCAACCTGGAAAGGCAAATCAGCGCTACAAAGAAGTCTCGCTTCCCATCGGTCAAAAGGGCCATGCTGAAAAAAGTGTCAAAACCAGAAATGCAGGACAGGCCATGGAGAAATGAGAGCCTTGCTACACTGATGGGCGGGATGTAAATTGCCAACAGCCACTCTGGAGAAGTGTACGGTGTGTCCTGAAACATCTGAAAAACACAGCTTAGAGAGCATAGGGCACTTCCACTCATGGGGGTATAAATTGGGAAAATGAAAAATCAGCAAGACACAAGCACCCCAAAGTTGAGGGCTGCTCTGTTGACAAGGACCTCCACTTCATTCCACCTTAAATATCCAAGGAAAGAGAAAAATGGATAAAGAAGTTGTGGTCCTTATGTACAATGGAATATCACTCAGCCATGAAATCAATGTCATAAGGTTAGTAGCAGCATGATGAGTGGATTTAGGTACGACGATTCTAACTGAAATAAGTCACACAGAAAAGGACACTTCTCATAAGGTATCACTTTTAGAGGGAATGTAAAAACCGTTACACTTGAACTGAATTACAAAACAGAACAGAGTCACACATGCAGAAAACAGACTATGGCTGCTTAACGGGAAAGGTGAGGTGGGGTGATACATAAAACATGGGTATCAAATTAGCTCAGATACCGTTCCATAAACCCAATATGTAGTAGAAAAGACCTACTCCTTGCTCAGAGAACTGGACTCAACACGCCCTATTCACCGCACAAGAATATATCTGACTAGTAATAATCTTAAAACCTATGTATTGATATCTCTCTGTTAGTGTGTCAAGTGGGTGTAAAGCGGCATAAACACAGCCGTGAAAAGCAGCTAAACCCCATTATGAAAATAAATTACTTTGAAAAACCCATGAAACAACGACAGTGAAAGAGACAGAAATTCTTACACAATGAGTTCAGGGGCTGTGATGCAACCTGGATTGACCATATCTAGACCCACAGCTGGATGAGACATAAGGGTGGACACTCTTGGGGCTGAGAGGTTTGGTGAGGTTGGGTGAGCAAACGCAGACCCTTTAAAGTAATACTGCGTGGTACCCATCGCATGGGTCCCAAATCTCCAGCTTCAAGGGCATCTTCCTACATCGAAAACATGCATGAGAAACCCAGAAGATGGTACACCGTGTGATGGGGAAAGGTTTCTAAAACGCACCTCATTTCTCATCTCCTTGTGCCCGGGTTCGCCATTCCAGCCACTTTACTAGCAATCTCCCTACTTGGAGCATCAGCACCTTTAACCTCCTGTTCCGTACAGGTTGCAATTTGTCCTGAGGATGAACGGGAAGACGGGGAACCAACGAGAGACTAGCTCTTGGTGTCGGGACAGGCACAGGTCACTCTATTTTCCCATCAGGAAGAAGAATTAACCACAGGCTCAGCCTGCCCCCCGGAACCAGAACAGGGCCTGAAGCCATCCTGCGCTTTTGCGGCCAGCTCCCAAAAAAGCGAGTTGTAAAATGGAGGTTCAGGGCACTGCAATTCACAAACCTGCAGAGTTATAAATGATAACTCTCGTCCACAAATATATTGAGGGAAGGCAAAGAAGAGGATTTGAAATCAAGGCAGAATTGCAGGAAACAGATTTCAGGAGGTAGATACGAATCGCCTTTAAAGCACATGAAAAGCGGCAAAACGTTGACAATGAGGCCCTTGGCCAAAAAGGGCGTATGCGTTTTTTCCTGAATATATTCAGGAAAAAACGCATACGCCCTTTTTGGCCAACCAAGCAACCTGGAAAGGCAAATCAGCGCTACAGAGAAGTCTTGCTTCCCATCGGTCAAAAGGGCCATGCTGAAAAAAGTGTCAAAACCAGAAATGCAGGACAGGCCATGGAGAAATGGGAGCCTTGCTACACTGATGGGCGGGATGTAAATTGCCAACAGCCACTCTGGAGAAGTGTACAGTGAGTCCTGAAACATCTAAAAAACACAGCTTAGAGAGCATAGGGAACTTCCACTCATGGGGGTATAAATTGGGAAAATTAAAAATCAGCAAGACACAAGCACCCCAAAGTTGAGGGCTGCTCTGTTGACAAGGACCTCCACTTCATTCCACCTTAAATATCCCAGGAAAGAGAAAAATGGATAAAGAAGTTGTGGTCCTTATGTACAATGGAATATCACTCAGCCATGAAATCAATGTCATAAGGTTAGTAGCAGCATGATGAGTGGATTTAGGTACGACGATTCTAAGTGAAATAAGTCACACAGAAAAGGACACTTCTCATAAGGTATCACTTTTAGAGGGAATGTAAAAACCGTTACACTTGAACTGAATTACAAAACAGAACAGAGTCACACATGCAGAAAACAGACTATGGCTGCTTAACGGGAAAGGTGAGGTGGGGTGATACATAAAACAAGGGTATCAAATTAGCTCAGATACCGTTCCATAAACCCAATATGTAATAGACAAGACCTACTCCTTGCTCAGAGAACTGGACTCAACACGCCCTATTCACCGCACAAGAATATATCTGACTAGTAATAATCTTAAAACCTATGTATTGATATCTCTCTGTTAGTGTGTCAAGTGGGTGTAAAGCGGCATAAACACAGCCGTGAAAAGCAGCTAAACCCCATTATGAAAATAAATTACTTTGAAAAACCCATGAAACAACGACAGTGAAAGAGACAGAAATTCTTACACAATGAGTTCAGGGGCTGTGATGCAACCTGGATTGACCATATCTAGACCCACAGCTGGATGAGACATAAGGGTGGACACTCTTGGGGCTGAGAGGTTTGGTGAGGTTGGGTGAGCAAACGCAGACCCTTTAAAGTAATACTGCGTGGTACCCATCGCATGGGTCCCAAATCTCCAGCTTCAAGGGCATCTTCCTACATCGAAAACATGCATGAGAAACCCAGAAGATGGTACACCGTGTGATGGGGAAAGGTTTCTAAAACGCACCTCATTTCTCATCTCCTTGTGCCCGGGTTCGCCATTCCAGCCACTTTACTAGCAATCTCCCTACTTGGAGCATCAGCACCTTTAACCTCCTGTTCCGTACAGGTTGCAATTTGTCCTGAGGATGAACGGGAAGACGGGGAACCAACGAGAGACTAGCTCTTGGTGTCGGGACAGGCACAGGTCACTCTATTTTCCCATCAGGAAGAAGAATTAACCACAGGCTCAGCCTGCCCCCCGGAACCAGAACAGGGCCTGAAGCCATCCTGCGCTTTTGCGGCCAGCTCCCAAAAAAGCGAGTTGTAAAATGGAGGTTCAGGGCACTGCAATTCACAAACCTGCAGAGTTATAAATGATAACTCTCGTCCACAAATATATTGAGGGAAGGCAAAGAAGAGGATTTGAAATCAAGGCAGAATTGCAGGAAACAGATTTCAGGAGGTAGATACGAATCGCCTTTAAAGCACATGAAAAGCGGCAAAACGTTGACAATGAGGCCCTTGGCCAAAAAGGGCGTATGCGTTTTTTCCTGAATATATTCAGGAAAAAACGCATACGCCCTTTTTGGCCAACCAAGCAACCTGGAAAGGCAAATCAGCGCTACAGAGAAGTCTTGCTTCCCATCGGTCAAAAGGGCCATGCTGAAAAAAGTGTCAAAACCAGAAATGCAGGACAGGCCATGGAGAAATGGGAGCCTTGCTACACTGATGGGCGGGATGTAAATTGCCAACAGCCACTCTGGAGAAGTGTACAGTGAGTCCTGAAACATCTAAAAAACACAGCTTAGAGAGCATAGGGCACTTCCACTCATGGGGGTATAAATTGGGAAAATTAAAAATCAGCAAGACACAAGCACCCCAAAGTTGAGGGCTGCTCTGTTGACAAGGACCTCCACTTCATTCCACCTTAAATATCCCAGGAAAGAGAAAAATGGATAAAGAAGTTGTGGTCCTTATGTACAATGGAATATCACTCAGCCATGAAATCAATGTCATAAGGTTAGTAGCAGCATGATGAGTGGATTTAGGTACGACGATTCTAAGTGAAATAAGTCACACAGAAAAGGACACTTCTCATAAGGTATCACTTTTAGAGGGAATGTAAAAACCGTTACACTTGAACTGAATTACAAAACAGAACAGAGTCACACATGCAGAAAACAGACTATGGCTGCTTAACGGGAAAGGTGAGGTGGGGTGATACATAAAACAAGGGTATCAAATTAGCTCAGATACCGTTCCATAAACCCAATATGTAATAGACAAGACCTACTCCTTGCTCAGAGAACTGGACTCAACACGCCCTATTCACCGCACAAGAATATATCTGACTAGTAATAATCTTAAAACCTATGTATTGATATCTCTCTGTTAGTGTGTCAAGTGGGTGTAAAGCAGCATAAACACAGCAGTGAAAAGCAGCTAAACCCCATTATGAAAATAAATTACTTTGAAAAACCCATGAAACAACGACAGTGAAAGAGAGAGAAATTCTTACACAATGCGTTCAGGGGCTGTGATGCAACCTGGATTGACCATATCTAGACCCACAGCTGGATGAGACATAAGGGTGGACACTCTTGGGGCTGAGAGGTTTGGTGAGGTTGGGTGAGCAAACGCAGACCCTTTAAAGTAATACTGCGTGGTACCCATCGCATGGGTCCCAAATCTCCAGCTTCAAGGGCATCTTCCTACATCGAAAACATGCATGAGAAACCCAGAAGATGGTACACCGTGTGATGGGGAAAGGTTTCTAAAACGCACCTCATTTCTCATCTCCTTGTGCCCGGGTTCGCCATTCCAGCCGCGTTACTAGCAATCTCCCTACTTGGAGCATCAGCACCTTTAACCTCCTGTTCCGTACAGGTTGCAATTTGTCCTGAGGATGAACGGGAAGACGGGGAACCAACGAGAGACTAGCTCTTGGTGTCGGGACAGGCACAGGTCACTCTATTTTCCCATCAGGAAGAAGAATTAACCACAGGCTCAGCCTGCCCCCCGGAACCAGAACAGGGCCTGAAGCCATCCTGCGCTTTTGCGGCCAGCTCCCAAAAAAGCGAGTTGTAAAATGGAGGTCCAGGGCACTGCAATTCACAAACCTGCAGAGTTATAAATGATAACTCTCGTTCACAAATATATTGAGGGAAGGCAAAGAAGAGGATTTGAAATCAAGGCAGAATTGCAGGAAACAGATTTCAGGAGGTAGATACGAATCGCCTTTAAAGCACATGAAAAGCGGCAAAACTTTGACAATGATGCCCTTGGCCAAAAAGGGCGTATGCGTTTTTTCCTGAATATATTCAGGAAAAAACGCATACGCCCTTTTTGGCCAACCAAGCAACCTGGAAAGGCAAATCAGCGCTACAGAGAAGTCTTGCTTCCCATCGGTCAAAAGGGCCATGCTGAAAAAAGTGTCAAAACCAGAAATGCAGGACAGGCCATGGAGAAATGGGAGCCTTGCTACACTGATGGGCGGGATGTAAATTGCCAACAGCCACTCTGGAGAAGTGTACGGTGAGTCCTGAAACATCTAAAAAACACAGCTTAGAGAGCATAGGGCACTTCCACTCATGGGGGTATAAATTGGGAAAATGAAAAATCAGCAAGACACAAGCACCCCAAAGTTGAGGGCTGCTCTGTTGACAAGGACCTCCACTTCATTCCACCTTAAATATCCAAGGAAAGAGAAAAATGGATAAAGAAGTTGTGGTCCTTATGTACAATGGAATATCACTCAGCCATGAAATCAATGTCATAAGGTTAGTAGCAGCATGATGAGTGGATTTAGGTACGACGATTCTAAGTGAAATAAGTCACACAGAAAAGGACACTTCTCATAAGGTATCACTTTTAGAGGGAATGTAAAAACCGTTACACTTGAACTGAATTACAAAACAGAACAGAGTCACACATGCAGAAAACAGACTATGGCTGCTTAACGGGAAAGGTGAGGTGGGGTGATACATAAAACAAGGGTATCAAATTAGCTCAGATACTGTTCCATAAACCCAATATGTAGTAGACAAGACCTACTCCTTGCTCAGAGAACTGGACTCAACACGCCCTATTCACCGCACAAGAATATATCTGACTAGTAATAATCTTAAAACCTATGTATTGATATCTCTCTGTTAGTGTGTCAAGTGGGTGTGAAGCGGCATAAACACAGCCGTGAAAAGCAGCTAAACCCCATTATGAAAATAAATTACTTTGAAAAACCCATGAAACAACGACAGTGAAAGAGATAGAAATTCTTACACAATGAGTTCAGGGGCTGTGATGCAACCTGGATTGACCATATCTAGACCCACAGCTGGATGAGACATAAGGGTGGACACTCTTGGGGCTGAGAGGTTTGGTGAGGTTGGGTGAGCAAACGCAGACCCTTTAAAGTAATACTGCGTGGTACCCATCGCATGGGTCCCAAATCTCCAGGTTCAAGGGCATCTTCCTACATCAAAAACATGCATGAGAAACCCAGAAGATGGTACACCGTGTGATGGGGAAAGGTTTCTAAAACGCACCTCATTTCTCATCTCCTTGTGCCCGGGTTCGCCATTCCAGCCACTTTACTAGCAATCTCCCTACTTGGAGCATCAGCACCTTTAACCTCCTGTTCCGTACAGGTTGCAATTTGTCCTGAGGATGAACGGGAAGACGGGGAACCAACGAGAGACTAGCTCTTGGTGTCGGGACAGGCACAGGTCACTCTATTTTCCCATCAGGAAGAAGAATTAACCACAGGCTCAGCCTGCCCCCCGGAACCAGAACAGGGCCTGAAGCCATCCTGCGCTTTTGCGGCCAGCTCCCAAAAAAGCGAGTTGTAAAATGGAGGTTCAGGGCACTGCAATTCACAAACCTGCAGAGTTATAAATGATAACTCTCATCCACAAATATATTGAGGGAAGGCAAAGAAGAGGATTTGAAATCAAGGCAGAATTGCACGAAACAGATTTCAGGAGGTAGATTCGAATCGCCTTTAAAGCACATGAAAAGCGGCAAAATGTTGACAATGATGCCCTTGGCCAAAAAGGGCGTATGCGTTTTTTCCTGAATATATTCAGGAAAAAACGCATACGCCCTTTTTGGCCAACCAAGCAACCTGGAAAGGCAAATCAGCGCTACAAAGAAGTCTCGCTTCCCATCGGTCAAAAGGGCCATGCTGAAAAAAGTGTCAAAACCAGAAATGCAGGACAGGCCATGGAGAAATGAGAGCCTTGCTACACTGATGGGCGGGATGTAAATAGCCAACAGCCACTCTGGAGAAGTGTACGGTGTGTCCTGAAACATCTGAAAAACACAGCTTAGAGAGCATAGGGCACTTCCACTCATGGGGGTATAAATTGGGAAAATGAAAAATCAGCAAGACACAAGCACCCCAAAGTTGAGGGCTGCTCTGTTGACAAGGACCTCCACTTCATTCCACCTTAAATATCCAAGGAAAGAGAAAAATGGATAAAGAAGTTGTGGTCCTTATGTACAATGGAATATCACTCAGCCATGAAATCAATGTCATAAGGTTAGTAGCAGCATGATGAGTGGATTTAGGTACGACGATTCTAAGTGAAATAAGTCACACAGAAAAGGACACTTCTCATAAGGTATCACTTTTAGAGGGAATGTAAAAACCGTTACACTTGAACTGAATTACAAAACAGAACAGAGTCACACATGCAGAAAACACACTATGGCTGCTTAACGGGAAAGGTGAGGTGGGGTGATACATAAAACAAGGGTATCAAATTAGCTCAGATACCGTTCCATAAACCCAATATGTAGTAGACAAGACCTACTCCTTGCTCAGAGAACTGGACTCAACACGCCCTATTCACCGCACAAGAATATATCTGACTAGTAATAATCTTAAAACCTATGTATTGATATCTCTCTGTTAGTGTGTCAAGTGGGTGTAAAGCGGCATAAACACAGCCGTGAAAAGCAGCTAAACCCCATTATGAAAATAAATTACTTTGAAAAACCCATGAAACAACGACAGTGAAAGAGATAGAAATTCGTACACAATGAGTTCAGGGGCTGTGATGCAACCTGGATTGACCATATCTAGACCCACAGCTGGATGAGACATAAGGGTGGACACTCTTGGGGCTGAGAGGTTTGGTGAGGTTGGGTGAGCAAACGCAGACCCTTTAAAATAATACTGCGTGGTACCCATCGCATGGGTCCCAAATCTCCAGCTTCAAGGGCATCTTCCTACATCGAAAACATGCATGAGAAACCCAGAAGATGGTACACCGTGTGATGGGGAAAGGTTTCTAAAACGCACCTCATTTCTCATCTCCTTGTGCCCGGGTTCGCCATTCCAACCGCTTTACTAGCAATCTCCCTACTTGGAGCATCAGCACCTTTAACCTCCTGTTCCGTACAGGTTGCAATTTGTCCTGAGGATGAACGGGAAGACGGGGAACCAACGAGAGACTAGCTCTTGGTGTCGGGACAGGCACAGGTCACTCTATTTTCCCATCAGGAAGAAGAATTAACCACAGGCTCAGCCTGCCCCCCGGAACCAGAACAGGGCCTGAAGCCATTCTGCGATTTTGCGGCCAGCTCCCAAAAAAGCGAGTTGTAAAATGGAGGTTCAGGGCACTGCAATTCACAAACCTGCAGAGTTATAAATGATAACTCTCATCCACAAATATATTGAGGGAAGGCAAAGAAGAGGATTTGAAATCAAGGCAGAATTGCAGGAAACAGATTTCAGGAGGTAGATACGAATCGCCTTTAAAGCACATGAAAAGCGGCAAAACGTTGACAATGAGGCCCTTGGCCAAAAAGGGCGTATGCGTTTTTTCCTGAATATATTCAGGAAAAAACGCATACGCCCTTTTTGGCCAACCAAGCAACCTGGAAAGGCAAATCAGCGCTACAGAGAAGTCTTGCTTCCCATCGGTCAAAAGGGCCATGCTGAAAAAAGTGTCAAAACCAGAAATGCAGGACAGGCCATGGAGAAATGGGAGCCTTGCTACACTGATGGGCGGGATGTAAATTGCCAACAGCCACTCTGGAGAAGTGTACAGTGAGTCCTGAAACATCTAAAAAACACAGCTTAGAGAGCATAGGGCACTTCCACTCATGGGGGTATAAATTGGGAAAATTAAAAATCAGCAAGACACAAGCACCCCAAAGTTGAGGGCTGCTCTGTTGACAAGGACCTCCACTTCATTCCACCTTAAATATCCAAGGAAAGAGAAAAATGGATAAAGAAGTTGTGGTCCTTATGTACAATGGAATATCACTCAGCCATGAAATCAATGTCATAAGGTTAGTAGCAGCATGATGAGTGGATTTAGGTACGACGATTCTAAGTGAAATAAGTCACACAGAAAAGGACACTTCTCATAAGGTATCACTTTTAGAGGGAATGTAAAAACCGTTACACTTGAACTGAATTACAAAACAGAACAGAGTCACACATGCAGAAAACACACTATGGCTGCTTAACGGGAAAGGTGAGGTGGGGTGATACATAAAACAAGGGTATCAAATTAGCTCAGATACCGTTCCATAAACCCAATATGTAGTAGACAAGACCTACTCCTTGCTCAGAGAACTGGACTCAACACGCCCTATTCACCGCACAAGAATATATCTGACTAGTAATAATCTTAAAACCTATGTATTGATATCTCTCTGTTAGTGTGTCAAGTGGGTGTAAAGCGGCATAAACACAGCCGTGAAAAGCAGCTAAACCCCATTATGAAAATAAATTACTTTGAAAAACCCATGAAACAACGACAGTGAAAGAGATAGAAATTCGTACACAATGAGTTCAGGGGCTGTGATGCAACCTGGATTGACCATATCTAGACCCACAGCTGGATGAGACATAAGGGTGGACACTCTTGGGGCTGAGAGGTTTGGTGAGGTTGGGTGAGCAAACGCAGACCCTTTAAAATAATACTGCGTGGTACCCATCGCATGGGTCCCAAATCTCCAGCTTCAAGGGCATCTTCCTACATCGAAAACATGCATGAGAAACCCAGAAGATGGTACACCGTGTGATGGGGAAAGGTTTCTAAAACGCACCTCATTTCTCATCTCCTTGTGCCCGGGTTCGCCATTCCAACCGCTTTACTAGCAATCTCCCTACTTGGAGCATCAGCACCTTTAACCTCCTGTTCCGTACAGGTTGCAATTTGTCCTGAGGATGAACGGGAAGACGGGGAACCAACGAGAGACTAGCTCTTGGTGTCGGGACAGGCACAGGTCACTCTATTTTCCCATCAGGAAGAAGAATTAACCACAGGCTCAGCCTGCCCCCCGGAACCAGAACAGGGCCTGAAGCCATTCTGCGATTTTGCGGCCAGCTCCCAAAAAAGCGAGTTGTAAAATGGAGGTTCAGGGCACTGCAATTCACAAACCTGCAGAGTTATAAATGATAACTCTCATCCACAAATATATTGAGGGAAGGCAAAGAAGAGGATTTGAAATCAAGGCAGAATTGCACGAAACAGATTTCAGGAGGTAGATTCGAATCGCCTTTAAAGCACATGAAAAGCAGCAAAATGTTGACAATGATGCCCTTGGCCAAAAAGGGCGTATGCGTTTTTTCCTGAATATATTCAGGAAAAAACGCATACGCCCTTTTTGGCCAACCAAGCAACCTGGAAAGGCAAATCAGCGCTACAAAGAAGTCTCGCTTCCCATCGGTCAAAAGGGCCATGCTGAAAAAAGTGTCAAAACCAGAAATGCAGGACAGGCCATGGAGAAATGAGAGCCTTGCTACACTGATGGGCGGGATGTAAATTGCCAACAGCCACTCTGGAGAAGTGTACGGTGTGTCCTGAAACATCTGAAAAACACAGCTTAGAGAGCATAGGGCACTTCCACTCATGGGGGTATAAATTGGGAAAATGAAAAATCAGCAAGACACAAGCACCCCAAAGTTGAGGGCTGCTCTGTTGACAAGGACCTCCACTTCATTCCACCTTAAATATCCCAGGAAAGAGAAAAATGGATAAAGAAGTTGTGGTCCTTATGTACAATGGAATATCACTCAGCCATGAAATCAATGTCATAAGGTTAGTAGCAGCATGATGAGTGGATTTAGGTACGACGATTCTAACTGAAATAAGTCACACAGAAAAGGACACTTCTCATAAGGTATCACTTTTAGAGGGAATGTAAAAACCGTTACACTTGAACTGAATTACAAAACAGAACAGAGTCACACATGCAGAAAACAGACTATGGCTGCTTAACGGGAAAGGTGAGGTGGGGTGATACATAAAACAAGGGTATCAAATTAGCTCAGATACCGTTCCATAAACCCAATATGTAGTAGAAAAGACCTACTCCTTGCTCAGAGAACTGGACTCAACACGCCCTATTCACCGCACAAGAATATATCTGACTAGTAATAATCTTAAAACCTATGTATTGATATCTCTCTGTTAGTGTGTCAAGTGGGTGTAAAGCGGCATAAACACAGCCGTGAAAAGCAGCTAAACCCCATTATGAAAATAAATTACTTTGAAAAACCCATGAAACAACGACAGTGAAAGAGACAGAAATTCTTACACAATGAGTTCAGGGGCTGTGATGCAACCTGGATTGACCATATCTAGACCCACAGCTGGATGAGACATAAGGGTGGACACTCTTGGGGCTGAGAGGTTTGGTGAGGTTGGGTGAGCAAACGCAGACCCTTTAAAGTAATACTGCGTGGTACCCATCGCATGGGTCCCAAATCTCCAGCTTCAAGGGCATCTTCCTACATCGAAAACATGCATGAGAAACCCAGAAGATGGTACACCGTGTGATGGGGAAAGGTTTCTAAAACGCACCTCATTTCTCATCTCCTTGTGCCCGGGTTCGCCATTCCAGCCACTTTACTAGCAATCTCCCTACTTGGAGCATCAGCACCTTTAACCTCCTGTTCCGTACAGGTTGCAATTTGTCCTGAGGATGAACGGGAAGACGGGGAACCAACGAGAGACTAGCTCTTGGTGTCGGGACAGGCACAGGTCACTCTATTTTCCCATCAGGAAGAAGAATTAACCACAGGCTCAGCCTGCCCCCCGGAACCAGAACAGGGCCTGAAGCCATCCTGCGCTTTTGCGGCCAGCTCCCAAAAAAGCGAGTTGTAAAATGGAGGTTCAGGGCACTGCAATTCACAAACCTGCAGAGTTATAAATGATAACTCTCGTCCACAAATATATGGAGGGAAGGCAAAGAAGAGGATTTGAAATCAAGGCAGAATTGCAGGAAACAGATTTCAGGAGGTAGATACGAATCGCCTTTAAAGCACATGAAAAGCGGCAAAACGTTGACAATGAGGCCCTTGGCCAAAAAGGGCGTATGCGTTTTTTCCTGAATATATTCAGGAAAAAACGCATACGCCCTTTTTGGCCAACCAAGCAACCTGGAAAGGCAAATCAGCGCTACAGAGAAGTCTTGCTTCCCATCGGTCAAAAGGGCCATGCTGAAAAAAGTGTCAAAACCAGAAATGCAGGACAGGCCATGGAGAAATGGGAGCCTTGCTACACTGATGGGCGGGATGTAAATTGCCAACAGCCACTCTGGAGAAGTGTACAGTGAGTCCTGAAACATCTAAAAAACACAGCTTAGAGAGCATAGGGCACTTCCACTCATGGGGGTATAAATTGGGAAAATTAAAAATCAGCAAAACACAAGCACCCCAAAGTTGAGGGCTGCTCTGTTGACAAGGACCTCCACTTCATTCCACCTTAAATATCCAAGGAAAGAGAAAAATGGATAAAGAAGTTGTGGTCCTTATGTACAATGGAATATCACTCAGCCATGAAATCAATGTCATAAGGTTAGTAGCAGCATGATGAGTGGATTTAGGTACGACGATTCTAAGTGAAATAAGTCACACAGAAAAGGACACTTCTCATAAGGTATCACTTTTAGAGGGAATGTAAAAACCGTTACACTTGAACTGAATTACAAAACAGAACAGAGTCACACATGCAGAAAACAGACTATGGCTGCTTAACGGGAAAGGTGAGGTGGGGTGATACATAAAACAAGGGTATCAAATTAGCTCAGATACCGTTCCATAAACCCAATATGTAATAGACAAGACCTACTCCTTGCTCAGAGAACTGGACTCAACACGCCCTATTCACCGCACAAGAATATATCTGACTAGTAATAATCTTAAAACCTATGTATTGATATCTCTCTGTTAGTGTGTCAAGTGGGTGTAAAGCAGCATAAACACAGCAGTGAAAAGCAGCTAAACCCCATTATGAAAATAAATTACTTTGAAAAACCCATGAAACAACGACAGTGAAAGAGAGAGAAATTCTTACACAATGCATTCAGGGGCTGTGATGCAACCTGGATTGACCATATCTAGACCCACAGCTGGATGAGACATAAGGGTGGACACTCTTGGGGCTGAGAGGTTTGGTGAGGTTGGGTGAGCAAACGCAGACCCTTTAAAGTAATACTGCGTGGTACCCATCGCATGGGTCCCAAATCTCCAGGTTCAAGGGCATCTTCCTACATCGAAAACATGCATGAGAAACCCAGAAGATGGTACACCGTGTGATGGGGAAAGGTTTCTAAAACGCACCTCATTTCTCATCTCCTTGTGCCCGGGTTCGCCATTCCAGCCGATTTACTAGCAATCTCCCTACTTGGAGCATCAGCACCTTTAACCTCCTGTTCCGTACAGGTTGCAATTTGTCCTGAGGATGAACGGGAAGACGGGGAACCAACGAGAGACTAGCTCTTGGTGTCGGGACAGGCACAGGTCACTCTATTTTCCCATCAGGAAGAAGAATTAACCACAGGCTCAGCCTGCCCCCCGGAACCAGAACAGGGCCTGAAGCCATCCTGCGCTTTTGCGGCCAGCTCCCAAAAAAGCGAGTTGTAAAATGGAGGTCCAGGGCACTGCAATTCACAAACCTGCAGAGTTATAAATGATAACTCTCGTTCACAAATATATTGAGGGAAGGCAAAGAAGAGGATTTGAAATCAAGGCAGAATTGCACGAAACAGATTTCAGGAGGTAGATACGAATCGCCTTTAAAGCACATGAAAAGCGGCAAAACGTTGACAATGATGCCCTTGGCCAAAAAGGGCGTATGAGTTTTTTCCTGAATATATTCAGGAAAAAACGCATACGCCCTTTTTGGCCAACCAAGCAACCTGGAAAGGCAAATCAGCGCTACAGAGAAGTCTCGCTTCCCATCCGTCAAAAGGGCCATGCTGAAAAAAGTGTCAAAACCAGAAATGCAGGACAGGCCATGGAGAAATGGGAGCCTTGCTACACTGATGGGCGGGATGTAAATTGCCAACAGCCACTCTGGAGAAGTGTACGGTGAGTCCTGAAACATCTAAAAAACACAGCTTAGAGAGCATAGGGCACTTCCACTCATGGGGGTATAAATTGGGAAAATGAAAAATCAGCAAGACACAAGCACCCCAAAGTTGAGGGCTGCTCTGTTGACAAGGACCTCCACTTCATTCCACCTTAAATATCCAAGGAAAGAGAAAAATGGATAAAGAAGTTGTGGTCCTTATGTACAATGGAATATCACTCAGCCATGAAATCAATGTCATAAGGTTAGTAGCAGCATGATGAGTGGATTTAGGTACGACGATTCTAAGTGAAATAAGTCACACAGAAAAGGACACTTCTCATAAGGTATCACTTTTAGAGGGAATGTAAAAACCGTTACACTTGAACTGAATTACAAAACAGAACAGAGTCACACATGCAGAAAACAGACTATGGCTGCTTAACGGGAAAGGTGAGGTGGGGTGATACATAAAACAAGGGTATCAAATTAGCTCAGATACTGTTCCATAAACCCAATATGTAGTAGACAAGACCTACTCCTTGCTCAGAGAACTGGACTCAACACGCCCTATTCACCGCACAAGAATATATCTGACTAGTAATAATCTTAAAACCTATGTATTGATATCTCTCTGTTAGTGTGTCAAGTGGGTGTGAAGCGGCATAAACACAGCCGTGAAAAGCAGCTAAACCCCATTATGAAAATAAATTACTTTGAAAAACCCATGAAACAACGACAGTGAAAGAGATAGAAATTCTTACACAATGAGTTCAGGGGCTGTGATGCAACCTGGATTGACCATATCTAGACCCACAGCTGGATGAGACATAAGGGTGGACACTCTTGGGGCTGAGAGGTTTGGTGAGGTTGGGTGAGCAAACGCAGACCCTTTAAAGTAATACTGCGTGGTACCCATCGCATGGGTCCCAAATCTCCAGGTTCAAGGGCATCTTCCTACATCAAAAACATGCATGAGAAACCCAGAAGATGGTACACCGTGTGATGGGGAAAGGTTTCTAAAACGCACCTCATTTCTCATCTCCTTGTGCCCGGGTTCGCCATTCCAGCCACTTTACTAGCAATCTCCCTACTTGGAGCATCAGCACCTTTAACCTCCTGTTCCGTACAGGTTGCAATTTGTCCTGAGGATGAACGGGAAGACGGGGAACCAACGAGAGACTAGCTCTTGGTGTCGGGACAGGCACAGGTCACTCTATTTTCCCATCAGGAAGAAGAATTAACCACAGGCTCAGCCTGCCCCCCGGAACCAGAACAGGGCCTGAAGCCATCCTGCGCTTTTGCGGCCAGCTCCCAAAAAAGCGAGTTGTAAAATGGAGGTTCAGGGCACTGCAATTCACAAACCTGCAGAGTTATAAATGATAACTCTCGTCCACAAATATATTGAGGGAAGGCAAAGAAGAGGATTTGAAATCAAGGCAGAATTGCACGAAACAGATTTCAGGAGGTAGATTCGAATCGCCTTTAAAGCACATGAAAAGCGGCAAAATGTTGACAATGATGCCCTTGGCCAAAAAGGGCGTATGCGTTTTTTCCTGAATATATTCAGGAAAAAACGCATACGCCCTTTTTGGCCAACCAAGCAACCTGGAAAGGCAAATCAGCGCTACAAAGAAGTCTCGCTTCCCATCGGTCAAAAGGGCCATGCTGAAAAAAGTGTCAAAACCAGAAATGCAGGACAGGCCATGGAGAAATGAGAGCCTTGCTACACTGATGGGCGGGATGTAAATAGCCAACAGCCACTCTGGAGAAGTGTACGGTGTGTCCTGAAACATCTGAAAAACACAGCTTAGAGAGCATAGGGCACTTCCACTCATGGGGGTATAAATTGGGAAAATGAAAAATCAGCAAGACACAAGCACCCCAAAGTTGAGGGCTGCTCTGTTGACAAGGACCTCCACTTCATTCCACCTTAAATATCCAAGGAAAGAGAAAAATGGATAAAGAAGTTGTGGTCCTTATGTACAATGGAATATCACTCAGCCATGAAATCAATGTCATAAGGTTAGTAGCAGCATGATGAGTGGATTTAGGTACGACGATTCTAAGTGAAATAAGTCACACAGAAAAGGACACTTCTCATAAGGTATCACTTTTAGAGGGAATGTAAAAACCGTTACACTTGAACTGAATTACAAAACAGAACAGAGTCACACATGCAGAAAACACACTATGGCTGCTTAACGGGAAAGGTGAGGTGGGGTGATACATAAAACAAGGGTATCAAATTAGCTCAGATACCGTTCCATAAACCCAATATGTAGTAGACAAGACCTACTCCTTGCTCAGAGAACTGGACTCAACACGCCCTATTCACCGCACAAGAATATATCTGACTAGTAATAATCTTAAAACCTATGTATTGATATCTCTCTGTTAGTGTGTCAAGTGGGTGTAAAGCGGCATAAACACAGCCGTGAAAAGCAGCTAAACCCCATTATGAAAATAAATTACTTTGAAAAACCCATGAAACAACGACAGTGAAAGAGATAGAAATTCGTACACAATGAGTTCAGGGGCTGTGATGCAACCTGGATTGACCATATCTAGACCCACAGCTGGATGAGACATAAGGGTGGACACTCTTGGGGCTGAGAGGTTTGGTGAGGTTGGGTGAGCAAACGCAGACCCTTTAAAATAATACTGCGTGGTACCCATCGCATGGGTCCCAAATCTCCAGCTTCAAGGGCATCTTCCTACATCGAAAACATGCATGAGAAACCCAGAAGATGGTACACCGTGTGATGGGGAAAGGTTTCTAAAACGCACCTCATTTCTCATCTCCTTGTGCCCGGGTTCGCCATTCCAACCGCTTTACTAGCAATCTCCCTACTTGGAGCATCAGCACCTTTAACCTCCTGTTCCGTACAGGTTGCAATTTGTCCTGAGGATGAACGGGAAGACGGGGAACCAACGAGAGACTAGCTCTTGGTGTCGGGACAGGCACAGGTCACTCTATTTTCCCATCAGGAAGAAGAATTAACCACAGGCTCAGCCTGCCCCCCGGAACCAGAACAGGGCCTGAAGCCATTCTGCGATTTTGCGGCCAGCTCCCAAAAAAGCGAGTTGTAAAATGGAGGTTCAGGGCACTGCAATTCACAAACCTGCAGAGTTATAAATGATAACTCTCATCCACAAATATATTGAGGGAAGGCAAAGAAGAGGATTTGAAATCAAGGCAGAATTGCACGAAACAGATTTCAGGAGGTAGATTCGAATCGCCTTTAAAGCACATGAAAAGCAGCAAAATGTTGACAATGATGCCCTTGGCCAAAAAGGGCGTATGCGTTTTTTCCTGAATATATTCAGGAAAAAACGCATACGCCCTTTTTGGCCAACCAAGCAACCTGGAAAGGCAAATCAGCGCTACAAAGAAGTCTCGCTTCCCATCGGTCAAAAGGGCCATGCTGAAAAAAGTGTCAAAACCAGAAATGCAGGACAGGCCATGGAGAAATGAGAGCCTTGCTACACTGATGGGCGGGATGTAAATTGCCAACAGCCACTCTGGAGAAGTGTACGGTGTGTCCTGAAACATCTGAAAAACACAGCTTAGAGAGCATAGGGCACTTCCACTCATGGGGGTATAAATTGGGAAAATGAAAAATCAGCAAGACACAAGCACCCCAAAGTTGAGGGCTGCTCTGTTGACAAGGACCTCCACTTCATTCCACCTTAAATATCCAAGGAAAGAGAAAAATGGATAAAGAAGTTGTGGTCCTTATGTACAATGGAATATCACTCAGCCATGAAATCAATGTCATAAGGTTAGTAGCAGCATGATGAGTGGATTTAGGTACGACGATTCTAACTGAAATAAGTCACACAGAAAAGGACACTTCTCATAAGGTATCACTTTTAGAGGGAATGTAAAAACCGTTACACTTGAACTGAATTACAAAACAGAACAGAGTCACACATGCAGAAAACAGACTATGGCTGCTTAACGGGAAAGGTGAGGTGGGGTGATACATAAAACAAGGGTATCAAATTAGCTCAGATACCGTTCCATAAACCCAATATGTAGTAGAAAAGACCTACTCCTTGCTCAGAGAACTGGACTCAACACGCCCTATTCACCGCACAAGAATATATCTGACTAGTAATAATCTTAAAACCTATGTATTGATATCTCTCTGTTAGTGTGTCAAGTGGGTGTAAAGCGGCATAAACACAGCCGTGAAAAGCAGCTAAACCCCATTATGAAAATAAATTACTTTGAAAAACCCATGAAACAACGACAGTGAAAGAGACAGAAATTCTTACACAATGAGTTCAGGGGCTGTGATGCAACCTGGATTGACCATATCTAGACCCACAGCTGGATGAGACATAAGGGTGGACACTCTTGGGGCTGAGAGGTTTGGTGAGGTTGGGTGAGCAAACGCAGACCCTTTAAAGTAATACTGCGTGGTACCCATCGCATGGGTCCCAAATCTCCAGCTTCAAGGGCATCTTCCTACATCGAAAACATGCATGAGAAACCCAGAAGATGGTACACCGTGTGATGGGGAAAGGTTTCTAAAACGCACCTCATTTCTCATCTCCTTGTGCCCGGGTTCGCCATTCCAGCCACTTTACTAGCAATCTCCCTACTTGGAGCATCAGCACCTTTAACCTCCTGTTCCGTACAGGTTGCAATTTGTCCTGAGGATGAACGGGAAGACGGGGAACCAACGAGAGACTAGCTCTTGGTGTCGGGACAGGCACAGGTCACTCTATTTTCCCATCAGGAAGAAGAATTAACCACAGGCTCAGCCTGCCCCCCGGAACCAGAACAGGGCCTGAAGCCATCCTGCGCTTTTGCGGCCAGCTCCCAAAAAAGCGAGTTGTAAAATGGAGGTTCAGGGCACTGCAATTCACAAACCTGCAGAGTTATAAATGATAACTCTCGTCCACAAATATATTGAGGGAAGGCAAAGAAGAGGATTTGAAATCAAGGCAGAATTGCACGAAACAGATTTCAGGAGGTAGATTCGAATCGCCTTTAAAGCACATGAAAAGCGGCAAAATGTTGACAATGATGCCCTTGGCCAAAAAGGGCGTATGCGTTTTTTCCTGAATATATTCAGGAAAAAACGCATACGCCCTTTTTGGCCAACCAAGCAACCTGGAAAGGCAAATCAGCGCTACAAAGAAGTCTCGCTTCCCATCGGTCAAAAGGGCCATGCTGAAAAAAGTGTCAAAACCAGAAATGCAGGACAGGCCATGGAGAAATGAGAGCCTTGCTACACTGATGGGCGGGATGTAAATAGCCAACAGCCACTCTGGAGAAGTGTACGGTGTGTCCTGAAACATCTGAAAAACACAGCTTAGAGAGCATAGGGCACTTCCACTCATGGGGGTATAAATTGGGAAAATGAAAAATCAGCAAGACACAAGCACCCCAAAGTTGAGGGCTGCTCTGTTGACAAGGACCTCCACTTCATTCCACCTTAAATATCCAAGGAAAGAGAAAAATGGATAAAGAAGTTGTGGTCCTTATGTACAATGGAATATCACTCAGCCATGAAATCAATGTCATAAGGTTAGTAGCAGCATGATGAGTGGATTTAGGTACGACGATTCTAAGTGAAATAAGTCACACAGAAAAGGACACTTCTCATAAGGTATCACTTTTAGAGGGAATGTAAAAACCGTTACACTTGAACTGAATTACAAAACAGAACAGAGTCACACATGCAGAAAACACACTATGGCTGCTTAACGGGAAAGGTGAGGTGGGGTGATACATAAAACAAGGGTATCAAATTAGCTCAGATACCGTTCCATAAACCCAATATGTAGTAGACAAGACCTACTCCTTGCTCAGAGAACTGGACTCAACACGCCCTATTCACCGCACAAGAATATATCTGACTAGTAATAATCTTAAAACCTATGTATTGATATCTCTCTGTTAGTGTGTCAAGTGGGTGTAAAGCGGCATAAACACAGCCGTGAAAAGCAGCTAAACCCCATTATGAAAATAAATTACTTTGAAAAACCCATGAAACAACGACAGTGAAAGAGATAGAAATTCGTACACAATGAGTTCAGGGGCTGTGATGCAACCTGGATTGACCATATCTAGACCCACAGCTGGATGAGACATAAGGGTGGACACTCTTGGGGCTGAGAGGTTTGGTGAGGTTGGGTGAGCAAACGCAGACCCTTTAAAATAATACTGCGTGGTACCCATCGCATGGGTCCCAAATCTCCAGCTTCAAGGGCATCTTCCTACATCGAAAACATGCATGAGAAACCCAGAAGATGGTACACCGTGTGATGGGGAAAGGTTTCTAAAACGCACCTCATTTCTCATCTCCTTGTGCCCGGGTTCGCCATTCCAACCGCTTTACTAGCAATCTCCCTACTTGGAGCATCAGCACCTTTAACCTCCTGTTCCGTACAGGTTGCAATTTGTCCTGAGGATGAACGGGAAGACGGGGAACCAACGAGAGACTAGCTCTTGGTGTCGGGACAGGCACAGGTCACTCTATTTTCCCATCAGGAAGAAGAATTAACCACAGGCTCAGCCTGCCCCCCGGAACCAGAACAGGGCCTGAAGCCATTCTGCGATTTTGCGGCCAGCTCCCAAAAAAGCGATTTGTAAAATGGAGGTTCAGGGCACTGCAATTCACAAACCTGCAGAGTTATAAATGATAACTCTCATCCACAAATATATTGAGGGAAGGCAAAGAAGAGGATTTGAAATCAAGGCAGAATTGCAGGAAACAGATTTCAGGAGGTAGATACGAATCGCCTTTAAAGCACATGAAAAGCGGCAAAACGTTGACAATGAGGCCCTTGGCCAAAAAGGGCGTATGCGTTTTTTCCTGAATATATTCAGGAAAAAACGCATACGCCCTTTTTGGCCAACCAAGCAACCTGGAAAGGCAAATCAGCGCTACAGAGAAGTCTTGCTTCCCATCGGTCAAAAGGGCCATGCTGAAAAAAGTGTCAAAACCAGAAATGCAGGACAGGCCATGGAGAAATGGGAGCCTTGCTACACTGATGGGCGGGATGTAAATTGCCAACAGCCACTCTGGAGAAGTGTACAGTGAGTCCTGAAACATCTAAAAAACACAGCTTAGAGAGCATAGGGCACTTCCACTCATGGGGGTATAAATTGGGAAAATTAAAAATCAGCAAGACACAAGCACCCCAAAGTTGAGGGCTGCTCTGTTGACAAGGACCTCCACTTCATTCCACCTTAAATATCCAAGGAAAGAGAAAAATGGATAAAGAAGTTGTGGTCCTTATGTACAATGGAATATCACTCAGCCATGAAATCAATGTCATAAGGTTAGTAGCAGCATGATGAGTGGATTTAGGTACGACGATTCTAAGTGAAATAAGTCACACAGAAAAGGACACTTCTCATAAGGTATCACTTTTAGAGGGAATGTAAAAACCGTTACACTTGAACTGAATTACAAAACAGAACAGAGTCACACATGCAGAAAACACACTATGGCTGCTTAACGGGAAAGGTGAGGTGGGGTGATACATAAAACAAGGGTATCAAATTAGCTCAGATACCGTTCCATAAACCCAATATGTAGTAGACAAGACCTACTCCTTGCTCAGAGAACTGGACTCAACACGCCCTATTCACCGCACAAGAATATATCTGACTAGTAATAATCTTAAAACCTATGTATTGATATCTCTCTGTTAGTGTGTCAAGTGGGTGTAAAGCGGCATAAACACAGCCGTGAAAAGCAGCTAAACCCCATTATGAAAATAAATTACTTTGAAAAACCCATGAAACAACGACAGTGAAAGAGATAGAAATTCGTACACAATGAGTTCAGGGGCTGTGATGCAACCTGGATTGACCATATCTAGACCCACAGCTGGATGAGACATAAGGGTGGACACTCTTGGGGCTGAGAGGTTTGGTGAGGTTGGGTGAGCAAACGCAGACCCTTTAAAATAATACTGCGTGGTACCCATCGCATGGGTCCCAAATCTCCAGCTTCAAGGGCATCTTCCTACATCGAAAACATGCATGAGAAACCCAGAAGATGGTACACCGTGTGATGGGGAAAGGTTTCTAAAACGCACCTCATTTCTCATCTCCTTGTGCCCGGGTTCGCCATTCCAACCGCTTTACTAGCAATCTCCCTACTTGGAGCATCAGCACCTTTAACCTCCTGTTCCGTACAGGTTGCAATTTGTCCTGAGGATGAACGGGAAGACGGGGAACCAACGAGAGACTAGCTCTTGGTGTCGGGACAGGCACAGGTCACTCTATTTTCCCATCAGGAAGAAGAATTAACCACAGGCTCAGCCTGCCCCCCGGAACCAGAACAGGGCCTGAAGCCATTCTGCGATTTTGCGGCCAGCTCCCAAAAAAGCGAGTTGTAAAATGGAGGTTCAGGGCACTGCAATTCACAAACCTGCAGAGTTATAAATGATAACTCTCATCCACAAATATATTGAGGGAAGGCAAAGAAGAGGATTTGAAATCAAGGCAGAATTGCACGAAACAGATTTCAGGAGGTAGATTCGAATCGCCTTTAAAGCACATGAAAAGCAGCAAAATGTTGACAATGATGCCCTTGGCCAAAAAGGGCGTATGCGTTTTTTCCTGAATATATTCAGGAAAAAACGCATACGCCCTTTTTGGCCAACCAAGCAACCTGGAAAGGCAAATCAGCGCTACAAAGAAGTCTCGCTTCCCATCGGTCAAAAGGGCCATGCTGAAAAAAGTGTCAAAACCAGAAATGCAGGACAGGCCATGGAGAAATGAGAGCCTTGCTACACTGATGGGCGGGATGTAAATTGCCAACAGCCACTCTGGAGAAGTGTACGGTGTGTCCTGAAACATCTGAAAAACACAGCTTAGAGAGCATAGGGCACTTCCACTCATGGGGGTATAAATTGGGAAAATGAAAAATCAGCAAGACACAAGCACCCCAAAGTTGAGGGCTGCTCTGTTGACAAGGACCTCCACTTCATTCCACCTTAAATATCCCAGGAAAGAGAAAAATGGATAAAGAAGTTGTGGTCCTTATGTACAATGGAATATCACTCAGCCATGAAATCAATGTCATAAGGTTAGTAGCAGCATGATGAGTGGATTTAGGTACGACGATTCTAACTGAAATAAGTCACACAGAAAAGGACACTTCTCATAAGGTATCACTTTTAGAGGGAATGTAAAAACCGTTACACTTGAACTGAATTACAAAACAGAACAGAGTCACACATGCAGAAAACAGACTATGGCTGCTTAACGGGAAAGGTGAGGTGGGGTGATACATAAAACAAGGGTATCAAATTAGCTCAGATACCGTTCCATAAACCCAATATGTAGTAGAAAAGACCTACTCCTTGCTCAGAGAACTGGACTCAACACGCCCTATTCACCGCACAAGAATATATCTGACTAGTAATAATCTTAAAACCTATGTATTGATATCTCTCTGTTAGTGTGTCAAGTGGGTGTAAAGCGGCATAAACACAGCCGTGAAAAGCAGCTAAACCCCATTATGAAAATAAATTACTTTGAAAAACCCATGAAACAACGACAGTGAAAGAGACAGAAATTCTTACACAATGAGTTCAGGGGCTGTGATGCAACCTGGATTGACCATATCTAGACCCACAGCTGGATGAGACATAAGGGTGGACACTCTTGGGGCTGAGAGGTTTGGTGAGGTTGGGTGAGCAAACGCAGACCCTTTAAAGTAATACTGCGTGGTACCCATCGCATGGGTCCCAAATCTCCAGCTTCAAGGGCATCTTCCTACATCGAAAACATGCATGAGAAACCCAGAAGATGGTACACCGTGTGATGGGGAAAGGTTTCTAAAACGCACCTCATTTCTCATCTCCTTGTGCCCGGGTTCGCCATTCCAGCCACTTTACTAGCAATCTCCCTACTTGGAGCATCAGCACCTTTAACCTCCTGTTCCGTACAGGTTGCAATTTGTCCTGAGGATGAACGGGAAGACGGGGAACCAACGAGAGACTAGCTCTTGGTGTCGGGACAGGCACAGGTCACTCTATTTTCCCATCAGGAAGAAGAATTAACCACAGGCTCAGCCTGCCCCCCGGAACCAGAACAGGGCCTGAAGCCATCCTGCGCTTTTGCGGCCAGCTCCCAAAAAAGCGAGTTGTAAAATGGAGGTTCAGGGCACTGCAATTCACAAACCTGCAGAGTTATAAATGATAACTCTCGTCCACAAATATATGGAGGGAAGGCAAAGAAGAGGATTTGAAATCAAGGCAGAATTGCAGGAAACAGATTTCAGGAGGTAGATACGAATCGCCTTTAAAGCACATGAAAAGCGGCAAAACGTTGACAATGAGGCCCTTGGCCAAAAAGGGCGTATGCGTTTTTTCCTGAATATATTCAGGAAAAAACGCATACGCCCTTTTTGGCCAACCAAGCAACCTGGAAAGGCAAATCAGCGCTACAGAGAAGTCTTGCTTCCCATCGGTCAAAAGGGCCATGCTGAAAAAAGTGTCAAAACCAGAAATGCAGGACAGGCCATGGAGAAATGGGAGCCTTGCTACACTGATGGGCGGGATGTAAATTGCCAACAGCCACTCTGGAGAAGTGTACAGTGAGTCCTGAAACATCTAAAAAACACAGCTTAGAGAGCATAGGGCACTTCCACTCATGGGGGTATAAATTGGGAAAATTAAAAATCAGCAAAACACAAGCACCCCAAAGTTGAGGGCTGCTCTGTTGACAAGGACCTCCACTTCATTCCACCTTAAATATCCAAGGAAAGAGAAAAATGGATAAAGAAGTTGTGGTCCTTATGTACAATGGAATATCACTCAGCCATGAAATCAATGTCATAAGGTTAGTAGCAGCATGATGAGTGGATTTAGGTACGACGATTCTAACTGAAATAAGTCACACAGAAAAGGACACTTCTCATAAGGTATCACTTTTAGAGGGAATGTAAAAACCGTTACACTTGAACTGAATTACAAAACAGAACAGAGTCACACATGCAGAAAACAGACTATGGCTGCTTAACGGGAAAGGTGAGGTGGGGTGATACATAAAACAAGGGTATCAAATTAGCTCAGATACCGTTCCATAAACCCAATATGTAGTAGAAAAGACCTACTCCTTGCTCAGAGAACTGGACTCAACACGCCCTATTCACCGCACAAGAATATATCTGACTAGTAATAATCTTAAAACCTATGTATTGATATCTCTCTGTTAGTGTGTCAAGTGGGTGTAAAGCGGCATAAACACAGCCGTGAAAAGCAGCTAAACCCCATTATGAAAATAAATTACTTTGAAAAACCCATGAAACAACGACAGTGAAAGAGACAGAAATTCTTACACAATGAGTTCAGGGGCTGTGATGCAACCTGGATTGACCATATCTAGACCCACAGCTGGATGAGACATAAGGGTGGACACTCTTGGGGCTGAGAGGTTTGGTGAGGTTGGGTGAGCAAACGCAGACCCTTTAAAGTAATACTGCGTGGTACCCATCGCATGGGTCCCAAATCTCCAGCTTCAAGGGCATCTTCCTACATCGAAAACATGCATGAGAAACCCAGAAGATGGTACACCGTGTGATGGGGAAAGGTTTCTAAAACGCACCTCATTTCTCATCTCCTTGTGCCCGGGTTCGCCATTCCAGCCGATTTACTAGCAATCTCCCTACTTGGAGCATCAGCACCTTTAACCTCCTGTTCCGTACAGGTTGCAATTTGTCCTGAGGATGAACGGGAAGACGGGGAACCAACGAGAGACTAGCTCTTGGTGTCGGGACAGGCACAGGTCACTCTATTTTCCCATCAGGAAGAAGAATTAACCACAGGCTCAGCCTGCCCCCCGGAACCAGAACAGGGCCTGAAGCCATCCTGCGCTTTTGCGGCCAGCTCCCAAAAAAGCGAGTTGTAAAATGGAGGTCCAGGGCACTGCAATTCACAAACCTGCAGAGTTATAAATGATAACTCTCGTTCACAAATATATTGAGGGAAGGCAAAGAAGAGGATTTGAAATCAAGGCAGAATTGCACGAAACAGATTTCAGGAGGTAGATACGAATCGCCTTTAAAGCACATGAAAAGCGGCAAAACGTTGACAATGATGCCCTTGGCCAAAAAGGGCGTATGAGTTTTTTCCTGAATATATTCAGGAAAAAACGCATACGCCCTTTTTGGCCAACCAAGCAACCTGGAAAGGCAAATCAGCGCTACAGAGAAGTCTCGCTTCCCATCCGTCAAAAGGGCCATGCTGAAAAAAGTGTCAAAACCAGAAATGCAGGACAGGCCATGGAGAAATGGGAGCCTTGCTACACTGATGGGCGGGATGTAAATTGCCAACAGCCACTCTGGAGAAGTGTACGGTGAGTCCTGAAACATCTAAAAAACACAGCTTAGAGAGCATAGGGCACTTCCACTCATGGGGGTATAAATTGGGAAAATGAAAAATCAGCAAGACACAAGCACCCCAAAGTTGAGGGCTGCTCTGTTGACAAGGACCTCCACTTCATTCCACCTTAAATATCCAAGGAAAGAGAAAAATGGATAAAGAAGTTGTGGTCCTTATGTACAATGGAATATCACTCAGCCATGAAATCAATGTCATAAGGTTAGTAGCAGCATGATGAGTGGATTTAGGTACGACGATTCTAAGTGAAATAAGTCACACAGAAAAGGACACTTCTCATAAGGTATCACTTTTAGAGGGAATGTAAAAACCGTTACACTTGAACTGAATTACAAAACAGAACAGAGTCACACATGCAGAAAACAGACTATGGCTGCTTAACGGGAAAGGTGAGGTGGGGTGATACATAAAACAAGGGTATCAAATTAGCTCAGATACTGTTCCATAAACCCAATATGTAGTAGACAAGACCTACTCCTTGCTCAGAGAACTGGACTCAACACGCCCTATTCACCGCACAAGAATATATCTGACTAGTAATAATCTTAAAACCTATGTATTGATATCTCTCTGTTAGTGTGTCAAGTGGGTGTGAAGCGGCATAAACACAGCCGTGAAAAGCAGCTAAACCCCATTATGAAAATAAATTACTTTGAAAAACCCATGAAACAACGACAGTGAAAGAGATAGAAATTCTTACACAATGAGTTCAGGGGCTGTGATGCAACCTGGATTGACCATATCTAGACCCACAGCTGGATGAGACATAAGGGTGGACACTCTTGGGGCTGAGAGGTTTGGTGAGGTTGGGTGAGCAAACGCAGACCCTTTAAAGTAATACTGCGTGGTACCCATCGCATGGGTCCCAAATCTCCAGGTTCAAGGGCATCTTCCTACATCAAAAACATGCATGAGAAACCCAGAAGATGGTACACCGTGTGATGGGGAAAGGTTTCTAAAACGCACCTCATTTCTCATCTCCTTGTGCCCGGGTTCGCCATTCCAGCCACTTTACTAGCAATCTCCCTACTTGGAGCATCAGCACCTTTAACCTCCTGTTCCGTACAGGTTGCAATTTGTCCTGAGGATGAACGGGAAGACGGGGAACCAACGAGAGACTAGCTCTTGGTGTCGGGACAGGCACAGGTCACTCTATTTTCCCATCAGGAAGAAGAATTAACCACAGGCTCAGCCTGCCCCCCGGAACCAGAACAGGGCCTGAAGCCATCCTGCGCTTTTGCGGCCAGCTCCCAAAAAAGCGAGTTGTAAAATGGAGGTTCAGGGCACTGCAATTCACAAACCTGCAGAGTTATAAATGATAACTCTCGTCCACAAATATATTGAGGGAAGGCAAAGAAGAGGATTTGAAATCAAGGCAGAATTGCACGAAACAGATTTCAGGAGGTAGATTCGAATCGCCTTTAAAGCACATGAAAAGCGGCAAAATGTTGACAATGATGCCCTTGGCCAAAAAGGGCGTATGCGTTTTTTCCTGAATATATTCAGGAAAAAACGCATACGCCCTTTTTGGCCAACCAAGCAACCTGGAAAGGCAAATCAGCGCTACAAAGAAGTCTCGCTTCCCATCGGTCAAAAGGGCCATGCTGAAAAAAGTGTCAAAACCAGAAATGCAGGACAGGCCATGGAGAAATGAGAGCCTTGCTACACTGATGGGCGGGATGTAAATAGCCAACAGCCACTCTGGAGAAGTGTACGGTGTGTCCTGAAACATCTGAAAAACACAGCTTAGAGAGCATAGGGCACTTCCACTCATGGGGGTATAAATTGGGAAAATGAAAAATCAGCAAGACACAAGCACCCCAAAGTTGAGGGCTGCTCTGTTGACAAGGACCTCCACTTCATTCCACCTTAAATATCCAAGGAAAGAGAAAAATGGATAAAGAAGTTGTGGTCCTTATGTACAATGGAATATCACTCAGCCATGAAATCAATGTCATAAGGTTAGTAGCAGCATGATGAGTGGATTTAGGTACGACGATTCTAAGTGAAATAAGTCACACAGAAAAGGACACTTCTCATAAGGTATCACTTTTAGAGGGAATGTAAAAACCGTTACACTTGAACTGAATTACAAAACAGAACAGAGTCACACATGCAGAAAACACACTATGGCTGCTTAACGGGAAAGGTGAGGTGGGGTGATACATAAAACAAGGGTATCAAATTAGCTCAGATACCGTTCCATAAACCCAATATGTAGTAGACAAGACCTACTCCTTGCTCAGAGAACTGGACTCAACACGCCCTATTCACCGCACAAGAATATATCTGACTAGTAATAATCTTAAAACCTATGTATTGATATCTCTCTGTTAGTGTGTCAAGTGGGTGTAAAGCGGCATAAACACAGCCGTGAAAAGCAGCTAAACCCCATTATGAAAATAAATTACTTTGAAAAACCCATGAAACAACGACAGTGAAAGAGATAGAAATTCGTACACAATGAGTTCAGGGGCTGTGATGCAACCTGGATTGACCATATCTAGACCCACAGCTGGATGAGACATAAGGGTGGACACTCTTGGGGCTGAGAGGTTTGGTGAGGTTGGGTGAGCAAACGCAGACCCTTTAAAATAATACTGCGTGGTACCCATCGCATGGGTCCCAAATCTCCAGCTTCAAGGGCATCTTCCTACATCGAAAACATGCATGAGAAACCCAGAAGATGGTACACCGTGTGATGGGGAATGGTTTCTAAAACGCACCTCATTTCTCATCTCCTTGTGCCCGGGTTCGCCATTCCAACCGCTTTACTAGCAATCTCCCTACTTGGAGCATCAGCACCTTTAACCTCCTGTTCCGTACAGGTTGCAATTTGTCCTGAGGATGAACGGGAAGACGGGGAACCAACGAGAGACTAGCTCTTGGTGTCGGGACAGGCACAGGTCACTCTATTTTCCCATCAGGAAGAAGAATTAACCACAGGCTCAGCCTGCCCCCCGGAACCAGAACAGGGCCTGAAGCCATTCTGCGATTTTGCGGCCAGCTCCCAAAAAAGCGAGTTGTAAAATGGAGGTTCAGGGCACTGCAATTCACAAACCTGCAGAGTTATAAATGATAACTCTCATCCACAAATATATTGAGGGAAGGCAAAGAAGAGGATTTGAAATCAAGGCAGAATTGCACGAAACAGATTTCAGGAGGTAGATTCGAATCGCCTTTAAAGCACATGAAAAGCAGCAAAATGTTGACAATGATGCCCTTGGCCAAAAAGGGCGTATGCGTTTTTTCCTGAATATATTCAGGAAAAAACGCATACGCCCTTTTTGGCCAACCAAGCAACCTGGAAAGGCAAATCAGCGCTACAAAGAAGTCTCGCTTCCCATCGGTCAAAAGGGCCATGCTGAAAAAAGTGTCAAAACCAGAAATGCAGGACAGGCCATGGAGAAATGAGAGCCTTGCTACACTGATGGGCGGGATGTAAATTGCCAACAGCCACTCTGGAGAAGTGTACGGTGTGTCCTGAAACATCTGAAAAACACAGCTTAGAGAGCATAGGGCACTTCCACTCATGGGGGTATAAATTGGGAAAATGAAAAATCAGCAAGACACAAGCACCCCAAAGTTGAGGGCTGCTCTGTTGACAAGGACCTCCACTTCATTCCACCTTAAATATCCAAGGAAAGAGAAAAATGGATAAAGAAGTTGTGGTCCTTATGTACAATGGAATATCACTCAGCCATGAAATCAATGTCATAAGGTTAGTAGCAGCATGATGAGTGGATTTAGGTACGACGATTCTAACTGAAATAAGTCACACAGAAAAGGACACTTCTCATAAGGTATCACTTTTAGAGGGAATGTAAAAACCGTTACACTTGAACTGAATTACAAAACAGAACAGAGTCACACATGCAGAAAACAGACTATGGCTGCTTAACGGGAAAGGTGAGGTGGGGTGATACATAAAACAAGGGTATCAAATTAGCTCAGATACCGTTCCATAAACCCAATATGTAGTAGAAAAGACCTACTCCTTGCTCAGAGAACTGGACTCAACACGCCCTATTCACCGCACAAGAATATATCTGACTAGTAATAATCTTAAAACCTATGTATTGATATCTCTCTGTTAGTGTGTCAAGTGGGTGTAAAGCGGCATAAACACAGCCGTGAAAAGCAGCTAAACCCCATTATGAAAATAAATTACTTTGAAAAACCCATGAAACAACGACAGTGAAAGAGACAGAAATTCTTACACAATGAGTTCAGGGGCTGTGATGCAACCTGGATTGACCATATCTAGACCCACAGCTGGATGAGACATAAGGGTGGACACTCTTGGGGCTGAGAGGTTTGGTGAGGTTGGGTGAGCAAACGCAGACCCTTTAAAGTAATACTGCGTGGTACCCATCGCATGGGTCCCAAATCTCCAGCTTCAAGGGCATCTTCCTACATCGAAAACATGCATGAGAAACCCAGAAGATGGTACACCGTGTGATGGGGAAAGGTTTCTAAAACGCACCTCATTTCTCATCTCCTTGTGCCCGGGTTCGCCATTCCAGCCACTTTACTAGCAATCTCCCTACTTGGAGCATCAGCACCTTTAACCTCCTGTTCCGTACAGGTTGCAATTTGTCCTGAGGATGAACGGGAAGACGGGGAACCAACGAGAGACTAGCTCTTGGTGTCGGGACAGGCACAGGTCACTCTATTTTCCCATCAGGAAGAAGAATTAACCACAGGCTCAGCCTGCCCCCCGGAACCAGAACAGGGCCTGAAGCCATCCTGCGCTTTTGCGGCCAGCTCCCAAAAAAGCGAGTTGTAAAATGGAGGTTCAGGGCACTGCAATTCACAAACCTGCAGAGTTATAAATGATAACTCTCGTCCACAAATATATTGAGGGAAGGCAAAGAAGAGGATTTGAAATCAAGGCAGAATTGCAGGAAACAGATTTCAGGAGGTAGATACGAATCGCCTTTAAAGCACATGAAAAGCGGCAAAACGTTGACAATGAGGCCCTTGGCCAAAAAGGGCGTATGCGTTTTTTCCTGAATATATTCAGGAAAAAACGCATACGCCCTTTTTGGCCAACCAAGCAACCTGGAAAGGCAAATCAGCGCTACAGAGAAGTCTTGCTTCCCATCGGTCAAAAGGGCCATGCTGAAAAAAGTGTCAAAACCAGAAATGCAGGACAGGCCATGGAGAAATGGGAGCCTTGCTACACTGATGGGCGGGATGTAAATTGCCAACAGCCACTCTGGAGAAGTGTACAGTGAGTCCTGAAACATCTAAAAAACACAGCTTAGAGAGCATAGGGCACTTCCACTCATGGGGGTATAAATTGGGAAAATTAAAAATCAGCAAAACACAAGCACCCCAAAGTTGAGGGCTGCTCTGTTGACAAGGACCTCCACTTCATTCCACCTTAAATATCCCAGGAAAGAGAAAAATGGATAAAGAAGTTGTGGTCCTTATGTACAATGGAATATCACTCAGCCATGAAATCAACGTCATAAGGTTAGTAGCAGCATGATGAGTGGATTTAGGTACGACGATTCTAAGTGAAATAAGTCACACAGAAAAGGACACTTCTCATAAGGTATCACTTTTAGAGGGAATGTAAAAACCGTTACACTTGAACTGAATTACAAAACAGAACAGAGTCACACATGCAGAAAACAGACTATGGCTGCTTAACGGGAAAGGTGAGGTGGGGTGATACATAAAACAAGGGTATCAAATTAGCTCAGATACCGTTCCATAAACCCAATATGTAATAGACAAGACCTACTCCTTGCTCAGAGAACTGGACTCAACACGCCCTATTCACCGCACAAGAATATATCTGACTAGTAATAATCTTAAAACCTATGTATTGATATCTCTCTGTTAGTGTGTCAAGTGGGTGTAAAGCAGCATAAACACAGCAGTGAAAAGCAGCTAAACCCCATTATGAAAATAAATTACTTTGAAAAACCCATGAAACAACGACAGTGAAAGAGAGAGAAATTCTTACACAATGCGTTCAGGGGCTGTGATGCAACCTGGATTGACCATATCTAGACCCACAGCTGGATGAGACATAAGGGTGGACACTCTTGGGGCTGAGAGGTTTGGTGAGGTTGGGTGAGCAAACGCAGACCCTTTAAAGTAATACTGCGTGGTACCCATCGAATGGGTCCCAAATCTCCAGCTTCAAGGGCATCTTCCTACATCGAAAACATGCATGAGAAACCCAGAAGATAGTACACCGTGTGATGGGGAAAGGTTTCTAAAACGCACCTCATTTCTCATCTCCTTGTGCCCGGGTTCGCCATTCCAGCCGCTTTACTAGCAATCTCCCTACTTGGAAAATCAGCACCTTTAACCTCCTGTTCCGTACAGGTTGCAATTTGTCCTGAGGATGAACGGGAAGACGGGGAACCAACGAGAGACTAGCTCTTGGTGTTGGGACAGGCACAGGTCACTCTATTTTCCCATCAGGAAGAAGAATTAACCACAGGCTCAGCCTGCCCCCCGGAACCAGAACAGGGCCTGAAGCCATCCTGCGCTTTTGCGGCCAGCTCCCAAAAAAGCGAGTTGTAAAATGGAGGTCCAGGGCACTGCAATTCACAAACCTGCAGAGTTATAAATGATAACTCTCGTCCACAAATATATTGAGGGAAGGCAAAGAAGAGGATTTGAAATCAAGGCAGAATTGCAGGAAACAGATTTCAGGAGGTAGATTCGAATCGCCTTTAAAGCACATGAAAAGCGGCAAAATGTTGACAATGATGCCCTTGGCCAAAAAGGGCGTATGCGTTTTTTCCTGAATATATTCAGGAAAAAACGCATACGCCCTTTTTGGCCAAACAAGCAACCTGGAAAGGCAAATCAGCGCTACAAAGAAGTCTCGCTTCCCATCGGTCAAAAGGGCCATGCTGAAGAAAGTGTCAAAACCAGAAATACAGGACAGGCCATGGAGAAATGGGAGCCTTGCTACACTGATGGGCGGGATGTAAGTTGCCAACAGCCACTCTGGAGAAGTGTACGGTGTGTCCTGAAACATCTGAAAAACACAGCTTAGAGAGCATAGGGCACTTCCACTCATGGGGGTATAAATTGGGAAAATGAAAAATCAGCAAGACACAAGCACCCCAAAGTTGAGGGCTGCTCTGTTGACAAGGACCTCCACTTCATTCCACCTTAAATATCCAAGGAAAGAGAAAAATGGATAAAGAAGTTGTGGTCCTTATGTACAATGGAATATCACTCAGCCATGAAATCAATGTCATAAGGTTAGTAGCAGCATGATGAGTGGATTTAGGTACGACGATTCTAAGTGAAATAAGTCACACAGAAAAGGACACTTCTCATAAGGTATCACTTTTAGAGGGAATGTAAAAACCGTTACACTTGAACTGAATTACAAAACAGAACAGAGTCACACATGCAGAAAACAGACTATGGCTGCTTAACGGGAAAGGTGAGGTGGGGTGATACATAAAACAAGGGTATCAAATTAGCTCAGATACCGTTCCATAAACCCAATATGTAGTAGACAAGACCTACTCCTTGCTCAGAGAACTGGACTCAAAACGCCCTATTCACCGCACAAGAATATATCTGACTAGTAATAATCTTAAAACCTATGTATTGATATCTCTCTGTTAGTGTGTCAAGTGGGTGTAAAGCGGCATAAACACAGCCGTGAAAAGCAGCTAAACCCCATTATGAAAATAAATTACTTTGAAAAACCCATGAAACAACGACAGTGAAAGAGATAGAAATTCTTACACAATGAGTTCAGTGGCTGTGATGCAACCTGGATTGACCATATCTAGACCCACAGCTGGATGAGACATAAGGGTGGACACTCTTGGGGCTGAGAGGTTTGGTGAGGTTGGGTGAGCAAACGCAGACCCTTTAAAGTAATACTGCGTGGTACCCATCGCATGGGTCCCAAATCTCCAGGTTCAAGGGCATCTTCCTACATCGAAAACATGCATGAGAAACCCAGAAGATGGTACACCGTGTGATGGGGAAAGGTTTCTAAAACGCACCTCATTTCTCATCTCCTTGTGCCCGGGTTCGCCATTCCAACCGCTTTACTAGCAATCTCCCTACTTGGAGCATCAGCACCTTTAACCTCCTGTTCCGTACAGGTTGCAATTTGTCCTGAGGATGAACGGGAAGACGGGGAACCAACGAGAGACTAGCTCTTGGTGTCGGGACAGGCACAGGTCACTCTATTTTCCCATCAGGAAGAAGAATTAACCACAGGCTCAGCCTGCCCCCCGGAACCAGAACAGGGCCTGAAGCCATCCTGCGCTTTTGCGGCCAGCTCCCAAAAAAGCGAGTTGTAAAATGGAGGTTCAGGGCACTGCAATTCACAAACCTGCAGAGTTATAAATGATAACTCTCGTCCACAAATATATTGAGGGAAGGCAAAGAAGAGGATTTGAAATCAAGGCAGAATTGCAGGAAACAGATTTCAGGAGGTAGATACGAATCGCCTTTAAAGCACATGAAAAGCGGCAAAACGTTGACAATGATGCCCTTGGCCAAAAAGGGCGTATGCGTTTTTTCCTGAATATATTCAGGAAAAAACGCATAAGCCCTTTTTGGCCAACCAAGCAACCTGGAAAGGCAAATCAGCACTACAGAGAAGTCTTGCTTCCCATCGGTCAAAAGGGCCATGCTGAAAAAAGTGTCAAAACCAGAAATGCAGGACAGGCCATGGAGAAATGGGAGCCTTGCTACACTGATGGGCGGGATGTAAATTGCCAACAGCCACTCTGGAGAAGTGTACGGTGAGTCCTGAAACATCTAAAAAACACAGCTTAGAGAGCATAGGGCACTTCCACTCATGGGGGTATAAATTGGGAAAATGAAAAATCAGCAAGACACAAGCACCCCAAAGTTTAGGGCTGCTCTGTTGACAAGGACCTCCACTTCATTCCACCTTAAATATCCCAGGAAAGAGAAAAATGGATAAAGAAGTTGTGGTCCTTATGTACAATGGAATATCACTCAGCCATGAAATCAATGTCATAAGGTTAGTAGCAGCATGATGAGTGGATTTAGGTACGACGATTCTAAGTGAAATAAGTCACACAGAAAAGGACACTTCTCATAAGGTATCACTTTTAGAGGGAATGTAAAAACCGTTACACTTGAACTGAATTACAAAACAGAACAGAGTCACACATGCAGAAAACAGACTATGGCTGCTTAACGGGAAAGGTGAGGTGGGGTGATACATAAAACAAGGGTATCAAATTAGCTCAGATACTGTTCCATAAACCCAATATGTAGTAGACAAGACCTACTCCTTGCTCAGAGAACTGGACTCAACACGCCCTATTCACCGCACAAGAATATATCTGACTAGTAATAATCTTAAAACCTATGTATTGATATCTCTCTGTTAGTGTGTCAAGTGGGTGTGAAGCGGCATAAACACAGCCGTGAAAAGCAGCTAAACCCCATTATGAAAATAAATTACTTTGAAAAACCCATGAAACAACGACAGTGAAAGAGACAGAAATTCTTACACAATGAGTTCAGGGGCTGTGATGCAACCTGGATTGACCATATCTAGACCCACAGCTGGATGAGACATAAGGGTGGACACTCTTGGGGCTGAGAGGTTTGGTGAGGTTGGGTGAGCAAACGCAGACCCTTTAAAGTAATACTGCGTGGTACCCATCGCATGGGTCCCAAATCTCCAGGTTCAAGGGCATCTTCCTACATCGAAAACATGCATGAGAAACCCAGAAGTTGGTACACCGTGTGATGGGGAAAGGTTTCTAAAACGCACCTCATTTCTCATCTCCTTGTGCCCGGGTTCGCCATTCCAGCCACTTTACTAGCAATCTCCCTACTTGGAGCATCAGCACCTTTAACCTCCTGTTCCGTACAGGTTGCAATTTGTCCTGAGGATGAACGGGAAGACGGGGAACCAACGAGAGACTAGCTCTTGGTGTCGGGACAGGCACAGGTCACTCTATTTTCCCATCAGGAAGAAGAATTAACCACAGGCTCAGCCTGCCCCCCGGAACCAGAACAGGGCCTGAAGCCATCCTGCGCTTTTGCGGCCAGCTCCCAAAAAAGCGAGTTGTAAAATGGAGGTTCAGGGCACTGCAATTCACAAACCTGCAGAGTTATAAATGATAACTCTCGTCCACAAATATATTGAGGGAAGGCAAAGAAGAGGATTTGAAATCAAGGCAGAATTGCAGGAAACAGATTTCAGGAGGTAGATACGAATCGCCTTTAAAGCACATGAAAAGCGGCAAAACGTTGACAATGATGCCCTTGGCCAAAAAGGGCGTATGCGTTTTTTCCTGAATATATTCAGGAAAAAACGCATACGCCCTTTTTGGCCAACCAAGCAACCTGGAAAGGCAAATCAGCACTACAGAGAAGTCTTGCTTCCCATCGGTCAAAAGGGCCATGCTGAAAAAAGTGTCAAAACCAGAAATGCAGGACAGGCCATGGAGAAATGGGAGCCTTGCTACACTGATGGGCGGGATGTAAATTGCCAACAGCCACTCTGGAGAAGTGTACGGTGAGTCCTGAAACATCTAAAAAACACAGCTTAGAGAGCATAGGGCACTTCCACTCATGGGGGTATAAATTGGGAAAATGAAAAATCAGCAAGACACAAGCACCCCAAAGTTGAGGGCTGCTCTGTTGACAAGGACCTCCACTTCATTCCACCTTAAATATCCCAGGAAAGAGAAAAATGGATAAAGAAGTTGTGGTCCTTATGTACAATGGAATATCACTCAGCCATGAAATCAATGTCATAAGGTTAGTAGCAGCATGATGAGTGGATTTAGGTACGACGATTCTAAGTGAAATAAGTCACACAGAAAAGGACACTTCTCATAAGGTATCACTTTTAGAGGGAATGTAAAAACCGTTACACTTGAACTGAATTACAAAACAGAACAGAGTCACACATGCAGAAAACAGACTATGGCTGCTTAACGGGAAAGGTGAGGTGGGGTGATACATAAAACAAGGGTATCAAATTAGCTCAGATACTGTTCCATAAACCCAATATGTAGTAGACAAGACCTACTCCTTGCTCAGAGAACTGGACTCAACACGCCCTATTCACCGCACAAGAATATATCTGACTAGTAATAATCTTAAAACCTATGTATTGATATCTCTCTGTTAGTGTGTCAAGTGGGTGTGAAGCGGCATAAACACAGCCGTGAAAAGCAGCTAAACCCCATTATGAAAATAAATTACTTTGAAAAACCCATGAAACAACGACAGTGAAAGAGATAGAAATTCTTACACAATGAGTTCAGGGGCTGTGATGCAACCTGGATTGACCATATCTAGACCCACAGCTGGATGAGACATAAGCGTGGACACTCTTGGGGCTGAGAGGTTTGGTGAGGTTGGGTGAGCAAACGCAGACCCTTTAAAGTAATACTGCGTGGTACCCATCGCATGGGTCCCAAATCTCCAGGTTCAAGGGCATCTTCCTACATCGAAAACATGCATGAGAAACCCAGAAGTTGGTACACCGTGTGATGGGGAAAGGTTTCTAAAACGCACCTCATTTCTCATCTCCTTGTGCCCGGGTTCGCCATTCCAGCCACTTTACTAGCAATCTCCCTACTTGGAGCATCAGCACCTTTAACCTCCTGTTCCGTACAGGTTGCAATTTGTCCTGAGGATGAACGGGAAGACGGGGAACCAACGAGAGACTAGCTCTTGGTGTCGGGACAGGCACAGGTCACTCTATTTTCCCATCAGGAAGAAGAATTAACCACAGGCTCAGCCTGCCCCCCGGAACCAGAACAGGGCCTGAAGCCATCCTGCGCTTTTGCGGCCAGCTCCCAAAAAAGCGAGTTGTAAAATGGAGGTTCAGGGCACTGCAATTCACAAACCTGCAGAGTTATAAATGATAACTCTCGTCCACAAATATATTGAGGGAAGGCAAAGAAGAGGATTTGAATTCAAGGCAGAATTGCACAAAACAGATTTCAGGAGGTAGATACGAATCGCCTTTAAAGCACATGAAAAGCGGCAAAACGTTGACAATGATGCCCTTGGCCAAAAAGGGCGTATGCGTTTTTTCCTGAATATATTCAGGAAAAAACGCATAAGCCCTTTTTGGCCAACCAAGCAACCTGGAAAGGCAAATCAGCACTACAGAGAAGTCTCGCTTCCCATCCGTCAAAAGGGCCATGCTGAAAAAAGTGTCAAAACCAGAAATGCAGGACAGGCCATGGAGAAATGGGAGCCTTGCTACACTGATGGGCGGGATGTAAATTGCCAACAGCCACTCTGGAGAAGTGTACGGTGAGTCCTGAAACATCTAAAAAACACAGCTTAGAGAGCATAGGGCACTTCCACTCATGGGGGTATAAATTGGGAAAATGAAAAATCAGCAAGACACAAGCACCCCAAAGTTTAGGGCTGCTCTGTTGACAAGGACCTCCACTTCATTCCACCTTAAATATCCCAGGAAAGAGAAAAATGGATAAAGAAGTTGTGGTCCTTATGTACAATGGAATATCACTCAGCCATGAAATCAATGTCATAAGGTTAGTAGCAGCATGATGAGTGGATTTAGGTACGACGATTCTAAGTGAAATAAGTCACACAGAAAAGGACACTTCTCATAAGGTATCACTTTTAGAGGGAATGTAAAAACCGTTACACTTGAACTGAATTACAAAACAGAACAGAGTCACACATGCAGAAAACAGACTATGGCTGCTTAACGGGAAAGGTGAGGTGGGGTGATACATAAAACAAGGGTATCAAATTAGCTCAGATACTGTTCCATAAACCCAATATGTAGTAGACAAGACCTACTCCTTGCTCAGAGAACTGGACTCAACACGCCCTATTCACCGCACAAGAATATATCTGACTAGTAATAATCTTAAAACCTATGTATTGATATCTCTCTGTTAGTGTGTCAAGTGGGTGTGAAGCGGCATAAACACAGCCGTGAAAAGCAGCTAAACCCCATTATGAAAATAAATTACTTTGAAAAACCCATGAAACAACGACAGTGAAAGAGATAGAAATTCTTACACAATGAGTTCAGGGGCTGTGATGCAACCTGGATTGACCATATCTAGACCCACAGCTGGATGAGACATAAGCGTGGACACTCTTGGGGCTGAGAGGTTTGGTGAGGTTGGGTGAGCAAACGCAGACCCTTTAAAGTAATACTGCGTGGTACCCATCACATGGGTCCCAAATCTCCAGGTTCAAGGGCATCTTCCTACATCAAAAACATGCATGAGAAACCCAGAAGATGGTACACCGTGTGATGGGGAAAGGTTTCTAAAACGCACCTCATTTCTCATCTCCTTCTGCCCGGGTTCGCCATTCCAGCCACTTTACTAGCAATCTCCCTACTTGGAGCATCAGCACCTTTAACCTCCTGTTCCGTACAGGTTGCAATTTGTCCTAAGGATGAACGGGAAGACGGGGAACCAACGAGAGACTAGCTCTTGGTGTCGGGACAGGCACAGGTCACTCTATTTTCCCATCAGGAAGAAGAATTAACCACAGGCTCAGCCTGCCCCCCGGAACCAGAACAGGGCCTGAAGCCATCCTGCGCTTTTGCGGCCAGCTCCCAAAAAAGCGAGTTGTAAAATGGAGGTTCAGGGCACTGCAATTCACAAACCTGCAGAGTTATAAATCATAACTCTCATCCACAAATATATTGAGGGAAGGCAAAGAAGAGGATTTGAAATCAAGGCAGAATTGCACAAAACAGATTTCAGGAGGTAGATTCGAATCGCCTTTAAAGCACATGAAAAGCGGCAAAATGTTGACAATGATGCCCTTGGCCAAAAAGGGCGTATGCGTTTTTTCCTGAATATATTCAGGAAAAAACGCATACGCCCTTTTTGGCCAACCAAGCAACCTGGAAAGGCAAATCAGCGCTACAAACAAGTCTCGCTTCCCATCGGTCAAAAGGGCCATGCTGAAAAAAGTGTCAAAACCAGAAATGCAGGACAGGCCATGGAGAAATGAGAGCCTTGCTACACTGATGGGCGGGATGTAAATTGCCAACAGCCACTCTGGAGAAGTGTACGGTGTGTCCTGAAACATCTGAAAAACACAGCTTAGAGAGCATAGGGCACTTCCACTCATGGGGGTATAAATTGGGAAAATGAAAAATCAGCAAGACACAAGCACCCCAAAGTTGAGGGCTGCTCTGTTGACAAGGACCTCCACTTCATTCCACCTTAAATATCCAAGGAAAGAGAAAAATGGATAAAGAAGTTGTGGTCCTTATGTACAATGGAATATCACTCAGCCATGAAATCAATGTCATAAGGTTAGTAGCAGCATGATGAGTGGATTTAGGTACGACGATTCTAAGTGAAATAAGTCACACAGAAAAGGACACTTCTCATAAGGTATCACTTTTAGAGGGAATGTAAAACCCGTTACACTTGAACTGAATTACAAAACAGAACAGAGTCACACATGCAGAAAACACACTATGGCTGCTTAACGGGAAAGGTGAGGTGGGGTGATACATAAAACAAGGGTATCAAATTAGCTCAGATACCGTTCCATAAACCCAATATGTAGTAGACAAGACCTACTCCTTGCTCAGAGAACTGGACTCAACACGCCCTATTCACCGCACAAGAATATATCTGACTAGTAATAATCTTAAAACCTATGTATTGATATCTCTCTGTTAGTGTGTCAAGTGGGTGTAAAGCGGCATAAACACAGCCGTGAAAAGCAGCTAAACCCCATTATGAAAATAAATTACTTTGAAAAACCCATGAAACAACGACAGTGAAAGAGACAGAAATTCTTACACAATGAGTTCAGGGGCTGTGATGCAACCTGGATTGACCATATCTAGACCCACAGCTGGATGAGACATAAGGGTGGACACTCTTGGGGCTGAGAGGTTTGGTGAGGTTGGGTGAGCAAACGCAGACCCTTTAAAGTAATACTGCGTGGTACCCATCACATGGGTCCCAAATCTCCAGCTTCAAGGGCATCTTCCTACATCGAAAACATGCATGAGAAACCCAGAAGATAGTACACCGTGTGATGGGGAAAGGTTTCTAAAACGCACCTCATTTCTCATCTCCTTGTGCCCGGGTTCGCCATTCCAGCCGCTTTACTAGCAATCTCCCTACTTGGAAAATCAGCACCTTTAACCTCCTGTTCCGTACAGGTTGCAATTTGTCCTGAGGATGAACGGGAAGACGGGGAACCAACGAGAGACTAGCTCTTGGTGTTGGGACAGGCACAGGTCACTCTATTTTCCCATCAGGAAGAAGAATTAACCACAGGCTCAGCCTGCCCCCCGGAACCAGAACAGGGCCTGAAGCCATCCTGCGCTTTTGCGGCCAGCTCCCAAAAAAGCGAGTTGTAAAATGGAGGTCCAGGGCACTGCAATTCACAAACCTGCAGAGTTATAAATGATAACTCTCGTCCACAAATATATTGAGGGAAGGCAAAGAAGAGGATTTGAAATCAAGGCAGAGTTGCAGGAAACAGATTTCAGGAGGTAGATTCGAATCGCCTTTAAAGCACATGAAAAGAGGCAAAATGTTGACAATGATGCCCTTGGCCAAAAAGGGCGTATGCGTTTTTTCCTGAATATATTCAGGAAAAAACGCATACGCCCTTTTTGGCCAACCAAGCAACCTGGAAAGGCAAATCAGCGCTACAAAGAAGTCTCGCTTCCCATCGGTCAAAAGGGCCATGCTGAAAAAAGTGTCAAAACCAGAAATGCAGGACAGGCCATGGAGAAATGGGAGCCTTGCTACACTGATGGGCGGGATGTAAATTGCCAACAGCCACTCTGGAGAAGTGTACGGTGTGTCCTGAAACATCTGAAAAACACAGCTTAGAGAGCATAGGGCACTTCCACTCATGGGGGTATAAATTGGGAAAATGAAAAATCAGCAAGACACAAGCACCCCAAAGTTTAGGGCTGCTCTGTTGACAAGGACCTCCACTTCATTCCACCTTAAATATCCAAGGAAAGAGAAAAATGGATAAAGAAGTTGTGGTCCTTATGTACAATGGAATATCACTCAGCCATGAAATCAATGTCATAAGGTTAGTAGCAGCATGATGAGTGGATTTAGGTACGACGATTCTAACTGAAATAAGTCACACAGAAAAGGACACTTCTCATAAGGTATCACTTTTAGAGGGAATGTAAAAACCGTTACACTTGAACTGAATTACAAAACAGAACAGAGTCACACATGCAGAAAACAGACTATGGCTGCTTAACGGGAAAGGTGAGGTGGGGTGATACATAAAACAAGGGTATCAAATTAGCTCAGATACCGTTCCATAAACCCAATATGTAGTAGACAAGACCTACTCCTTGCTCAGAGAACTGGACTCAACACGCCCTATTCACCGCACAAGAATATATCTGACTAGTAATAATCTTAAAACCTATGTATTGATATCTCTCTGTTAGTGTGTCAAGTGGGTGTAAAGCGGCATAAACACAGCCGTGAAAAGCAGCTAAACCCCATTATGAAAATAAATTACTTTGAAAAACCCATGAAATAACGACAGTGAAAGAGACAGAAATTCTTACACAATGAGTTCAGGGGCTGTGATGCAACCTGGATTGACCATATCTAGACCCACAGCTGGATGAGACATAAGGGTGGACACTATTGGGGCTGAGAGGTTTGGTGAGGTTGGGTGAGCAAACGCAGACCCTTTAAAGTAATACTGCGTGGTACCCATCGCATGGGTCCCAAATCTCCAGGTTCAAGGGCATCTTCCTACATCGAAAACATGCATGAGAAACCCAGAAGATGGTACACCGTGTGATGGGGAAAGGTTTCTAAAACGCACCTCATTTCTCATCTCCTTGTGCCCGGGTTCGCCATTCCAGCCGATTTACTAGCAATCTCCCTACTTGGAGCATCAGCACCTTTAACCTCCTGTTCCGTACAGGTTGCAATTTGTCCTGAGGATGAACGGGAAGACGGGGAACCAACGAGAGACTAGCTCTTGGTGTCGGGACAGGCACAGGTCACTCTATTTTCCCATCAGGAAGAAGAATTAACCACAGGCTCAGCCTGCCCCCCGGAACCAGAACAGGGCCTGAAGCCATCCTGCGCTTTTGCGGCCAGCTCCCAGAAAAGCGAGTTGTAAAATGGAGGTTCAGGGCACTGCAATTCACAAACCTGCAGAGTTATAAATGATAACTCTCGTCCACAAATATATTGAGGGAAGGCAAAGAAGAGGATTTGAAATCAAGGCAGAATTGCACGAAACAGATTTCAGGAGGTAGATACGAATCGCCTTTAAAGCACATGAAAAGCGGCAAAACGTTGACAATGATGCCCTTGGCCAAAAAGGGCGTATGCGTTTTTTCCTGAATATATTCAGGAAAAAACGCATACGCCCTTTTTGGCCAACCAAGCAACCTGGAAAGGCAAATCAGCGCTACAGAGAAGTCTTGCTTCCCATCGGTCAAAAGGGCCATGCTGAAAAAAGTGTCAAAACCAGAAATGCAGGACAGGCCATGGAGAAATGGGAGCCTTGCTACACTGATGGGCGGGATGTAAATTGCCAACAGCCACTCTGGAGAAGTGTACAGTGAGTCCTGAAACATCTAAAAAACACAGCTTAGAGAGCATAGGGCACTTCCACTCATGGGGGTATAAATTGGGAAAATTAAAAATCAGCAAAACACAAGCACCCCAAAGTTGAGGGCTGCTCTGTTGACAAGGACCTCCACTTCATTCCACCTTAAATATCCCAGGAAAGAGAAAAATGGATAAAGAAGTTGTGGTCCTTATGTACAATGGAATATCACTCAGCCATGAAATCAATGTCATAAGGTTAGTAGCAGCATGATGAGTGGATTTAGGTACGACGATTCTAAGTGAAATAAGTCACACAGAAAAGGACACTTCTCATAAGGTATCACTTTTAGAGGGAATGTAAAAACCGTTACACTTGAACTGAATTACAAAACAGAACAGAGTCACACATGCAGAAAACAGACTATGGCTGCTTAACGGGAAAGGTGAGGTGGGGTGATACATAAAACAAGGGTATCAAATTAGCTCAGATACCGTTCCATAAACCCAATATGTAGTAGACAAGACCTACTCCTTGCTCAGAGAACTGGACTCAACACGCCCTATTCACCGCACAAGAATATATCTGACTAGTAATAATCTTAAAACCTATGTATTGATATCTCTCTGTTAGTGTGTCAAGGGGGTGTAAAGCGGCATAAACACAGCAGTGAAAAGCAGCTAAACCCCATTATGAAAATAAATTACTTTGAAAAACCCATGAAACAACGACAGTGAAAGAGAGAGAAATTCTTACACAATGCGTTCAGGGGCTGTGATGCAACCTGGATTGACCATATCTAGACCCACAGCTGGATGAGACATAAGGGTGGACACTCTTGGGGCTGAGAGGTTTGGTGAGGTTGGGTGAGCAAACGCAGACCCTTTAAAGTAATACTGCGTGGTACCCATCGAATGGGTCCCAAATCTCCAGCTTCAAGGGCATCTTCCTACATCGAAAACATGCATGAGAAACCCAGAAGATAGTACACCGTGTGATGGGGAAAGGTTTCTAAAACGCACCTCATTTCTCATCTCCTTGTGCCCGGGTTCGCCATTCCAGCCGCTTTACTAGCAATCTCCCTACTTGGAAAATCAGCACCTTTAACCTCCTGTTCCGTACAGGTTGCAATTTGTCCTGAGGATGAACGGGAAGACGGGGAACCAACGAGAGACTAGCTCTTGGTGTTGGGACAGGCACAGGTCACTCTATTTTCCCATCAGGAAGAAGAATTAACCACAGGCTCAGCCTGCCCCCCGGAACCAGAACAGGGCCTGAAGCCATCCTGCGCTTTTGCGGCCAGCTCCCAAAAAAGCGAGTTGTAAAATGGAGGTCCAGGGCACTGCAATTCACAAACCTGCAGAGTTATAAATGATAACTCTCGTCCACAAATATATTGAGGGAAGGCAAAGAAGAGGATTTGAAATCAAGGCAGAATTGCAGGAAACAGATTTCAGGAGGTAGATTCGAATCGCCTTTAAAGCACATGAAAAGAGGCAAAATGTTGACAATGATGCCCTTGGCCAAAAAGGGCGTATGCGTTTTTTCCTGAATATATTCAGGAAAAAACGCATACGCCCTTTTTGGCCAACCAAGCAACCTGGAAAGGCAAATCAGCGCTACAAAGAAGTCTCGCTTCCCATCGGTCAAAAGGGCCATGCTGAAAAAAGTGTCAAAACCAGAAATGCAGGACAGGCCATGGAGAAATGGGAGCCTTGCTACACTGATGGGCGGGATGTAAATTGCCAACAGCCACTCTGGAGAAGTGTACGGTGTGTCCTGAAACATCTGAAAAACACAGCTTAGAGAGCATAGGGCACTTCCACTCATGGGGGTATAAATTGGGAAAATGAAAAATCAGCAAGACACAAGCACCCCAAAGTTGAGGGCTGCTCTGTTGACAAGGACCTCCACTTCATTCCACCTTAAATATCCAAGGAAAGAGAAAAATGGATAAAGAAGTTGTGGTCCTTATGTACAATGGAATATCACTCAGCCATGAAATCAATGTCATAAGGTTAGTAGCAGCATGATGAGTGGATTTAGGTACGACGATTCTAAGTGAAATAAGTCACACAGAAAAGGACACTTCTCATAAGGTATCACTTTTAGAGGGAATGTAAAAACCGTTACACTTGAACTGAATTACAAAACAGAACAGAGTCACACATGCAGAAAACAGACTATGGCTGCTTAACGGGAAAGGTGAGGTGGGGTGATACATAAAACAAGGGTATCAAATTAGCTCAGATACCGTTCCATAAACCCAGTATGTAGTAGACAAGACCTACTCCTTGCTCAGAGAACTGGACTCAACACGCCCTATTCACCGCACAAGAATATATCTGACTAGTAATAATCTTAAAACCTATGTATTGATATCTCTCTGTTAGTGTGTCAAGTGGGTGTAAAGCGGCATAAACACAGCCGTGAAAAGCAGCTAAACCCCATTATGAAAATAAATTACTTTGAAAAACCCATGAAACAACGACAGTGAAAGAGACAGAAATTCTTACACAATGAGTTCAGGGGCTGTGATGCAACCTGGATTGACCATATCTAGACCCACAGCTGGATGAGACATAAGGGTGGACACTCTTGGGGCTGAGAGGTTTGGTGAGGTTGGGTGAGCAAACGCAGACCCTTTAAAGTAATACTGCGTGGTACCCATCGCATGGGTCCCAAATCTCCAGGTTCAAGGGCATCTTCCTACATCGAAAACATGCATGAGAAACCCAGAAGATGGTACACCGTGTGATGGGGAAAGGTTTCTAAAACGCACCTCATTTCTCATCTCCTTGTGCCCGGGTTCGCCATTCCAGCCGATTTACTAGCAATCTCCCTACTTGGAGCATCAGCACCTTTAACCTCCTGTTCCGTACAGGTTGCAATTTGTCCTGAGGATGAACGGGAAGACGGGGAACCAACGAGAGACTAGCTCTTGGTGTCGGGACAGGCACAGGTCACTCTATTTTCCCATCAGGAAGAAGAATTAACCACAGGCTCAGCCTGCCCCCCGGAACCAGAACAGGGCCTGAAGCCATCCTGCGCTTTTGCGGCCAGCTCCCAGAAAAGCGAGTTGTAAAATGGAGGTTCAGGGCACTGCAATTCACAAACCTGCAGAGTTATAAATGATAACTCTCGTCCACAAATATATTGAGGGAAGGCAAAGAAGAGGATTTGAAATCAAGGCAGAATTGCACGAAACAGATTTCAGGAGGTAGATACGAATCGCCTTTAAAGCACATGAAAAGCGGCAAAACGTTGACAATGATGCCCTTGGCCAAAAAGGGCGTATGCGTTTTTTCCTGAATATATTCAGGAAAAAACGCATACGCCCTTTTTGGCCAACCAAGCAACCTGGAAAGGCAAATCAGCGCTACAGAGAAGTCTTGCTTCCCATCGGTCAAAAGGGCCATGCTGAAAAAAGTGTCAAAACCAGAAATGCAGGACAGGCCATGGAGAAATGGGAGCCTTGCTACACTGATGGGCGGGATGTAAATTGCCAACAGCCACTCTGGAGAAGTGTACAGTGAGTCCTGAAACATCTAAAAAACACAGCTTAGAGAGCATAGGGCACTTCCACTCATGGGGGTATAAATTGGGAAAATTAAAAATCAGCAAAACACAAGCACCCCAAAGTTGAGGGCTGCTCTGTTGACAAGGACCTCCACTTCATTCCACCTTAAATATCCCAGGAAAGAGAAAAATGGATAAAGAAGTTGTGGTCCTTATGTACAATGGAATATCACTCAGCCATGAAATCAATGTCATAAGGTTAGTAGCAGCATGATGAGTGGATTTAGGTACGACGATTCTAAGTGAAATAAGTCACACAGAAAAGGACACTTCTCATAAGGTATCACTTTTAGAGGGAATGTAAAAACCGTTACACTTGAACTGAATTACAAAACAGAACAGAGTCACACATGCAGAAAACAGACTATGGCTGCTTAACGGGAAAGGTGAGGTGGGGTGATACATAAAACAAGGGTATCAAATTAGCTCAGATACCGTTCCATAAACCCAATATGTAGTAGACAAGACCTACTCCTTGCTCAGAGAACTGGACTCAACACGCCCTATTCACCGCACAAGAATATATCTGACTAGTAATAATCTTAAAACCTATGTATTGATATCTCTCTGTTAGTGTGTCAAGGGGGTGTAAAGCGGCATAAACACAGCAGTGAAAAGCAGCTAAACCCCATTATGAAAATAAATTACTTTGAAAAACCCATGAAACAACGACAGTGAAAGAGAGAGAAATTCTTACACAATGCGTTCAGGGGCTGTGATGCAACCTGGATTGACCATATCTAGACCCACAGCTGGATGAGACATAAGGGTGGACACTCTTGGGGCTGAGAGGTTTGGTGAGGTTGGGTGAGCAAACGCAGACCCTTTAAAGTAATACTGCGTGGTACCCATCGAATGGGTCCCAAATCTCCAGCTTCAAGGGCATCTTCCTACATCGAAAACATGCATGAGAAACCCAGAAGATAGTACACCGTGTGATGGGGAAAGGTTTCTAAAACGCACCTCATTTCTCATCTCCTTGTGCCCGGGTTCGCCATTCCAGCCGCTTTACTAGCAATCTCCCTACTTGGAAAATCAGCACCTTTAACCTCCTGTTCCGTACAGGTTGCAATTTGTCCTGAGGATGAACGGGAAGACGGGGAACCAACGAGAGACTAGCTCTTGGTGTTGGGACAGGCACAGGTCACTCTATTTTCCCATCAGGAAGAAGAATTAACCACAGGCTCAGCCTGCCCCCCGGAACCAGAACAGGGCCTGAAGCCATCCTGCGCTTTTGCGGCCAGCTCCCAAAAAAGCGAGTTGTAAAATGGAGGTCCAGGGCACTGCAATTCACAAACCTGCAGAGTTATAAATGATAACTCTCGTCCACAAATATATTGAGGGAAGGCAAAGAAGAGGATTTGAAATCAAGGCAGAATTGCAGGAAACAGATTTCAGGAGGTAGATTCGAATCGCCTTTAAAGCACATGAAAAGAGGCAAAATGTTGACAATGATGCCCTTGGCCAAAAAGGGCGTATGCGTTTTTTCCTGAATATATTCAGGAAAAAACGCATACGCCCTTTTTGGCCAACCAAGCAACCTGGAAAGGCAAATCAGCGCTACAAAGAAGTCTCGCTTCCCATCGGTCAAAAGGGCCATGCTGAAAAAAGTGTCAAAACCAGAAATGCAGGACAGGCCATGGAGAAATGGGAGCCTTGCTACACTGATGGGCGGGATGTAAATTGCCAACAGCCACTCTGGAGAAGTGTACGGTGTGTCCTGAAACATCTGAAAAACACAGCTTAGAGAGCATAGGGCACTTCCACTCATGGGGGTATAAATTGGGAAAATGAAAAATCAGCAAGACACAAGCACCCCAAAGTTGAGGGCTGCTCTGTTGACAAGGACCTCCACTTCATTCCACCTTAAATATCCAAGGAAAGAGAAAAATGGATAAAGAAGTTGTGGTCCTTATGTACAATGGAATATCACTCAGCCATGAAATCAATGTCATAAGGTTAGTAGCAGCATGATGAGTGGATTTAGGTACGACGATTCTAAGTGAAATAAGTCACACAGAAAAGGACACTTCTCATAAGGTATCACTTTTAGAGGGAATGTAAAAACCGTTACACTTGAACTGAATTACAAAACAGAACAGAGTCACACATGCAGAAAACAGACTATGGCTGCTTAACGGGAAAGGTGAGGTGGGGTGATACATAAAACAAGGGTATCAAATTAGCTCAGATACCGTTCCATAAACCCAGTATGTAGTAGACAAGACCTACTCCTTGCTCAGAGAACTGGACTCAACACGCCCTATTCACCGCACAAGAATATATCTGACTAGTAATAATCTTAAAACCTATGTATTGATATCTCTCTGTTAGTGTGTCAAGTGGGTGTAAAGCGGCATAAACACAGCCGTGAAAAGCAGCTAAACCCCATTATGAAAATAAATTACTTTGAAAAACCCATGAAACAACGACAGTGAAAGAGACAGAAATTCTTACACAATGAGTTCAGGGGCTGTGATGCAACCTGGATTGACCATATCTAGACCCACAGCTGGATGAGACATAAGGGTGGACACTCTTGGGGCTGAGAGGTTTGGTGAGGTTGGGTGAGCAAACGCAGACCCTTTAAAGTAATACTGCGTGGTACCCATCGCATGGGTCCCAAATCTCCAGGTTCAAGGGCATCTTCCTACATCGAAAACATGCATGAGAAACCCAGAAGATGGTACACCGTGTGATGGGGAAAGGTTTCTAAAACGCACCTCATTTCTCATCTCCTTGTGCCCGGGTTCGCCATTCCAGCCGATTTACTAGCAATCTCCCTACTTGGAGCATCAGCACCTTTAACCTCCTGTTCCGTACAGGTTGCAATTTGTCCTGAGGATGAACGGGAAGACGGGGAACCAACGAGAGACTAGCTCTTGGTGTCGGGACAGGCACAGGTCACTCTATTTTCCCATCAGGAAGAAGAATTAACCACAGGCTCAGCCTGCCCCCCGGAACCAGAACAGGGCCTGAAGCCATCCTGCGCTTTTGCGGCCAGCTCCCAAAAAAGCGAGTTGTAAAATGGAGGTCCAGGGCACTGCAATTCACAAACCTGCAGAGTTATAAATGATAACTCTCGTCCACAAATATATTGAGGGAAGGCAAAGAAGAGGATTTGAAATCAAGGCAGAATTGCAGGAAACAGATTTCAGGAGGTAGATTCGAATCGCCTTTAAAGCACATGAAAAGCGGCAAAATGTTGACAATGATGCCCTTGGCCAAAAAGGGCGTATGCGTTTTTTCCTGAATATATTCAGGAAAAAACGCATACGCCCTTTTTGGCCAACCAAGCAACCTGGAAAGGCAAATCAGTGCTACAGAGAAGTCTCGCTTCCCATCGGTCAAAAGGGCCATGCTGAAAAAAGTGTCAAAACCAGAAATGCAGGACAGGCCATGGAGAAATGGGAGCCTTGCTACACTGATGGGCGGGATGTAAATTGCCAACAGCCACTCTGGAGAAGTGTACGGTGAGTCCTGAAACATCTGAAAAACACAGCTTAGAGAGCATAGGGCACTTCCACTCATGGGGGTATAAATTGGGAAAATGAAAAATCAGCAAGACACAAGCACCCCAAAGTTTAGGGCTGCTCTGTTGACAAGGACCTCCACTTCATTCCACCTTAAATATCCAAGGAAAGAGAAAAATGGATAAAGAAGTTGTGGTCCTTATGTACAATGGAATATCACTCAGCCATGAAATCAATGTCATAAGGTTAGTAGCAGCATGATGAGTGGATTTAGGTACGACGATTCTAAGTGAAATAAGTCACACAGAAAAGGACACTTCTCATAAGGTATCACTTTTAGAGGGAATGTAAAAACCGTTACACTTGAACTGAATTACAAAACAGAACAGAGTCACACATGCAGAAAACAGACTATGGCTGCTTAACGGGAAAGGTGAGGTGGGGTGATACATAAAACAAGGGTATCAAATTAGCTCAGATACCGTTCCATAAACCCAATATGTAGTAGACAAGACCTACTCCTTGCTCAGAGAACTGGACTCAACACGCCCTATTCACCGCACAAGAATATATCTGACTAGTAATAATCTTAAAACCTATGTATTGATATCTCTCTGTTAGTGTGTCAAGTGGGTGTAAAGCGGCATAAACACAGCCGTGAAAAGCAGCTAAACCCCATTATGAAAATAAATTACTTTGAAAAACCCATGAAACAACGACAGTGAAAGAGACAGAAATTCTTACACAATGAGTTCAGGGGCTGTGATGCAACCTGGATTGACCATATCTAGACCCACAGCTGGATGAGACATAAGGGTGGACACTCTTGGGGCTGAGAGGTTTGGTGAGGTTGGGTGAGCAAACGCAGACCCTTTAAAGTAATACTGCGTGGTACCCATCGCATGGGTCCCAAATCTCCAGGTTCAAGGGCATCTTCCTACATCGAAAACATGCATGAGAAACCCAGAAGATGGTACACCGTGTGATGGGGAAAGGTTTCTAAAACGCACCTCATTTCTCATCTCCTTGTGCCCGGGTTCGCCATTCCAGCCGATTTACTAGCAATCTCCCTACTTGGAGCATCAGCACCTTTAACCTCCTGTTCTGTACAGGTTGCAATTTGTCCTGAGGATGAACGGGAAGACGGGGAACCAACGAGAGACTAGCTCTTGGTGTCGGGACAGGCACAGGTCACTCAATTTTCCCATCAGGAAGAAGAATTAACCACAGGCTCAGCCTGCCCCCCGGAACCAGAACAGGGCCTGAAGCCATCCTGCGCTTTTGCGGCCAGCTCCCAAAAAAGCGAGTTGTAAAATGGAGGTCCAGGGCACTGCAATTCACAAACCTGCAGAGTTATAAATGATAACTCTCATCCACAAATATATTGAGGGAAGGCAAAGAAGAGGATTTGAAATCAAGGCAGAATTGCACGAAACAGATTTGAGGAGGTAGATTCGAATCGCCTTTAAAGCACATGAAAAGCGGCAAAATGTTGACAATGATGCCCTTGGCCAAAAAGGGCGTATGCGTTTTTTCCTGAATATATTCAGGAAAAAACGCATACGCCCTTTTTGGCCAACCAAGCAACCTGGAAAGGCAAATCAGCGCTACAAAGAAGTCTCGCTTCCCATCGGTCAAAAGGGCCATGCTGAAAAAAGTGTCAAAACCAGAAATGCAGGACAGGCCATGGAGAAATGAGAGCCTTGCTACACTGATGGGCGGGATGTAAATTGCCAACAGCCACTCTGGAGAAGTGTACGGTGTGTCCTGAAACATCTGAAAAACACAGCTTAGGGAGCATAGGGCACTTCCACTCATGGGGGTATAAATTGGGAAAATGAAAAATCAGCAAGACACAAGCACCCCAAAGTTGAGGGCTGCTCTGTTGACAAGGACCTCCACTTCATTCCACCTTAAATATCCAAGGAAAGAGAAAAATGGATAAAGAAGTTGTGGTCCTTATGTACAATGGAATATCACTCAGCCATGAAATCAATGTCATAAGGTTAGTAGCAGCATGATGAGTGGATTTAGGTACGACGATTCTAAGTGAAATAAGTCACACAGAAAAGGACACTTCTCATAAGGTATCACTTTTAGAGGGAATGTAAAAACCGTTACACTTGAACTGAATTACAAAACAGAACAGAGTCACACATGCAGAAAACAGACTATGGCTGCTTAACGGGAAAGGTGAGGTGGGGTGATACATAAAACAAGGGTATCAAATTAGCTCAGATACCGTTCCATAAACCCAATATGTAGTAGACAAGACCTACTCCTTGCTCAGAGAACTGGACTCAACACGCCCTATTCACCGCACAAGAATATATCTGACTAGTAATAATCTTAAAACCTATGTATTGATATCTCTCTGTTAGTGTGTCAAGTGGGTGTAAAGCGGCATAAACACAGCCGTGAAAAGCAGCTAAACCCCATTATGAAAATAAATTACTTTGAAAAACCCATGAAACAACGACAGTGAAAGAGATAGAAATTCGTACACAATGAGTTCAGGGGCTGTGATGCAACCTGGATTGACCATATCTAGACCCACAGCTGGATGAGACATAAGGGTGGACACTCTTGGGGCTGAGAGGTTTGGTGAGGTTGGGTGAGCAAACGCAGACCCTTTAAAATAATACTGCGTGGTACCCATCGCATGGGTCCCAAATCTCCAGCTTCAAGGGCATCTTCCTACATCGAAAACATGCATGAGAAACCCAGAAGATGGTACACCGTGTGATGGGGAAAGGTTTCTAAAACGCACCTCATTTCTCATCTCCTTGTGCCCGGGTTCGCCATTCCAGCCGATTTACTAGCAATCTCCCTACTTGGAGCATCAGCACCTTTAACCTCCTGTTCCGTACAGGTTGCAATTTGTCCTGAGGATGAACGGGAAGACGGGGAACCAACGAGAGACTAGCTCTTGGTGTCGGGACAGGCACAGGTCACTCTATTTTCCCATCAGGAAGAAGAATTAACCACAGGCTCAGCCTGCCCCCCGGAACCAGAACAGGGCCTGAAGCCATCCTGCGCTTTTGCGGCCAGCTCCCAGAAAAGCGAGTTGTAAAATGGAGGTTCAGGGCACTGCAATTCACAAACCTGCAGAGTTATAAATGATAACTCTCGTCCACAAATATATTGAGGGAAGGCAAAGAAGAGGATTTGAAATCAAGGCAGAATTGCAGGAAACAGATTTCAGGAGGTAGATACGAATCGCCTTTAAAGCACATGAAAAGCGGCAAAACGTTGACAATGATGCCCTTGGCCAAAAAGGGCGTATGCGTTTTTTCCTGAATATATTCAGGAAAAAACGCATACGCCCTTTTTGGCCAACCAAGCTACCTGGAAAGGCAAATCAGCGCTACAGAGAAGTCTTGCTTCCCATCGGTCAAAAGGGCCATGCTGAAAAAAGTGTCAAAACCAGAAATGCAGGACAGGCCATGGAGAAATGGGAGCCTTGCTACACTGATGGGCGGGATGTAAATTGCCAACAGCCACTCTGGAGAAGTGTACAGTGAGTCCTGAAACATCTAACAAACACAGCTTAGAGAGCATAGGGCACTTCCACTCATGGGGGTATAAATTGGGAAAATTAAAAATCAGCAAAACACAAGCACCCCAAAGTTTAGGGCTGCTCTGTTGACAAGGACCTCCACTTCATTCCACCTTAAATATCCCAGGAAAGAGAAAAATGGATAAAGAAGTTGTGGTCCTTATGTACAATGGAATATCACTCAGCCATGAAATCAATGTCATAAGGTTAGTAGCAGCATGATGAGTGGATTTAGGTACGACGATTCTAAGTGAAATAAGTCACACAGAAAAGGACACTTCTCATAAGGTATCACTTTTAGAGGGAATGTAAAAACCGTTACACTTGAACTGAATTACAAAACAGAACAGAGTCACACATGCAGAAAACAGACTATGGCTGCTTAACGGGAAAGGTGAGGTGGGGTGATACATAAAACAAGGGTATCAAATTAGCTCAGATACCGTTCCATAAACCCAATATGTAATAGACAAGACCTACTCCTTGCTCAGAGAACTGGACTCAACACGCCCTATTCACCGCACAAGAATATATCTGACTAGTAATAATCTTAAAACCTATGTATTGATATCTCTCTGTTAGTGTGTCAAGTGGGTGTAAAGCGGCATAAACACAGCAGTGAAAAGCAGCTAAACCCCATTATGAAAATAAATTACTTTGAAAAACCCATGAAACAACGACAGTGAAAGAGAGAGAAATTCTTACACAATGCGTTCAGGGGCTGTGATGCAACCTGGATTGACCATATCTAGACCCACAGCTGAATGAGACATAAGGGTGGACACTCTTGGGGCTGAGAGGTTTGGTGAGGTTGGGTGAGCAAACGCAGACCCTTTAAAGTAATACTGCGTGGTACCCATCGCATGGGTCCCAAATCTCCAGGTTCAAGGGCATCTTCCTACATCGAAAACATGCATGAGAAACCCAGAAGATGGTACACCGTGTGATGGGGAAAGGTTTCTAAAACGCACCTCATTTCTCATCTCCTTGTGCCCGGGTTCGCCATTCCAGCCGCGTTACTAGCAATCTCCCTACTTGGAGCATCAGCACCTTTAACCTCCTGTTCCGTACAGGTTGCAATTTGTCCTGAGGATGAACGGGAAGACGGGGAACCAACGAGAGACTAGCTCTTGGTGTCGGGACAGGCACAGGTCACTCTATTTTCCCATCAGGAAGAAGAATTAACCACAGGCTCAGCCTGCCCCCCGGAACCAGAACAGGGCTTGAAGCCATCCTGCGCTTTTGCGGCCAGCTGCCAAAAAAGCGAGTTGTAAAATGGAGGTTCAGGGCACTGCAATTCACAAACCTGCAGAGTTATAAATGATAACTCTCGTCCACAAATATATTGAGGGAAGGCAAAGAAGAGGATTTGAAATCAAGGCAGAATTGCACGAAACAGATTTCAGGAGGTAGATACGAATCGCCTTTAAAGCACATGAAAAGCGGCAAAACGTTGACAATGATGCCCTTGGCCAAAAAGGGCGTATGCGTTTTTTCCTGAATATATTCAGGAAAAAACGCATACGCCCTTTTTGGCCAACCAAGCAACCTGGAAAGGCAAATCAGCGCTACAGAGAAGTCTCGCTTCCCATCCGTCAAAAGGGCCATGCTGAAAAAAGTGTCAAAACCAGAAATGCAGGACGGGCCATGGAGAAATGGGAGCCTTGCTACACTGATGGGCGGGATGTAAATTGCCAACAGCCACTCTGGAGAAGTGTACGGTGAGTCCTGAAACATCTAAAAAACACAGCTTAGAGAGCATAGGGCACTTCCACTCATGGGGGTATAAATTGGGAAAATGAAAAATCAGCAAGACACAAGCACCCCAAAGTTTAGGGCTGCTCTGTTGACAAGGACCTCCACTTCATTCCACCTTAAATATCCCAGGAAAGAGAAAAATGGATAAAGAAGTTGTGGTCCTTATGTACAATGGAATATCACTCAGCCATGAAATCAATGTCATAAGGTTAGTAGCAGCATGATGAGTGGATTTAGGTACGACGATTCTAAGTGAAATAAGTCACACAGAAAAGGACACTTCTCATAAGGTATCACTTTTAGAGGGAATGTAAAAACCGTTACACTTGAACTGAATTACAAAACAGAACAGAGTCACACATGCAGAAAACACACTATGGCTGCTTAACGGGAAAGGTGAGGTGGGGTGATACATAAAACAAGGGTATCAAATTAGCTCAGATACTGTTCCATAAACCCAATATGTAGTAGACAAGACCTACTCCTTGCTCAGAGAACTGGACTCAACACGCCCTATTCACCGCACAAGAATATATCTGACTAGTAATAATCTTAAAACCTATGTATTGATATCTCTCTGTTAGTGTGTCAAGTGGGTGTGAAGCGGCATAAACACAGCCGTGAAAAGCAGCTAAACCCCATTATGAAAATAAATTACTTTGAAAAACCCATGAAACAACGACAGTGAAAGAGATAGAAATTCTTACACAATGAGTTCAGGGGCTGTGATGCAACCTGGATTGACCATATCTAGACCCACAGCTGGATGAGACATAAGGGTGGACACTCTTGGGGCTGAGAGGTTTGGTGAGGTTGGGTGAGCAAACGCAGACCCTTTAAAGTAATACTGCGTGGTACCCATCACATGGGTCCCAAATCTCCAGGTTCAAGGGCATCTTCCTACATCAAAAACATGCATGAGAAACCCAGAAGATGGTACACCGTGTGATGGGGAAAGGTTTCTAAAACGCACCTCATTTCTCATCTCCTTGTGCCCGGGTTCGCCATTCCAGCCACTTTACTAGCAATCTCCCTACTTGGAGCATCAGCACCTTTAACCTCCTGTTCCGTACAGGTTGCAATTTGTCCTGAGGATGAACGGGAAGACGGGGAACCAACGAGAGACTAGCTCTTGGTGTCGGGACAGGCACAGGTCACTCTATTTTCCCATCAGGAAGAAGAATTAACCACAGGCTCAGCCTGCCCCCCGGAACCAGAAGAGGGCCTGAAGCCATCCTGCGCTTTTGCGGCCATCTCCCAAAAAAGCGAGTTGTAAAATGGAGGTTCAGGGCACTGCAATTCACAAACCTGCAGAGTTATAAATGATAACTCTCATCCACAAATATATTGAGGGAAGGCAAAGAAGAGGATTTGAAATCAAGGCAGAATTGCAGGAAACAGATTTCAGGAGGTAGATTCGAATCGCCTTTAAAGCACATGAAAAGCGGCAAAATGTTGACAATGATGCCCTTGGCCAAAAAGGGCGTATGCGTTTTTTCCTGAATATATTCAGGAAAAAACGCATACGCCCTTTTTGGCCAACCAAGCAACCTGGAAAGGCAAATCAGCGCTACAAAGAAGTCTCGCTTCCCATCGGTCAAAAGGGCCATGCTGAAAAAAGTGTCAAAACCAGAAATGCAGGACAGGCCATGGAGAAATGAGAGCCTTGCTACACTGATGGGCGGGATGTAAATTGCCAACAGCCACTCTGGAGAAGTGTACGGTGTGTCCTGAAACATCTGAAAAACACAGCTTAGAGAGCATAGGGCACTTCCACTCATGGGGGTATAAATTGGGAAAATGAAAAATCAGCAAGACACAAGCACCCCAAAGTTGAGGGCTGCTCTGTTGACAAGGACCTCCACTTCATTCCACCTTAAATATCCAAGGAAAGAGAAAAATGGATAAAGAAGTTGTGGTCCTTATGTACAATGGAATATCACTCAGCCATGAAATCAATGTCATAAGGTTAGTAGCAGCATGATGAGTGGATTTAGGTACGACGATTCTAAGTGAAATAAGTCACACAGAAAAGGACACTTCTCATAAGGTATCACTTTTAGAGGGAATGTAAAAACCGTTACACTTGAACTGAATTACAAAACAGAACAGAGTCACACATGCAGAAAACAGACTATGGCTGCTTAACGGGAAAGGTGAGGTGGGGTGATACATAAAACAAGGGTATCAAATTAGCTCAGATACTGTTCCATAAACCCAATATGTAGTAGACAAGACCTACTCCTTGCTCAGAGAACTGGACTCAACACGCCCTATTCACCGCACAAGAATATATCTGACTAGTAATAATCTTAAAACCTATGTATTGATATCTCTCTGTTAGTGTGTCAAGTGGGTGTGAAGCGGCATAAACACAGCCGTGAAAAGCAGCTAAACCCCATTATGAAAATAAATTACTTTGAAAAACCCATGAAACAACGACAGTGAAAGAGATAGAAATTCTTACACAATGAGTTCAGGGGCTGTGATGCAACCTGGATTGACCATATCTAGACCCACAGCTGGATGAGACATAAGGGTGGACACTCTTGGGGCTGAGAGGTTTGGTGAGGTTGGGTGAGCAAACGCAGACCCTTTAAAGTAATACTGCGTGGTACCCATCACATGGGTCCCAAATCTCCAGGTTCAAGGGCATCTTCCTACATCAAAAACATGCATGAGAAACCCAGAAGATGGTACACCGTGTGATGGGGAAAGGTTTCTAAAACGCACCTCATTTCTCATCTCCTTGTGCCCGGGTTCGCCATTCCAGCCACTTTACTAGCAATCTCCCTACTTGGAGCATCAGCACCTTTAACCTCCTGTTCCATACAGGTTGCAATTTGTCCTGAGGATGAACGGGAAGACGGGGAACCAACGAGAGACTAGCTCTTGGTGTCGGGACAGGCACAGGTCACTCTATTTTCCCATCAGGAAGAAGAATTAACCACAGGCTCAGCCTGCCCCCCGGAACCAGAACAGGGCCTGAAGCCATCCTGCGCTTTTGCGGCCAGCTCCCAAAAAAGCGAGTTGTAAAATGGAGGTTCAGGGCACTGCAATTCACAAACCTGCAGAGTTATAAATGATAACTCTCATCCACAAATATATTGAGGGAAGGCAAAGAAGAGGATTTAAAATCAAGGCAGAATTGCACGAAACAGATTTCAGGAGGTAGATTCGAATCGCCTTTAAAGCACATGAAAAGCGGCAAAATGTTGACAATGATGCCCTTGGCCAAAAAGGGCGTATGCGTTTTTTCCTGAATATATTCAGGAAAAAACGCATACGCCCTTTTTGGCCAACCAAGCAACCTGGAAAGGCAAATCAGCGCTACAGAGAAGTCTCGCTTCCCATCCGTCAAAAGGGCCATGCTGAAAAAAGTGTCAAAACCAGAAATGCAGGACGGGCCATGGAGAAATGGGAGCCTTGCTACACTGATGGGCGGGATGTAAATTGCCAACAGCCACTCTGGAGAAGTGTACGGTGAGTCCTGAAACATCTAAAAAACACAGCTTAGAGAGCATAGGGCACTTCCACTCATGGGGGTATAAATTGGGAAAATGAAAAATCAGCAAGACACAAGCACCCCAAAGTTGAGGGCTGCTCTGTTGACAAGGACCTCCACTTCATTCCACCTTAAATATCCCAGGAAAGAGAAAAATGGATAAAGAAGTTGTGGTCCTTATGTACAATGGAATATCACTCAGCCATGAAATCAATGTCATAAGGTTAGTAGCAGCATGATGAGTGGATTTAGGTACGACGATTCTAAGTGAAATAAGTCACACAGAAAAGGACACTTCTCATAAGGTATCACTTTTAGAGGGAATGTAAAAACCGTTACACTTGAACTGAATTACAAAACAGAACAGAGTCACACATGCAGAAAACAGACTATGGCTGCTTAACGGGAAAGGTGAGGTGGGGTGATACATAAAACAAGGGTATCAAATTAGCTCAGATACCATTCCATAAACCCAATATGTAGTAGACAAGACCTACTCCTTGCTCAGAGAACTGGACTCAACACGCCCTATTCACCGCACAAGAATATATCTGACTAGTAATAATCTTAAAACCTATGTATTGATATCTCTCTGTTAGTGTGTCAAGTGGGTGTGAAGCGGCATAAACACAGCCGTGAAAAGCAGCTAAACCCCATTATGAAAATAAATTACTTTGAAAAACCCATGAAACAACGACAGTGAAAGAGATAGAAATTCTTACACAATGAGTTCAGGGGCTGTGATGCAACCTGGATTGACCATATCTAGACCCACAGCTGGATGAGACATAAGGGTGGACACTCTTGGGGCTGAGAGGTTTGGTGAGGTTGGGTGAGCAAACGCAGACCCTTTAAAGTAATACTGCGTGGTACCCATCGCATGGGTCCCAAATCTCCAGGTTCAAGGGCATCTTCCTACATCAAAAACATGCATGAGAAACCCAGAAGATGGTACACCGTGTGATGGGGAAAGGTTTCTAAAACGCACCTCATTTCTCATCTCCTTGTGCCCGGGTTCGCCATTCCAGCCACTTTACTAGCAATCTCCCTACTTGGAGCATCAGCACCTTTAACCTCCTGTTCTGTACAGGTTGCAATTTGTCCTGAGGATGAACGGGAAGACGGGGAACCAACGAGAGACTAGCTCTTGGTGTCGGGACAGGCACAGGTCACTCTATTTTCCCATCAGGAAGAAGAATTAACCACAGGCTCAGCCTGCCCCCCGGAACCAGAACAGGGCCTGAAGCCATCCTGCGCTTTTGCGGCCAGCTCCCAAAAAAGCGAGTTGTAAAATGGAGGTTCAGGGCACTGCAATTCACAAACCTGCAGAGTTATAAATGATAACTCTCGTCCACAAATATATTGAGGGAAGGCAAAGAAGAGGATTTGAAATCAAGGCAGAATTGCACGAAACAGATTTCAGGAGGTAGATACGAATCGCCTTTAAAGCACATGAAAAGCGGCAAAACGTTGACAATGATGCCCTTGGCCAAAAAGGGTGTATGCGTTTTTTCCTGAATATATTCAGGAAAAAACGCATACACCCTTTTTGGCCAACCAAGCAACCTGGAAAGGCAAATCAGCGCTACAGAGAAGTCTCGCTTCCCATCGGTCAAAAGGGCCATCCTGAAAAAAGTGTCAAAACCAGAAATGCAGGACAGGCCATGGAGAAATGGGAGCCTTGCTACACTGATGGGCGGGATGTAAATTGCCAACAGCCACTCTGGAGAAGTGTACGGTGTGTCCTGAAACATCTGAAAAACACAGCTTAGAGAGCATAGGGCACTTCCTCTCATGGGGGTATAAATTGGGAAAATGAAAAATCAGCAAGACACAAGCACCCCAAAGTTGAGGGCTGCTCTGTTGACAAGGACCTCCACTTCATTCCACCTTAAATATCCCAGGAAAGAGAAAAATGGATAAAGAAGTTGTGGTCCTTATGTACAATGGAATATCACTCAGCCATGAAATCAATGTCATAAGGTTAGTAGCAGCATGATGAGTGGATTTAGGTACGACGATTCTAAGTGAAATAAGTCACACAGAAAAGGACACTTCTCATAAGGTATCACTGATAGAGGGAATGTAAAAACCGTTACACTTGAACTGAATTACAAAACAGAACAGAGTCACACATGCAGAAAACACACTATGGCTGCTTAACGGGAAAGGTGAGGTGGGGTGATACATAAAACAAGGGTATCAAATTAGCTCAGATACCGTTCCATAAACCCAATATGTAGTAGACAAGACCTACTCCTTGCTCAGAGAACTGGACTCAACACGCCCTATTCACCGCACAAGAATATATCTGACTGGTAATAATCTTGAAACCTATGTATTGATATCTCTCTGTTAGTGTGTCAAGTGGGTGTAAAGCGGCATAAACACAGCCGTGAAAAGCAGCTAAACCCCATTATGAAAATAAATTACTTTGAAAAACCCATGAAACAACGACAGTGAAAGAGATAGAAATTCTTACACAATGAGTTCAGGGGCTGTGATGCAACCTGGATTGACCATATCTAGACCCACAGCTGGATGAGACATAAGGGTGGACACTCTTGGGGCTGAGAGGTTTGGTGAGGTTGGGTGAGCAAACGCAGACCCTTTAAAGTAATACAGCGTGGTACCCATCGCATGGGTTCCAAATCTCCAGGTTCAAGGGCATCTTCCTACATCGAAAACATGCATGAGAAACCCAGAAGATGGTACACCGTGTGATGGGGAAAGGTTTCTAAAACGCACCTCATTTCTCATCTCCTTGTGCCCGGGTTCGCCATTCCAGCCGCGTTACTAGCAATCTCCCTACTTGGAGCATCAGCACCTTTAACCTCCTGTTCCGTACAGGTTGCAATTTGTCCTGAGGATGAACGGGAAGACGGGGAACCAACGAGAGACTAGCTCTTGGTGTCGGGACAGGCACAGGTCACTCTATTTTCCCATCAGGAAGAAGAATTAACCACAGGCTCAGCCTGCCCCCCGGAACCAGAACAGGGCCTGAAGCCATCCTGCGCTTTTGCGGCCAGCTCCCAAAAAAGCGAGTTGTAAAATGGAGGTTCAGGGCACTGCAATTCACAAACCTGCAGAGTTATAAATGATAACTCTCGTCCACAAATATATTGAGGGAAGGCAAAGAAGAGGATTTGAAATCAAGGCAGAATTGCACGAAACAGATTTCAGGAGGTAGATACGAATCGCCTTTAAAGCACATGAAAAGCGGCAAAACGTTGACAATGATGCCCTTGGCCAAAAAGGGCGTATGCGTTTTTTCCTGAATATATTCAGGAAAAAACGCATACGCCCTTTTTGGCCAACCAAGCAACCTGGAAAGGCAAATCAGCGCTACAGAGAAGTCTCGCTTCCCATCCGTCAAAAGGGCCATGCTGAAAAAAGTGTCAAAACCAGAAATGCAGGACGGGCCATGGAGAAATGGGAGCCTTGCTACACTGATGGGCGGGATGTAAATTGCCAACAGCCACTCTGGAGAAGTGTACGGTGAGTCCTGAAACATCTAAAAAACACAGCTTAGAGAGCATAGGGCACTTCCACTCATGGGGGTATAAATTGGGAAAATGAAAAATCAGCAAGACACAAGCACCCCAAAGTTGAGGGCTGCTCTGTTGACAAGGACCTCCACTTCATTCCACCTTAAATATCCCAGGAAAGAGAAAAATGGATAAAGAAGTTGTGGTCCTTATGTACAATGGAATATCACTCAGCCATGAAATCAATGTCATAAGGTTAGTAGCAGCATGATGAGTGGATTTAGGTACGACGATTCTAAGTGAAATAAGTCACACAGAAAAGGACACTTCTCATAAGGTATCACTTTTAGAGGGAATGTAAAAACCGTTACACTTGAACTGAATTACAAAACAGAACAGAGTCACACATGCAGAAAACAGACTATGGCTGCTTAACGGGAAAGGTGAGGTGGGGTGATACATAAAACAAGGGTATCAAATTAGCTCAGATACCATTCCATAAACCCAATATGTAGTAGACAAGACCTACTCCTTGCTCAGAGAACTGGACTCAACACGCCCTATTCACCGCACAAGAATATATCTGACTAGTAATAATCTTAAAACCTATGTATTGATATCTCTCTGTTAGTGTGTCAAGTGGGTGTGAAGCGGCATAAACACAGCCGTGAAAAGCAGCTAAACCCCATTATGAAAATAAATTACTTTGAAAAACCCATGAAACAACGACAGTGAAAGAGATAGAAATTCTTACACAATGAGTTCAGGGGCTGTGATGCAACCTGGATTGACCATATCTAGACGCACAGCTGGATGAGACATAAGGGTGGACACTCTTGGGGCTGAGAGGTTTGGTGAGGTTGGGTGAGCAAACGCAGACCCTTTAAAGTAATACTGCGTGGTACCCATCGCATGGGTCCCAAATCTCCAGGTTCAAGGGCATCTTCCTACATCAAAAACATGCATGAGAAACCCAGAAGATGGTACACCGTGTGATGGGGAAAGGTTTCTAAAACGCACCTCATTTCTCATCTCCTTGTGCCCGGGTTCGCCATTCCAGCCACTTTACTAGCAATCTCCCTACTTGGAGCATCAGCACCTTTAACCTCCTGTTCTGTACAGGTTGCAATTTGTCCTGAGGATGAACGGGAAGACGGGGAACCAACGAGAGACTAGCTCTTGGTGTCAGGACAGGCACAGGTCACTCTATTTTCCCATCAGGAAGAAGAATTAACCACAGGCTCAGCCTGCCCCCCGGAACCAGAACAGGGCCTGAAGCCATCCTGCGCTTTTGCGGCCAGCTCCCAAAAAAGCGAGTTGTAAAATGGAGGTTCAGGGCACTGCAATTCACAAACCTGCAGAGTTATAAATGATAACTCTCGTCCACAAATATATTGAGGGAAGGCAAAGAAGAGGATTTGAAATCAAGGCAGAATTGCACGAAACAGATTTCAGGAGGTAGATACGAATCGCCTTTAAAGCACATGAAAAGCGGCAAAACGTTGACAATGATGCCCTTGGCCAAAAAGGGTGTATGCGTTTTTTCCTGAATATATTCAGGAAAAAACGCATACACCCTTTTTGGCCAACCAAGCAACCTGGAAAGGCAAATCAGCGCTACAGAGAAGTCTCGCTTCCCATCGGTCAAAAGGGCCATCCTGAAAAAAGTGTCAAAACCAGAAATGCAGGACAGGCCATGGAGAAATGGGAGCCTTGCTACACTGATGGGCGGGATGTAAATTGCCAACAGCCACTCTGGAGAAGTGTACGGTGTGTCCTGAAACATCTGAAAAACACAGCTTAGAGAGCATAGGGCACTTCCACTCATGGGGGTATAAATTGGGAAAATGAAAAATCAGCAAGACACAAGCACCCCAAAGTTGAGGGCTGCTCTGTTGACAAGGACCTCCACTTCATTCCACCTTAAATATCCCAGGAAAGAGAAAAATGGATAAAGAAGTTGTGGTCCTTATGTACAATGGAATATCACTCAGCCATGAAATCAATGTCATAAGGTTAGTAGCAGCATGATGAGTGGATTTAGGTACGACGATTCTAAGTGAAATAAGTCACACAGAAAAGGACACTTCTCATAAGGTATCACTGATAGAGGGAATGTAAAAACCGTTACACTTGAACTGAATTACAAAACAGAACAGAGTCACACATGCAGAAAACACACTATGGCTGCTTAACGGGAAAGGTGAGGTGGGGTGATACATAAAACAAGGGTATCAAATTAGCTCAGATACCGTTCCATAAACCCAATATGTAGTAGACAAGACCTACTCCTTGCTCAGAGAACTGGACTCAACACGCCCTATTCACCGCACAAGAATATATCTGACTGGTAATAATCTTGAAACCTATGTATTGATATCTCTCTGTTAGTGTGTCAAGTGGGTGTAAAGCGGCATAAACACAGCCGTGAAAAGCAGCTAAACCCCATTATGAAAATAAATTACTTTGAAAAACCCATGAAACAACGACAGTGAAAGAGATAGAAATTCTTACACAATGAGTTCAGGGGCTGTGATGCAACCTGGATTGACCATATCTAGACCCACAGCTGGATGAGACATAAGGGTGGACACTCTTGGGGCTGAGAGGTTTGGTGAGGTTGGGTGAGCAAACGCAGACCCTTTAAAGTAATACAGCGTGGTACCCATCGCATGGGTTCCAAATCTCCAGGTTCAAGGGCATCTTCCTACATCGAAAACATGCATGAGAAACCCAGAAGATGGTACACCGTGTGATGGGGAAAGGTTTCTAAAACGCACCTCATTTCTCATCTCCTTGTGCCCGGGTTCGCCATTCCAGCCACTTTACTAGCAATCTCCCTACTTGGAGCAACAGCACCTTTAACCTCCTGTTCCGTACAGGTTGCAATTTGTCCTGAGGATGAACGGGAAGACGGGGAACCAACGAGAGACTAGCTCTTGGTGTTGGGACAGGCACAGGTCACTCTATTTTCCCATCAGGAAGAAGAATTAACCACAGGCTCAGCCTGCCCCCCGGAACCAGAACAGGGCCTGAAGCCATCCTGTGCTTTTGCGGCCAGCTCCCAAAAAAGCGAGTTGTAAAATGGAGGTTCAGGGCACTGCAATTCACAAACCTGCAGAGTTATAAATGATAACTCTCGTCCACAAATATATTGAGGGAAGGCAAAGAAGAGGATTTGAAATCAAGGCAGAATTTCACGAAACACATTTCAGGAGGTAGATACGAATCGCCTTTAAAGCACATGAAAAGTGGCAAAACGTTGACAATGATGCCCTTGGCCAAAAAGGGCGTATGCGTTTTTTCCTGAATATATTCAGGAAAAAACGCATACGCCCTTTTTGGCCAACCAAGCAACCTGGAAAGGCAAATCAGCGCTACAGAGAAGTCTCGCTTCCCAACGGTCAAAAGGGCCATCCTAAAAAAAGTGTCAAAACCAGAAAGGCAGGACAGGCCATGGAGAAATGGGAGCCTTGCTACACTGATGGGCGGGATGTAAATTGCCAACAGCCACTCTGGAGAAGTGTACGGTGTGTCCTGAAACATCTGAAAAACACAGCTTAGAGAGCATAGGGCACTTCCACTCATGGGGGTATAAATTGGGAAAATGAAAAATCAGCAAGACACAAGCACCCCAAAGTTGAGGGCTGCTCTGTTGACAAGGACCTCCACTTCATTCCACCTTAAATATCCCAGGAAAGAGAAAAATGGATAAAGAAGTTGTGGTCCTTATGTACAATGGAATATCACTCAGCCATGAAATCAATGTCATAAGCTTAGTAGCAGCATGATGAGTGGATTTAGGTACGACGATTCTAAGTGAAATAAGTCACACAGAAAAGGACACTTCTCATAAGGTATCACTTATAGAGGGAATGTAAAAACCGTTACACTTGAACTGAATTACAAAACAGAACAGAGTCACACATGCAGAAAACACACTATGGCTGCTTAACGGGAAAGGTGAGGTGGGGTGATACATAAAACAAGGGTATCAAATTAGCTCAGATACCGTTCCATAAACCCAATATGTAGTAGACAAGACCTACTCCTTGCTCAGAGAACTGGACTCAACACGCCCTATTCACCGCACAAGAATATATCTGACTAGTAATAATCTTAAAACCTATGTATTGATATCTCTCTGTTAGTGTGTCAAGTGGGTGTGAAGCGGCATAAACACAGCCGTGAAAAGCAGCTAAACCCCATTATGAAAATAAATTACTTTGAAAAACCCATGAAACAACGACAGTGAAAGAGATAGAAATTCTTACACAATGAGTTCAGGGGCTGTGATGCAACCTGGATTGACCATATCTAGACCCACAGCTGGATGAGACATAAGGGTGGACACTCTTGGGGCTGAGAGGTTTGGTGAGGTTGGGTGAGCAAACGCAGACCCTTTAAAGTAATACTGCGTGGTACCCATCGCATGGGTCCCAAATCTCCAGGTTCAAGGGCATCTTCCTACATCAAAAACATGCATGAGAAACCCAGAAGATGGTACACCGTGTGATGGGGAAAGGTTTCTAAAACGCACCTCATTTCTCATCTCCTTGTGCCCGGGTTCGCCATTCCAGCCACTTTACTAGCAATCTCCCTACTTGGAGCATCAGCACCTTTAACCTCCTGTTCCGTACAGGTTGCAATTTGTCCTGAGGATGAACGGGAAGACGGGGAACCAACGAGAGACTAGCTCTTGGTGTCGGGACAGGCACAGGTCACTCTATTTTCCCATCAGGAAGAAGAATTAACCACAGGCTCAGCCTGCCCCCCGGAACCAGAACAGGGCCTGAAGCCATCCTGCGCTTTTGCGGCCAGCTCCCAAAAAAGCGAGTTGTAAAATGGAGGTTCAGGGCACTGCAATTCACAAACCTGCAGAGTTATAAATGATAACTCTCGTCCACAAATATATTGAGGGAAGGCAAAGAAGAGGATTTGAAATCAAGGCAGAATTGCACGAAACAGATTTCAGGAGGTAGATACGAATCGCCTTTAAAGCACATGAAAAGCGGCAAAACGTTGACAATGATGCCCTTGGCCAAAAAGGGCGTATGCGTTTTTTCCTGAATATATTCAGGAAAAAACGCATACGCCCTTTTTGGCCAACCAAGCAACCTGGAAAGGCAAATCAGCGCTACAGAGAAGTCTCGCTTCCCATCGGTCAAAAGGGCCATGCTGAAAAAAGTGTCAAAACCAGAAATGCAGGACAGGCCATGGAGAAATGGGAGCCTTGCTACACTGATGGGCGGGATGTAAATTGCCAACAGCCACTCTGGAGAAGTGTACGGTGTGTCCTGAAACATCTGAGAAACACAGCTTAGAGAGCATAGGGCACTTCCACTCATGGGGGTATAAATTGGGAAAATGAAAAATCAGCAAGACACAAGCACCCCAAAGTTGAGGGCTGCTCTGTTGACAAGGACCTCCACTTCATTCCACCTTAAATATCCCAGGAAAGAGAAAAATGGATAAAGAAGTTGTGGTCCTTATGTACAATGGAATATCACTCAGCCATGAAATCAATGTCATAAGGTTAGTAGCAGCATGATGAGTGGATTTAGGTACGACGATTCTAAGAGAAATAAGTCACACAGAAAAGGACACTTCTCATAAGGTATCACTTATAGAGGGAATGTAAAAACCGTTACACTTGAACTGAATTACAAAACAGAACAGAGTCACACATGCAGAAAACACACTATGGCTGCTTAACGGGAAAGGTGAGGTGGGGTGATACATAAAACAAGGGTATCAAATTAGCTCAGATACCGTTCCATAAACCCAATATGTAGTAGACAAGACCTACTCCTTGCTCAGAGAACTGGACTCAACACGCCCTATTCACCGCACAAGAATATATCTGACTAGTAATAATCTTGAAACCTATGTATTGATATCTCTCTGTTAGTGTGTCAAGTGGGTGTAAAGCGGCATAAACACAGCCGTGAAAAGCAGCTAAACCCCATTATGAAAATAAATTACTTTGAAAAACCCATGAAACAACGACAGTGAAAGAGATAGAAATTCTTACACAATGAGTTCAAGGGCTGTGATGCAACCTGGATTGACCATATCTAGACCCACAGCTGGATGAGACATAAGGGTGGACACTCTTGGGGCTGAGAGGTTTGGTGAGGTTGGGTGAGCAAACACAGACCCTTTAAAGTAATACTGCGTGATACCCATCGCATGGGTCCCAAATCTCCAGCTTCAAGGGCATCTTCCTACATCGAAAACATGCATGAGAAACCCAGAAGATGGTACACCGTGTGATGGGGAAAGGTTTCTAAAACGCACCTCATTTCTCATCTCCTTGTGCCCGGGTTCGCCATTCCAGCCACTTTACTAGCAATCTCCCTACTTGGAGCATCAGCACCTTTAACCTCCTGTTCCGTACAGGTTGCAATTTGTCCTGAGGATGAACGGGAAGACGGGGAACCAACGAGAGACTAGCTCTTGGTGTCGGGACAGGCACAGGTCACTCTATTTTCCCATCAGGAAGAAGAATTAACCACAGGCTCAGCCTGCCCCCCGGAACCAGAACAGGGCCTGAAGCCATCCTGCGCTTTTGCGGCCAGCTCCCAAAAAAGCGAGTTGTAAAATGGAGGTTCAGGGCACTGCAATTCACAAACCTGCAGAGTTATAAATGATAACTCTCGTCCACAAATATATTGAGGGAAGGAAAAGAAGAGGATTTGAAATCAAGGCAGAATTGCACGAAACAGATTTCAGGAGGTAGATACGAATCGCCTTTAAAGCACATGAAAAGCGGCAAAACGTTGACAATGATGCCCTTGGCCAAAAAGGGCGTATGCGTTTTTTCCTGAATATATTCAGGAAAAAACGCATACGCCCTTTTTGGCCAACCAAGCAACCTGGAAAGGCAAATCAGCGCTACAGAGAAGTCTCGCTTCCCATCCGTCAAAAGGGCCATCCTGAAAAAAGTGTCAAAACCAGAAATGCAGGACAGGCCATGGAGAAATGGGAGCCTTGCTACACTGATGGGCGGGATGTAAATTGCCAACAGCCACTCTGGAGAAGTGTACGGTGAGTCCTGAAACATCTAAAAAACACAGCTTAGAGAGCATAGGGCACTTCCACTCATGGGGGTATAAATTGGGAAAATGAAAAATCAGCAAGACACAAGCACCCCAAAGTTGAGGGCTGCTCTGTTGACAAGGACCTCCACTTCATTCCACCTTAAATATCCCAGGAAAGAGAAAAATGGATAAAGAAGTTGTGGTCCTTATGTACAATGGAATATCACTCAGCCATGAAATCAATGTCATAAGGTTAGTAGCAGCATGATGAGTGGATTTAGGTACGACGATTCTAAGTGAAATAAGTCACACAGAAAAGGACACTTCTCATAAGGTATCACTTTTAGAGGGAATGTAAAAACCGTTACACTTGAACTGAATTACAAAACAGAACAGAGTCACACATGCAGAAAACAGACTATGGCTGCTTAACGGGAAAGGTGAGGTGGGGTGATACATAAAACAAGGGTATCAAATTAGCTCAGATACCGTTCCATAAACCCAATATGTAGTAGACAAGACCTACTCCTTGCTCAGAGAACTTGACTCAACACGCCCTATTCACCGCACAAGAATATATCTGACTAGTAATAATCTTAAAACTTATGTATTGATATCTCTCTGTTAGTGTGTCAAGTGGGTGTGAAGCGGCATAAACACAGCCGTGAAAAGCAGCTAAACCCCATTATGAAAATAAATTACTTTGAAAAACCCATGAAACAACGACAGTGAAAGAGATAGAAATTCTTACACAATGAGTTCAGGGGCTGTGATGCAACCTGGATTGACCATATCTAGACCCACAGCTGGATGAGACATAAGGGTGGACACTCTTGGGGCTGAGAGGTTTGGTGAGGTTGGGTGAGCAAACGCAGACCCTTTAAAGTAATACTGCGTGGTACCCATCGCATGGGTCCCAAATCTCCAGGTTCAAGGGCATCTTCCTACATCGAAAACATGCATGAGAAACCCAGAAGATGGTACACCGTGTGATGGGGAAAGGTTTCTAAAACGCACCTCATTTCTCATCTCCTTGTGCCCGGGTTCGCCATTCCAGCCGCTTTACTAGCAATCTCCCTACTTGGAGCATCAGCACCTTTAACCTCCTGTTCCGTACAGGTTGCAATTTGTCCTGAGGATGAACGGGAAGACGGGGAACCAACGAGAGACTAGCTCTTGGTGTTGGGACAGGCACAGGTCACTCTATTTTCCCATCAGGAAGAAGAATTAACCACAGGCTCAGCCTGCCCCCCGGAACCAGAACAGGGCCTGAAGCCATCCTGCGCTTTTGCGGCCAGCTCCCAAAAAAGCGAGTTGAAAAATGGAGGTTCAGGGCACTGCAATTCACAAACCTGCAGAGTTATAAATGATAACTCTCGTCCACAAATATATTGAGGGAAGGCAAAGAAGAGGATTTGAAATCAAGGCAGAATTGCACGAAACAGATTTCAGGAGGTAGATACGAATCGCCTTTAAAGCACATGAAAAGCGGCAAAACGTTGACAATGATGCCCTTGGCCAAAAAGGGCGTATGCGTTTTTTCCTGAATATATTCAGGAAAAAACGCATACGCCCTTTTTGGCCAACCAAGCAACCTGGAAAGGCAAATCAGCGCTACAGAGAAGTCTCGCTTCCCATCGGTCAAAAGGGCCATCCTGAAAAAAGTGTCAAAACCAGAAATGCAGGACAGGCCATGGAGAAATGGGAGCCTTGCTACACTGATGGGCGGGATGTAAATTGCCAACAGCCACTCTGGAGAAGTGTACGGTGTGTCCTGAAACATCTGAAAAACACAGCTTAGAGAGCATAGGGCACTTCCACTCATGGGGGTATAAATTGGGAAAATGAAAAATCAGCAAGACACAAGCACCCCAAAGTTGAGGGCTGCTCTGTTGACAAGGACCTCCACTTCATTCCACCTTAAATATCCCAGGAAAGAGAAAAATGGATAAAGAAGTTGTGGTCCTTATGTACAATGGAATATCACTCAGCCATGAAATCAATGTCATAAGGTTAGTAGCAGCATGATGAGTGGATTTAGGTACGACGATTCTAAGAGAAATAAGTCACACAGAAAAGGACACTTCTCATAAGGTATCACTTATAGAGGGAATGTAAAAACCGTTACACTTGAACTGAATTACAAAACAGAACAGAGTCACACATGCAGAAAACACACTATGGCTGCTTAACGGGAAAGGTGAGGTGGGGTGATACATAAAACAAGGGTATCAAATTAGCTCAGATACCGTTCCATAAACCCAATATGTAATAGACAAGACCTACTCCTTGCTCAGAGAACTGGACTCAACACGCCCTATTCACCGCACAAGAATATATCTGACTAGTAATAATCTTAAAACCTATGTATTGATATCTCTCTGTTAGTGTGTCAAGTGGGTGTAAAGCGGCATAAACACAGCCGTGAAAAGCAGCTAAACCCCATTATGAAAATAAATTACTTTGTAAAACCCATGAAACAACGACAGTGAAAGAGATAGAAATTCTTACACAATGAGTTCAGGGGCTGTGATGCAACCTGGATTGACCATATCTAGACCCACAGCTGGATGAGACATAAGGGTGGACACTCTTGGGGCTGAGAGGTTTGGTGAGGTTGGGTGAGCAAACGCAGACCCTTTAAAGTAATACTGCGTGGTACCCATCGCATGGGTCCCAAATCTCCAGGTTCAAGGGCATCTTCCTACATCGAAAACATGCATGAGAAACCCAGAAGATGGTACACCGTGTGATGGGGAAAGGTTTCTAAAACGCACCTCATTTCTCATCTCCTTGTGCCCGGGTTCGCCATTCCAGCCGCTTTACTAGCAATCTCCCTACTTGGAGCATCAGCACCTTTAACCTCCTGTTCCGTACAGGTTGCAATTTGTCCTGAGGATGAACGGGAAGACGGGGAACCAACGAGAGACTAGCTCTTGGTGTTGGGACAGGCACAGGTCACTCTATTTTCCCATCAGGAAGAAGAATTAACCACAGGCTCAGCCTGCCCCCCAGAACCAGAACAGGGCCTGAAGCCATCCTGCGCTTTTGCGGCCAGCTCCCAAAAAAGCAAGTTGTAAAATGGAGGTTCAGGGCACTGCAATTCACAAACCTGCAGAGTTATAAATGATAACTCTCGTCCACAAATATATTGAGGGAAGGCAAAGAAGAGGATTTGAAATCAAGGCAGAATTGCACGAAACAGATTTCAGGAGGTAGATACGAATCGCCTTTAAAGCACATGAAAAGCGGCAAAACGTTGACAATGATGCCCTTGGCCAAAAAGGGCGTATGCGTTTTTTCCTGAATATATTCAGGAAGAAACGCATACGCCCTTTTTGGCCAACCAAGCAACCTGGAAAGGCAAATCAGCGCTACAGAGAAGTCTCGCTTCCCATCGGTCAAAAGGGCCATGCTGAAAAAAGTGTCAAAACCAGAAATGCAGGACAGGCCATGGAGAAATGGGAGCCTTGCTACACTGATGGGCGGGATGTAAATTGCCAACAGCCACTCTGGAGAAGTGTACGGTGTGTCCTGAAACATCTGAGAAACACAGCTTAGAGAGCATAGGGCACTTCCACTCATGGGGGTATAAATTGGGAAAATGAAAAATCAGCAAGACACAAGCACCCCAAAGTTGAGGGCTGCTCTGTTGACAAGGACCTCCACTTCATTCCACCTTAAATATCCCAGGAAAGAGAAAAATGGATAAAGAAGTTGTGGTCCTTATGTACAATGGAATATCACTCAGCCATGAAATCAATGTCATAAGGTTAGTAGCAGCATGATGAGTGGATTTAGGTACGACGATTCTAAGAGAAATAAGTCACACAGAAAAGGACACTTCTCATAAGGTATCACTTATAGAGGGAATGTAAAAACCGTTACACTTGAACTGAATTACAAAACAGAACAGAGTCACACATGCAGAAAACACACTATGGCTGCTTAACGGGAAAGGTGAGGTGGGGTGATACATAAAACAAGGGTATCAAATTAGCTCAGATACCGTTCCATAAACCCAATATGTAGTAGACAAGACCTACTCCTTGCTCAGAGAACTGGACTCAACACGCCCTATTCACCGCACAAGAATATATCTGACTAGTAATAATCTTGAAACCTATGTATTGATATCTCTCTGTTAGTGTGTCAAGTGGGTGTAAAGCGGCATAAACACAGCCGTGAAAAGCAGCTAAACCCCATTATGAAAATAAATTACTTTGAAAAACCCATGAAACAACGACAGTGAAAGAGATAGAAATTCTTACACAATGAGTTCAAGGGCTGTGATGCAACCTGGATTGACCATATCTAGACCCACAGCTGGATGAGACATAAGGGTGGACACTCTTGGGGCTGAGAGGTTTGGTGAGGTTGGGTGAGCAAACACAGACCCTTTAAAGTAATACTGCGTGATACCCATCGCATGGGTCCCAAATCTCCAGCTTCAAGGGCATCTTCCTACATCGAAAACATGCATGAGAAACCCAGAAGATGGTACACCGTGTGATGGGGAAAGGTTTCTAAAACGCACCTCATTTCTCATCTCCTTGTGCCCGGGTTCGCCATTCCAGCCACTTTACTAGCAATCTCCCTACTTGGAGCATCAGCACCTTTAACCTCCTGTTCCGTACAGGTTGCAATTTGTCCTGAGGATGAACGGGAAGACGGGGAACCAACGAGAGACTAGCTCTTGGTGTCGGGACAGGCACAGGTCACTCTATTTTCCCATCAGGAAGAAGAATTAACCACAGGCTCAGCCTGCCCCCCGGAACCAGAACAGGGCCTGAAGCCATCCTGCGCTTTTGCGGCCAGCTCCCAAAAAAGCGAGTTGTAAAATGGAGGTTCAGGGCACTGCAATTCACAAACCTGCAGAGTTATAAATGATAACTCTCGTCCACAAATATATTGAGGGAAGGAAAAGAAGAGGATTTGAAATCAAGGCAGAATTGCACGAAACAGATTTCAGGAGGTAGATACGAATCGCCTTTAAAGCACATGAAAAGCGGCAAAACGTTGACAATGATGCCCTTGGCCAAAAAGGGCGTATGCGTTTTTTCCTGAATATATTCAGGAAAAAACGCATACGCCCTTTTTGGCCAACCAAGCAACCTGGAAAGGCAAATCAGCGCTACAGAGAAGTCTCGCTTCCCATCCGTCAAAAGGGCCATCCTGAAAAAAGTGTCAAAACCAGAAATGCAGGACAGGCCATGGAGAAATGGGAGCCTTGCTACACTGATGGGCGGGATGTAAATTGCCAACAGCCACTCTGGAGAAGTGTACGGTGAGTCCTGAAACATCTAAAAAACACAGCTTAGAGAGCATAGGGCACTTCCACTCATGGGGGTATAAATTGGGAAAATGAAAAATCAGCAAGACACAAGCACCCCAAAGTTGAGGGCTGCTCTGTTGACAAGGACCTCCACTTCATTCCACCTTAAATATCCCAGGAAAGAGAAAAATGGATAAAGAAGTTGTGGTCCTTATGTACAATGGAATATCACTCAGCCATGAAATCAATGTCATAAGGTTAGTAGCAGCATGATGAGTGGATTTAGGTACGACGATTCTAAGTGAAATAAGTCACACAGAAAAGGACACTTCTCATAAGGTATCACTTTTAGAGGGAATGTAAAAACCGTTACACTTGAACTGAATTACAAAACAGAACAGAGTCACACATGCAGAAAACAGACTATGGCTGCTTAACGGGAAAGGTGAGGTGGGGTGATACATAAAACAAGGGTATCAAATTAGCTCAGATACCGTTCCATAAACCCAATATGTAGTAGACAAGACCTACTCCTTGCTCAGAGAACTTGACTCAACACGCCCTATTCACCGCACAAGAATATATCTGACTAGTAATAATCTTAAAACCTATGTATTGATATCTCTCTGTTAGTGTGTCAAGTGGGTGTGAAGCGGCATAAACACAGCCGTGAAAAGCAGCTAAACCCCATTATGAAAATAAATTACTTTGAAAAACCCATGAAACAACGACAGTGAAAGAGATAGAAATTCTTACACAATGAGTTCAGGGGCTGTGATGCAACCTGGATTGACCATATCTAGACCCACAGCTGGATGAGACATAAGGGTGGACACTCTTGGGGCTGAGAGGTTTGGTGAGGTTGGGTGAGCAAACGCAGACCCTTTAAAGTAATACTGCGTGGTACCCATCGCATGGGTCCCAAATCTCCAGGTTCAAGGGCATCTTCCTACATCGAAAACATCCATGAGAAACCCAGAAGATGGTACACCGTGTGATGGGGAAAGGTTTCTAAAACGCACCTCATTTCTCATCTCCTTGTGCCCGGGTTCGCCATTCCAGCCGCTTTACTAGCAAGCTCCCTACTTGGAGCATCAGCACCTTTAACCTCCTGTTCCGTACAGGTTGCAATTTGTCCTGAGGATGAACGGGAAGACGGGGAACCAACGAGAGACTAGCTCTTGGTGTTGGGACAGGCACAGGTCACTCTATTTTCCCATCAGGAAGAAGAATTAACCACAGGCTCAGCCTGCCCCCCGGAACCAGAACAGGGCCTGAAGCCATCCTGCGCTTTTGCGGCCAGCTCCCAAAAAAGCGAGTTGAAAAATGGAGGTTCAGGGCACTGCAATTCACAAACCTGCAGAGTTATAAATGATAACTCTCGTCCACAAATATATTGAGGGAAGGCAAAGAAGAGGATTTGAAATCAAGGCAGAATTGCACGAAACAGATTTCAGGAGGTAGATACGAATCGCCTTTAAAGCACATGAAAAGCGGCAAAACGTTGACAATGATGCCCTTGGCCAAAAAGGGCGTATGCGTTTTTTCCTGAATATATTCAGGAAAAAACGCATACGCCCTTTTTGGCCAACCAAGCAACCTGGAAAGGCAAATCAGCGCTACAGAGAAGTCTCGCTTCCCATCGGTCAAAAGGGCCATCCTGAAAAAAGTGTCAAAACCAGAAATGCAGGACAGGCCATGGAGAAATGGGAGCCTTGCTACACTGATGGGCGGGATGTAAATTGCCAACAGCCACTCTGGAGAAGTGTACGGTGTGTCCTGAAACATCTGAAAAACACAGCTTAGAGAGCATAGGGCACTTCCACTCATGGGGGTATAAATTGGGAAAATGAAAAATCAGCAAGACACAAGCACCCCAAAGTTGAGGGCTGCTCTGTTGACAAGGACCTCCACTTCATTCCACCTTAAATATCCCAGGAAAGAGAAAAATGGATAAAGAAGTTGTGGTCCTTATGTACAATGGAATATCACTCAGCCATGAAATCAATGTCATAAGGTTAGTAGCAGCATGATGAGTGGATTTAGGTACGACGATTCTAAGAGAAATAAGTCACACAGAAAAGGACACTTCTCATAAGGTATCACTTATAGAGGGAATGTAAAAACCGTTACACTTGAACTGAATTACAAAACAGAACAGAGTCACACATGCAGAAAACACACTATGGCTGCTTAACGGGAAAGGTGAGGTGGGGTGATACATAAAACAAGGGTATCAAATTAGCTCAGATACCGTTCCATAAACCCAATATGTAATAGACAAGACCTACTCCTTGCTCAGAGAACTGGACTCAACACGCCCTATTCACCGCACAAGAATATATCTGACTAGTAATAATCTTAAAACCTATGTATTGATATCTCTCTGTTAGTGTGTCAAGTGGGTGTAAAGCGGCATAAACACAGCCGTGAAAAGCAGCTAAACCCCATTATGAAAATAAATTACTTTGTAAAACCCATGAAACAACGACAGTGAAAGAGATAGAAATTCTTACACAATGAGTTCAGGGGCTGTGATGCAACCTGGATTGACCATATCTAGACCCACAGCTGGATGAGACATAAGGGTGGACACTCTTGGGGCTGAGAGGTTTGGTGAGGTTGGGTGAGCAAACGCAGACCCTTTAAAGTAATACTGCGTGGTACCCATCGCATGGGTCCCAAATCTCCAGGTTCAAGGGCATCTTCCTACATCGAAAACATGCATGAGAAACCCAGAAGATGGTACACCGTGTGATGGGGAAAGGTTTCTAAAACGCACCTCATTTCTCATCTCCTTGTGCCCGGGTTCGCCATTCCAGCCGCTTTACTAGCAATCTCCCTACTTGGAGCATCAGCACCTTTAACCTCCTGTTCCGTACAGGTTGCAATTTGTCCTGAGGATGAACGGGAAGACGGGGAACCAACGAGAGACTAGCTCTTGGTGTTGGGACAGGCACAGGTCACTCTATTTTCCCATCAGGAAGAAGAATTAACCACAGGCTCAGCCTGCCCCCCAGAACCAGAACAGGGCCTGAAGCCATCCTGCGCTTTTGCGGCCAGCTCCCAAAAAAGCAAGTTGTAAAATGGAGGTTCAGGGCACTGCAATTCACAAACCTGCAGAGTTATAAATGATAACTCTCGTCCACAAATATATTGAGGGAAGGCAAAGAAGAGGATTTGAAATCAAGGCAGAATTGCACGAAACAGATTTCAGGAGGTAGATACGAATCGCCTTTAAAGCACATGAAAAGCGGCAAAACGTTGACAATGATGCCCTTGGCCAAAAAGGGCGTATGCGTTTTTTCCTGAATATATTCAGGAAGAAACGCATACGCCCTTTTTGGCCAACCAAGCAACCTGGAAAGGCAAATCAGCGCTACAGAGAAGTCTCGCTTCCCATCGGTCAAAAGGGCCATGCTGAAAAAAGTGTCAAAACCAGAAATGCAGGACAGGCCATGGAGAAATGGGAGCCTTGCTACACTGATGGGCGGGATGTAAATTGCCAACAGCCACTCTGGAGAAGTGTACGGTGTGTCCTGAAACATCTGAAAAACACAGCTTAGAGAGCATAGGGCACTTCCACTCATGGGGGTATAAATTGGGAAAATGAAAAATCAGCAAGACACAAGCACCCCAAAGTTGAGGGCTGCTCTGTTGACAAGGACCTCCACTTCATTCCACCTTAAATATCCCAGGAAACAGAAAAATGGATAAAGAAGTTGTGGTCCTTATGTACAATGGAATATCACTCAGCCATGAAATCAATGTCATAAGGTTAGTAGCAGCATGATGAGTGGATTTAGGTACGACGATTGTAAGAGAAATAAGTCACACAGAAAAGGACACTTCTCATAAGGTATCACTTATAGAGGGAATGTAAAAACCGTTACACTTGAACTGAATTACAAAACAGAACAGAGTCACACATGCAGAAAACACACTATGGCTGCTTAACGGGAAAGGTGAGGTGGGGTGATACATAAAACAAGGGTATCAAATTAGCTCAGATACCTTTCCATAAACCCAATATGTAATAGACAAGACCTACTCCTTGCTCAGAGAACTGGACTCAACACGCCCTATTCACCGCACAAGAATATATCTGACTAGTAATAATCTTAAAACCTATGTATTGATATCTCTCTGTTAGTGTGTCAAGTGGGTGTAAAGCGGCATAAACACAGCCGTGAAAAGCAGCTAAACCCCATTATGAAAATAAATTACTTTGTAAAACCCATGAAACAACGACAGTGAAAGAGGTAGAAATTCTTACACAATGAGTTCAGGGGCTGTGATGCAACCTGGATTGACCATATCTAGACCCACAGCTGGATGAGACATAAGGGTGGACACTCTTGGGGCTGAGAGGTTTGGTGAGGTTGGGTGAGCAAACGCAGACCCTTTAAAGTAATACTGCGTGGTACCCATCGCATGGGTCCCAAATCTCCAGGTTCAAGGGCATCTTCCTACATCGAAAACATGCATGAGAAACCCAGAAGATGGTACACCGTGTGATGGGGAAAGGTTGCTAAAACGCACCTCATTTCTCATCTCCTTGTGCCCGGGTTCGCCATTCCAGCCGCTTTACTAGCAATCTCCCTACTTGGAGCATCAGCACCTTTAACCTCCTGTTCTGTACAGGTTGCAATTTGTCCTGAGGATGAACGGGAAGACGGGGAACCAACGAGAGACTAGCTCTTGGTGTTGGGACAGGCACAGGTCACTCTATTTTCCCATCAGGAAGAAGAATTAACCACAGGCTCAGCCTGCCCCCCAGAACCAGAACAGGGCCTGAAGCCATCCTGCGCTTTTGCGGCCAGCTCCCAAAAAAGCAAGTGGTAAAATGGAGGTTCAGGGCACTGCAATTCACAAACCTGCAGAGTTATAAATGATAACTCTCGTCCACAAATATATTGAGGGAAGGCAAAGAAGAGGATTTGAAATCAAGGCAGAATTGCACGAAACAGATTTCAGGAGGTAGATACGAATCGCCTTTAAAGCACATGAAAAGCGGCAAAACGTTGACAATGATGCCCTTGGCCAAAAAGGGCGTATGCGTTTTTTCCTGAATATATTCAGGAAAAAACGCATACGCCCTTTTTGGCCAACCAAGCAACCTGGAAAGGCAAATCAGCGCTACAGAGAAGTCTCGCTTCCCATCGGTCAAAAGGGCCATCCTGAAAAAAGTGTCAAAACCAGAAATGCAGGACAGGCCATGGAGAAATGGGAGCCTTGCTACACTGATGGGCGGGATGTAAATTGCCAACAGCCACTCTGGAGAAGTGTACGGTGTGTCCTGAAACATCTGAGAAACACAGCTTAGAGAGCATAGGGCACTTCCACTCATGGGGGTATAAATTGGGAAAATGAAAAATCAGCAAGACACAAGCACCCCAAAGTTGAGGGCTGCTCTGTTGACAAGGACCTCCACTTCATTCCACCTTAAATATCCCAGGAAAGAGAAAAATGGATAAAGAAGTTGTGGTCCTTATGTACAATGGAATATCACTCAGCCATGAAATCAATGTCATAAGGTTAGTAGCAGCATGATGAGTGGATTTAGGTACGACGATTCTAAGAGAAATAAGTCACACAGAAAAGGACACTTCTCATAAGGTATCACTTATAGAGGGAATGTAAAAACCGTTACACTTGAACTGAATTACAAAACAGAACAGAGTCACACATGCAGAAAACACACTATGGCTGCTTAACGGGAAAGGTGAGGTGGGGTGATACATAAAACAAGGGTATCAAATTAGCTCAGATACCGTTCCATAAACCCAATATGTAGTAGACAAGACCTACTCCTTGCTCAGAGAACTGGACTCAACACGCCCTATTCACCGCACAAGAATATATCTGACTAGTAATAATCTTGAAACCTATGTATTGATATCTCTCTGTTAGTGTGTCAAGTGGGTGTAAAGCGGCATAAACACAGCCGTGAAAAGCAGCTAAACCCCATTATGAAAATAAATTACTTTGAAAAACCCATGAAACAACGACAGTGAAAGAGATAGAAATTCTTACACAATGAGTTCAAGGGCTGTGATGCAACCTGGATTGACCATATCTAGACCCACAGCTGGATGAGACATAAGGGTGGACACTCTTGGGGCTGAGAGGTTTGGTGAGGTTGGGTGAGCAAACACAGACCCTTTAAAGTAATACTGCGTGATACCCATCGCATGGGTCCCAAATCTCCAGCTTCAAGGGCATCTTCCTACATCGAAAACATGCATGAGAAACCCAGAAGATGGTACACCGTGTGATGGGGAAAGGTTTCTAAAACGCACCTCATTTCTCATCTCCTTGTGCCCGGGTTCGCCATTCCAGCCACTTTACTAGCAATCTCCCTACTTGGAGCATCAGCACCTTTAACCTCCTGTTCCGTACAGGTTGCAATTTGTCCTGAGGATGAACGGGAAGACGGGGAACCAACGAGAGACTAGCTCTTGGTGTCGGGACAGGCACAGGTCACTCTATTTTCCCATCAGGAAGAAGAATTAACCACAGGCTCAGCCTGCCCCCCGGAACCAGAACAGGGCCTGAAGCCATCCTGCGCTTTTGCGGCCAGCTCCCAAAAAAGCGAGTTGTAAAATGGAGGTTCAGGGCACTGCAATTCACAAACCTGCAGAGTTATAAATGATAACTCTCGTCCACAAATATATTGAGGGAAGGAAAAGAAGAGGATTTGAAATCAAGGCAGAATTGCACGAAACAGATTTCAGGAGGTAGATACGAATCGCCTTTAAAGCACATGAAAAGCGGCAAAACGTTGACAATGATGCCCTTGGCCAAAAAGGGCGTATGCGTTTTTTCCTGAATATATTCAGGAAAAAACGCATACGCCCTTTTTGGCCAACCAAGCAACCTGGAAAGGCAAATCAGCGCTACAGAGAAGTCTCGCTTCCCATCCGTCAAAAGGGCCATCCTGAAAAAAGTGTCAAAACCAGAAATGCAGGACAGGCCATGGAGAAATGGGAGCCTTGCTACACTGATGGGCGGGATGTAAATTGCCAACAGCCACTCTGGAGAAGTGTACGGTGAGTCCTGAAACATCTAAAAAACACAGCTTAGAGAGCATAGGGCACTTCCACTCATGGGGGTATAAATTGGGAAAATGAAAAATCAGCAAGACACAAGCACCCCAAAGTTGAGGGCTGCTCTGTTGACAAGGACCTCCACTTCATTCCACCTTAAATATCCCAGGAAAGAGAAAAATGGATAAAGAAGTTGTGGTCCTTATGTACAATGGAATATCACTCAGCCATGAAATCAATGTCATAAGGTTAGTAGCAGCATGATGAGTGGATTTAGGTACGACGATTCTAAGTGAAATAAGTCACACAGAAAAGGACACTTCTCATAAGGTATCACTTTTAGAGGGAATGTAAAAACCGTTACACTTGAACTGAATTACAAAACAGAACAGAGTCACACATGCAGAAAACAGACTATGGCTGCTTAACGGGAAAGGTGAGGTGGGGTGATACATAAAACAAGGGTATCAAATTAGCTCAGATACCTTTCCATAAACCCAATATGTAGTAGACAAGACCTACTCCTTGCTCAGAGAACTTGACTCAACACGCCCTATTCACCGCACAAGAATATATCTGACTATTAATAATCTTAAAACCTATGTATTGATATCTCTCTGTTAGTGTGTCAAGTGGGTGTGAAGCGGCATAAACACAGCCGTGAAAAGCAGCTAAACCCCATTATGAAAATAAATTACTTTGAAAAACCCATGAAACAACGACAGTGAAAGAGATAGAAATTCTTACACAATGAGTTCAGGGGCTGTGATGCAACCTGGATTGACCATATCTAGACCCACAGCTGGATGAGACATAAGGGTGGACACTCTTGGGGCTGAGAGGTTTGGTGAGGTTGGGTGAGCAAACGCAGACCCTTTAAAGTAATACTGCGTGGTACCCATCGCATGGGTCCCAAATCTCCAGGTTCAAGGGCATCTTCCTACATCGAAAACATGCATGAGAAACCCAGAAGATGGTACACCGTGTGATGGGGAAAGGTTTCTAAAACGCACCTCATTTCTCATCTCCTTGTGCCCGGGTTCGCCATTCCAGCCGCTTTACTAGCAATCTCCCTACTTGGAGCATCAGCACCTTTAACCTCCTGTTCCGTACAGGTTGCAATTTGTCCTGAGGATGAACGGGAAGACGGGGAACCAACGAGAGACTAGCTCTTGGTGTTGGGACAGGCACAGGTCACTCTATTTTCCCATCAGGAAGAAGAATTAACCACAGGCTCAGCCTGCCCCCCGGAACCAGAACAGGGCCTGAAGCCATCCTGCGCTTTTGCGGCCAGCTCCCAAAAAAGCGAGTTGAAAAATGGAGGTTCAGGGCACTGCAATTCACAAACCTGCAGAGTTATAAATGATAACTCTCGTCCACAAATATATTGAGGGAAGGCAAAGAAGAGGATTTGAAATCAAGGCAGAATTGCACGAAACAGATTTCAGGAGGTAGATACGAATCGCCTTTAAAGCACATGAAAAGCGGCAAAACGTTGACAATGATGCCCTTGGCCAAAAAGGGCGTATGCGTTTTTTCCTGAATATATTCAGGAAAAAACGCATACGCCCTTTTTGGCCAACCAAGCAACCTGGAAAGGCAAATCAGCGCTACAGAGAAGTCTCGCTTCCCATCGGTCAAAAGGGCCATCCTGAAAAAAGTGTCAAAACCAGAAATGCAGGACAGGCCATGGAGAAATGGGAGCCTTGCTACACTGATGGGCGGGATGTAAATTGCCAACAGCCACTCTGGAGAAGTGTACGGTGTGTCCTGAAACATCTGAAAAACACAGCTTAGAGAGCATAGGGCACTTCCACTCATGGGGGTATAAATTGGGAAAATGAAAAATCAGCAAGACACAAGCACCCCAAAGTTGAGGGCTGCTCTGTTGACAAGGACCTCCACTTCATTCCACCTTAAATATCCCAGGAAAGAGAAAAATGGATAAAGAAGTTGTGGTCCTTATGTACAATGGAATATCACTCAGCCATGAAATCAATGTCATAAGGTTAGTAGCAGCATGATGAGTGGATTTAGGTACGACGATTCTAAGAGAAATAAGTCACACAGAAAAGGACACTTCTCATAAGGTATCACTTATAGAGGGAATGTAAAAACCGTTACACTTGAACTGAATTACAAAACAGAACAGAGTCACACATGCAGAAAACACACTATGGCTGCTTAACGGGAAAGGTGAGGTGGGGTGATACATAAAACAAGGGTATCAAATTAGCTCAGATACCGTTCCATAAACCCAATATGTAATAGACAAGACCTACTCCTTGCTCAGAGAACTGGACTCAACACGCCCTATTCACCGCACAAGAATATATCTGACTAGTAATAATCTTAAAACCTATGTATTGATATCTCTCTGTTAGTGTGTCAAGTGGGTGTAAAGCGGCATAAACACAGCCGTGAAAAGCAGCTAAACCCCATTATGAAAATAAATTACTTTGTAAAACCCATGAAACAACGACAGTGAAAGAGATAGAAATTCTTACACAATGAGTTCAGGGGCTGTGATGCAACCTGGATTGACCATATCTAGACCCACAGCTGGATGAGACATAAGGGTGGACACTCTTGGGGCTGAGAGGTTTGGTGAGGTTGGGTGAGCAAACGCAGACCCTTTAAAGTAATACTGCGTGGTACCCATCGCATGGGTCCCAAATCTCCAGGTTCAAGGGCATCTTCCTACATCGAAAACATGCATGAGAAACCCAGAAGATGGTACACCGTGTGATGGGGAAAGGTTTCTAAAACGCACCTCATTTCTCATCTCCTTGTGCCCGGGTTCGCCATTCCAGCCGCTTTACTAGCAATCTCCCTACTTGGAGCATCAGCACCTTTAACCTCCTGTTCTGTACAGGTTGCAATTTGTCCTGAGGATGAACGGGAAGACGGGGAACCAACGAGAGACTAGCTCTTGGTGTTGGGACAGGCACAGGTCACTCTATTTTCCCATCAGGAAGAAGAATTAACCACAGGCTCAGCCTGCCCCCCAGAACCAGAACAGGGCCTGAAGCCATCCTGCGCTTTTGCGGCCAGCTCCCAAAAAAGCAAGTTGTAAAATGGAGGTTCAGGGCACTGCAATTCACAAACCTGCAGAGTTATAAATGATAACTCTCGTCCACAAATATATTGAGGGAAGGCAAAGAAGAGGATTTGAAATCAAGGCAGAATTGCACGAAACAGATTTCAGGAGGTAGATACGAATCGCCTTTAAAGCACATGAAAAGCGGCAAAACGTTGACAATGATGCCCTTGGCCAAAAAGGGCGTATGCGTTTTTTCCTGAATATATTCAGGAAGAAACGCATACGCCCTTTTTGGCCAACCAAGCAACCTGGAAAGGCAAATCAGCGCTACAGAGAAGTCTCGCTTCCCATCGGTCAAAAGGGCCATGCTGAAAAAAGTGTCAAAACCAGAAATGCAGGACAGGCCATGGAGAAATGGGAGCCTTGCTACACTGATGGGCGGGATGTAAATTGCCAACAGCCACTCTGGAGAAGTGTACGGTGTGTCCTGAAACATCTGAAAAACACAGCTTAGAGAGCATAGGGCACTTCCACTCATGGGGGTATAAATTGGGAAAATGAAAAATCAGCAAGACACAAGCACCCCAAAGTTGAGGGCTGCTCTGTTGACAAGGACCTCCACTTCATTCCACCTTAAATATCCCAGGAAACAGAAAAATGGATAAAGAAGTTGTGGTCCTTATGTACAATGGAATATCACTCAGCCATGAAATCAATGTCATAAGGTTAGTAGCAGCATGATGAGTGGATTTAGGTACGACGATTCTAAGAGAAATAAGTCACACAGAAAAGGACACTTCTCATAAGGTATCACTTATAGAGGGAATGTAAAAACCGTTACACTTGAACTGAATTACAAAACAGAACAGAGTCACACATGCAGAAAACACACTATGGCTGCTTAACGGGAAAGGTGAGGTGGGGTGATACATAAAACAAGGGTATCAAATTAGCTCAGATACCTTTCCATAAACCCAATATGTAATAGACAAGACCTACTCCTTGCTCAGAGAACTGGACTCAACACGCCCTATTCACCGCACAAGAATATATCTGACTAGTAATAATCTTAAAACCTATGTATTGATATCTCTCTGTTAGTGTGTCAAGTGGGTGTAAAGCGGCATAAACACAGCCGTGAAAAGCAGCTAAACCCCATTATGAAAATAAATTACTTTGTAAAACCCATGAAACAACGACAGTGAAAGAGGTAGAAATTCTTACACAATGAGTTCAGGGGCTGTGATGCAACCTGGATTGACCATATCTAGACCCACAGCTGGATGAGACATAAGGGTGGACACTCTTGGGGCTGAGAGGTTTGGTGAGGTTGGGTGAGCAAACGCAGACCCTTTAAAGTAATACTGCGTGGTACCCATTGCATGGGTCCCAAATCTCCAGGTTCAAGGGCATCTTCCTACATCGAAAACATGCATGAGAAACCCAGAAGATGGTACACCGTGTGATGGGGAAAGGTTTCTAAAACGCACCTCATTTCTCATCTCCTTGTGCCCGGGTTCGCCATTCCAGCCGCTTTACTAGCAATCTCCCTACTTGGAGCATCAGCACCTTTAACCTCCTGTTCTGTACAGGTTGCAATTTGTCCTGAGGATGAACGGGAAGACGGGGAACCAACGAGAGACTATCTCTTGGTGTTGGGACAGGCACAGGTCACTCTATTTTCCCATCAGGAAGAAGAATTAACCACAGGCTCAGCCTGCCCCCCAGAACCAGAACAGGGCCTGAAGCCATCCTGCGCTTTTGCGGCCAGCTCCCAAAAAAGCAAGTTGTAAAATGGAGGTTCAGGGCACTGCAATTCACAAACCTGCAGAGTTATAAATGATAACTCTCGTCCACAAATATATTGAGGGAAGGCAAAGAAGAGGATTTGAAATCAAGGCAGAATTGCACGAAACAGATTTCAGGAGGTAGATACGAATCGCCTTTAAAGCACATGAAAAGCGGCAAAACGTTGACAATGATGCCCTTGGCCAAAAAGGGCGTATGCGTTTTTTCCTGAATATATTCAGGAAAAAACGCATACGCCCTTTTTGGCCAACCAAGCAACCTGGAAAGGCAAATCAGCGCTACAGAGAAGTCTCGCTTCCCATCGGTCAAAAGGGCCATGCTGAAAAAAGTGTCAAAACCAGAAATGCAGGACAGGCCATGGAGAAATGGGAGCCTTGCTACACTGATGGGCGGGATGTAAATTGCCAACAGCCACTCTGGAGAAGTGTACGGTGTGTCCTGAAACATCTGAAAAACACAGCTTAGAGAGCATAGGGCACTTCCACTCATGGGGGTATAAATTGGGAAAATGAAAAATCAGCAAGACACAAGCACCCCAAAGTTGAGGGCTGCTCTGTTGACAAGGACCTCCACTTCATTCCACCTTAAATATCCCAGGAAAGAGAAACATGGATAAAGAAGTTGTGGTCCTTATGTACAATGGAATATCACTCAGCCATGAAATCAATGTCATAAGGTTAGTAGCAGCATGATGAGTGGATTTAGGTACGACGATTCTAAGAGAAATAAGTCACACAGAAAAGGACACTTCTCATAAGGTATCACTTATAGAGGGAATGTAAAAACCGTTACACTTGAACTGAATTACAAAACAGAACAGAGTCACACATGCAGAAAACACACTATGGCTGCTTAACGGGAAAGGTGAGGTGGGGTGATACATAAAACAAGGGTATCAAATTAGCTCAGATACCTTTCCATAAACCCAATATGTAATAGACAAGACCTACTCCTTGCTCAGAGAACTGGACTCAACACGCCCTATTCACCGCACAAGAATATATCTGACTAGTAATAATCTTAAAACGTATGTATTGATATCTCTCTGTTAGTGTGTCAAGTGGGTGGAAAGGGGCATAAACACAGCCGTGAAAAGCAGCTAAACCCCATTATGAAAATAAATTACTTTGTAAAACCCATGAAACAACGACAGTGAAAGAGGTAGAAATTCTTACACAATGAGTTCAGGGGCTGTGATGCAACCTGGATTGACCATATCTAGACCCACAGCTGGATGAGACATAAGGGTGGACACTCTTGGGGCTGAGAGGTTTGGTGAGGTTGGGTGAGCAAACGCAGACCCTTTAAAGTAATACTGCGTGGTACCCATCGCATGGGTCCCAAATCTCCAGCTTCAAGGGCATCTTCCTACATCGAAAACATGCATGAGAAACCCAGAAGATGGTACTCCGTGTGATGGGGAAAGGTTTCCAAAACGCACCTCATTTCTCATCTCCTTGTGCCCGGGTTCGCCATTCCAGCCACTTTACTAGCAATCTCCCTACTTGGAGCATCAGCACCTTTAACCTCCTGTTCCGTACAGGTTGCAATTTGTCCTGAGGATGAACGGGAAGACGGGGAACCAACGAGAGACTAGCTCTTGGTGTTGGGACAGGCACAGGTCACTCTATTTTCCCATCAGGAAGAAGAATTAACCACAGGCTCATCATCCCCCCCGGAACCAGAACAGGGCCTGAAGCCATCCAGCGCTTTTGCGGCCAGCTCCCAAAAAAGCGAGTTGTAAAATGGAGGTTCAGGGCACTGCAATTCACAAACCTGCAGAGTTATAAATGATAACTCTCGTCCACAAATATATTGAGGGAAGGCAAAGAAGAGGATTTGAAATCAAGGCAGAATTGCACGAAACAGATTTCAGGAGGTAGATACGAATCGCCTTTAAAGCACATGAAAAGCGGCAAAACGTTGACAATGATGCCCTTGGCCAAAAAGGGCGTATGCGTTTTTTCCTGAATATATTCAGGAAAAAACGCATACGCCCTTTTTGGCCAACCAACCAACCTGGAAAGGCAAATCAGCGCTACGGAGAAGTCTCGCTTCCCATTGGTCAAAAGGGCCATGCTGAAAAAAGTTTCAAAACCAGAAATGCAGGACAGGCCATGGAGAAATGGGAGCCTTGCTACAGTGATGGGAGGGATGTAAATTGCCAACAGCCACTCTGGAGAAGTGTACGGTGTGTCCTGAAACATCTGAGAAACACAGCTTAGAGAGCATAGGGCACTTCCACTCATGGGGGTATAAATTGGGAAAATGAAAAATCAGCAAGACACAAGCACCCCAAAGTTGAGGGCTGCTCTGTTGACAAGGACCTCCACTTCATTCCACCTTAAATATCCCAGGAAACAGAAAAATGGATAAAGAAGTTGTGGTCCTTATGTACAATGGAATATCACTCAGCCATGAAATCAATGTCATAAGGTTAGTAGCAGCATGATGAGTGGATTTAGGTACGACTATTCTAAGTGAAATAAGTCACACAGAAAAGGACACTTCTCATAAGGTATCACTGATAGAGGGAATGTAAAAACCGTTACACTTGAACTGAATTACAAAACAGAACAGAGTCACACATGCAGAAAACACACTATGGCTGCTTAACGGGAAAGGTGAGGTGGGGTGATACATAAAACAAGGGTATCAAATTAGCTCAGATACCGTTCCATAAACCCAATATGTAGTAGACAAGACCTACTCCTTGCTCAGAGAACTGTACTCAACACGCCCTATTCACCGCACAAGAATATATCTGACTGGTAATAATCTTGAAACCTATGTATTGATATCTCTCTGTTAGTGTGTCAAGTGGGTGTAAAGCGGCATAAACACAGCCGTGAAAAGCAGCTAAACCCCATTATGAAAATAAATTACTTTGAAAAACCCATGAAACAACGACAGTGAAAGAGATAGAAATTCTTACACAATGAGTTCAGGGGCTGTGATGCAACCTGGATTGACCATATCTAGACCCACAGCTGGATGAGACATAAGGGTGGACACTCTTGGGGCTGAGAGGTTTGGTGAGGTTGGGTGAGCAAACGCAGACCCTTTAAAGTAATACTGCGTGGTACCCATCGCATGGGTCCCAAATCTCCAGGTTCAAGGGCATCTTCCTACATCGAAAACATGCATGAGAAACCCAGAAGATGGTACACCGTGTGATGGGGAAAGGTTTCTAAAACGCACCTCATTTCTCATCTCCTTGTGCCCGGGTTCGCCATTCCAGCCGCTTTACTAGCAATCTCCCTACTTGGAGCATCAGCACCTTTAACCTCCTGTTCCGTACAGGTTGCAATTTGTCCTGAGGATGAACGGGAAGACGGGGAACCAACGAGAGACTAGCTCTTGGTGTTGGGACAGGCACAGGTCACTCTATTTTCCCATCAGGAAGAAGAATTAACCACAGGCTCAGCCTGCCCCCCAGAACCAGAACAGGGCCTGAAGCCATCCTGCGCTTTTGCGGCCAGCTCCCAAAAAAGCGAGTTGTAAAATGGAGGTTCAGGGCACTGCAATTCACAAACCTGCAGAGTTATAAATGATAACTCTCGTCCACAAATATATTGAGGGAAGGCAAAGAAGAGGATTTGAAATCAAGGCAGAATTGCAGGAAACAGATTTCAGGAGGTAGATACGAATCGCCTTTAAAGCACATGAAAAGCGGCAAAACGTTGACAATGATGCCCTTGGCCAAAAAGGGCGTATGAGTTTTTTCCTGAATATATTCAGGAAAAAACGCATACGCCCTTTTTGGCCAACCAAGCAACCTGGAAAGGCAAATCAGCGCTACAGAGAAGTCTCGCTTCCCATCGGTCAAAAGGGCCATGCTGAAAAAAGTGTCAAAACCAGAAATGCAGGACAGGCCATGGAGAAATGGGAGCCTTGCTACACTGATGGGCGGGATGTAAATTGCCAACAGCCACTCTGGAGAAGTGTACGGTGTGTCCTGAAACATCTGAGAAACACAGCTTAGAGATCATAGGGCACTTCCACTCATGGGGGTATAAATTGGGAAAATGAAAAATCAGCAAGACACAAGCACCCCAAAGTTGAGGGCTGCTCTGTTGACAAGGACCTCCACTTCATTCCACCTTAAATATCCCAGGAAAGAGAAAAATGGATAAAGAAGTTGTGGTCCTTATGTACAATGGAATATCACTCAGCCATGAAATCAATGTCATAAGGTTAGTAGCAGCATGATGAGTGGATTTAGGTACGACGATTCTAAGTGAAATAAGTCACACAGAAAAGGACACTTCTCATAAGGTATCACTTTTAGAGGGAATGTAAAAACCGTTACACTTGAACTGAATTACAAAACAGAACAGAGTCACACATGCAGAAAACAGACTATGGCTGCTTAACGGGAAAGGTGAGGTGGGGTGATACATAAAACAAGGGTATCAAATTAGCTCAGATACCGTTCCATAAACCCAATATGTAGTAGACAAGACCTACTCCTTGCTCAGAGAACTTGACTCAACACGCCCTATTCACCGCACAAGAATATATCTGACTAGTAATAATCTTAAAACCTATGTATTGATATCTCTCTGTTAGTGTGTCAAGTGGGTGTGAAGCGGCATAAACACAGCCGTGAAAAGCAGCTAAACCCCATTATGAAAACAAATTACTTTGAAAAACCCATGAAACAACGACAGTGAAAGAGATAGAAATTCTTACACAATGAGTTCAGGGGCTGTGATGCAACCTGGATTGACCATATCTAGACCCACAGCTGGATGAGACATAAGGGTGGACACTCTTGGGGCTGAGAGGTTTGGTGAGGTTGGGTGAGCAAACGCAGACCCTTTAAAGTAATACTGCGTGGTACCCATCGCATGGGTCCCAAATCTCCAGGTTCAAGGGCATCTTCCTACATCGAAAACATGCATGAGAAACCCAGAAGATGGTACACCGTGTGATGGGGAAAGGTTTCTAAAACGCACCTCATTTCTCATCTCCTTGTGCCCGGGTTCGCCATTCCAGCCACTTTACTAGCAATCTCCCTACTTGGAGCATCAGCACCTTTAACCTCCTGTTCCGTACATGTTGCAATTTGTCCTGAGGATGAACGGGAAGACGGGGAACCAACGAGAGACTAGCTCTTGGTGTCGGGACAGGCACAGGTCACTCTATTTTCCCATCAGGAAGAAGAATTAACCACAGGCTCAGCCTGCCCCCCGGAACCAGAAGAGGGCCTGAAGCCATCCTGCGCTTTTGCGGCCAGCTCCCAAAAAAGCGAGTTGTAAAATGGAGGTTCAGGGCACTGCAATTCACAAACCTGCAGAGTTATAAATGATAACTCTCGTCCACAAATATATTGAGGGAAGGCAAAGAAGAGGATTTGAAATCAAGGCAGAATTGCACGAAACAGATTTCAGGAGGTAGATACGAATCGCCTTTAAAGCACATGAAAAGCGGCAAAACGTTGACAATGATGCCCTTGGCCAAAAAGGGCGTATGCGTTTTTTCCTGAATATATTCAGGAAGAAACGCATACGCCCTTTTTGGCCAACCAAGCAACCTGGAAAGGCAAATCAGCGCTACAGAGAAGTCTCGCTTCCCATCGGTCAAAAGGGCCATGCTGAAAAAAGTGTCAAAACCAGAAATGCAGGACAGGCCATGGAGAAATGGGAGCCTTGCTACACTGATGGGCGGGATGTAAATTGCCAACAGCCACTCTGGAGAAGTGTACGGTGTGTCCTGAAACATCTGAAAAACACAGCTTAGAGAGCATAGGGCACTTCCACTCATGGGGGTATAAATTGGGAAAATGAAAAATCAGCAAGACACAAGCACCCCAAAGTTGAGGGCTGCTCTGTTGACAAGGACCTCCACTTCATTCCACCTTAAATATCCCAGGAAACAGAAAAATGGATAAAGAAGTTGTGGTCCTTATGTACAATGGAATATCACTCAGCCATGAAATCAATGTCATAAGGTTAGTAGCAGCATGATGAGTGGATTTAGGTACGACGATTCTAAGAGAAATAAGTCACACAGAAAAGGACACTTCTCATAAGGTATCACTTATAGAGGGAATGTAAAAACCGTTACACTTGAACTGAATTACAAAACAGAACAGAGTCACACATGCAGAAAACACACTATGGCTGCTTAACGGGAAAGGTGAGGTGGGGTGATACATAAAACAAGGGTATCAAATTAGCTCAGATACCTTTCCATAAACCCAATATGTAATAGACAAGACCTACTCCTTGCTCAGAGAACTGGACTCAACACGCCCTATTCACCGCACAAGAATATATCTGACTAGTAATAATCTTAAAACCTATGTATTGATATCTCTCTGTTAGTGTGTCAAGTGGGTGTAAAGCGGCATAAACACAGCCGTGAAAAGCAGCTAAACCCCATTATGAAAATAAATTACTTTGTAAAACCCATGAAACAACGACAGTGAAAGAGGTAGAAATTCTTACACAATGAGTTCAGGGGCTGTGATGCAACCTGGATTGACCATATCTAGACCCACAGCTGGATGAGACATAAGGGTGGACACTCTTGGGGCTGAGAGGTTTGGTGAGGTTGGGTGAGCAAACGCAGACCCTTTAAAGTAATACTGCGTGGTACCCATCGCATGGGTCCCAAATCTCCAGGTTCAAGGGCATCTTCCTACATCGAAAACATGCATGAGAAACCCAGAAGATGGTACACCGTGTGATGGGGAAAGGTTTCTAAAACGCACCTCATTTCTCATCTCCTTGTGCCCGGGTTCGCCATTCCAGCCGCTTTACTAGCAATCTCCCTACTTGGAGCATCAGCACCTTTAACCTCCTGTTCTGTACAGGTTGCAATTTGTCCTGAGGATGAACGGGAAGACGGGGAACCAACGAGAGACTATCTCTTGGTGTTGGGACAGGCACAGGTCACTCTATTTTCCCATCAGGAAGAAGAATTAACCACAGGCTCAGCCTGCCCCCCAGAACCAGAACAGGGCCTGAAGCCATCCTGCGCTTTTGCGGCCAGCTCCCAAAAAAGCAAGTTGTAAAATGGAGGTTCAGGGCACTGCAATTCACAAACCTGCAGAGTTATAAATGATAACTCTCGTCCACAAATATATTGAGGGAAGGCAAAGAAGAGGATTTGAAATCAAGGCAGAATTGCACGAAACAGATTTCAGGAGGTAGATACGAATCGCCTTTAAAGCACATGAAAAGCGGCAAAACGTTGACAATGATGCCCTTGGCCAAAAAGGGCGTATGCGTTTTTTCCTGAATATATTCAGGAAAAAACGCATACGCCCTTTTTGGCCAACCAAGCAACCTGGAAAGGCAAATCAGCGCTACAGAGAAGTCTCGCTTCCCATCGGTCAAAAGGGCCATGCTGAAAAAAGTGTCAAAACCAGAAATGCAGGACAGGCCATGGAGAAATGGGAGCCTTGCTACACTGATGGGCGGGATGTAAATTGCCAACAGCCACTCTGGAGAAGTGTACGGTGTGTCCTGAAACATCTGAAAAACACAGCTTAGAGAGCATAGGGCACTTCCACTCATGGGGGTATAAATTGGGAAAATGAAAAATCAGCAAGACACAAGCACCCCAAAGTTGAGGGCTGCTCTGTTGACAAGGACCTCCACTTCATTCCACCTTAAATATCCCAGGAAAGAGAAACATGGATAAAGAAGTTGTGGTCCTTATGTACAATGGAATATCACTCAGCCATGAAATCAATGTCATAAGGTTAGTAGCAGCATGATGAGTGGATTTAGGTACGACGATTCTAAGAGAAATAAGTCACACAGAAAAGGACACTTCTCATAAGGTATCACTTATAGAGGGAATGTAAAAACCGTTACACTTGAACTGAATTACAAAACAGAACAGAGTCACACATGCAGAAAACACACTATGGCTGCTTAACGGGAAAGGTGAGGTGGGGTGATACATAAAACAAGGGTATCAAATTAGCTCAGATACCTTTCCATAAACCCAATATGTAATAGACAAGACCTACTCCTTGCTCAGAGAACTGGACTCAACACGCCCTATTCACCGCACAAGAATATATCTGACTAGTAATAATCTTAAAACGTATGTATTGATATCTCTCTGTTAGTGTGTCAAGTGGGTGGAAAGCGGCATAAACACAGCCGTGAAAAGCAGCTAAACCCCATTATGAAAATAAATTACTTTGTAAAACCCATGAAACAACGACAGTGAAAGAGGTAGAAATTCTTACACAATGAGTTCAGGGGCTGTGATGCAACCTGGATTGACCATATCTAGACCCACAGCTGGATGAGACATAAGGGTGGACACTCTTGGGGCTGAGAGGTTTGGTGAGGTTGGGTGAGCAAACGCAGACCCTTTAAAGTAATACTGCGTGGTACCCATCGCATGGGTCCCAAATCTCCAGCTTCAAGGGCATCTTCCTACATCGAAAACATGCATGAGAAACCCAGAAGATGGTACTCCGTGTGATGGGGAAAGGTTTCCAAAACGCACCTCATTTCTCATCTCCTTGTGCCCGGGTTCGCCATTCCAGCCACTTTACTAGCAATCTCCCTACTTGGAGCATCAGCACCTTTAACCTCCTGTTCCGTACAGGTTGCAATTTGTCCTGAGGATGAACGGGAAGACGGGGAACCAACGAGAGACTAGCTCTTGGTGTTGGGACAGGCACAGGTCACTCTATTTTCCCATCAGGAAGAAGAATTAACCACAGGCTCAGCCTGCCCCCCGGAACCAGAATAGGGCCTGAAGCCATCCTGCGCTTTTGCGGCCAGCTCCCAAAAAAGCGAGTTGTAAAATGGAGGTTCAGGGCACTGCAATTCACAAACCTGCAGAGTTATAAATGATAACTCTCGTCCACAAATATATTGAGGGAAGGCAAAGAAGAGGATTTGAAATCAAGGCAGAATTGCACGAAACAGATTTCAGGAGGTAGATACGAATCGCCTTTAAAGCACATGAAAAGCGGCAAAACGTTGACAATGATGCCCTTGGCCAAAAAGGGCGTATGCGTTTTTTCCTGAATATATTCAGGAAAAAACGCATACGCCCTTTTTGGCCAACCAACCAACCTGGAAAGGCAAATCAGCGCTACGGAGAAGTCTCGCTTCCCATTGGTCAAAAGGGCCATGCTGAAAAAAGTTTCAAAACCAGAAATGCAGGACAGGCCATGGAGAAATGGGAGCCTTGCTACAGTGATGGGAGGGATGTAAATTGCCAACAGCCACTCTGGAGAAGTGTACGGTGTGTCCTGAAACATCTGAGAAACACAGCTTAGAGAGCATAGGGCACTTCCACTCATGGGGGTATAAATTGGGAAAATGAAAAATCAGCAAGACACAAGCACCCCAAAGTTGAGGGCTGCTCTGTTGACAAGGACCTCCACTTCATTCCACCTTAAATATCCCAGGAAACAGAAAAATGGATAAAGAAGTTGTGGTCCTTATGTACAATGGAATATCACTCAGCCATGAAATCAATGTCATAAGGTTAGTAGCAGCATGATGAGTGGATTTAGGTACGACTATTCTAAGTGAAATAAGTCACACAGAAAAGGACACTTCTCATAAGGTATCACTGATAGAGGGAATGTAAAAACCGTTACACTTGAACTGAATTACAAAACAGAACAGAGTCACACATGCAGAAAACACACTATGGCTGCTTAACGGGAAAGGTGAGGTGGGGTGATACATAAAACAAGGGTATCAAATTAGCTCAGATACCGTTCCATAAACCCAATATGTAGTAGACAAGACCTACTCCTTGCTCAGAGAACTGTACTCAACACGCCCTATTCACCGCACAAGAATATATCTGACTGGTAATAATCTTGAAACCTATGTATTGATATCTCTCTGTTAGTGTGTCAAGTGGGTGTAAAGCGGCATAAACACAGCCGTGAAAAGCAGCTAAACCCCATTATGAAAATAAATTACTTTGAAAAACCCATGAAACAACGACAGTGAAAGAGATAGAAATTCTTACACAATGAGTTCAGGGGCTGTGATGCAACCTGGATTGACCATATCTAGACCCACAGCTGGATGAGACATAAGGGTGGACACTCTTGGGGCTGAGAGGTTTGGTGAGGTTGGGTGAGCAAACGCAGACCCTTTAAAGTAATACTGCGTGGTACCCATCGCATGGGTCCCAAATCTCCAGGTTCAAGGGCATCTTCCTACATCGAAAACATGCATGAGAAACCCAGAAGATGGTACACCGTGTGATGGGGAAAGGTTTCTAAAACGCACCTCATTTCTCATCTCCTTGTGCCCGGGTTCGCCATTCCAGCCGCTTTACTAGCAATCTCCCTACTTGGAGCATCAGCACCTTTAACCTCCTGTTCCGTACAGGTTGCAATTTGTCCTGAGGATGAACGGGAAGACGGGGAACCAACGAGAGACTAGCTCTTGGTGTTGGGACAGGCACAGGTCACTCTATTTTCCCATCAGGAAGAAGAATTAACCACAGGCTCAGCCTGCCCCCCAGAACCAGAACAGGGCCTGAAGCCATCCTGCGCTTTTGCGGCCAGCTCCCAAAAAAGCGAGTTGTAAAATGGAGGTTCAGGGCACTGCAATTCACAAACCTGCAGAGTTATAAATGATAACTCTCGTCCACAAATATATTGAGGGAAGGCAAAGAAGAGGATTTGAAATCAAGGCAGAATTGCACGAAACAGATTTCAGGAGGTAGATACGAATCGCCTTTAAAGCACATGAAAAGCGGCAAAACGTTGACAATGATGCCCTTGGCCAAAAAGGGCGTATGCGTTTTTTCCTGAATATATTCAGGAAAAAACGCATACGCCCTTTTTGGCCAACCAAGCAACCTGGAAAGGCAAATCAGCGCTACAGAGAAGTCTCGCTTCCCATCGGTCAAAAGGGCCATGCTGAAAAAAGTGTCAAAACCAGAAATGCAGGACAGGCCATGGAGAAATGGGAGCCTTGCTACACTGATGGGCGGGATGTAAATTGCCAACAGCCACTCTGGAGAAGTGTACGGTGTGTCCTGAAACATCTGAGAAACACAGCTTAGAGATCATAGGGCACTTCCACTCATGGGGGTATAAATTGGGAAAATGAAAAATCAGCAAGACACAAGCACCCCAAAGTTGAGGGCTGCTCTGTTGACAAGGACCTCCACTTCATTCCACCTTAAATATCCCAGGAAAGAGAAAAATGGATAAAGAAGTTGTGGTCCTTATGTACAATGGAATATCACTCAGCCATGAAATCAATGTCATAAGGTTAGTAGCAGCATGATGAGTGGATTTAGGTACGACGATTCTAAGTGAAATAAGTCACACAGAAAAGGACACTTCTCATAAGGTATCACTTTTAGAGGGAATGTAAAAACCGTTACACTTGAACTGAATTACAAAACAGAACAGAGTCACACATGCAGAAAACAGACTATGGCTGCTTAACGGGAAAGGTGAGGTGGGGTGATACATAAAACAAGGGTATCAAATTAGCTCAGATACCGTTCCATAAACCCAATATGTAGTAGACAAGACCTACTCCTTGCTCAGAGAACTTGACTCAACACGCCCTATTCACCGCACAAGAATATATCTGACTAGTAATAATCTTAAAACCTATGTATTGATATCTCTCTGTTAGTGTGTCAAGTGGGTGTGAAGCGGCATAAACACAGCCGTGAAAAGCAGCTAAACCCCATTATGAAAATAAATTACTTTGAAAAACCCATGAAACAACGACAGTGAAAGAGATAGAAATTCTTACACAATGAGTTCAGGGGCTGTGATGCAACCTGGATTGACCATATCTAGACCCACAGCTGGATGAGACATAAGGGTGGACACTCTTGGGGCTGAGAGGTTTGGTGAGGTTGGGTGAGCAAACGCAGACCCTTTAAAGTAATACTGCGTGGTACCCATCGCATGGGTCCCAAATCTCCAGGTTCAAGGGCATCTTCCTACATCAAAAACATGCATGAGAAACCCAGAAGATGGTACACCGTGTGATGGGGAAAGGTTTCTAAAACGCACCTCATTTCTCATCTCCTTGTGCCCGGGTTCGCCATTCCAGCCACTTTACTAGCAATCTCCCTACTTGGAGCATCAGCACCTTTAACCTCCTGTTCCGTACATGTTGCAATTTGTCCTGAGGATGAACGGGAAGACGGGGAACCAACGAGAGACTAGCTCTTGGTGTCGGGACAGGCACAGGTCACTCTATTTTCCCATCAGGAAGAAGAATTAACCACAGGCTCAGCCTGCCCCCCGGAACCAGAAGAGGGCCTGAAGCCATCCTGCGCTTTTGCGGCCAGCTCCCAAAAAAGCGAGTTGTAAAATGGAGGTTCAGGGCACTGCAATTCACAAACCTGCAGAGTTATAAATGATAACTCTCGTCCACAAATATATTGAGGGAAGGAAAAGAAGAGGATTTGAAATCAAGGCAGAATTGCACGAAACAGATTTCAGGAGGTAGATACGAATCGCCTTTAAAGCACATGAAAAGCGGCAAAACGTTGACAATGATGCCCTTGGCCAAAAAGGGCGTATGCGTTTTTTCCTGAATATATTCAGGAAAAAACGCATACGCCCTTTTTGGCCAACCAAGCAACCTGGAAAGGCAAATCAGCGCTACAGAGAAGTCTCGCTTCCCATCCGTCAAAAGGGCCATCCTGAAAAAAGTGTCAAAACCAGAAATGCAGGACAGGCCATGGAGAAATGGGAGCCTTGCTACACTGATGGGCGGGATGTAAATTGCCAACAGCCACTCTGGAGAAGTGTACGGTGAGTCCTGAAACATCTAAAAAACACAGCTTAGAGAGCATAGGGCACTTCCACTCATGGGGGTATAAATTGGGAAAATGAAAAATCAGCAAGACACAAGCACCCCAAAGTTGAGGGCTGCTCTGTTGACAAGGACCTCCACTTCATTCCACCTTAAATATCCCAGGAAAGAGAAAAATGGATAAAGAAGTTGTGGTCCTTATGTACAATGGAATATCACTCAGCCATGAAATCAATGTCATAAGGTTAGTAGCACCATGATGAGTGGATTTAGGTACGACGATTCTAAGTGAAATAAGTCACACAGAAAAGGACACTTCTCATAAGGTATCACTTTTAGAGGGAATGTAAAAACCGTTACACTTGAACTGAATTACAAAACAGAACAGAGTCACACATGCAGAAAACAGACTATGGCTGCTTAACGGGAAAGGTGAGGTGGGGTGATACATAAAACAAGGGTATCAAATTAGCTCAGATACCGTTCCATAAACCCAATATGTAGTAGACAAGACCTACTCCTTGCTCAGAGAACTTGACTCAACACGCCCTATTCACCGCACAAGAATATATCTGACTAGTAATAATCTTAAAACCTATGTATTGATATCTCTCTGTTAGTGTGTCAAGTGGGTGTGAAGCGGCATAAACACAGCCGTGAAAAGCAGCTAAACCCCATTATGAAAACAAATTACTTTGAAAAACCCATGAAACAACGACAGTGAAAGAGATAGAAATTCTTACACAATGAGTTCAGGGGCTGTGATGCAACCTGGATTGACCATATCTAGACCCACAGCTGGATGAGACATAAGGGTGGACACTCTTGGGGCTGAGAGGTTTGGTGAGGTTGGGTGAGCAAACACAGACCCTTTAAAGTAATACTGCGTGGTACCCATCGCATGGGTCCCAAATCTCCAGGTTCAAGGGCATCTTCCTACATCAAAAACATGCATGAGAAACCCAGAAGATGGTACACCGTGTGATGGGGAAAGGTTTCTAAAACGCACCTCATTTCTCATCTCCTTGTGCCCGGGTTCGCCATTCCAGCCACTTTACTAGCAATCTCCCTACTTGGAGCATCAGCACCTTTAACCTCCTGTTCCGTACAGGTTGCAATTTGTCCTGAGGATGAACGGGAAGACGGGGAACCAACGAGAGACTAGCTCTTGGTGTCGGGACAGGCACAGGTCACTCTATTTTCCCATCAGGAAGAAGAATTAACCACAGGCTCAGCCTGCCCCCCGGAACCAGAACAGGGCCTGAAGCCATCCTGCGCTTTTGCGGCCAGCTCCCAAAAAAGCGAGTTGTAAAATGGAGGTTCAGGGCACTGCAATTCACAAACCTGCAGAGTTATAAATGATAACTCTCGTCCACAAATATATTGAGGGAAGGCAAAGAAGAGGATTTGAAATCAAGGCAGAATTGCACGAAACAGATTTCAGGAGGTAGATACGAATCGCCTTTAAAGCACATGAAAAGCGGCAAAACGTTGACAATGATGCCCTTGGCCAAAAAGGGCGTATGCGTTTTTTCCTGAATATATTCAGGAAAAAACGCATACGCCCTTTTTGGCCAACCAAGCAACCTGGAAAGGCAAATCAGCGCTACAGAGAAGTCTCGCTTCCCATCGGTCAAAAGGGCCATGCTGAAAAAAGTGTCAAAACCAGAAATGCAGGACAGGCCATGGAGAAATGGGAGCCTTGCTACACTGATGGGCGGGATGTAAATTGCCAACAGCCACTCTGGAGAAGTGTACGGTGTGTCCTGAAACATCTGAAAAACACAGCTTAGAGAGCATAGGGCACTTCCACTCATGGGGGTATGAATTGGGAAAATGAAAAATCAGCAAGACACAAGCACCCCAAAGTTGAGGGCTGCTCTGTTGACAAGGACCTCCACTTCATTCCACCTTAAATATCCCAGGAAAGAGAAAAATGGATAAAGAAGTTGTGGTCCTTATGTACAATGGAATATCACTCAGCCATGAAATCAATGTCATAAGGTTAGTAGCAGCATGATGAGTGGATTTAGGTACGACGATTGTAAGAGAAATAAGTCACACAGAAAAGGACACTTCTCATAAGGTATCACTTATAGAGGGAATGTAAAAACCGTTACACTTGAACTGAATTACAAAACAGAACAGAGTCACACATGCAGAAAACACACTATGGCTGCTTAACGGGAAAGGTGAGGTGGGGTGATACATAAAACAAGGGTATCAAATTAGCTCAGATACCGTTCCATAAACCCAATATGTAATAGACAAGACCTACTCCTTGCTCAGAGAACTGGACTCAACACGCCCTATTCACCGCACAAGAATATATCTGACTAGTAATAATCTTAAAACCTATGTATTGATATCTCTCTGTTAGTGTGTCAAGTGGGTGTAAAGCGGCATAAACACAGCCGTGAAAAGCAGCTAAACCCCATTATGAAAATAAATTACTTTGTAAAACCCATGAAACAACGACAGTGAAAGAGATAGAAATTCTTACACAATGAGTTCAGGGGCTGTGATGCAACCTGGATTGACCATATCTAGACCCACAGCTGGATGAGACATAAGGGTGGACACTCTTGGGGCTGAGAGGTTTGGTGAGGTTGGGTGAGCAAACGCAGACCCTTTAAAGTAATACTGCGTGGTACCCATCGCATGGGTCCCAAATCTCCAGGTTCAAGGGCATCTTCCTACATCGAAAACATGCATGAGAAACCCAGAAGATGGTACACCGTGTGATGGGGAAAGGTTTCTAAAACGCACCTCATTTCTCATCTCCTTGTGCCCGGGTTCGCCATTCCAGCCGCTTTACTAGCAATCTCCCTACTTGGAGCATCAGCACCTTTAACCTCCTGTTCCGTACAGGTTGCAATTTGTCCTGAGGATGAACGGGAAGACGTGGAACCAACGAGAGACTAGCTCTTGGTGTTGGGACAGGCACAGGTCACTCTATTTTCCCATCAGGAAGAAGAATTAACCACAGGCTCAGCCTGCCCCCCAGAACCAGAACTGGGCCTGAAGCCATCCTGCGCTTTTGCGGCCAGCTCCCAAAAAAGCGAGTTGTAAAATGGAGGTTCAGGGCACTGCAATTCACAAACCTGCAGAGTTATAAATGATAACTCTCGTCCACAAATATATTGAGGGAAGGCAAAGAAGAGGATTTGAAATCAAGGCAGAATTGCACGAAACAGATTTCAGGAGGTAGATACGAATCGCCTTTAAAGCACATGAAAAGCGGCAAAACGTTGACAATGATGCCCTTGGCCAAAAAGGGCGTATGCGTTTTTTCCTGAATATATTCAGGAAAAAACGCATACGCCCTTTTTGGCCAACCAAGCAACCTGGAAAGGCAAATCAGCGCTACAGAGAAGTCTCGCTTCCCATCCGTCAAAAGGGCCATCCTGAAAAAAGTGTCAAAACCAGAAATGCAGGACAGGCCATGGAGAAATGGGAGCCTTGCTACACTGATGGGCGGGATGTAAATTGCCAACAGCCACTCTGGAGAAGTGTACGGTGAGTCCTGAAACATCTAAAAAACACAGCTTAGAGAGCATAGGGCACTTCCACTCATGGGGGTATAAATTGGGAAAATGAAAAATCAGCAAGACACAAGCACCCCAAAGTTGAGGGCTGCTCTGTTGACAAGGACCTCCACTTCATTCCACCTTAAATATCCCAGGAAAGAGAAAAATGGATAAAGAAGTTGTGGTCCTTATGTACAATGGAATATCACTCAGCCATGAAATCAATGTCATAAGGTTAGTAGCACCATGATGAGTGGATTTAGGTACGACGATTCTAAGTGAAATAAGTCACACAGAAAAGGACACTTCTCATAAGGTATCACTTTTAGAGGGAATGTAAAAACCGTTACACTTGAACTGAATTACAAAACAGAACAGAGTCACACATGCAGAAAACAGACTATGGCTGCTTAACGGGAAAGGTGAGGTGGGGTGATACATAAAACAAGGGTATCAAATTAGCTCAGATACCGTTCCATAAACCCAATATGTAGTAGACAAGACCTACTCCTTGCTCAGAGAACTTGACTCAACACGCCCTATTCACCGCACAAGAATATATCTGACTAGTAATAATCTTAAAACCTATGTATTGATATCTCTCTGTTAGTGTGTCAAGTGGGTGTGAAGCGGCATAAACACAGCCGTGAAAAGCAGCTAAACCCCATTATGAAAACAAATTACTTTGAAAAACCCATGAAACAACGACAGTGAAAGAGATAGAAATTCTTACACAATGAGTTCAGGGGCTGTGATGCAACCTGGATTGACCATATCTAGACCCACAGCTGGATGAGACATAAGGGTGGACACTCTTGGGGCTGAGAGGTTTGGTGAGGTTGGGTGAGCAAACGCAGACCCTTTAAAGTAATACTGCGTGGTACCCATCGCATGGGTCCCAAATCTCCAGGTTCAAGGGCATCTTCCTACATCAAAAACATGCATGAGAAACCCAGAAGATGGTACACCGTGTGATGGGGAAAGGTTTCTAAAACGCACCTCATTTCTCATCTCCTTGTGCCCGGGTTCGCCATTCCAGCCACTTTACTAGCAATCTCCCTACTTGGAGCATCAGCACCTTTAACCTCCTGTTCCGTACAGGTTGCAATTTGTCCTGAGGATGAACGGGAAGACGGGGAACCAACGAGAGACTAGCTCTTGGTGTCGGGACAGGCACAGGTCACTCTATTTTCCCATCAGGAAGAAGAATTAACCACAGGCTCAGCCTGCCCCCCGGAACCAGAACAGGGCCTGAAGCCATCCTGCGCTTTTGCGGCCAGCTCCCAAAAAAGCGAGTTGTAAAATGGAGGTTCAGGGCACTGCAATTCACAAACCTGCAGAGTTATAAATGATAACTCTCGTCCACAAATATATTGAGGGAAGGCAAAGAAGAGGATTTGAAATCAAGGCAGAATTGCACGAAACAGATTTCAGGAGGTAGATACGAATCGCCTTTAAAGCACATGAAAAGCGGCAAAACGTTGACAATGATGCCCTTGGCCAAAAAGGGCGTATGCGTTTTTTCCTGAATATATTCAGGAAAAAACGCATACGCCCTTTTTGGCCAACCAAGCAACCTGGAAAGGCAAATCAGCGCTACAGAGAAGTCTCGCTTCCCATCGGTCAAAAGGGCCATGCTGAAAAAAGTGTCAAAACCAGAAATGCAGGACAGGCCATGGAGAAATGGGAGCCTTGCTACACTGATGGGCGGGATGTAAATTGCCAACAGCCACTCTGGAGAAGTGTACGGTGTGTCCTGAAACATCTGAAAAACACAGCTTAGAGAGCATAGGGCACTTCCACTCATGGGGGTATGAATTGGGAAAATGAAAAATCAGCAAGACACAAGCACCCCAAAGTTGAGGGCTGCTCTGTTGACAAGGACCTCCACTTCATTCCACCTTAAATATCCCAGGAAAGAGAAAAATGGATAAAGAAGTTGTGGTCCTTATGTACAATGGAATATCACTCAGCCATGAAATCAATGTCATAAGGTTAGTAGCAGCATGATGAGTGGATTTAGGTACGACGATTGTAAGAGAAATAAGTCACACAGAAAAGGACACTTCTCATAAGGTATCACTTATAGAGGGAATGTAAAAACCGTTACACTTGAACTGAATTACAAAACAGAACAGAGTCACACATGCAGAAAACACACTATGGCTGCTTAACGGGAAAGGTGAGGTGGGGTGATACATAAAACAAGGGTATCAAATTAGCTCAGATACCGTTCCATAAACCCAATATGTAATAGACAAGACCTACTCCTTGCTCAGAGAACTGGACTCAACACGCCCTATTCACCGCACAAGAATATATCTGACTAGTAATAATCTTAAAACCTATGTATTGATATCTCTCTGTTAGTGTGTCAAGTGGGTGTAAAGCGGCATAAACACAGCCGTGAAAAGCAGCTAAACCCCATTATGAAAATAAATTACTTTGTAAAACCCATGAAACAACGACAGTGAAAGAGATAGAAATTCTTACACAATGAGTTCAGGGGCTGTGATGCAACCTGGATTGACCATATCTAGACCCACAGCTGGATGAGACATAAGGGTGGACACTCTTGGGGCTGAGAGGTTTGGTGAGGTTGGGTGAGCAAACGCAGACCCTTTAAAGTAATACTGCGTGGTACCCATCGCATGGGTCCCAAATCTCCAGGTTCAAGGGCATCTTCCTACATCGAAAACATGCATGAGAAACCCAGAAGATGGTACACCGTGTGATGGGGAAAGGTTTCTAAAACGCACCTCATTTCTCATCTCCTTGTGCCCGGGTTCGCCATTCCAGCCGCTTTACTAGCAATCTCCCTACTTGGAGCATCAGCACCTTTAACCTCCTGTTCCGTACAGGTTGCAATTTGTCCTGAGGATGAACGGGAAGACGTGGAACCAACGAGAGACTAGCTCTTGGTGTTGGGACAGGCACAGGTCACTCTATTTTCCCATCAGGAAGAAGAATTAACCACAGGCTCAGCCTGCCCCCCAGAACCAGAACTGGGCCTGAAGCCATCCTGCGCTTTTGCGGCCAGCTCCCAAAAAAGCGAGTTGTAAAATGGAGGTTCAGGGCACTGCAATTCACAAACCTGCAGAGTTATAAATGATAACTCTCGTCCACAAATATATTGAGGGAAGGCAAAGAAGAGGATTTGAAATCAAGGCAGAATTGCACGAAACAGATTTCAGGAGGTAGATACGAATCGCCTTTAAAGCACATGAAAAGCGGCAAAACGTTGACAATGATGCCCTTGGCCAAAAAGGGCGTATGCGTTTTTTCCTGAATATATTCAGGAAAAAACGCATACGCCCTTTTTGGCCAACCAAGCAACCTGGAAAGGCAAATCAGCGCTACAGAGAAGTCTCGCTTCCCATCCGTCAAAAGGGCCATGCTGAAAAAAGTGTCAAAACCAGAAATGCAGGACAGGCCATGGAGAAATGGGAGCCTTGCTACACTGATGGGCGGGATGTAAATTGCCAACAGCCACTCTGGAGAAGTGTACGGTGAGTCCTGAAACATCTAAAAAACACAGCTTAGAGAGCATAGGGCACTTCCACTCATGGGGGTATAAATTGGGAAAATGAAAAATCAGCAAGACACAAGCACCCCAAAGTTGAGGGCTGCTCTGTTGACAAGGACCTCCACTTCATTCCACCTTAAATATCCCAGGAAAGAGAAAAATGGATAAAGAAGTTGTGGTCCTTATGTACAATGGAATATCACTCAGCCATGAAATCAATGTCATAAGGTTAGTAGCACCATGATGAGTGGATTTAGGTACGACGATTCTAAGTGAAATAAGTCACACAGAAAAGGACACTTCTCATAAGGTATCACTTTTAGAGGGAATGTAAAAACCGTTACACTTGAACTGAATTACAAAACAGAACAGAGTCACACATGCAGAAAACAGACTATGGCTGCTTAACGGGAAAGGTGAGGTGGGGTGATACATAAAACAAGGGTATCAAATTAGCTCAGATACCGTTCCATAAACCCAATATGTAGTAGACAAGACCTACTCCTTGCTCAGAGAACTTGACTCAACACGCCCTATTCACCGCACAAGAATATATCTGACTAGTAATAATCTTAAAACCTATGTATTGATATCTCTCTGTTAGTGTGTCAAGTGGGTGTGAAGCGGCATAAACACAGCCGTGAAAAGCAGCTAAACCCCATTATGAAAACAAATTACTTTGAAAAACCCATGAAACAACGACAGTGAAAGAGATAGAAATTCTTACACAATGAGTTCAGGGGCTGTGATGCAACCTGGATTGACCATATCTAGACCCACAGCTGGATGAGACATAAGGGTGGACACTCTTGGGGCTGAGAGGTTTGGTGAGGTTGGGTGAGCAAACGCAGACCCTTTAAAGTAATACTGCGTGGTACCCATCGCATGGGTCCCAAATCTCCAGGTTCAAGGGCATCTTCCTACATCAAAAACATGCATGAGAAACCCAGAAGATGGTACACCGTGTGATGGGGAAAGGTTTCTAAAACGCACCTCATTTCTCATCTCCTTGTGCCCGGGTTCGCCATTCCAGCCACTTTACTAGCAATCTCCCTACTTGGAGCATCAGCACCTTTAACCTCCTGTTCCGTACAGGTTGCAATTTGTCCTGAGGATGAACGGGAAGACGGGGAACCAACGAGAGACTAGCTCTTGGTGTCGGGACAGGCACAGGTCACTCTATTTTCCCATCAGGAAGAAGAATTAACCACAGGCTCAGCCTGCCCCCCGGAACCAGAACAGGGCCTGAAGCCATCCTGCGCTTTTGCGGCCAGCTCCCAAAAAAGCGAGTTGTAAAATGGAGGTTCAGGGCACTGCAATTCACAAACCTGCAGAGTTATAAATGATAACTCTCGTCCACAAATATATTGAGGGAAGGCAAAGAAGAGGATTTGAAATCAAGGCAGAATTGCACGAAACAGATTTCAGGAGGTAGATACGAATCGCCTTTAAAGCACATGAAAAGCGGCAAAACGTTGACAATGATGCCCTTGGCCAAAAAGGGCGTATGCGTTTTTTCCTGAATATATTCAGGAAAAAACGCATACGCCCTTTTTGGCCAACCAAGCAACCTGGAAAGGCAAATCAGCGCTACAGAGAAGTCTCGCTTCCCATCGGTCAAAAGGGCCATGCTGAAAAAAGTGTCAAAACCAGAAATGCAGGACAGGCCATGGAGAAATGGGAGCCTTGCTACACTGATGGGCGGGATGTAAATTGCCAACAGCCACTCTGGAGAAGTGTACGGTGTGTCCTGAAACATCTGAAAAACACAGCTTAGAGAGCATAGGGCACTTCCACTCATGGGGGTATGAATTGGGAAAATGAAAAATCAGCAAGACACAAGCACCCCAAAGTTGAGGGCTGCTCTGTTGACAAGGACCTCCACTTCATTCCACCTTAAATATCCCAGGAAAGAGAAAAATGGATAAAGAAGTTGTGGTCCTTATGTACAATGGAATATCACTCAGCCATGAAATCAATGTCATAAGGTTAGTAGCAGCATGATGAGTGGATTTAGGTACGACGATTGTAAGAGAAATAAGTCACACAGAAAAGGACACTTCTCATAAGGTATCACTTATAGAGGGAATGTAAAAACCGTTACACTTGAACTGAATTACAAAACAGAACAGAGTCACACATGCAGAAAACACACTATGGCTGCTTAACGGGAAAGGTGAGGTGGGGTGATACATAAAACAAGGGTATCAAATTAGCTCAGATACCGTTCCATAAACCCAATATGTAATAGACAAGACCTACTCCTTGCTCAGAGAACTGGACTCAACACGCCCTATTCACCGCACAAGAATATATCTGACTAGTAATAATCTTAAAACCTATGTATTGATATCTCTCTGTTAGTGTGTCAAGTGGGTGTAAAGCGGCATAAACACAGCCGTGAAAAGCAGCTAAACCCCATTATGAAAATAAATTACTTTGTAAAACCCATGAAACAACGACAGTGAAAGAGATAGAAATTCTTACACAATGAGTTCAGGGGCTGTGATGCAACCTGGATTGACCATATCTAGACCCACAGCTGGATGAGACATAAGGGTGGACACTCTTGGGGCTGAGAGGTTTGGTGAAGTTGGGTGAGCAAACGCAGACCCTTTAAAGTAATACTGCGTGGTACCCATCGCATGGGTCCCAAATCTCCAGGTTCAAGGGCATCTTCCTACATCGAAAACATGCATGAGAAACCCAGAAGATGGTACACCGTGTGATGGGGAAAGGTTTCTAAAACGCACCTCATTTCTCATCTCCTTGTGCCCGGGTTCGCCATTCCAGCCACTTTACTAGCAATCTCCCTACTTGGAGCATCAGCACCTTTAACCTCCTGTTCCGTACAGGTTGCAATTTGTCCTGAGGATGAACGGGAAGACGGGGAACCAACGAGAGACTAGCTCTTGGTGTTGGGACAGGCACAGGTCACTCTATTTTCCCATCAGGAAGAAGAATTAACCACAGGCTCAGCCTGCCCCCCAGAACCAGAACAGGGCCTGAAGCCATCCTGCGCTTTTGCGGCCAGCTCCCAAAAAAGCGAGTTGTAAAATGGAGGTTCAGGGCACTGCAATTCACAAACCTGCAGAGTTATAAATGATAACTCTCGTCCACAAATATATTGAGGGAAGGCAAAGAAGAGGATTTGAAATCAAGGCAGAATTGCACGAAACAGATTTCAGGAGGTAGATACGAATCGCCTTTAAAGCACATGAAAAGCGGCAAAACGTTGACAATGATGCCCTTGGCCAAAAAGGGCGTATGCGTTTTTTCCTGAATATATTCAGGAAAAAACGCATACGCCCTTTTTGGCCAACCAAGCAACCTGGAAAGGCAAATCAGCGCTACAGAGAAGTCTCGCTTCCCATCGGTCAAAAGGGCCATCCTGAAAAAAGTGTCAAAACCAGAAATGCAGGACAGGCCATGGAGAAATGGGAGCCTTGCTACACTGATGGGCGGGATGTAAATTGCCAACAGCCACTCTGGAGAAGTGTACGGTGTGTCCTGAAACATCTGAAAAACACAGCTTAGAGAGCATAGGGCACTTCCACTCATGGGGGTATAAATTGGGAAAATGAAAAATCAGCAAGACACAAGCACCCCAAAGTTGAGGGCTGCTCTGTTGACAAGGACCTCCACTTCATTCCACCTTAAATATCCCAGGAAAGAGAAAAATGGATAAAGAAGTTGTGGTCCTTATGTACAATGGAATATCACTCAGCCATGAAATCAATGTCATAAGGTTAGTAGCAGCATGATGAGTGGATTTAGGTACGACGATTCTAAGAGAAATAAGTCACACAGAAAAGGACACTTCTCATAAGGTATCACTTATAGAGGGAATGTAAAAACCGTTACACTTGAACTGAATTACAAAACAGAACAGAGTCACACATGCAGAAAACACACTATGGCTGCTTAACGGGAAAGGTGAGGTGGGGTGATACATAAAACAAGGGTATCAAATTAGCTCAGATACCGTTCCATAAACCCAATATGTAATAGACAAGACCTACTCCTTGCTCAGAGAACTGGACTCAACACGCCCTATTCACCGCACAAGAATATATCTGACTAGTAATAATCTTAAAACCTATGTATTGATATCTCTCTGTTAGTGTGTCAAGTGGGTGTAAAGCGGCATAAACACAGCCGTGAAAAGCAGCTAAACCCCATTATGAAAATAAATTACTTTGTAAAACCCATGAAACAACGACAGTGAAAGAGATAGAAATTCTTACACAATGAGTTCAGGGGCTGTGATGCAACCTGGATTGACCATATCTAGACCCACAGCTGGATGAGACATAAGGGTGGACACTCTTGGGGCTGAGAGGTTTGGTGAGGTTGGGTGAGCAAACGCAGACCCTTTAAAGTAATACTGCGTGGTACCCATCGCATGGGTCCCAAATCTCCAGGTTCAAGGGCATCTTCCTACATCGAAAACATGCATGAGAAACCCAGAAGATGGTACACCGTGTGATGGGGAAAGGTTTCTAAAACGCACCTCATTTCTCATCTCCTTGTGCCCGGGTTCGCCATTCCAGCCACTTTACTAGCAATCTCCCTACTTGGAGCATCAGCACCTTTAACCTCCTGTTCCGTACAGGTTGCAATTTGTCCTGAGGATGAACGGGAAGACGGGGAACCAACGAGAGACTAGCTCTTGGTGTCGGGACAGGCACAGGTCACTCTATTTTCCCATCAGGAAGAAGAATTAACCACAGGCTCAGCCTGCCCCCCGGAACCAGAACAGTGCCTGAAGCCATCCTGCGCTTTTGCGGCCAGCTCCCAAAAAAGCGAGTTGTAAAATGGAGGTTCAGGGCACTGCAATTCACAAACCTGCAGAGTTATAAATGATAACTCTCGTCCACAAATATATTGAGGGAAGGCAAAGAAGAGGATTTGAAATCAAGGCAGAATTGCACGAAACAGATTTCAGGAGGTAGATACGAATCGCCTTTAAAGCACATGAAAAGCGGCAAAACGTTGACAATGATGCCCTTGGCCAAAAAGGGCGTATGCGTTTTTTCCTGAATATATTCAGGAAAAAACGCATACGCCCTTTTTGGCCAACCAAGCAACCTGGAAAGGCAAATCAGCGCTACAGAGAAGTCTCGCTTCCCATCGGTCAAAAGGGCCATCCTGAAAAAAGTGTCAAAACCAGAAATGCAGGACAGGCCATGGAGAAATGGGAGCCTTGCTACACTGATGGGCGGGATGTAAATTGCCAACAGCCACTCTGGAGAAGTGTACGGTGTGTCCTGAAACATCTGAAAAACACAGCTTAGAGAGCATAGGGCACTTCCACTCATGGGGGTATAAATTGGGAAAATGAAAAATCAGCAAGACACAAGCACCCCAAAGTTGAGGGCTGCTCTGTTGACAAGGACCTCCACTTCATTCCACCTTAAATATCCCAGGAAAGAGAAAAATGGATAAAGAAGTTGTGGTCCTTATGTACAATGGAATATCACTCAGCCATGAAATCAATGTCATAAGGTTAGTAGCAGCATGATGAGTGGATTTAGGTACGACGATTCTAAGAGAAATAAGTCACACAGAAAAGGACACTTCTCATAAGGTATCACTTATAGAGGGAATGTAAAAACCGTTACACTTGAACTGAATTACAAAACAGAACAGAGTCACACATGCAGAAAACACACTATGGCTGCTTAACGGGAAAGGTGAGGTGGGGTGATACATAAAACAAGGGTATCAAATTAGCTCAGATACCGTTCCATAAACCCAATATGTAATAGACAAGACCTACTCCTTGCTCAGAGAACTGGACTCAACACGCCCTATTCACCGCACAAGAATATATCTGACTAGTAATAATCTTAAAACCTATGTATTGATATCTCTCTGTTAGTGTGTCAAGTGGGTGTAAAGCGGCATAAACACAGCCGTGAAAAGCAGCTAAACCCCATTATGAAAATAAATTACTTTGTAAAACCCATGAAACAACGACAGTGAAAGAGATAGAAATTCTTACACAATGAGTTCAGGGGCTGTGATGCAACCTGGATTGACCATATCTAGACCCACAGCTGGATGAGACATAAGGGTGGACACTCTTGGGGCTGAGAGGTTTGGTGAGGTTGGGTGAGCAAACGCAGACCCTTTAAAGTAATACTGCGTGGTACCCATCGCATGGGTCCCAAATCTCCAGGTTCAAGGGCATCTTCCTACATCGAAAACATGCATGAGAAACCCAGAAGATGGTACACCGTGTGATGGGGAAAGGTTTCTAAAACGCACCTCATTTCTCATCTCCTTGTGCCCGGGTTCGCCATTCCAGCCACTTTACTAGCAATCTCCCTACTTGGAGCATCAGCACCTTTAACCTCCTGTTCCGTACAGGTTGCAATTTGTCCTGAGGATGAACGGGAAGACGGGGAACCAACGAGAGACTAGCTCTTGGTGTTGGGACAGGCACAGGTCACTCTATTTTCCCATCAGGAAGAAGAATTAACCACAGGCTCAGCCTGCCCCCCAGAACCAGAACAGGGCCTGAAGCCATCCTGCGCTTTTGCGGCCAGCTCCCAAAAAAGCGAGTTGTAAAATGGAGGTTCAGGGCACTGCAATTCACAAACCTGCAGAGTTATAAATGATAACTCTCGTCCACAAATATATTGAGGGAAGGCAAAGAAGAGGATTTGAAATCAAGGCAGAATTGCACGAAACAGATTTCAGGAGGTAGATACGAATCGCCTTTAAAGCACATGAAAAGCGGCAAAACGTTGACAATGATGCCCTTGGCCAAAAAGGGCGTATGCGTTTTTTCCTGAATATATTCAGGAAAAAACGCATACGCCCTTTTTGGCCAACCAAGCAACCTGGAAAGGCAAATCAGCGCTACAGAGAAGTCTCGCTTCCCATCGGTCAAAAGGGCCATGCTGAAAAAAGTGTCAAAACCAGAAATGCAGGACAGGCCATGGAGAAATGGGAGCCTTGCTACACTGATGGGCGGGATGTAAATTGCCAACAGCCACTCTGGAGAAGTGTACGGTGTGTCCTGAAACATCTGAGAAACACAGCTTAGAGAGCATAGGGCACTTCCACTCATGGGGGTATAAATTGGGAAAATGAAAAATCAGCAAGACACAAGCACCCCAAAGTTGAGGGCTGCTCTGTTGACAAGGACCTCCACTTCATTCCACCTTAAATATCCCAGGAAAGAGAAAAATGGATAAAGAAGTTGTGGTCCTTATGTACAATGGAATATCACTCAGCCATGAAATCAATGTCATAAGGTTAGTAGCAGCATGATGAGTGGATTTAGGTACGACGATTGTAAGAGAAATAAGTCACACAGAAAAGGACACTTCTCATAAGGTATCACTTATAGAGGGAATGTAAAAACCGTTACACTTGAACTGAATTACAAAACAGAACAGAGTCACACATGCAGAAAACACACTATGGCTGTTTAACGGGAAAGGTGAGGTGGGGTGATACATAAAACAAGGGTATCAAATTAGCTCAGATGCCGTTCCATAAACCCAATATGTAGTAGACAAGACCTACTCCTTGCTCAGAGAACTGGACTCAACACGCCCTATTCACCGCACAAGAATATATCTGACTAGTAATAATCTTGAAACCTATGTATTGATATCTCTCTGTTAGTGTGTCAAGTGGGTGTAAAGCGGCATAAACACAGCCGTGAAAAGCAGCTAAACCCCATTATGAAAATAAATTACTTTGAAAAACCCATGAAACAACGACAGTGAAAGAGATAGAAATTCTTACACAATGAGTTCAAGGGCTGTGATGCAACCTGGATTGACCATATCTAGACCCACAGCTGGATGAGACATAAGGGTGGACACTCTTGGGGCTGAGAGGTTTGGTGAGGTTGGGTGAGCAAACACAGACCCTTTAAAGTAATACTGCGTGGTACCCATCGCATGGGTCCCAAATCTCCAGCTTCAAGGGCATCTTCCTACATCGAAAACATGCATGAGAAACCCAGAAGATGGTACACCGTGTGATGGGGAAAGGTTTCTAAAACGCACCTCATTTCTCATCTCCTTGTGCCCGGGTTCGCCATTCCAGCCACTTTACTAGCAATCTCCCTACTTGGAGCATCAGCACCTTTAACCTCCTGTTCCGTACAGGTTGCAATTTGTCCTGAGGATGAACGGGAAGACGGGGAACCAACGAGAGACTAGCTCTTGGTGTCGGGACAGGCACAGGTCACTCTATTTTCCCATCAGGAAGAAAAATTAACCACAGGCTCAGCCTGCCCCCCGGAACCAGAACAGGGCCTGAAGCCATCCTGTGCTTTTGCGGCCAGCTCCCAAAAAAGCGAGTTGTAAAATGGAGGTTCAGGGCACTGCAATTCACAAACCTGCAGAGTTATAAATGATAACTCTCGTCCACAAATATATTGAGGGAAGGCAAAGAAGAGGATTTGAAATCAAGGCAGAATTGCACGAAACAGATTTCAGGAGGTAGATACGAATCGCCTTTAAAGCATATGAAAAGCGGCAAAACGTTGACAATGATGCCCTTGGCCAAAAAGGGCGTATGCGTTTTTTCCTGAATATATTCAGGAAAAAACGCATACGCCCTTTTTGGCCAACCAAGCAACCTGGAAAGGCAAATCAGCGCTACAGAGAAGTCTCGCTTCCCATCGGTCAAAAGGGCCATCCTGAAAAAAGTGTCAAAACCAGAAATGCAGGACAGGCCATGGAGAAATGGGAGCCTTGCTACACTGATGGGCGGGATGTAAATTGCCAACAGCCACTCTGGAGAAGTGTACGGTGTGTCCTGAAACATCTGAAAAACACAGCTTAGAGAGCATAGGGCACTTCCACTCATGGGGGTATAAATTGGGAAAATGAAAAATCAGCAAGACACAAGCACCCCAAAGTTGAGGGCTGCTCTGTTGACAAGGACCTCCACTTCATTCCACCTTAAATATCCCAGGAAAGAGAAAAATGGATAAAGAAGTTGTGGTCCTTATGTACAATGGAATATCACTCAGCCATGAAATCAATGTCATAAGGTTAGTAGCAGCATGATGAGTGGATTTAGGTACGACGATTCTAAGAGAAATAAGTCACACAGAAAAGGACACTTCTCATAAGGTATCACTTATAGAGGGAATGTAAAAACCGTTACACTTGAACTGAATTACAAAACAGAACAGAGTCACACATGCAGAAAACACACTATGGCTGCTTAACGGGAAAGGTGAGGTGGGGTGATACATAAAACAAGGGTATCAAATTAGCTCAGATACCGTTCCATAAACCCAATATGTAATAGACAAGACCTACTCCTTGCTCAGAGAACTGGACTCAACACGCCCTATTCACCGCACAAGAATATATCTGACTAGTAATAATCTTAAAACCTATGTATTGATATCTCTCTGTTAGTGTGTCAAGTGGGTGTAAAGCGGCATAAACACAGCCGTGAAAAGCAGCTAAACCCCATTATGAAAATAAATTACTTTGAAAAACCCATGAAACAACGACAGTGAAAGAGATAGAAATTCTTACACAATGAGTTCAGGGGCTGTGATGCAACCTGGATTGACCATATCTAGACCCACAGCTGGATGAGACATAAGGGTGGACACTCTTGGGGCTGAGAGGTTTGGTGAGGTTGGGTGAGCAAACACAGACCCTTTAAAGTAATACTGTGTGGTACCCATCGCATGGGTCCCAAATCTCCAGCTTCAAGGGCATCTTCCTACATCGAAAACATGCATGAGAAACCCAGAAGATGGTACACCGTGTGATGGGGAAAGGTTTCGAAAACGCACCTCATTTCTCATCTCCTTGTGCCCGGGTTCGCCATTCCAGCCGCTTTACTAGCAATCTCCCTACTTGGAGCATCAGCACCTTTAACCTCCTGTTCCGTACAGGTTGCAATTTGTCCTGAGGATGAACGGGAAGACGGGGAACCAACGAGAGACTAGCTCTTGGTGTTGGGACAGGCACAGGTCACTCTATTTTCCCATCAGGAAGAAGAATTAACCACAGGCTCAGCCTGCCCCCCGGAACCAGAACAGGGCCTGAAGCCATCCTGCGCTTTTGCGGCCAGCTCCCAAAAAAGCGAGTTGTAAAATGGAGGTTCAGGGCACTGCAATTCACAAACCTGCAGAGTTATAAATGATAACTCTCGTCCACAAATATATTGAGGGAAGGAAAAGAAGAGGATTTGAAATCAAGGCAGAATTGCACGAAACAGATTTCAGGAGGTAGATACGAATCGCCTTTAAAGCACATGAAAAGCGGCAAAACGTTGACAATGATGCCCTTGGCCAAAAAGGGCGTATGCGTTTTTTCCTGAATATATTCAGGAAAAAACGCATACGCCCTTTTTGGCCAACCAAGCAACCTGGAAAGGCAAATCAGCGCTACAGAGAAGTCTCGCTTCCCATCCGTCAAAAGGGCCATGCTGAAAAAAGTGTCAAAACCAGAAATGCAGGACAGGCCATGGAGAAATGGGAGCCTTGCTACACTGATGGGCGGGATGTAAATTGCCAACAGCCACTCTGGAGAAGTGTACGGTGAGTCCTGAAACATCTAAAAAACACAGCTTAGAGAGCATAGGGCACTTCCACTCATGGGGGTATAAATTGGGAAAATGAAAAATCAGCAAGACACAAACACCCCAAAGTTGAGGGCTGCTCTGTTGACAAGGACCTCCACTTCATTCCACCTTAAATATCCCAGGAAAGAGAAAAATGGATAAAGAAGTTGTGGTCCTTATGTACAATGGAATATCACTCAGCCAGGAAATCAATGTCATAAGGTTAGTAGCAGCATGATGAGTGGATTTAGGTACGACGATTCTAAGTGAAATAAGTCACACAGAAAAGGACACTTCTCATAAGGTATCACTTTTAGAGGGAATGTAAAAACCGTTACACTTGAACTGAATTACAAAACAGAACAGAGTCACACATGCAGAAAACAGACTATGGCTGCTTAACGGGAAAGGTGAGGTGGGGTGATACATAAAACAAGGGTATCAAATTAGCTCAGATACCGTTCCATAAACCCAATATGTAGTAGACAAGACCTACTCCTTGCTCAGAGAACTTGACTCAACACGCCCTATTCACCGCACAAGAATATATCTGACTAGTAATAATCTTAAAACCTATGTATTGATATCTCTCTGTTAGTGTGTCAAGTGGGTGTGAAGCGGCATAAACACAGCCGTGAAAAGCAGCTAAACCCCATTACGAAAACAAATTACTTTGAAAAACCCATGAAACAACGACAGTGAAAGAGATAGAAATTCTTACACAATGAGTTCAGGGGCTGTGATGCAACCTGGATTGACCATATCTAGACCCACAGCTGGATGAGACATAAGGGTGGACACTCTTGGGGCTGAGAGGTTTGGTGAGGTTGGGTGAGCAAACGCAGACCCTTTAAAGTAATACTGCGTGGTACCCATCGCATGGGTCCCAAATCTCCAGGTTCAAGGGCATCTTCCTACATCAAAAACATGCATGAGAAACCCAGAAGATGGTACACCGTGTGATGGGGAAAGGTTTCTAAAACGCACCTCATTTCTCATCTCCTTGTGCCCGGGTTCGCCATTCCAGCCACTTTACTAGCAATCTCCCTACTTGGAGCATCAGCACCTTTAACCTCCTGTTCCGTACATGTTGCAATTTGTCCTGAGGATGAACGGGAAGACGGGGAACCAACGAGAGACTAGCTCTTGGTGTCGGGACAGGCACAGGTCACTCTATTTTCCCATCAGGAAGAAGAATTAACCACAGGCTCAGCCTGCCCCCCGGAACCAGAACAGGGCCTGAAGCCATCCTGCGCTTTTGCGGCCAGCTCCCAAAAAAGCGAGTTGTAAAATGGAGGTTCAGGGCACTGCAATTCACAAACCTGCAGAGTTATAAATGATAACTCTCGTCCACAAATATATTGAGGGAAGGCAAAGAAGAGGATTTGAAATCAAGGCAGAATTGCACGAAACAGATTTCAGGAGGTAGATACGAATCGCCTTTAAAGCACATGAAAAGCGGCAAAACGTTGACAATGATGCCCTTGGCCAAAAAGGGCGTATGCGTTTTTTCCTGAATATATTCAGGAAAAAACGCATACGCCCTTTTTGGCCAACCAAGCAACCTGGAAAGGCAAATCAGCGCTACAGAGAAGTCTCGCTTCCCATCGGTCAAAAGGGCCATCCTGAAAAAAGTGTCAAAACCAGAAATGCAGGACAGGCCATGGAGAAATGGGAGCCTTGCTACACTGATGGGCGGGATGTAAATTGCCAACAGCCACTCTGGAGAAGTGTACGGTGTGTCCTGAAACATCTGAGAAACACAGCTTAGAGAGCATAGGGCACTTCCACTCATGGGGGTATAAATTGGGAAAATGAAAAATCAGCAAGACACAAGCACCCCAAAGATGAGGGCTGCTCTGTTGACAAGGACCTCCACTTCATTCCACCTTAAATATCCCAGGAAAGAGAAAAATGGATAAAGAAGTTGTGGTCCTTATGTACAATGGAATATCACTCAGCCAGGAAATCAATGTCATAAGGTTAGTAGCAGCATGATGAGTGGATTTAGGTACGACGATTCTAAGAGAAATAAGTCACACAGAAAAGGACACTTCTCATAAGGTATCACTTATAGAGGGAATGTAAAAACCGTTACACTTGAACTGAATTACAAAACAGAACAGAGTCACACATGCAGAAAACACACTATGGCTGCTTAACGGGAAAGGTGAGGTGGGGTGATACATAAAACAAGGGTATCAAATTAGCTCAGATACCGTTCCATAAACCCAATATGTAGTAGACAAGACCTACTCCTTGCTCAGAGAACTGGACTCAACACGCCCTATTCACCGCACAAGAATATATCTGACTAGTAATAATCTTGAAACCTATGTATTGATATCTCTCTGTTAGTGTGTCAAGTGGGTGTAAAGCGGCATAAACACAGCCGTGAAAAGCAGCTAAACCCCATTATGAAAATAAATTACTTTGAAAAACCCATGAAACAACGACAGTGAAAGAGATAGAAATTCTTACACAATGAGTTCAAGGGCTGTGATGCAACCTGGATTGACCATATCTAGACCCACAGCTGTATGAGACATAAGGGTGGACACTCTTGGGGCTGAGAGGTTTGGTGAGGTTGGGTGAGCAAACACAGACCCTTTAAAGTAATACTGCGTGGTACCCATCGCATGGGTCCCAAATCTCCAGCTTCAAGGGCATCTTCCTACATCGAAAACATGCATGAGAAACCCAGAAGATGGTACACCGTGTGATGGGGAAAGGTTTCTAAAACGCACCTCATTTCTCATCTCTTTGTGCCCGGGTTCGCCATTCCAGCCACTTTACTAGCAATCTCCCTACTTGGAGCATCAGCACCTTTAACCTCCTGTTCCGTACAGGTTGCAATTTGTCCTGAGGATGAACGGGAAGACGGGGAACCAACGAGAGACTAGCTCTTGGTTTCGGGACAGGCACAGGTCACTCTATTTTCCCATCAGGAAGAAGAATTAACCACAGGCTCAGCCTGCCCCCCGGAACCAGAACAGGGCCTGAAGCCATCCTGCGCTTTTGCGGCCAGCTCCCAAAAAAGCGAGTTGTAAAATGGAGGTTCAGGGCACTGCAATTCACAAACCTGCAGAGTTATAAATGATAACTCTCGTCCACAAATATATTGAGGGAAGGAAAAGAAGAGGATTTGAAATCAAGGCAGAATTGCACGAAACAGATTTCAGGAGGTAGATACGAATCGCCTTTAAAGCACATGAAAAGCGGCAAAACGTTGACAATGATGCCCTTGGCCAAAAAGGGCGTATGCGTTTTTTCCTGAATATATTCAGGAAAAAACGCATACGCCCTTTTTGGCCAACCAAGCAACCTGGAAAGGCAAATCAGCGCTACAGAGAAGTCTCGCTTCCCATCCGTCAAAAGGGCCATGCTGAAAAAAGTGTCAAAACCAGAAATGCAGGACAGGCCATGGAGAAATGGGAGCCTTGCTACACTGATGGGCGGGATGTAAATTGCCAACAGCCACTCTGGAGAAGTGTACGGTGAGTCCTGAAACATCTAAAAAACACAGCTTAGAGAGCATAGGGCACTTCCACTCATGGGGGTATAAATTGGGAAAATGAAAAATCAGCAAGACACAAGCACCCCAAAGTTGAGGGCTGCTCTGTTGACAAGGACCTCCACTTCATTCCACCTTAAATATCCCAGGAAAGAGAAAAATGGATAAAGAAGTTGTGGTCCTTATGTACAATGGAATATCACTCAGCCATGAAATCAATGTCATAAGGTTAGTAGCAGCATGATGAGTGGATTTAGGTACGACGATTCTAAGTGAAATAAGTCACACAGAAAAGGACACTTCTCATAAGGTATCACTTTTAGAGGGAATGTAAAAACCGTTACACTTGAACTGAATTACAAAACAGAACAGAGTCACACATGCAGAAAACAGACTATGGCTGCTTAACGGGAAAGGTGAGGTGGGGTGATACATAAAACAAGGGTATCAAATTAGCTCAGATACCGTTCCATAAACCCAATATGTAGTAGACAAGACCTACTCCTTGCTCAGAGAACTTGACTCAACACGCCCTATTCACCGCACAAGAATATATCTGACTAGTAATAATCTTAAAACCTATGTATTGATATCTCTCTGTTAGTGTGTCAAGTGGGTGTGAAGCGGCATAAACACAGCCGTGAAAAGCAGCTAAACCCCATTACGAAAACAAATTACTTTGAAAAACCCATGAAACAACGACAGTGAAAGAGATAGAAATTCTTACACAATGAGTTCAGGGGCTGTGATGCAACCTGGATTGACCATATCTAGACCCACAGCTGGATGAGACATAAGGGTGGACACTCTTGGGGCTGAGAGGTTTGGTGAGGTTGGGTGAGCAAACGCAGACCCTTTAAAGTAATACTGCGAGGTACCCATCGCATGGGTCCCAAATCTCCAGGTTCAAGGGCATCTTCCTACATCAAAAACATGCATGAGAAACCCAGAAGATGGTACACCGTGTGATGGGGAAAGGTTTCTAAAACGCACCTCATTTCTCATCTCCTTGTGCCCGGGTTCGCCATTCCAGCCACTTTACTAGCAATCTCCCTACTTGGAGCATCAGCACCTTTAACCTCCTGTTCCGTACAGGTTGCAATTTGTCCTGAGGATGAACGGGAAGACGGGGAACCAACGAGAGACTAGCTCTTGGTGTTGGGACAGGCACAGGTCACTCTATTTTCCCATCAGGAAGAAGAATTAACCACAGGCTCAGCCTGCCCCCCAGAACCAGAACAGGGCCTGAAGCCATCCTGCGCTTTTGCGGCCAGCTCCCAAAAAAGCGAGTTGTAAAATGGAGGTTCAGGGCACTGCAATTCACAAACCTGCAGAGTTATAAATGATAACTCTCGTCCACAAATATATTGAGGGAAGGCAAAGAAGAGGATTTGAAATCAAGGCAGAATTGCACGAAACAGATTTCAGGAGGTAGATACGAATCGCCTTTAAAGCACATGAAAAGCGGCAAAACGTTGACAATGATGCCCTTGGCCAAAAAGGGCGTATGCGTTTTTTCCTGAATATATTCAGGAAAAAACGCATACGCCCTTTTTGGCCAACCAAGCAACCTGGAAAGGCAAATCAGCGCTACAGAGAAGTCTCGCTTCCCATCGGTCAAAAGGGCCATCCTGAAAAAAGTGTCAAAACCAGAAATGCAGGACAGGCCATGGAGAAATGGGAGCCTTGCTACACTGATGGGCGGGATGTAAATTGCCAACAGCCACTCTGGAGAAGTGTACGGTGTGTCCTGAAACATCTGAAAAACACAGCTTAGAGAGCATAGGGCACTTCCACTCATGGGGGTATAAATTGGGAAAATGAAAAATCAGCAAGACACAAGCACCCCAAAGTTGAGGGCTGCTCTGTTGACAAGGACCTCCACTTCATTCCACCTTAAATATCCCAGGAAAGAGAAACATGGATAAAGAAGTTGTGGTCCTTATGTACAATGGAATATCACTCAGCCATGAAATCAATGTCATAAGGTTAGTAGCAGCATGATGAGTGGATTTAGGTACGACGATTCTAAGAGAAATAAGTCACACAGAAAAGGACACTTCTCATAAGGTATCACTTATAGAGGGAATGTAAAAACCGTTACACTTGAACTGAATTACAAAACAGAACAGAGTCACACATGCAGAAAACACACTATGGCTGCTTAACGGGAAAGGTGAGGTGGGGTGATACATAAAACAAGGGTATCAAATTAGCTCAGATACCGTTCCATAAACCCAATATGTAATAGACAAGACCTACTCCTTGCTCAGAGAACTGGACTCAACACGCCCTATTCACCGCACAAGAATATATCTGACTAGTAATAATCTTAAAACCTATGTATTGATATCTCTCTGTTAGTGTGTCAAGTGGGTGTAAAGCGGCATAAACACAGCCGTGAAAAGCAGCTAAACCCCATTATGAAAATAAATTACTTTGTAAAACCCATGAAACAACGACAGTGAAAGAGATAGAAATTCTTACACAATGAGTTCAGGGGCTGTGATGCAACCTGGATTGACCATATCTAGACCCACAGCTGGATGAGACATAAGGGTGGACACTCTTGGGGCTGAGAGGTTTGGTGAGGTTGGGTGAGCAAACGCAGACCCTTTAAAGTAATACTGCGTGGTACCCATCGCATGGGTCCCAAATCTCCAGGTTCAAGGGCATCTTCCTACATCGAAAACATGCATGAGAAACCCAGAAGATGGTACACCGTGTGATGGGGAAAGGTTTCTAAAACGCACCTCATTTCTCATCTCCTTGTGCCCGGGTTCGCCATTCCAGCCGCTTTACTAGCAATCTCCCTACTTGGAGCATCAGCACCTTTAACCTCCTGTTCCGTACAGGTTGCAATTTGTCCTGAGGATGAACGGGAAGACGGGGAACCAACGAGAGACTAGCTCTTGGTGTTGGGACAGGCACAGGTCACTCTATTTTCCCATCAGGAAGAAGAATTAACCACAGGCTCAGCCTGCCCCCCAGAACCAGAACAGGGCCTGAAGCCATCCTGCGCTTTTGCGGCCAGCTCCCAAAAAAGCGAGTTGTAAAATGGAGGTTCAGGGCACTGCAATTCACAAACCTGCAGAGTTATAAATGATAACTCTCGTCCACAAATATATTGAGGGAAGGCAAAGAAGAGGATTTGAAATCAAGGCAGAATTGCACGAAACAGATTTCAGGAGGTAGATACGAATCGCCTTTAAAGCACATGAAAAGCGGCAAAACGTTGACAATGATGCCCTTGGCCAAAAAGGGCGTATGCGTTTTTTCCTGAATATATTCAGGAAAAAACGCATACGCCCTTTTTGGCCAACCAAGCAACCTGGAAAGGCAAATCAGCGCTACAGAGAAGTCTCGCTTCCCATCGGTCAAAAGGGCCATCCTGAAAAAAGTGTCAAAACCAGAAATGCAGGACAGGCCATGGAGAAATGGGAGCCTTGCTACACTGATGGGCGGGATGTAAATTGCCAACAGCCACTCTGGAGAAGTGTACGGTGTGTCCTGAAACATCTGAAAAACACAGCTTAGAGAGCATAGGGCACTTCCACTCATGGGGGTATAAATTGGGAAAATGAAAAATCAGCAAGACACAAGCACCCGAAAGTTGAGGGCTGCTCTGTTGACAAGGACCTCCACTTCATTCCACCTTAAATATCCCAGGAAAGAGAAAAATGGATAAAGAAGTTGTGGTCCTTATGTACAATGGAATATCACTCAGCCATGAAATCAATGTCATAAGGTTAGTAGCAGCATGATGAGTGGATTTAGGTACGACGATTCTAAGAGAAATAAGTCACACAGAAAAGGACACTTCTCATAAGGTATCACTTATAGAGGGAATGTAAAAACCATTACACTTGAACTGAATTACAAAACAGAACAGAGTCACACATGCAGAAAACACACTATGGCTGCTTAACGGGAAAGGTGAGGTGGGGTGATACATAAAACAAGGGTATCAAATTAGCTCAGATACCGTTCCATAAACCCAATATGTAATAGACAAGACCTACTCCTTGCTCAGAGAACTGGACTCAACACGCCCTATTCACCGCACAAGAATATATCTGACTAGTAATAATCTTAAAACCTATGTATTGATATCTCTCTGTTAGTGTGTCAAGTGGGTGTAAAGCGGCATAAACACAGCCGTGAAAAGCAGCTAAACCCCATTATGAAAATAAATTACTTTGTAAAACCCATGAAACAACGACAGTGAAAGAGATAGAAATTCTTACACAATGAGTTCAGGGGCTGTGATGCAACCTGGATTGACCATATCTAGACCCACAGCTGGATGAGACATAAGGGTGGACACTCTTGGGGCTGAGAGGTTTGGTGAGGTTGGGTGAGCAAACGCAGACCCTTTAAAGTAATACTGCGTGGTACCCATCGCATGGGTCCCAAATCTCCAGGTTCAAGGGCATCTTCCTACATCGAAAACATGCATGAGAAACCCAGAAGATGGTACACCGTGTGATGGGGAAAGGTTTCGAAAACGCACCTCATTTCTCATCTCCTTGTGCCCGGGTTCGCCATTCCAGCCGCTTTACTAGCAATCTCCCTACTTGGAGCATCAGCACCTTTAACCTCCTGTTCCGTACAGGTTGCAATTTGTCCTGAGGATGAACGGGAAGACGGGGAACCAACGAGAGACTAGCTCTTGGTGTTGGGACAGGCACAGGTCACTCTATTTTCCCATCAGGAAGAAGAATTAACCACAGGCTCAGCCTGCCCCCCAGAACCAGAACAGGGCCTGAAGCCATCCTGCGCTTTTGCGGCCAGCTCCCAAAAAAGCGAGTTGTAAAATGGAGGTTCAGGGCACTGCAATTCACAAACCTGCAGAGTTATAAATGATAACTCTCGTCCACAAATATATTGAGGGAAGGCAAAGAAGAGGATTTGAAATCAAGGCAGAATTGCACGAAACAGATTTCAGGAGGTAGATACGAATCGCCTTTAAAGCACATGAAAAGCGGCAAAACGTTGACAATGATGCCCTTGGCCAAAAAGGGCGTATGCGTTTTTTCCTGAATATATTCAGGAAAAAACGCATACGCCCTTTTTGGCCAACCAAGCAACCTGGAAAGGCAAATCAGCGCTACAGAGAAGTCTCGCTTCCCATCGGTCAAAAGGGCCATGCTGAAAAAAGTGTCAAAACCAGAAATGCAGGACAGGCCATGGAGAAATGGGAGCCTTGCTACACTGATGGGCGGGATGTAAATTGCCAACAGCCACTCTGGAGAAGTGTACGGTGTGTCCTGAAACATCTGAAAAACACAGCTTAGAGAGCATAGGGCACTTCCACTCATGGGGGTATAAATTGGGAAAATGAAAAATCAGCAAGACACAAGCACCCCAAAGTTGAGGGCTGCTCTGTTGACAAAGACCTCCACTTCATTCCACCTTAAATATCCCAGGAAAGAGAAACATGGATAAAGAAGTTGTGGTCCTTATGTACAATGGAATATCACTCAGCCATGAAATCAATGTCATAAGGTTAGTAGCAGCATGATGAGTGGATTTAGGTACGACGATTCTAAGAGAAATAAGTCACACAGAAAAGGACACTTCTCATAAGGTATCACTTATAGAGGGAATGTAAAAACCGTTACACTTGAACTGAATTACAAAACAGAACAGAGTCACACATGCAGAAAACACACTATGGCTGCTTAACGGGAAAGGTGAGGTGGGGTGATACATAAAACAAGGGTATCAAATTAGCTCAGATACCTTTCCATAAACCCAATATGTAATAGACAAGACCTACTCCTTGCTCAGAGAACTGGACTCAACACGCCCTATTCACCGCACAAGAATATATCTGACTAGTAATAATCTTAAAACGTATGTATTGATATCTCTCTGTTAGTGTGTCAAGTGGGTGTAAAGCGGCATAAACACAGCCGTGAAAAGCAGCTAAACCCCATTATGAAAATAAATTACTTTGTAAAACCCATGAAACAACGACAGTGAAAGAGGTAGAAATTCTTACACAATGAGTTCAGGGGCTGTGATGCAACCTGGATTGACCATATCTAGACCCACAGCTGGATGAGACATAAGGGTGGACACTCTTGGGGCTGAGAGGTTTGGTGAGGTTGGGTGAGCAAACGCAGACCCTTTAAAGTAATACTGCGTGGTACCCATCGCATGGGTCCCAAATCTCCAGGTTCAAGGGCATCTTCCTACATCGAAAACATGCATGAGAAACCCAGAAGATGGTACTCCGTGTGATGGGGAAAGGTTTCTAAAACGCACCTCATTTCTCATCTCCTTGTGCCCGGGTTCGCCATTCCAGCCACTTTACTAGCAATCTCCCTACTTGGAGCATCAGCACCTTTAACCTCCTGTTCCGTACAGGTTGCAATTTGTCCTGAGGATGAACGGGAAGACGGGGAACCAACGAGAGACTAGCTCTTGGTGTTGGGACAGGCACAGGTCACTCTATTTTCCCATCAGGAAGAAGAATTAACCACAGGCTCAGCCTGCCCCCCGGAACCAGAATAGGGCCTGAAGCCATCCTGCGCTTTTGCGGCCAGCTCCCAAAAAAGCGAGTTGTAAAATGGAGGTTCAGGGCACTGCAATTCACAAACCTGCAGAGTTATAAATGATAACTCTCGTCCACAAATATATTGAGGGAAGGCAAAGAAGAGGATTTGAAATCAAGGCAGAATTGCACGAAACAGATTTCAGGAGGTAGATACGAATCGCCTTTAAAGCACATGAAAAGCGGCAAAACGTTGACAATGATGCCCTTGGCCAAAAAGGGCGTATGCGTTTTTTCCTGAATATATTCAGGAAAAAACGCATACGCCCTTTTTGGCCAACCAACCAACCTGGAAAGGCAAATCAGCGCTACGGAGAAGTCTCGCTTCCCATTGGTCAAAAGGGCCATGCTGAAAAAAGTTTCAAAACCAGAAATGCAGGACAGGCCATGGAGAAATGGGAGCCTTGCTACACTGATGGGCGGGATGTAAATTGCCAACAGCCACTCTGGAGAAGTGTACGGTGTGTCCTGAAACATCTGAGAAACACAGCTTAGAGAGCATAGGGCACTTCCACTCATGGGGGTATAAATTGGGAAAATGAAAAATCAGCAAGACACAAGCACCCCAAAGTTGAGGGCTGCTCTGTTGACAAGGACCTCCACTTCATTCCACCTTAAATATCCCAGGAAAGAGAAAAATGGATAAAGAAGTTGTGGTCCTTATGTACAATGGAATATCACTCAGCCATGAAATCAATGTCATAAGGTTAGTAGGAGCATGATGAGTAGATTTAGGTACGACGATTCTAAGTGAAATAAGTCACACAGAAAAGGACACTTCTCATAAGGTATCACTTATAGAGGGAATGTAAAAACCGTTACACTTGAACTGAATTACAAAACAAAACAGAGTCACACATGCAGAAAACACACTATGGCTGCTTAACGGGAAAGGTGAGGTGGGGTGATACATAAAACAAGGGTATCAAATTAGCTCAGATACCGTTCCATAAACCCAATATGTAATAGACAAGACCTACTCCTTGCTCAGAGAACTGGACTCAACACGCCCTATTCACCGCACAAGAATATATCTGACTAGTAATAATCTTAAAACCTATGTATTGATATCTCTCTGTTAGTGTGTCAAGTGGGTGTAAAGCGGCATAAACACAGCCGTGAAAAGCAGCTAAACCCCATTATGAAAATAAATTACTTTGTAAAATCCATGAAACAACGACAGTGAAAGAGATAGAAATTCGTACACAATGAGTTCAGGGGCTGTGATGCAACCTGGATTGACCATATCTAGACCCACAGCTGGATGAGACATAAGGGTGGACACTCTTGGGGCTGAGAGGTTTGGTGAGGTTGGGTGAGCAAACGCAGACCCTTTAAAGTAATACTGCGTGGTACCCATCGCATGGGTCCCAAATCTCCAGCTTCAAGGGGATCTTCCTACATCGAAAACATGCATGAGAAACCCAGAAGATGGTACACCGTGTGATGGGGAAAGGTTTCTAAAACGCACCTCATTTCTCATCTCCTTGTGCCCGGGTTCGCCATTCCAGCCACTTTACTAGCAATCTCCCTACTTGGAGCATCAGCACCTTTAACCTCCTGTTCCGTACAGGTTGCAATTTGTCCTGAGGATGAACGGGAAGACGGGGAACCAACGAGAGACTAGCTCTTGGTGTTGGGACAGGCACAGGTCACTCTATTTTCCCATCAGGAAGAAGAATTAACCACAGGCTCAGCCTGCCCCCCGGAACCAGAACAGGGCCTGAAGCCATCCTGCGCTTTTGCGGCCAGCTCCCAAAAAAGCGAGTTGTAAAATGGAGGTTCAGGGCACTGCAATTCACAAACCTGCAGAGTTATAAATGATAACTCTCGTCCACAAATATATTGAGGGAAGGCAAAGAAGAGGATTTGAAATCAAGGCAGAATTGCACGAAACAGATTTCAGGAGGTAGATACGAATCGCCTTTAAAGCACATGAAAAGCGGCAAAACGTTGACAATGATGCCCTTGGCCAAAAAGTGCGTATGCGTTTTTTCCTGAATATATTCAGGAAAAAACGCATATGCCCTTTTTGGCCAACCAAGCAACCTGGAAAGGCAAATCAGCGCTACAGAGAAGTCTCGCTTCCCATCGGTCAAAAGGGCCATCCTGAAAAAAGTGTCAAAACCAGAAATGCAGGACAGGCCATGGAGAAATGGGAGCCTTGCTACACTGATGGGCGGGATGTAAATTGCCAACAGCCACTCTGGAGAAGTGTACGGTGTGTCCTGAAATATCTGAGAAACACAGCTTAGAGAGCATAGGGCACTTCCACTCATGGGGGTATAAATTGGGAAAATGAAAAATCAGCAAGACACAAGCACCCCAAAGTTGAGGGTTGCTCTGTTGACAAAGACCTCCACTTCATTCCACCTTAAATATCCCAGGAAAGAGAAACATGGATAAAGAAGTTGTGGTCCTTATGTACAATGGAATATCACTCAGCCATGAAATCAATGTCATAAGGTTAGTAGCAGCATGATGAGTGGATTTAGGTACGACGATTCTAAGAGAAATAAGTCACACAGAAAAGGACACTTCTCATAAGGTATCACTTATAGAGGGAATGTAAAAACCGTTACACTTGAACTGAATTACAAAACAGAACAGAGTCACACATGCAGAAAACACACTATGGCTGCTTAACGGGAAAGGTGAGGTGGGGTGATACATAAAACAAGGGTATCAAATTAGCTCAGATACCTTTCCATAAACCCAATATGTAATAGACAAGACCTACTCCTTGCTCAGAGAACTGGACTCAACACGCCCTATTCACCGCACAAGAATATATCTGACTAGTAATAATCTTAAAACGTATGTATTGATATCTCTCTGTTAGTGTGTCAAGTGGGTGTAAAGCGGCATAAACACAGCCGTGAAAAGCAGCTAAACCCCATTATGAAAATAAATTACTTTGTAAAACCCATGAAACAACGACAGTGAAAGAGGTAGAAATTCTTACACAATGAGTTCAGGGGCTGTGATGCAACCTGGATTGACCATATCTAGACCCACAGCTGGATGAGACATAAGGGTGGACACTCTTGGGGCTGAGAGGTTTGGTGAGGTTGGGTGAGCAAACGCAGACCCTTTAAAGTAATACTGCGTGGTACCCATCGCATGGGTCCCAAATCTCCAGGTTCAAGGGCATCTTCCTACATCGAAAACATGCATGAGAAACCCAGAAGATGGTACTCCGTGTGATGGGGAAAGGTTTCTAAAACGCACCTCATTTCTCATCTCCTTGTGCCCGGGTTCGCCATTCCAGCCACTTTACTAGCAATCTCCCTACTTGGAGCATCAGCACCTTTAACCTCCTGTTCCGTACAGGTTGCAATTTGTCCTGAGGATGAACGGGAAGACGGGGAACCAACGAGAGACTAGCTCTTGGTGTTGGGACAGGCACAGGTCACTCTATTTTCCCATCAGGAAGAAGAATTAACCACAGGCTCAGCCTGCCCCCCGGAACCAGAATAGGGCCTGAAGCCATCCTGCGCTTTTGCGGCCAGCTCCCAAAAAAGCGAGTTGTAAAATGGAGGTTCAGGGCACTGCAATTCACAAACCTGCAGAGTTATAAATGATAACTCTCGTCCACAAATATATTGAGGGAAGGCAAAGAAGAGGATTTGAAATCAAGGCAGAATTGCACGAAACAGATTTCAGGAGGTAGATACGAATCGCCTTTAAAGCACATGAAAAGCGGCAAAACGTTGACAATGATGCCCTTGGCCAAAAAGGGCGTATGCGTTTTTTCCTGAATATATTCAGGAAAAAACGCATACGCCCTTTTTGGCCAACCAACCAACCTGGAAAGGCAAATCAGCGCTACGGAGAAGTCTCGCTTCCCATCGGTCAAAAGGGCCATGCTGAAAAAAGTTTCAAAACCAGAAATGCAGGACAGGCCATGGAGAAATGGGAGCCTTGCTACAGTGATGGGCGGGATGTAAATTGCCAACAGCCACTCTGGAGAAGTGTACGGTGTGTCCTGAAACATCTGAGAAACACAGCTTAGAGAGCATAGGGCACTTCCACTCATGGGGGTATAAATTGGGAAAATGAAAAATCAGCAAGACACAAGCACCCCAAAGTTGAGGGCTGCTCTGTTGACAAGGACCTCCACTTCATTCCACCTTAAATATCCCAGGAAAGAGAAAAATGGATAAAGAAGTTGTGGTCCTTATGTACAATGGAATATCACTCAGCCATGAAATCAATGTCATAAGGTTAGTAGGAGCATGATGAGTAGATTTAGGTACGACGATTCTAAGTGAAATAAGTCACACAGAAAAGGACACTTCTCATAAGGTATCACTTATAGAGGGAATGTAAAAACCGTTACACTTGAACTGAATTACAAAACAAAACAGAGTCACACATGCAGAAAACACACTATGGCTGCTTAACGGGAAAGGTGAGGTGGGGTGATACATAAAACAAGGGTATCAAATTAGCTCAGATACCGTTCCATAAACCCAATATGTAATAGACAAGACCTACTCCTTGCTCAGAGAACTGGACTCAACACGCCCTATTCACCGCACAAGAATATATCTGACTAGTAATAATCTTAAAACCTATGTATTGATATCTCTCTGTTAGTGTGTCAAGTGGGTGTAAAGCGGCATAAACACAGCCGTGAAAAGCAGCTAAACCCCATTATGAAAATAAATTACTTTGTAAAATCCATGAAACAACGACAGTGAAAGAGATAGAAATTCTTACACAATGAGTTCAGGGGCTGTGATGCAACCTGGATTGACCATATCTAGACCCACAGCTGGATGAGACATAAGGGTGGACACTCTTGGGGCTGAGAGGTTTGGTGAGGTTGGGTGAGCAAACGCAGACCCTTTAAAGTAATACTGCGTGGTACCCATCGCATGGGTCCCAAATCTCCAGCTTCAAGGGGATCTTCCTACATCGAAAACATGCATGAGAAACCCAGAAGATGGTACACCGTGTGATGGGGAAAGGTTTCTAAAACGCACCTCATTTCTCATCTCCTTGTGCCCGGGTTCGCCATTCCAGCCACTTTACTAGCAATCTCCCTACTTGGAGCATCAGCACCTTTAACCTCCTGTTCCGTACAGGTTGCAATTTGTCCTGAGGATGAACGGGAAGACGGGGAACCAACGAGAGACTAGCTCTTGGTGTTGGGACAGGCACAGGTCACTCTATTTTCCCATCAGGAAGAAGAATTAACCACAGGCTCAGCCTGCCCCCCGGAACCAGAACAGGGCCTGAAGCCATCCTGCGCTTTTGCGGCCAGCTCCCAAAAAAGCGAGTTGTAAAATGGAGGTTCAGGGCACTGCAATTCACAAACCTGCAGAGTTATAAATGATAACTCTCGTCCACAAATATATTGAGGGAAGGCAAAGAAGAGGATTTGAAATCAAGGCAGAATTGCAGGAAACAGATTTCAGGAGGTAGATACGAATCGCCTTTAAAGCACATGAAAAGCGGCAAAACGTTGACAATGATGCCCTTGGCCAAAAAGTGCGTATGCGTTTTTTCCTGAATATATTCAGGAAAAAACGCATACGCCCTTTTTGGCCAACCAAGCAACCTGGAAAGGCAAATCAGCGCTACAGAGAAGTCTCGCTTCCCATCGGTCAAAAGGGCCATGCTGAAAAAAGTGTCAAAACCAGAAATGCAGGACAGGCCATGGAGAAATGGGAGCCTTGCTACACTGATGGGCGGGATGTAAATTGCCAACAGCCACTCTGGAGAAGTGTACGGTGTGTCCTGAAATATCTGAGAAACACAGCTTAGAGAGCATAGGGCACTTCCACTCATGGGGGTATAAATTGGGAAAATGAAAAATCAGCAAGACACAAGCACCCCAAAGTTGAGGGCTGCTCTGTTGACAAGGACCTCCACTTCATTCCACCTTAAATATCCCAGGAAAGAGAAACATGGATAAAGAAGTTGTGGTCCTTATGTACAATGGAATATCACTCAGCCATGAAATCAATGTCATAAGGTTAGTAGCAGCATGATGAGTGGATTTAGGTACGACGATTCTAAGAGAAATAAGTCACACAGAAAAGGACACTTCTCATAAGGTATCACTTATAGAGGGAATGTAAAAACCGTTACACTTGAACTGAATTATAAAACAGAACAGAGTCACACATGCAGAAAACACACTATGGCTGCTTAACGGGAAAGGTGAGGTGGGGTGATACATAAAACAAGGGTATCAAATTAGCTCAGATACCGTTCCATAAACCCAATATGTAATAGACAAGACCTACTCCTTGCTCAGAGAACTGGACTCAACACGCCCTATTCACCGCACAAGAATATATCTGACTAGTAATAATCTTAAAACGTATGTATTGATATCTCTCTGTTAGTGTGTCAAGTGGGTGTAAAGCGGCATAAACACAGCCGTGAAAAGCAGCTAAACCCCATTATGAAAATAAATTACTTTGTAAAACCCATGAAACAACGACAGTGAAAGAGGTAGAAATTCTTACACAATGAGTTCAGGGGCTGTGATGCAACCTGGATTGACCATATCTAGACCCACAGCTGGATGAGACATAAGGGTGGACACTCTTGGGGCTGAGAGGTTTGGTGAGGTTGGGTGAGCAAACACAGACCCTTTAAAGTAATACTGCGTGGTACCCATCGCATGGGTCCCAAATCTCCATCTTCAAGGGCATCTTCCTACATCGAAAACATGCATGAGAAACCCAGAAGATGGTACACCGTGTGATGGGGAAAGGTTTCTAAAACGCACCTCATTTCTCATCTCCTTGTGCCCGGGTTCGCCATTCCAGCCACTTTACTAGCAATCTCCCTACTTGGAGCATCAGCACCTTTAACCTCCTGTTCCGTACAGGTTGCAATTTGTCCTGAGGATGAACGGGAAGACGGGGAAACAACGAGAGACTAGCTCTTGGTGTTGGGACAGGCACAGGTCACTCTATTTTCCCATCAGGAAGAAGAATTAACCACAGGCTCAGCCTGCCCCCCGGAACCAGAACAGGGCCTGAAGCCATCCTGCGCTTTTGCGGCCAGCTCCCAAAAAAGCGAGTTGTAAAATGGAGGTTCAGGGCACTGCAATTCACAAACCTGCAGAGTTATAAATGATAACTCTCGTCCACAAATATATTGAGGGAAGGCAAAGAAGAGGATTTGAAATCAAGGCAGAATTGCACGAAACAGATTTCAGGAGGTAGATACGAATCGCCTTTAAAGCACATGAAAAGCGGCAAAACGTTGACAATGATGCCCTTGGCCAAAAAGGGCGTATGCGTTTTTTCCTGAATATATTCAGGAAAAAACGCATACGCCCTTTTTGGCCAACCAAGCAACCTGGAAAGGCAAATCAGCGCTACAGAGAAGTCTCGCTTCCCATCGGTCAAAAGGGCCATGCTGAAAAAAGTGTCAAAACCAGAAATGCAGGACAGGCCATGGAGAAATGGGAGCCTTGCTACACTGATGGGCGGGATGTAAATTGCCAACAGCCACTCTGGAGAAGTGTACGGTGTGTCCTGAAACATCTGAAAAACACAGCTTAGAGAGCATAGGGCACTTCCACTCATGGGGGTATAAATTGGGAAAATGAAAAATCAGCAAGACACAAGCACCCCAAAGTTGAGGGCTGCTCTGTTGACAAGGACCTCCACTTCATTCCACCTTAAATATCCCAGGAAAGAGAAACATGGGTAAAGAAGTTGTGGTCCTTATGTACAATGGAATATCACTCAGCCATGAAATCAATGTCATAAGGTTAGTAGCAGCATGATGAGTGGATTTAGGTACGACGATTCTAAGAGAAATAAGTCACACAGAAAAGGACACTTCTCATAAGGTATCACTTATAGAGGGAATGTAAAAACCGTTACACTTGAACTGAATTACAAAACAGAACAGAGTCACACATGCAGAAAACACACTATGGCTGCTTAACGGGAAAGGTGAGGTGGGGTGATACATAAAACAAGGGTATCAAATTAGCTCAGATACCGTTCCATAAACCCAATATGTAATAGACAAGACCTACTCCTTGCTCAGAGAACTGGACTCAACACGCCCTATTCACCGCACAAGAATATATCTGACTAGTAATAATCTTAAAACCTATGTATTGATATCTCTCTGTTAGTGTGTCAAGTGGGTGTAAAGCGGCATAAACACAGCCGTGAAAAGCAGCTAAACCCCATTATGAAAATAAATTACTTTGTAAAACCCATGAAACAACGACAGTGAAAGAGATAGAAATTCTTACACAATGAGTTCAGGGGCTGTGATGCAACCTGGATTGACCATATCTAGACCCACAGCTGGATGAGACATAAGGGTGGACACTCTTGGGGCTGAGAGGTTTGGTGAGGTTGGGTGAGCAAACGCAGACCCTTTAAAGTAATACTGCGTGGTACCCATCGCATGGGTCCCAAATCTCCAGGTTCAAGGGCATCTTCCTACATCGAAAACATGCATGAGAAACTCAGAAGATGGTACACCGTGTGATGGGGAAAGGTTTCTAAAACGCACCTCATTTCTCATCTCCTTGTGCCCGGGTTCGCCATTCCAGCCGCTTTACTAGCAATCTCCCTACTTGGAGCATCAGCACCTTTAACCTCCTGTTCCGTACAGGTTGCAATTTGTCCTGAGGATGAACGGGAAGACGGGGAACCAACGAGAGACTAGCTCTTGGTGTTGGGACAGGCACAGGTCACTCTATTTTCCCATCAGGAAGAAGAATTAACCACAGGCTCAGCCTGCCGCCCAGACCTAGAACAGGGCCTGAAGCCATCCTGCGCTTTTGCGGCCAGCTCCCAAAAAAGCGAGTTGTAAAATGGAGGTTCAGGGCACTGCAATTCACAAACCTGCAGAGTTATAAATGATAACTCTCGTCCACAAATATATTGAGGGAAGGCAAAGAAGAGGATTTGAAATCAAGGCAGAATTGCACGAAACAGATTTCAGGAGGTAGATACGAATCGCCTTTAAAGCACATGAAAAGCGGCAAAACGTTGACAATGATGCCCTTGGCCAAAAAGGGCGTATGCGTTTTTTCCTGAATATATTCAGGAAAAAACGCATACGCCCTTTTTGGCCAACCAAGCAACCTGGAAAGGCAAATCAGCGCTACAGAGAAGTCTCGCTTCCCATCGGTCAAAAGGGCCATCCTGAAAAAAGTGTCAAAACCAGAAATGCAGGACAGGCCATGGAGAAATGGGAGCCTTGCTACACTGATGGGCGGGATGTAAATTGCCAACAGCCACTCTGGAGAAGTGTACGGTGTGTCCTGAAACATCTGAAAAACACAGCTTAGAGAGCATAGGGCACTTCCACTCATGGGGGTATAAATTGGGAAAATGAAAAATCAGCAAGACACAAGCACCCCAAAGATGAGGGCTGCTCTGTTGACAAGGACCTCCACTTCATTCCACCTTCAATATCCCAGGAAAGAGAAAAATGGATAAAGAAGTTGTGGTCCTTATGTACAATGGAATATCACTCAGCCATGAAATCAATGTCATAAGGTTAGTAGCAGCATGATGAGTGGATTTAGGTACGACGATTCTAAGTGAAATAAGTCACACAGAAAAGGACACTTCTCATAAGGTATCACTTATAGAGGGAATGTAAAAACCGTTACACTTGAACTGAATTACAAAACAGAACAGAGTCACACATGCAGAAAACACACTATGGCTGCTTAACGGGAAAGGTGAGGTGGGGTGATACATAAAACAAGGGTATCAAATTAGCTCAGATACCGTTCCATAAACCCAATATGTAATAGACAAGACCTACTCCTTGCTCAGAGAACTGGACTCAACACGCCCTATTCACCGCACAAGAATATATCTGACTAGTAAAAATCTTAAAACCTATGTATTGATATCTCTCTGTTAGTGTGTCAAGTGGGTGTAAAGCGGCATAAACACAGCCGTGAAAAGCAGCTAAACCCCATTATGAAAATAAATTACTTTGTAAAACCCATGAAACAACGACAGTGAAAGAGATAGAAATTCTTACACAATGAGTTCAGGGGCTGTGATGCAACCTGGATTGACCATATCTAGACCCACAGCTGGATGAGACATAAGGGTGGACACTCTTGGGGCTGAGAGGTTTGGTGAGGTTGGGTGAGCAAACGCAGACCCTTTAAAGTAATACTGCGTGGTACCCATCGCATGGGTCCCAAATCTCCAGGTTCAAGGGCATCTTCCTACATCGAAAACATGCATGAGAAACCCAGAAGATGGTACACCGTGTGATGGGGAAAGGTTTCTAAAACGCACCTCATTTCTCATCTCCTTGTGCCCGGGTTCGCCATTCCAGCCGCTTTACTAGCAATCTCCCTACTTGGAGCATCAGCACCTTTAATCTCCTGTTCCGTACAGGTTGCAATTTGTCCTGAGGATGAACGGGAAGACGGGGAACCAACGAGAGACTAGCTCTTGGTGTTGGGACAGGCACAGGTCACTCTATTTTCCCATCAGGAAGAAGAATTAACCACAGGCTCAGCCTGCCCCCCGGAACCAGAACAGGGCCTGAAGCCATCCTGCGCTTTTGCGGCCAGCTCCCAAAAAAGCGAGTTGTAAAATGGAGGTTCAGGGCACTGCAATTCACAAACCTGCAGAGTTATAAATGATAACTCTCGTCCACAAATATATTGAGGGAAGGCAAAGAAGAGGATTTGAAATCAAGGCAGAATTGCACGAAACAGATTTCAGGAGGTAGATACGAATCGCCTTTAAAGCACATGAAAAGCGGCAAAACGTTGACAATGATGCCCTTGGCCAAAAAGGGCGTATGCGTTTTTTCCTGAATATATTCAGGAAAAAACGCATACGCCCTTTTTGGCCAACCAAGCAACCTGGAAAGGCAAATCAGCGCTACAGAGAAGTCTCGCTTCCCATCGGTCAAAAGGGCCATGCTGAAAAAAGTGTCAAAACCAGAAATGCAGGACAGGCCATGGAGAAATGGGAGCCTTGCTACACTGATGGGCGGGATGTAAATTGCCAACAGCCACTCTGGAGAAGTGTACGGTGTGTCCTGAAACATCTGAAAAACACAGCTTAGAGAGCATAGGGCACTTCCACTCATGGGGGTATAAATTGGGAAAATGAAAAATCAGCAAGACACAAGCACCCCAAAGTTGAGGGCTGCTCTGTTGACAAGGACCTCCACTTCATTCCACCTTAAATATCCCAGGAAAGAGAAACATGGATAAAGAAGTTGTGGTCCTTATGTACAATGGAATATCACTCAGCCATGAAATCAATGTCATAAGGTTAGTAGCAGCATGATGAGTGGATTTAGGTACGACGATTCTAAGAGAAATAAGTCACACAGAAAAGGACACTTCTCATAAGGTATCACTTATAGAGGGAATGTAAAAACCGTTACACTTGAACTGAATTACAAAACAGAACAGAGTCACACATGCAGAAAACACACTATGGCTGCTTAACGGGAAAGGTGAGGTGGGGTGATACATAAAACAAGGGTATCAAATTAGCTCAGATACCTTTCCATAAACCCAATATGTAATAGACAAGACCTACTCCTTGCTCAGAGAACTGGACTCAACACGCCCTATTCACCGCACAAGAATATATCTGACTAGTAATAATCTTAAAACCTATGTATTGATATCTCTCTGTTAGTGTGTCAAGTGGGTGTAAAGCGGCATAAACACAGCCGTGAAAAGCAGCTAAACCCCATTATGAAAATAAATTACTTTGTAAAACCCATGAAACAACGACAGTGAAAGAGGTAGAAATTCTTACACAATGAGTTCAGGGGCTGTGATGCAACCTGGATTGACCATATCTAGACCCACAGCTGGATGAGACATAAGGGTGGACACTCTTGGGGCTGAGAGGTTTGGTGAGGTTGGGTGAGCAAACGCAGACCCTTTAAAGTAATACTGCGTGGTACCCATCGCATGGGTCCCAAATCTCCAGGTTCAAGGGCATCTTCCTACATCGAAAACATGCATGAGAAACCCAGAAGATGGTACTCCGTGTGATGGGGAAAGGTTTCTAAAACGCACCTCATTTCTCATCTCCTTGTGCCCGGGTTCGCCATTCCAGCCGCTTTACTAGCAATCTCCCTACTTGGAGCATCAGCACCTTTAACCTCCTGTTCCGTACAGGTTGCAATTTGTCCTGAGGATGAACGGGAAGACGGGGAACCAACGAGAGACTAGCTCTTGGTGTTGGGACAGGCACAGGTCACTCTATTTTCCCATCAGGAAGAAGAATTAACCACAGGCTCAGCCTGCCCCCCGGAACCAGAATAGGGCCTGAAGCCATCCTGCGCTTTTGCGGCCAGCTCCCAAAAAAGCGAGTTGTAAAATGGAGGTTCAGGGCACTGCAATTCACAAACCTGCAGAGTTATAAATGATAACTCTCGTCCACAAATATATTGAGGGAAGGCAAAGAAGAGGATTTGAAATCAAGGCAGAATTGCACGAAACAGATTTCAGGAGGTAGATACGAATCGCCTTTAAAGCACATGAAAAGCGGCAAAACGTTGACAATGATGCCCTTGGCCAAAAAGGGCGTATGCGTTTTTTCCTGAATATATTCAGGAAAAAACGCATACGCCCTTTTTGGCCAACCAAGCAACCTGGAAAGGCAAATCAGCGCTACGGAGAAGTCTCGCTTCCCATCGGTCAAAAGGGCCATGCTGAAAAAAGTGTCAAAACCAGAAATGCAGGACAGGCCATGGAGAAATGGGAGCCTTGCTACACTGATGGGCGGGATGTAAATTGCCAACAGCCACTCTGGAGAAGTGTACGGTGTGTCCTGAAACATCTGAAAAACACAGCTTAGAGAGCATAGGGCACTTCCACTCATGGGGGTATAAATTGGGAAAATGAAAAATCAGCAAGACACAAGCACCCCAAAGTTGAGGGCTGCTCTGTTGACAAGGACCTCCACTTCATTCCACCTTCAATATCCCAGGAAAGAGAAAAATGGATAAAGAAGTTGTGGTCCTTATGTACAATGGAATATCACTCAGCCATGAAATCAATGTCATAAGGTTAGTAGCAGCATGATGAGTGGATTTAGGTACGACGATTCTAAGAGAAATAAGTCACACAGAAAAGGACACTTCTCATAAGGTATCACTTATAGAGGGAATGTAAAAACCGTTACACTTGAACTGAATTACAAAACAGAACAGAGTCACACATGCAGAAAACACACTATGGCTGCTTAACGGGAAAGGTGAGGTGGGGTGATACATAAAACAAGGGTATCAAATTAGCTCAGATACCTTTCCATAAACCCAATATGTAATAGACAAGACCTACTCCTTGCTCAGAGAACTGGACTCAACACGCCCTATTCACCGCACAAGAATATATCTGACTAGTAATAATCTTAAAACCTATGTATTGATATCTCTCTGTTAGTGTGTCAAGTGGGTGTAAAGCGGCATAAACACAGCCGTGAAAAGCAGCTAAACCCCATTATGAAAATAAATTACTTTGTAAAACCCATGAAACAACGACAGTGAAAGAGGTAGAAATTCTTACACAATGAGTTCAGGGGCTGTGATGCAACCTGGATTGACCATATCTAGACCCACAGCTGGATGAGACATAAGGGTGGACACTCTTGGGGCTGAGAGGTTTGGTGAGGTTGGGTGAGCAAACGCAGACCCTTTAAAGTAATACTGCGTGGTACCCATCGCATGGGTCCCAAATCTCCAGGTTCAAGGGCATCTTCCTACATCGAAAACATGCATGAGAAACCCAGAAGATGGTACTCCGTGTGATGGGGAAAGGTTTCTAAAACGCACCTCATTTCTCATCTCCTTGTGCCCGGGTTCGCCATTCCAGCCGCTTTACTAGCAATCTCCCTACTTGGAGCATCAGCACCTTTAACCTCCTGTTCCGTACAGGTTGCAATTTGTCCTGAGGATGAACGGGAAGACGGGGAACCAACGAGAGACTAGCTCTTGGTGTTGGGACAGGCACAGGTCACTCTATTTTCCCATCAGGAAGAAGAATTAACCACAGGCTCAGCCTGCCCCCCGGAACCAGAATAGGGCCTGAAGCCATCCTGCGCTTTTGCGGCCAGCTCCCAAAAAAGCGAGTTGTAAAATGGAGGTTCAGGGCACTGCAATTCACAAACCTGCAGAGTTATAAATGATAACTCTCGTCCACAAATATATTGAGGGAAGGCAAAGAAGAGGATTTGAAATCAAGGCAGAATTGCACGAAACAGATTTCAGGAGGTAGATACGAATCGCCTTTAAAGCACATGAAAAGCGGCAAAACGTTGACAATGATGCCCTTGGCCAAAAAGGGCGTATGCGTTTTTTCCTGAATATATTCAGGAAAAAACGCATACGCCCTTTTTGGCCAACCAAGCAACCTGGAAAGGCAAATCAGCGCTACGGAGAAGTCTCGCTTCCCATCGGTCAAAAGGGCCATGCTGAAAAAAGTGTCAAAACCAGAAATGCAGGACAGGCCATGGAGAAATGGGAGCCTTGCTACACTGATGGGCGGGATGTAAATTGCCAACAGCCACTCTGGAGAAGTGTACGGTGTGTCCTGAAACATCTGAAAAACACAGCTTAGAGAGCATAGGGCACTTCCACTCATGGGGGTATAAATTGGGAAAATGAAAAATCAGCAAGACACAAGCACCCCAAAGTTGAGGGCTGCTCTGTTGACAAGGACCTCCACTTCATTCCACCTTCAATATCCCAGGAAAGAGAAAAATGGATAAAGAAGTTGTGGTCCTTATGTACAATGGAATATCACTCAGCCATGAAATCAATGTCATAAGGTTAGTAGCAGCATGATGAGTGGATTTAGGTACGACGATTCTAAGAGAAATAAGTCACACAGAAAAGGACACTTCTCATAAGGTATCACTTATAGAGGGAATGTAAAAACCGTTACACTTGAACTGAATTATAAAACAGAACAGAGTCACACATGCAGAAAACACACTATGGCTGCTTAACGGGAAAGGTGAGGTGGGGTGATACATAAAACAAGGGTATCAAATTAGCTCAGATACCTTTCCATAAACCCAATATGTAATAGACAAGACCTACTCCATGCTCAGAGAACTGGACTAAACACGCCCTATTCACCGCACAAGAATATATCTGACTAGTAATAATCTTAAAACCTATGTATTGATATCTCTCTGTTAGTGTGTCAAGTGGGTGTAAAGCGGCATAAACACAGCCGTGAAAAGCAGCTAAACCCCATTATGAAAATAAATTACTTTGTAAAACCCATGAAACAACGACAGTGAAAGAGGTAGAAATTCTTACACAATGAGTTCAGGGGCTGTGATGCAACCTGGATTGACCATATCTAGACCCACAGCTGGATGAGACATAAGGGTGGACACTCTTGGGGCTGAGAGGTTTGGTGAGGTTGGGTGAGCAAACACAGACCCTTTAAAGTAATACTGCGTGGTACCCATCGCATGGGTCCCAAATCTCCATCTTCAAGGGCATCTTCCTACATCGAAAACATGCATGAGAAACCCAGAAGATGGTACACCGTGTGATGGGGAAAGGTTTCTAAAACGCACCTCATTTCTCATCTCCTTGTGCCCGGGTTCGCCATTCCAGCCACTTTACTAGCAATCTCCCTACTTGGAGCATCAGCACCTTTAACCTCCTGTTCCGTACAGGTTGCAATTTGTCCTGAGGATGAACGGGAAGACGGGGAACCAACGAGAGACTAGCTCTTGGTGTTGGGACAGGCACAGGTCACTCTATTTTCCCATCAGGAAGAAGAATTAACCACAGGCTCAGCCTGCCCCCCGGAACCAGAACAGGGCCTGAAGCCATCCTGCGCTTTTGCGGCCAGCTCCCAAAAAAGCGAGTTGTAAAATGGAGGTTCAGGGCACTGCAATTCACAAACCTGCAGAGTTATAAATGATAACTCTCGTCCACAAATATATTGAGGGAAGGCAAAGAAGAGGATTTGAAATCAAGGCAGAATTGCACGAAACAGATTTCAGGAGGTAGATACGAATCGCCTTTAAAGCACATGAAAAGCGGCAAAACGTTGACAATGATGCCCTTGGCCAAAAAGGGCGTATGCGTTTTTTCCTGAATATATTCAGGAAAAAACGCATACGCCCTTTTTGGCCAACCAAGCAACCTGGAAAGGCAAATCAGCGCTACAGAGAAGTCTCGCTTCCCATCGGTCAAAAGGGCCATGCTGAAAAAAGTGTCAAAACCAGAAATGCAGGACAGGCCATGGAGAAATGGGAGCCTTGCTACACTGATGGGCGGGATGTAAATTGCCAACAGCCACTCTGGAGAAGTGTACGGTGTGTCCTGAAACATCTGAAAAACACAGCTTAGAGAGCATAGGGCACTTCCACTCATGGGGGTATAAATTGGGAAAATGAAAAATCAGCAAGACACAAGCACCCCAAAGTTGAGGGCTGCTCTGTTGACAAGGACCTCCACTTCATTCCACCTTAAATATCACAGGAAAGAGAAACATGGATAAAGAAGTTGTGGTCCTTATGTACAATGGAATATCACTCAGCCATGAAATCAATGTCATAAGGTTAGTAGCAGCATGATGAGTGGATTTAGGTACGACGATTCTAAGAGAAATAAGTCACACAGAAAAGGACACTTCTCATAAGGTATCACTTATAGAGGGAATGTAAAAACCGTTACACTTGAACTGAATTACAAAACAGAACAGAGTCACACATGCAGAAAACACACTATGGCTGCTTAACGGGAAAGGTGAGGTGGGGTGATACATAAAACAAGGGTATCAAATTAGCTCAGATACCGTTCCATAAACCCAATATGTAATAGACAAGACCTACTCCTTGCTCAGAGAACTGGACTCAACACGCCCTATTCACCGCACAAGAATATATCTGACTAGTAATAATCTTAAAACCTATGTATTGATATCTCTCTGTTAGTGTGTCAAGTGGGTGTAAAGCGGCATAAACACAGCCGTGAAAAGCAGCTAAACCCCATTATGAAAATAAATTACTTTGTAAAACCCATGAAACAACGACAGTGAAAGAGGTAGAAATTCTTACACAATGAGTTCAGGGGCTGTGATGCAACCTGGATTGACCATATCTAGACCCACAGCTGGATGAGACATAAGGGTGGACACTCTTGGGGCTGAGAGGTTTGGTGAGGTTGGGTGAGCAAACGCAGACCCTTTAAAGTAATACTGCGTGGTACCCATCGCATGGGTCCCAAATCTCCATCTTCAAGGGCATCTTCCTACATCGAAAACATGCATGAGAAACCCAGAAGATGGTACACCGTGTGATGGGGAAAGGTTTCTAAAACGCACCTCATTTCTCATCTCCTTGTGCCCGGGTTCGCCATTCCAGCCACTTTACTAGCAATCTCCCTACTTGGAGCATCAGCACCTTTAACCTCCTGTTCCGTACAGGTTGCAATTTGTCCTGAGGATGAACGGGAAGACGGGGAAACAACGAGAGACTAGCTCTTGGTGTTGGGACAGGCACAGGTCACTCTATTTTCCCATCAGGAAGAAGAATTAACCACAGGCTCAGCCTGCCCCCCGGAACCAGAACAGGGCCTGAAGCCATCCTGCGCTTTTGCGGCCAGCTCCCAAAAAAGCGAGTTGTAAAATGGAGGTTCAGGGCACTGCAATTCACAAACCTGCAGAGTTATAAATGATAACTCTCGTCCACAAATATATTGAGGGAAGGCAAAGAAGAGGATTTGAAATCAAGGCAGAATTGCACTAAACAGATTTCAGGAGGTAGATACGAATCGCCTTTAAAGCACATGAAAAGCGGCAAAACGTTGACAATGATGCCCTTGGCCAAAAAGGGCGTATGCGTTTTTTCCTGAATATATTCAGGAAAAAACGCATACGCCCTTTTTGGCCAACCAAGCAACCTGGAAAGGCAAATCAGCGCTACAGAGAAGTCTCGCTTCCCATCGGTCAAAAGGGCCATGCTGAAAAAAGTGTCAAAACCAGAAATGCAGGACAGGCCATGGAGAAATGGGAGCCTTGCTACACTGATGGGCGGGATGTAAATTGCCAACAGCCACTCTGGAGAAGTGTACGGTGTGTCCTGAAACATCTGAAAAACACAGCTTAGAGAGCATAGGGCACTTCCACTCATGGGGGTATAAATTGGGAAAATGAAAAATCAGCAAGACACAAGCACCCCAAAGTTGAGGGCTGCTCTGTTGACAAGGACCTCCACTTCATTCCACCTTAAATATCCCAGGAAAGAGAAAAATGGATAAAGAAGTTGTGGTCCTTATGTACAATGGAATATCACTCAGCCATGAAATCAATGTCATAAGGTTAGTAGCAGCATGATGAGTGGATTTAGGTACGACGATTCTAAGAGAAATAAGTCACACAGAAAAGGACACTTCTCATAAGGTATCACTTATAGAGGGAATGTAAAAACCGTTACACTTGAACTGAATTACAAAACAGAACAGAGTCACACATGCAGAAAACACACTATGGCTGCTTAACGGGAAAGGTGAGGTGGGGTGATACATAAAACAAGGGTATCAAATTAGCTCAGATACCGTTCCATAAACCCAATATGTAATAGACAAGACCTACTCCTTGCTCAGAGAACTGGACTCAACACGCCCTATTCACCGCACAAGAATATATCTGACTAGTAATAATCTTAAAACCTATGTATTGATATCTCTCTGTTAGTGTGTCAAGTGGGTGTAAAGCGGCATAAACACAGCCGTGAAAAGCAGCTAAACCCCATTATGAAAATAAATTACTTTGTAAAACCCATGAAACAACGACAGTGAAAGAGATAGAAATTCTTACACAATGAGTTCAGGGGCTGTGATGCAACCTGGATTGACCATATCTAGACCCACAGCTGGATGAGACATAAGGGTGGACACTCTTGGGGCTGAGAGGTTTGGTGAGGTTGGGTGAGCAAACGCAGACCCTTTAAAGTAATACTGCGTGGTACCCATCGCATGGGTCCCAAATCTCCAGGTTCAAGGGCATCTTCCTACATCGAAAACATGCATGAGAAACTCAGAAGATGGTACACCGTGTGATGGGGAAAGGTTTCTAAAACGCACCTCATTTCTCATCTCCTTGTGCCCGGGTTCGCCATTCCAGCCGCTTTACTAGCAATCTCCCTACTTGGAGCATCAGCACCTTTAACCTCCTGTTCCGTACAGGTTGCAATTTGTCCTGAGGATGAACGGGAAGACGGGGAACCAACGAGAGACTAGCTCTTGGTGTTGGGACAGGCACAGGTCACTCTATTTTCCCATCAGGAAGAAGAATTAACCACAGGCTCAGCCTGCCGCCCAGACCTAGAACAGGGCCTGAAGCCATCCTGCGCTTTTGCGGCCAGCTCCCAAAAAAGCGAGTTGTAAAATGGAGGTTCAGGGCACTGCAATTCACAAACCTGCAGAGTTATAAATGATAACTCTCGTCCACAAATATATTGAGGGAAGGCAAAGAAGAGGATTTGAAATCAAGGCAGAATTGCACGAAACAGATTTCAGGAGGTAGATACGAATCGCCTTTAAAGCACATGAAAAGCGGCAAAACGTTGACAATGATGCCCTTGGCCAAAAAGGGCGTATGCGTTTTTTCCTGAATATATTCAGGAAAAAACGCATACGCCCTTTTTGGCCAACCAAGCAACCTGGAAAGGCAAATCAGCGCTACAGAGAAGTCTCGCTTCCCATCGGTCAAAAGGGCCATCCTGAAAAAAGTGTCAAAACCAGAAATGCAGGACAGGCCATGGAGAAATGGGAGCCTTGCTACACTGATGGGCGGGATGTAAATTGCCAACAGCCACTCTGGAGAAGTGTACGGTGTGTCCTGAAACATCTGAAAAACACAGCTTAGAGAGCATAGGGCACTTCCACTCATGGGGGTATAAATTGGGAAAATGAAAAATCAGCAAGACACAAGCACCCCAAAGATGAGGGCTGCTCTGTTGACAAGGACCTCCACTTCATTCCACCTTCAATATCCCAGGAAAGAGAAAAATGGATAAAGAAGTTGTGGTCCTTATGTACAATGGAATATCACTCAGCCATGAAATCAATGTCATAAGGTTAGTAGCAGCATGATGAGTGGATTTAGGTACGACGATTCTAAGTGAAATAAGTCACACAGAAAAGGACACTTCTCATAAGGTATCACTTATAGAGGGAATGTAAAAACCGTTACACTTGAACTGAATTACAAAACAGAACAGAGTCACACATGCAGAAAACACACTATGGCTGCTTAACGGGAAAGGTGAGGTGGGGTGATACATAAAACAAGGGTATCAAATTAGCTCAGATACCGTTCCATAAACCCAATATGTAATAGACAAGACCTACTCCTTGCTCAGAGAACTGGACTCAACACGCCCTATTCACCGCACAAGAATATATCTGACTAGTAAAAATCTTAAAACCTATGTATTGATATCTCTCTGTTAGTGTGTCAAGTGGGTGTAAAGCGGCATAAACACAGCCGTGAAAAGCAGCTAAACCCCATTATGAAAATAAATTACTTTGTAAAACCCATGAAACAACGACAGTGAAAGAGATAGAAATTCTTACACAATGAGTTCAGGGGCTGTGATGCAACCTGGATTGACCATATCTAGACCCACAGCTGGATGAGACATAAGGGTGGACACTCTTGGGGCTGAGAGGTTTGGTGAGGTTGGGTGAGCAAACGCAGACCCTTTAAAGTAATACTGCGTGGTACCCATCGCATGGGTCCCAAATCTCCAGGTTCAAGGGCATCTTCCTACATCGAAAACATGCATGAGAAACCCAGAAGATGGTACACCGTGTGATGGGGAAAGGTTTCTAAAACGCACCTCATTTCTCATCTCCTTGTGCCCGGGTTCGCCATTCCAGCCGCTTTACTAGCAATCTCCCTACTTGGAGCATCAGCACCTTTAATCTCCTGTTCCGTACAGGTTGCAATTTGTCCTGAGGATGAACGGGAAGACGGGGAACCAACGAGAGACTAGCTCTTGGTGTTGGGACAGGCACAGGTCACTCTATTTTCCCATCAGGAAGAAGAATTAACCACAGGCTCAGCCTGCCCCCCGGAACCAGAACAGGGCCTGAAGCCATCCTGCGCTTTTGCGGCCAGCTCCCAAAAAAGCGAGTTGTAAAATGGAGGTTCAGGGCACTGCAATTCACAAACCTGCAGAGTTATAAATGATAACTCTCGTCCACAAATATATTGAGGGAAGGCAAAGAAGAGGATTTGAAATCAAGGCAGAATTGCACGAAACAGATTTCAGGAGGTAGATACGAATCGCCTTTAAAGCACATGAAAAGCGGCAAAACGTTGACAATGATGCCCTTGGCCAAAAAGGGCGTATGCGTTTTTTCCTGAATATATTCAGGAAAAAACGCATACGCCCTTTTTGGCCAACCAAGCAACCTGGAAAGGCAAATCAGCGCTACAGAGAAGTCTCGCTTCCCATCGGTCAAAAGGGCCATGCTGAAAAAAGTGTCAAAACCAGAAATGCAGGACAGGCCATGGAGAAATGGGAGCCTTGCTACACTGATGGGCGGGATGTAAATTGCCAACAGCCACTCTGGAGAAGTGTACGGTGTGTCCTGAAACATCTGAAAAACACAGCTTAGAGAGCATAGGGCACTTCCACTCATGGGGGTATAAATTGGGAAAATGAAAAATCAGCAAGACACAAGCACCCCAAAGTTGAGGGCTGCTCTGTTGACAAGGACCTCCACTTCATTCCACCTTAAATATCCCAGGAAACAGAAAAATGGATAAAGAAGTTGTGGTCCTTATGTACAATGGAATATCACTCAGCCATGAAATCAATGTCATAAGGTTAGTAGCAGCATGATGAGTGGATTTAGGTACGACGATTCTAAGAGAAATAAGTCACACAGAAAAGGACACTTCTCATAAGGTATCACTTATAGAGGGAATGTAAAAACCGTTACACTTGAACTGAATTACAAAACAGAACAGAGTCACACATGCAGAAAACACACTATGGCTGCTTAACGGGAAAGGTGAGGTGGGGTGATACATAAAACAAGGGTATCAAATTAGCTCAGATACCTTTCCATAAACCCAATATGTAATAGACAAGACCTACTCCTTGCTCAGAGAACTGGACTCAACACGCCCTATTCACCGCACAAGAATATATCTGACTAGTAATAATCTTAAAACCTATGTATTGATATCTCTCTGTTAGTGTGTCAAGTGGGTGTAAAGCGGCATAAACACAGCCGTGAAAAGCAGCTAAACCCCATTATGAAAATAAATTACTTTGTAAAACCCATGAAACAACGACAGTGAAAGAGGTAGAAATTCTTACACAATGAGTTCAGGGGCTGTGATGCAACCTGGATTGACCATATCTAGACCCACAGCTGGATGAGACATAAGGGTGGACACTCTTGGGGCTGAGAGGTTTGGTGAGGTTGGGTGAGCAAACGCAGACCCTTTAAAGTAATACTGCGTGGTACCCATCGCATGGGTCCCAAATCTCCAGGTTCAAGGGCATCTTCCTACATCGAAAACATGCATGAGAAACCCAGAAGATGGTACACCGTGTGATGGGGAAAGGTTTCTAAAACGCACCTCATTTCTCATCTCCTTGTGCCCGGGTTCGCCATTCCAGCCGCTTTACTAGCAATCTCCCTACTTGGAGCATCAGCACCTTTAACCTCCTGTTCCGTACAGGTTGCAATTTGTCCTGAGGATGAACGGGAAGACGGGGAACCAACGAGAGACTAGCTCTTGGTGTTGGGACAGGCACAGGTCACTCTATTTTCCCATCAGGAAGAAGAATTAACCACAGGCTCAGCCTGCCCCCCAGAACTAGAACAGGGCCTGAAGCCATCCTGCGCTTTTGCGGCCAGCTCCCAAAAAAGCGAGTTGTAAAATGGAGGTTCAGGGCACTGCAATTCACAAACCTGCAGAGTTATAAATGATAACTCTCGTCCACAAATATATTGAGGGAAGGCAAAGAAGAGGATTTGAAATCAAGGCAGAATTGCACGAAACAGATTTCAGGAGGTAGATACGAATCGCCTTTAAAGCACATGAAAAGCGGCAAAACGTTGACAATGATGCCCTTGGCCAAAAAGGGCGTATGCGTTTTTTCCTGAATATATTCAGGAAAAAACGCATACGCCCTTTTTGGCCAACCAAGCAACCTGGAAAGGCAAATCAGCGCTACAGAGAAGTCTCGCTTCCCATCGGTCAAAAGGGCCATGCTGAAAAAAGTGTCAAAACCAGAAATGCAGGACAGGCCATGGAGAAATGGGAGCCTTGCTACACTGATGGGCGGGATGTAAATTGCCAACAGCCACTCTGGAGAAGTGTACGGTGTGTCCTGAAACATCTGAAAAACACAGCTTAGAGAGCATAGGGCACTTCCACTCATGGGGGTATAAATTGGGAAAATGAAAAATCAGCAAGACACAAGCACCCCAAAGTTGAGGGCTGCTCTGTTGACAAGGACCTCCACTTCATTCCACCTTCAATATCCCAGGAAAGAGAAAAATGGATAAAGAAGTTGTGGTCCTTATGTACAATGGAATATCACTCAGCCATGAAATCAATGTCATAAGGTTAGTAGCAGCATGATGAGTGGATTTAGGTACGACGATTCTAAGAGAAATAAGTCACACAGAAAAGGACACTTCTCATAAGGTATCACTTATAGAGGGAATGTAAAAACCGTTACACTTGAACTGAATTATAAAACAGAACAGAGTCACACATGCAGAAAACACACTATGGCTGCTTAACGGGAAAGGTGAGGTGGGGTGATACATAAAACAAGGGTATCAAATTAGCTCAGATACCTTTCCATAAACCCAATATGTAATAGACAAGACCTACTCCATGCTCAGAGAACTGGACTAAACACGCCCTATTCACCGCACAAGAATATATCTGACTAGTAATAATCTTAAAACCTATGTATTGATATCTCTCTGTTAGTGTGTCAAGTGGGTGTAAAGCGGCATAAACACAGCCGTGAAAAGCAGCTAAACCCCATTATGAAAATAAATTACTTTGTAAAACCCATGAAACAACGACAGTGAAAGAGGTAGAAATTCTTACACAATGAGTTCAGGGGCTGTGATGCAACCTGGATTGACCATATCTAGACCCACAGCTGGATGAGACATAAGGGTGGACACTCTTGGGGCTGAGAGGTTTGGTGAGGTTGGGTGAGCAAACACAGACCCTTTAAAGTAATACTGCGTGGTACCCATCGCATGGGTCCCAAATCTCCATCTTCAAGGGCATCTTCCTACATCGAAAACATGCATGAGAAACCCAGAAGATGGTACACCGTGTGATGGGGAAAGGTTTCTAAAACGCACCTCATTTCTCATCTCCTTGTGCCCGGGTTCGCCATTCCAGCCACTTTACTAGCAATCTCCCTACTTGGAGCATCAGCACCTTTAACCTCCTGTTCCGTACAGGTTGCAATTTGTCCTGAGGATGAACGGGAAGACGGGGAAACAACGAGAGACTAGCTCTTGGTGTTGGGACAGGCACAGGTCACTCTATTTTCCCATCAGGAAGAAGAATTAACCACAGGCTCAGCCTGCCCCCCGGAACCAGAACAGGGCCTGAAGCCATCCTGCGCTTTTGCGGCCAGCTCCCAAAAAAGCGAGTTGTAAAATGGAGGTTCAGGGCACTGCAATTCACAAACCTGCAGAGTTATAAATGATAACTCTCGTCCACAAATATATTGAGGGAAGGCAAAGAAGAGGATTTGAAATCAAGGCAGAATTGCACGAAACAGATTTCAGGAGGTAGATACGAATCGCCTTTAAAGCACATGAAAAGCGGCAAAACGTTGACAATGATGCCCTTGGCCAAAAAGGGCGTATGCGTTTTTTCCTGAATATATTCAGGAAAAAACGCATACGCCCTTTTTGGCCAACCAAGCAACCTGGAAAGGCAAATCAGCGCTACAGAGAAGTCTCGCTTCCCATCGGTCAAAAGGGCCATGCTGAAAAAAGTGTCAAAACCAGAAATGCAGGACAGGCCATGGAGAAATGGGAGCCTTGCTACACTGATGGGCGGGATGTAAATTGCCAACAGCCACTCTGGAGAAGTGTACGGTGTGTCCTGAAACATCTGAAAAACACAGCTTAGAGAGCATAGGGCACTTCCACTCATGGGGGTATAAATTGGGAAAATGAAAAATCAGCAAGACACAAGCACCCCAAAGTTGAGGGCTGCTCTGTTGACAAGGACCTCCACTTCATTCCACCTTAAATATCCCAGGAAAGAGAAAAATGGATAAAGAAGTTGTGGTCCTTATGTACAATGGAATATCACTCAGCCATGAAATCAATGTCATAAGGTTAGTAGCAGCATGATGAGTGGATTTAGGTACGACGATTCTAAGAGAAATAAGTCACACAGAAAAGGACACTTCTCATAAGGTATCACTTATAGAGGGAATGTAAAAACCGTTACACTTGAACTGAATTACAAAACAGAACAGAGTCACACATGCAGAAAACACACTATGGCTGCTTAACGGGAAAGGTGAGGTGGGGTGATACATAAAACAAGGGTATCAAATTAGCTCAGATACCGTTCCATAAACCCAATATGTAATAGACAAGACCTACTCCTTGCTCAGAGAACTGGACTCAACACGCCCTATTCACCGCACAAGAATATATCTGACTAGTAATAATCTTAAAACCTATGTATTGATATCTCTCTGTTAGTGTGTCAAGTGGGTGTAAAGCGGCATAAACACAGCCGTGAAAAGCTGCTAAACCCCATTATGAAAATAAATTACTTTGTAAAACCCATGAAACAACGACAGTGAAAGAGATAGAAATTCTTACACAATGAGTTCAGGGGCTGTGATGCAACCTGGATTGACCATATCTAGACCCACAGCTGGATGAGACATAAGGGTGGACACTCTTGGGGCTGAGAGGTTTGGTGAGGTTGGGTGAGCAAACGCAGACCCTTTAAAGTAATACTGCGTGGTACCCATCGCATGGGTCCCAAATCTCCAGGTTCAAGGGCATCTTCCTACATCGAAAACATGCATGAGAAACCCAGAAGATGGTACACCGTGTGATGGGGAAAGGTTTCTAAAACGCACCTCATTTCTCATCTCCTTGTGCCCGGGTTCCCCATTCCAGCCGCTTTACTAGCAATCTCCCTACTTGGAGCATCAGCACCTTTAATCTCCTGTTCCGTACAGGTTGCAATTTGTCCTGAGGATGAACGGGAAGACGGGGAACCAACGAGAGACTAGCTCTTGGTGTTGGGACAGGCACAGGTCACTCTATTTTCCCATCAGGAAGAAGAATTAACCACAGGCTCAGCCTGCCCCCCAGAACCAGAACAGGGCCTGAAGCCATCCTGCGCTTTTGCGGCCAGCTCCCAAAAAAGCGAGTTGTAAAATGGAGGTTCAGGGCACTGCAATTCACAAACCTGCAGAGTTATAAATGATAACTCTCGTCCACAAATATATTGAGGGAAGGCAAAGAAGAGGATTTGAAATCAAGGCAGAATTGCACGAAACAGATTTCAGGAGGTAGATACGAATCGCCTTTAAAGCACATGAAAAGCGGCAAAACGTTGACAATGATGCCCTTGGCCAAAAAGTGCGTATGCGTTTTTTCCTGAATATATTCAGGAAAAAACGCATACGCCCTTTTTGGCCAACCAAGCAACCTGGAAAGGCAAATCAGCGCTACAGAGAAGTCTCGCTTCCCATCGGTCAAAAGGGCCATGCTGAAAAAAGTGTCAAAACCAGAAATGCAGGACAGGCCATGGAGAAATGGGAGCCTTGCTACACTGATGGGCGGGATGTAAATTGCCAACAGCCACTCTGGAGAAGTGTACGGTGTGTCCTGAAACATCTGAAAAACACAGCTTAGAGAGCATAGGGCACTTCCACTCATGGGGGTATAAATTGGGAAAATGAAAAATCAGCAAGACACAAGCACCCCAAAGTTGAGGGCTGCTCTGTTGACAAGGACCTCCACTTCATTCCACCTTAAATATCCCAGGAAAGAGAAAAATGGATAAAGAAGTTGTGGTCCTTATGTACAATGGAATATCACTCAGCCATGAAATCAATGTCATAAGGTTAGTAGCAGCATGATGAGTGGATTTAGGTACGACGATTCTAAGAGAAATAAGTCACACAGAAAAGGACACTTCTCATAAGGTATCACTTATAGAGGGAATGTAAAAACTATTACACTTGAACTGAATTACAAAACAGAACAGAGTCACACATGCAGAAAACACACTATGGCTGCTTAACGGGAAAGGTGAGGTGGGGTGATACATAAAACAAGGGTATCAAATTAGCTCAGATACCGTTCCATAAACCCAATATGTAATAGACAAGACCTACTCCTTGCTCAGAGAACTGGACTCAACACGCCCTATTCACCGCACAAGAATATATCTGACTAGTAATAATCTTAAAACCTATGTATTGATATCTCTCTGTTAGTGTGTCAAGTGGGTGTAAAGCGGCATAAACACAGCCGTGAAAAGCAGCTAAACCCCATTATGAAAATAAATTACTTTGTAAAACCCATGAAACAACGACAGTGAAAGAGATAGAAATTCTTACACAATGAGTTCAGGGGCTGTGATGCAACCTGGATTGACCATATCTAGACCCACAGCTGGATGAGACATAAGGGTGGACACTCTTGGGGCTGAGAGGTTTGGTGAGGTTGGGTGAGCAAACGCAGACCCTTTAAAGTAATACTGCGTGGTACCCATCGCATGGGTCCCAAATCTCCAGGATCAAGGGCATCTTCCTACATCGAAAACATGCATGAGAAACCCAGAAGATGGTATACAGTGTGATGGGGAAAGGTTTCTAAAACGCACCTCATTTCTCATCTCCTTGTGCCCGGGTTCGCCATTCCAGCCGCTTTACTAGCAATCTCCCTACTTGGAGCATCAGCACCTTTAACCTCCTGTTCCGTACAGGTTGCAATTTGTCCTGAGGATGAACGGGAAGACGGGGAACCAACGAGAGACTAGCTCTTGGTGTTGGGACAGGCACAGGTCACTCTATTTTCCCATCAGGAAGAAGAATTAACCACAGGCTCAGCCTGCCCCCCAGAACCAGAACAGGGCCTGAAGCCATCCTGCGCTTTTGCGGCCAGCTCCCAAAAAAGCGAGTTGTAAAATGGAGGTTCAGGGCACTGCAATTCACAAACCTGCAGAGTTATAAATGATAACTCTCGTCCACAAATATATTGAGGGAAGGCAAAGAAGAGGATTTGAAATCAAGGCAGAATTGCACGAAACAGATTTCAGGAGGTAGATACGAATCGCCTTTAAAGCACATGAAAAGCGGCAAAACGTTGACAATGATGCCCTTGGCCAAAAAGGGCGTATGCGTTTTTTCCTGAATATATTCAGGAAAAAACGCATACGCCCTTTTTGGCCAACCAAGCAACCTGGAAAGGCAAATCAGCGCTACAGAGAAGTCTCGCTTCCCATCGGTCAAAAGGGCCATGCTGAAAAAAGTTTCAAAACCAGAAATGCAGGACAGGCCATGGAGAAATGGGAGCCTTGCTACACTGATGGGCGGGATGTAAATTGCCAACAGCCACTCTGGAGAAGTGTACGGTGTGTCCTGAAACATCTGAAAAACACAGCTTAGAGAGCATAGGGCACTTCCACTCATGGGGGTATAAATTGGGAAAATTAAAAATCAGCAAGACACAAGCACCCCAAAGTTGAGGGCTGCTCTGTTGACAAGGACCTCCACTTCATTCCACCTTCAATATCCCAGGAAAGAGAAAAATGGATAAAGAAGTTGTGGTCCTTATGTACAATGGAATATCACTCAGCCATGAAATCAATGTCATAAGGTTAGTAGCAGCATGATGAGTGGATTTAGGTACGACGATTCTAAGAGAAATAAGTCACACAGAAAAGGACACTTCTCATAAGGTATCACTTATAGAGGGAATGTAAAAACTATTACACTTGAACTGAATTACAAAACAGAACAGAGTCACACATGCAGAAAACACACTATGGCTGCTTAACGGGAAAGGTGAGGTGGGGTGATACATAAAACAAGGGTATCAAATTAGCTCAGATACCTTTCCATAAACCCAATATGTAATAGACAAGACCTACTCCTTGCTCAGAGAACTGGACTCAACACGCCCTATTCACCGCACAAGAATATATCTGACTAGTAATAATCTTAAAACCTATGTATTGATATCTCTCTGTTAGTGTGTCAAGTGGGTGTAAAGCGGCATAAACACAGCCGTGAAAAGCAGCTAAACCCCATTATGAAAATAAATTACTTTGTAAAACCCATGAAACAACGACAGTGAAAGAGATAGAAATTCTTACACAATGAGTTCAGGGGCTGTGATGCAACCTGGATTGACCATATCTAGACCCACAGCTGGATGAGACATAAGGGTGGACACTCTTGGGGCTGAGAGGTTTGGTGAGGTTGGGTGAGCAAACGCAGACCCTTTAAAGTAATACTGCGTGGTACCCATCGCATGGGTCCCAAATCTCCAGGATCAAGGGCATCTTCCTACATCGAAAACATGCATGAGAAACCCAGAAGATGGTATACCGTGTGATGGGGAAAGGTTTCTAAAACGCACCTCATTTCTCATCTCCTTGTGCCTGGGTTCGCCATTCCAGCCGCTTTACTAGCAATCTCCCTACTTGGAGCATCAGCACCTTTAACCTCCTGTTCCGTACAGGTTGCAATTTGTCCTGAGGATGAACGGGAAGACGGGGAACCAACGAGAGACTAGCTCTTGGTGTTGGGACAGGCACAGGTCACTCTATTTTCCCATCAGGAAGAAGAATTAACCACAGGCTCAGCCTGCCCCCCGGAACCAGAACAGGGCCTGAAGCCATCCTGCGCTTTTGCGGCCAGCTCCCAAAAAAGCGAGTTGTAAAATGGAGGTTCAGGGCACTGCAATTCACAAACCTGCAGAGTTATAAATGATAACTCTCGTCCACAAATATATTGAGGGAAGGCAAAGAAGAGGATTTGAAATCAAGGCAGAATTGCACGAAACAGATTTCAGGAGGCAGATACGAATCGCCTTTAAAGCACATGAAAAGCGGCAAAACGTTGACAATGATGCCCTTGGCCAAAAAGGGCGTATGCGTTTTTTCCTGAATATATTCAGGAAAAAACGCATACGCCCTTTTTGGCCAACCAACCAACCTGGAAAGGCAAATCAGCACTACGGAGAAGTCTCGCTTCCCATCGGTCAAAAGGGCCATGCTGAAAAAAGTGTCAAAACCAGAAATGCAGGACAGGCCATGGAGAAATGGGAGCCTTGCTACACTGATGGGCGGGATGTAAATTGCCAACAGCCACTCTGGAGAAGTGTACGGTGTGTCCTGAAACATCTGAAAAACACAGCTTAGAGAGCATAGGGCACTTCCACTCATGGGGGTATAAATTGGGAAAATGAAAAATCAGCAAGACACAAGCACCCCAAAGTTGAGGGCTGCTCTGTTGACAAGGACCTCCACTTCATTCCACCTTAAATATCCCAGGAAAGAGAAAAATGGATAAAGAAGTTGTGGTCCTTATGTACAATGGAATATCACTCAGCCATGAAATCAATGTCATAAGGTTAGTAGCAGCATGATGAGTAGATTTAGGTACGACGATTCTAAGTGAAATAAGTCACACAGAAAAGGACACTTCTCATAAGGTATCACTTATAGAGGGAATGTAAAAACCGTTACACTTGAACTGAATTACAAAACAGAACAGAGTCACACATGCAGAAAACACACTATGGCTGCTTAACGGGAAAGGTGAGGTGGGGTGATACATAAAACAAGGGTATCAAATTAGCTCAGATACCGTTCCATAAACCCAATATGTAGTAGACAAGACCTACTCCTTGCTCAGAGAACTGGACTCAACACGCCCTATTCACCGCACAAGAATATATCTGACTAGTAATAATCTTAAAACCTATGTATTGATATCTCTCTGTTAGTGTGTCAAGTGGGTGGAAAGCGGCATAAACACAGCCGTGAAAAGCAGCTAAACCCCATTATGAAAATAAATTACTTTGAAAAACCCATGAAACAACGACAGTGAAAGAGATAGAAATTCTTACACAATGAGTTCAGGGGCTGTGATGCAACCTGGATTGACCATATCTAGACCCACAGCTGGATGAGACATAAGGGTGGACACTCTTGGGGCTGAGAGGTTTGGTGAGGTTGGGTGAGCAAACCCAGACCCTTTAAAGTAATACTGCGTGGTACCCATCGCATGGGTCCCAAATCTCCAGCTTCAAGGGCATCTTCCTACATCGAAAACATGCATGAGAAACCCAGAAGATGGTACACCGTGTGATGGGGAAAGGTTTCTAAAACGCACCTCATTTCTCATCTCCTTGTGCCCGGGTTCGCCATTCCAGCCACTTTACTAGCAATCTCCCTACTTGGAGCATCAGCACCTTTAACCTCCTGTTCCGTACAGGTTGCAATTTGTCCTGAGGATGAACGGGAAGACGGGGAACCAACGAGAGACTAGCTCTTGGTGTCGGGACAGGCACAGGTCACTCTATTTTCCCATCAGGAAGAAGAATTAACCACAGGCTCAGCCTGCCCCCCGGAACCAGAACAGGGCCTGAAGCCATCCTGCGCTTTTGCGGCCAGCTCCCAAAAAAGCGAGTTGTAAAATGGAGGTTCAGGGCACTGCAATTCACAAACCTGCAGAGTTATAAATGATAACTCTCGTCCACAAATATATTGAGGGAAGGCAAAGAAGAGGATTTGAAATCAAGGCAGAATTGCACGAAACAGATTTCAGGAGGTAGATACGAATCGCCTTTAAAGCACATGAAAAGCGGCAAAACGTTGACAATGATGCCCTTGGCCAAAAAGGGCGTATGCGTTTTTTCCTGAATATATTCAGGAAAAAACGCATACGCCCTTTTTGGCCAACCAAGCAACCTGGAAAGGCAAATCAGCGCTACAGAGAAGTCTCGCTTCCCATCGGTCAAAAGGGCCATGCTGAAAAAAGTGTCAAAACCAGAAATGCAGGACAGGCCATGGAGAAATGGGACCCTTGCTACACTGATGGGCGGGATGTAAATTGCCAACAGCCACTCTGGAGAAGTGTACGGTGTGTCCTGAAACATCTGAAAAACACAGCTTAGAGAGCATAGGGCACTTCCACTCATGGGGGTATAAATTGGGAAAATGAAAAATCAGCAAGACACAAGCACCCCAAAGTTGAGGGCTGCTCTGTTGACAAGGACCTCCACTTCATTCCACCTTCAATATCCCAGGAAAGAGAAAAATGGATAAAGAAGTTGTGGTCCTTATGTACAATGGAATATCACTCAGCCATGAAATCAATGTCATAAGGTTAGTAGCAGCATGATGAGTGGATTTAGGTACGACGATTCTAAGAGAAATAAATCACACAGAAAAGGACACTTCTCATAAGGTATCACTTATAGAGGGAATGTAAAAACCGTTACACTTGAACTGAATTACAAAACAGAACAGAGTCACACATGCAGAAAACAGACTATGGCTGCTTAACGGGAAAGGTGAGGTGGGGTGATACATAAAACAAGGGTATCAAATTAGCTCAGATACCGTTCCATAAACCCAATATGTAATAGACAAGACCTACTCCTTGCTCAGAGAACTGGACTCAACACGCCCTATTCACCGCACAAGAATATATCTGACCAGTAATAATCTTAAAACCTATGTATTGATATCTCTCTGTTAGTGTGTCAAGTGGGTGTAAAGCGGCATAAACACAGCCGTGAAAAGCAGCTAAACCCCATTATGAAAATAAATTACTTTGTAAAACCCATGAAACAACGACAGTGAAAGAGATAGAAATTCTTACACAATGAGTTCAGGGGCTGTGATGCAACCTGGATTGACCATATCTAGACCCACAGCTGGATGAGACATAAGGGTGGACACTCTTGGGGCTGAGAGGTTTGGTGAGGTTGGGTGAGCAAACGCAGACCCTTTAAAGTAATACTGCGTGGTACCCATCGCATGGGTCCCAAATCTCCAGCTTCAAGGGCATCTTCCTACATCGAAAACATGCATGAGAAACCCAGAAGATGGTACACCGTGTGATGGGGAAAGGTTTCGAAAACGCACCTCATTTCTCATCTCCTTGTGCCCGGGTTCGCCATTCCAGCCGCTTTACTAGCAATCTCCCTACTTGGAGCATCAGCACCTTTAACCTCCTGTTCCGTACAGGTTGCAATTTGTCCTGAGGATGAACGGGAAGACGGGGAACCAACGAGAGACTAGCTCTTGGTGTTGGGACAGGCACAGGTCACTCTATTTTCCCATCAGGAAGAAGAATTAACCACAGGCTCAGCCTGCCCCCCAGAACCAGAACAGGGCCTGAAGCCATCCTGCGCTTTTGCGGCCAGCTCCCAAAAAAGCGAGTTGTAAAATGGAGGTTCAGGGCACTGCAATTCACAAACCTGCAGAGTTATAAATGATAACTCTCGTCCACAAATATATTGAGGGAAGGCAAAGAAGAGGATTTGAAATCAAGGCAGAATTGCACGAAACAGATTTCAGGAGGTAGATACGAATCGCCTTTAAAGCACATGAAAAGCGGCAAAACGTTGACAATGATGCCCTTGGCCAAAAAGGGCGTATGCGTTTTTTCCTGAATATATTCAGGAAAAAACGCATACGCCCTTTTTGGCCAACCAAGCAACCTGGAAAGGCAAATCAGCGCTACAGAGAAGTCTCGCTTCCCATCGGTCAAAAGGGCCATGCTGAAAAAAGTGTCAAAACCAGAAATGCAGGACAGGCCATGGAGAAATGGGAGCCTTTCTACACTGATGGGCGGGATGTAAATTGCCAACAGCCACTCTGGAGAAGTGTACGGTGAGTCCTGAAACATCTGAAAAACACAGCTTAGAGAGCATAGGGCACTTCCACTCATGGGGGTATAAATTGGGAAAATGAAAAATCAGCAAGACACAAGCACCCCAAAGTTGAGGGCTGCTCTGTTGACAAGGACCTCCACTTCATTCCACCTTCAATATCCCAGGAAAGAGAAAAATGGGTAAAGAAGTTGTGGTCCTTATGTACAATGGAATATCACTCAGCCATGAAATCAATGTCATAAGGTTAGTAGCAGCATGATGAGTGGATATAGGTACGACGATTCTAAGTGAAATAAGTCACACAGAAAAGGACACTTCTCATAAGGTATCACTTATAGAGGGAATGTAAAAACCGTTACACTTGAACTGAATTACAAAACAGAACAGAGTCACACATGCAGAAAACACACTATGGCTGCTTAACGGGAAAGGTGAGGTGGGGTGATACATAAAACAAGGGTATCAAATTAGCTCAGATACCGTTCCATAAACCCAATATGTAGTAGACAAGACCTACTCCTTGCTCAGAGAACTGGACTCAACACGCCCTATTCACCGCACAAGAATATATCTGACTAGTAATAATCGTAAAGCCTATGTATTGATATCTCTCTGTTAGTGTGTCAAGTGGGTGTAAAGCGGCATAAACACAGCAGTGAAAAGGAGCTAAACCCCATTATAAAAATAAATTACTTTGAAACACCCATGAAACAAAGACAGTGAAAGAGAGAGAAATTCTTACACAATGCGTTCAGGGGCTGTGATGCAACCTGGATTGACCATATCTAGACTCACAGCTGGATCAGACATAAGGGTGGACACTCTTGGGGCTGAGAGGTTTGGTGAGGTTGGGTGAGCAAACGCAGACCCTTTAAAGTAATACTGCATGGTACCCATCGCATGGGTCCCAAATCTCCAGCTTCAAGGGCATCTTCCTACATCAAAAACATGCATGAGAAACCCAGAAGATGGTACACAGTGTGATGGGGAAAGGTTTCTAAAACGCACCTCATTTCTCATCGCCTTGTGCCCGGGTTCGCCATTCCAGCCGCTTTACTAGCAAGCTCCCTACTTGGAGCATTAGCACCTTTAACCTCCTGTTCCGTACAGGTTGCAATTTGTCCTGAGGATAAACGGGAAGACGTGGAACCAACGAGAGACTAGCTCTTGGTGTTGGGACAGGCACAGGTCACTCTATTTTCCCATCAGAAAGAAGAATTAACCACAGGCTCAGCCTGCCCCCCGGAACCAGAACAGGGCCTGAAGCCATTCTGCGATTTTGCGGCCAGCTCCCATAAAAACGAGTTGTAAAATGGAGGTTCAGGGCACTGCAATTCACAAACCTGCAGAGTTATAAATGATAACTCTCGTCCACAAATATATTGAGGGAAGGCAACGAAGAGGATTTGAAATCAAGGCAGAATTGCAGGAAAGAGATTTCAGGAGGTAGATTCGAATCGCATTTAAAGCACATGAAAAGCGGCAAAACGTTGACAATGATGCCCTTGGCCAAAAAGGGCGTATGCGTTTTTTCCTGAATATATTCAGGAAAAACGCATACGCCCTTTTTGGCCAACCAAGCAACCTGGAAAGGCAAATCAGCGCTACAAAGAAGTCTCGCTTCCCATCGGTCAAAAGGGCCATGCTGAAAAAAGTGTCAAAACCAGAAATGCAGGACAGGCCATGGAGAAATGGGAGCCTTGCTACACTGATGGGCGGGATGTAAATTGCCAACAGCCACTCTGGAGAAGTGTACGGTGAGTCCTGAAACATCTAAAAAACACAGCTTAGAGAGCATAGGGCACTTCCACTCATGGGGGTATGAATTGGGAAAATGAAAAATCAGCAAGACACAAGCACCCCAAAGTTTAGGGCTGCTCTGTTGACAAGGACCTCCACTTCATTCCACCTTAAATATCCCAGGAAAGAGAAACATGGGTAAAGAAGTTGTGGTCCTTATGTACAATGGAATATCACTCAGCCATGAAATCAATGTCATAAGGCTAGTAGCAGCATGATGAGTGGATTTAGGTACGACGATTCTAAGTGAAATAAGTCACACAGAAAAGGACACTTCTCATAAGGTATCACTGATAGAGGGAATGTAAAAACCGTTACACTTGAACTGAATTACAAAACAGAACAGAGTCACACATGCAGAAAACACACTATGGCTGCTTAACGGGAAAGGTGAGGTGGGGTGATACATAAAACAAGGGTATCAAATTAGCTCAGATACCATTCCATAAACCCAATATGTAATAGACAAGACCTACTCCTTGCTCAGAGAACTGGACTCAACACGCCCTATTCACCGCACAAGAATATATCTGACTAATAATAATCGTAAAACCTATGTATTGATATCTCTCTGTTAGTGTGTCAAGTGGGTGTAAAGCGGCATAAACACAGCAGTGAAAAGCAGCTAAACCGCATTATAAAAATAAATTACTTTGAAACACCCATGAAAAAAAGACAGTGAAAGAGAAATTCTTACACAATGCGTTCAGGGGCTGTGACGCAACCTGGATTGACCATATCTAGACTCACAGCTGGATCAGACATAAGGGTGGACACTCTTGGGGCTGAGAGGTTTGGTGAGGTTGGGTGAGCAAACGCAGACCCTTTAAAGTAATACTGCATGATACCCATCGCATGGGTCCCAAATCTCCAGGTTCAAGGGCATCTTCCTACATCAAAAACATGCATGAGAGACCCAGAAGATGGTACACCGTGTGATGGGGAAAGGTTTCTAAAACGCACCTCATTTCTCATCGCCTTGTGCCCAGGTTCGCCATTCCAGCCGCTTTACTAGCAAGCTCCCTACTTGGAGCATCAGCACCGTTAACCTCCTGTTCCGTACAGGTTGCAATTTGTCCTGAGGATAAATGGGAAGACGTGGAACCAACGAGAGACTAGCTCTTGGTGTTGGGACAGGCACAGGTCACTCTATTTTCCCATCAGAAAGAAGAATTAACCACAGGCTCAGCCTGCCCCCCGGAACCAGAACAGGGCCTGAAGCCATTCTGCGATTTTGCCGCCAGCTCCCATAAAAACGAGTTGTAAAATGGAGGTTCAGGGCACTGCAATTCACAAACCTGCAGAGTTATAAATGATAACTCTCCTCCACAAATATATTGAGGGAAGGCAAAGAAGAGGATTTGAAATCAAGGCAGAATTGCAGGAAAGAGATTTCAGGAGGTAGATTCGAATCGCCTTTAAAGCACATGAAAAGCGGCAAAACGTTGACAATGATGCCCTTGGCCAAAAAGGGCGTATGCGTTTTTTCCTGAATATATTCAGGAAAAAACGCATACGCCCTTTTTGGCCAACCAAGCAACCTGGAAAGGCAAATCAGCGCTACAAACAAGTCTCGCTTCCCATCGGTCAAAAGGGCCATGCTGAAAAAAGTGTCAAAACCAGAAATGCAGGACAGGCCATGGAGAAATGGGAGCCTTGCTACACTGATGGGCGGGATGTAAATTGCCAACAGCCACTCTGGAGAAGTGTACGGTGTGTCCTGAAACATCTAAAAAACACAGCTTAGAGAGCATAGGGCACTTCCACTCATGGGGGTATGAATTGGGAAAATGAAAAATCAGCAAGACACAAGCACCCCAAAGTTTAGGGCTGCTCTGTTGACCAGGACCTCCACTTCATTCCACCTTAAATATCCCAGGAAAGAGAAAAATGGGTAAAGAAGTTGTGGTCCTTATGTACAATGGAATATCACTCAGCCATGAAATCAATGTCATAAGGCTAGTAGCAGCATGATGAGTGGATTTAGGTACGACGATTCTAAGTGAAATAAGTCACACAGAAAAGGACACTTCTCATAAGGTATCAATGATAGAGGGAATGTAAAAACCGTTACACTTGAACTGAATTACAAAACAGAACAGAGTCACACATGCAGAAAACACACTATGGCTGCTTAACGGGAAAGGTGAGGTGGGGTGATACATAAAACAAGGGTATCACATTAGCTCAGATACCATTCCATAAACCCAATATGTAATAGACAAGACCTACTCCTTGCTCAGAGAACTGGACTCAACACGCCCTATTCACCGCACAAGAATATATCTGACTAGTAATAATCTTAAAGCCTATGTACTGATATCTCTCTGTTAGTGTGTCAAGTGGGTGGAAAGCGGCATAAACACAGCCGTGAAAAGCAGCTAAACCCCATTATGAAAATAAATTACTTTGAAAAACCCATGAAACAACGACAGTGAAAGAGATAGAAATTCTTACACAATGAGTTCAGGGGCTGTGATGCAACCTGGATTGACCATATCTAGACCCACAGCTGGATGAGACATAAGGGTGGACATTCTTGGGGCTGAGAGGTTTGGTGAGGTTGGGTGAGCAAACGCAGACCCTTTAAAGTAATACTGCGTGGTACCCATCGCATGGGTCCCAAATCTCCAGCTTCAAGGGCATCTTCCTACATCGAAAACATGCATGAGAAACCCAGAAGATGGTACACCGTGTGATGGGGAAAGGTTTCTAAAACGCACCTCATTTCTCATCTCCTTGTGCCCGGGTTCGCCATTCCAGCCACTTTACTAGCAATCTCCCTACTTGGAGCATCAGCACCTTTAACCTCCTGTTCTGTACAGGTTGCAATTTGTCCTGAGGATGAACGGGAAGACGGGGAACCAACGAGAGACTAGCTCTTGGTGTTGGGACAGGCACAGGTCACTCTATTTTCCCATCAGGAAGAAGAATTAACCACAGGCTCAGCCTGCCCCCCGGAACCAGAACAGGGCCTGAAGCCATCCTGCGCTTTTGCGGCCAGCTCCCAAAAAAGCGAGTTGTAAAATGGAGGTTCAGGGCACTGCAATTCACAAACCTGCAGAGTTATAAATGATAACTCTCGTCCACAAATATATTGAGGGAAGGCAGAGATGAGGATTTGAAATCAAGGCAGAATTGCACGAAACAGATTTCAGGAGGTAGATACGAATCGCCTTTAAAGCACATGAAAAGCGGCAGAACGTTGACAATGATGCCCTTGGCCAAAAAGGGCGTATGCGTTTTTTCCTGAATATATTCAGGAAAAAACGCATACGCCCTTTTTGGCCAACCAAGCAACCTGGAAAGGCAAATCAGCGCTACAGAGAAGTCTCGCTTCCCATCGGTCAAAAGGGCCATGCTGAAAAAAGTGTCAAAACCAGAAATGCAGGACAGGCCATGGAGAAATGGGAGCCTTGCTACACTGATGGGCGGGATGTAAATTGCCAACAGCCACTCTCGAGAAGTGCACGGTGTGTCCTGAAACATCTGAAAAACACAGCTTAGAGAGCATAGGGCACTTCCACTCATGGGGGTATAAATTGGGAAAATTAAAAATCAGCAAGACACAAGCACCCCAATGTTGAGGGCTGCTCTGTTGACAAGGACCTCCACTTCATTCCACCTTAAATATCCCAGGAAAGAGAAAAATGGATAAAGAAGTTGTGGTCCTTATGTACAATGGAATATCACTCAGCCAGGAAATCAATGTCATAATGTTAGTAGCAGCATGATGAGTGGATTTAGGTACGACGATTCTAAGTGAAATAAGTCACACAGAAAAGGACACTTCTCATAAGGTATCACTTATGGAGGGAATGTAAAAACCGTTACACTTGAACTGAATTACAAAACAGAACAGAGTCACACATGCAGAAAACACACTATGGCTGCTTAACGGGAAAGGTGAGGTGGGGTGATACATAAAACAAGGGTATCAAATTAGCTCAGATACCGTTCGATAAACCCAATATGTAATAGACAGGACCTACTCCTTGCTCAGAGAACTGGACTCAACACGCCCTATTCACAGCACAAGAATATATGTGACTAGTAATAATCTTAAAACCTATGTATTGATATCTCTCTGTTAGTGTGTCAAGTGGGTGTAAAGCGGCATAAACACAGCCGTGAAAAGCAGCTAAACCCCATTATGAAAATAAATTACTTTGAAAAACCCATGAAACAACGACAGTGAAAGAGATAGTAATTCTTACACAATGAGTTCAGGGGCTGTGATGCAACCTGGATTGACCATATCTAGACCCACAGCTGGATGAGACATAAGGGTGGACACTCTTGGGGCTGAGAGGTTTGGTGAGGTTGGGTGAGCAAACGCAGACCCTTTAAAGTAATACTGCGTGGTACCCATCGCATGGGTCCCAAATCTCCAGGATCAAGGGCATCTTCCTACATCGAAAACATGCATGAGAAACCCAGAAGATGGTACACCGTGTGATGGGGAAAGGTTTCTAAAACGCACCTCATTTCTCATCTCCTTGTGCCCGGGTTCGCCATTCCAGCCGCTTTACTAGCAATCTCCCTACTTGGAGCATCAGCACCTTTAACCTCCTGTTCCGTACAGGTTGCAATTTGTCCTGAGGATGCACGGGAAGACGGGGAACCAACGAGAGACTAGCTCTTGGTGTCGGGACAGGCACAGGTCACTCTATTTTCCCATCAGGAAGAAGAATTAACCACAGGCTCAGCCTGCCTCCCGGAACCAGAACAGGGCCTGAAGCCATCCTGCGCTTTTGCGGCCAGCTCCCAAAAAAGCGAGTTGTAAAATGGAGGTTCAGGGCACTGCAATTCACAAACCTGCAGAGTTATAAATGATAACTCTCGTCCACAAATATATTGAGGGAAGGCAAAGAAGAGGATTTGAAATCAAGGCAGAATTGCACGAAACAGATTTCAGGAGGTAGATACGAATCGCCTTTAAAGCACATGAAAAGCGGCAAAACGTTGACAATGATGCCCTTGGCCAAAAAGGGCGTATGCGTTTTTTCCTGAATATATTCAGGAAAAAACGCATACGCCCTTTTTGGCCAACCAAGCAACCTGGAAAGGCAAATCAGCGCTACAGAGAAGTCTCGCTTCCCATCGGTCAAAAGGGCCATGCTGAAAAAAGTGTCAAAACCAGAAATGCAGGACAGGCCATGGAGAAATGGGAGCCTTGCTACACTGATGGGCGGGATGTAAATTGCCAACAGCCACTCTGGAGAAGTGTACGGTGAGTCCTGAAACATCTGAAAAACACAGCTTAGAGAGCATAGGGCACTTCCACTCATGGGGGTATGAATTGGGAAAATGAAAAATCAGCAAGACACAAGCACCCCAAAGTTGAGGGCTGCTCTGTTGACAAGGACCTCCACTTCATTCCACCTTAAATATCCCAGGAAAGAGAAAAATGGGTAAAGAAGTTGTGGTCCTTATGTACAATGGAATATCACTCAGCCATGAAATCAATGTCATAAGGCTAGTAGCAGCATGATGAGTGGATTTAGGTACGACGATTCTAAGTGAAATAAGTCACACAGAAAAGGACACTTCTCATAAGGTATCACTGATAGAGGGAATGTAAAAACCATTACACTTGAACTGAATTACAAAACAGAACAGAGTCACACATGCAGAAAACACACTATGGCTGCTTAACGGGAAAGGTGAGGTGGGGTGATACATAAAAAAAGGGTATCAAATTAGCTCAGATACCGTTCCATAAACCCAATATGTAGTAGACAAGACCTACTCCTTGCTCAGAGAACTGGACTCAACACGCTCTATTCACCGCACAAGAATATATCTGACTAGTAATAATCTTAAAGCCTATGTACTGATATCTCTCTGTTAGTGTGTCAAGTGGGTGGAAAGCGGCATAAACACAGCCGTGAAAAGCAGCTAAACCTCATTATGAAAATAAATTACTTTGAAAAACCCATGAAACAACGACAGTGAAAGAGATAGAAATTCTTACACAATGAGTTCAGGGGCTGTGATGCAACCTGGATTGACCATATCTAGACCCACAGCTGGATGAGACATAAGGGTGGACATTCTTGGGGCTGAGAGGTTTGGTGAGGTTGGGTGAGCAAACGCAGACCCTTTAAAGTAATACTGCGTGGTACCCATCGCATGGGTCCCAAATCTCCAGCTTCAAGGGCATCTTCCTACATCGAAAACATGCATGAGAAACCCAGAAGATGGTACACCGTGTGATGGGGAAAGGTTTCTAAAACGCACCTCATTTCTCATCTCCTTGTGCCCGGGTTCGCCATTCCAGCCACTTTACTAGCAATCTCCCTACTTGGAGCATCAGCACCTTTAACCTCCTGTTCTGTACAGGTTGCAATTTGTCCTGAGGATGAACGGGAAGACGGGGAACCAACGAGAGACTAGCTCTTGGTGTTGGGACAGGCACAGGTCACTCTATTTTCCCATCAGGAAGAAGAATTAACCACAGGCTCAGCCTGCCCCCCGGAACCAGAACAGGGCCTGAAGCCATCCTGCGCTTTTGCGGCCAGCTCCCAAAAAAGCGAGTTGTAAAATGGAGGTTCAGGGCACTGCAATTCACAAACCTGCAGAGTTATAAATGATAACTCTCGTCCACAAATATATTGAGGGAAGGCAGAGATGAGGATTTGAAATCAAGGCAGAATTGCACGAAACAGATTTCAGGAGGTAGATACGAATCGCCTTTAAAGCACATGAAAAGCGGCAAAACGTTGACAATGATGCCCTTGGCCAAAAAGGGCGTATGCGTTTTTTCCTGAATATATTCAGGAAAAAACGCATACGCCCTTTTTGGCCAACCAAGCAACCTGGAAAGGCAAATCAGCGCTACAGAGAAGTCTCGCTTCCCATCGGTCAAAAGGGCCATGCTGAAAAAAGTGTCAAAACCAGAAATGCAGGACAGGCCATGGAGAAATGGGAGCCTTGCTACACTGATGGGCGGGATGTAAATTGCCAACAGCCACTCTCGAGAAGTGCACGGTGTGTCCTGAAACATCTGAAAAACACAGCTTAGAGAGCATAGGGCACTTCCACTCATGGGGGTATAAATTGGGAAAATGAAAAATCAGCAAGACACAAGCACCCCAATGTTGAGGGCTGCTCTGTTGACAAGGACCTCCACTTCATTCCACCTTAAATATCCCAGGAAAGAGAAAAATGGATAAAGAAGTTGTGGTCCTTATGTACAATGGAATATCACTCAGCCAGGAAATCAATGTCATAATGTTAGTAGCAGCATGATGAGTGGATTTAGGTACGACGATTCTAAGTGAAATAAGTCACACAGAAAAGGACACTTCTCCTAAGGTATCACTGATAGAGGGAATGTAAAAACCGTTACACTTGAAATGAATTACAAAACAGAACAGAGTCACACATGCAGAAAACACACTATGGCTGCTTAACGGGAAAGGTGAGGTGGGGTGATACATAAAACAAGGGTATCAAATTAGCTCAGATACCGTTCCATAAACCCAATATGTAGTAGACAAGACCTACTCCTTGCTCAGAGAACTGGACTCAACACGCCCTATTCACCGCACAAGAATATATGTGACTAGTAATAATCTTAAAACCTATGTATTGATATCTCTCTGTTAGTGTGTCAAGTGGGTGGAAAGCGGCATAAACACAGCCGTGAAAAGCAGCTAAACCCCATTATGAAAATAAATTACTTTGAAAAACCCATGAAACAACGACAGTGAAAGAGATAGAAATTCTTACACAATGAGTTCAGGGGCTGTGATGCAACCTGGATTGACCATATCTAGACCCACAGCTGGATGAGACATAAGGGTGGACACTCTTGGGGCTGAGAGGTTTGGTGAGGTTGGGTGAGCAAACGCAGACCCTTTAAAGTAATACTGCGTGGTACCCATCGCATGGGTCCCAAATCTCCAGCTTCAAGGGCATCTTCCTACATCGAAAACATGCATGAGAAACCCAGAAGATGGTACACCGTGTGATGGGGAAAGGTTTCTAAAACGCACCTCATTTCTCATCTCCTTGTGCCCGGGTTCGCCATTCCAGCCACTTTACTAGCAATCTCCCTACTTGGAGCATCAGCACCTTTAACCTCCTGTTCCGTACAGGTTGCAATTTGTCCTGAGGATGAACGGGAAGACGGGGAACCAACGAGAGACTAGCTCTTGGTGTCGGGACAGGCACAGGTCACTCTATTTTCCCATCAGGAAGAAGAATTAACCACAGGCTCAGCCTGCCCCCCGGAACCAGAACAGGGCCTGAAGCCATCCTGCGCTTTTGCGGCCAGCTCCCAAAAAAGCGAGTTGTAAAATGGAGGTTCAGGGCACTGCAATTCACAAACCTGCAGAGTTATAAATGATAACTCTCGTCCACAAATATATTGAGGGAAGGCAAAGAAGAGGATTTGAAATCAAGGCAGAATTGCACGAAACAGATTTCAGGAGGTAGATACGAATCGCCTTTAAAGCACATGAAAAGCGGCAAAACGTTGACAATGATGCCCTTGGCCAAAAAGGGCGTATGCGTTTTTTCCTGAATATATTCAGGAAAAAACGCATACGCCCTTTTTGGCCAACCAAGCAACCTGGAAAGGCAAATCAGCGCTACAGAGAAGTCTCGCTTCCCATCGGTCAAAAGGGCCATGCTGAAAAAAGTGTCAAAACCAGAAATGCAGGACAGGCCATGGAGAAATGGGACCCTTGCTACACTGATGGGCGGGATGTAAATTGCCAACAGCCACTCTGGAGAAGTGTACGGTGTGTCCTGAAACATCTGAAAAACACAGCTTAGAGAGCATAGGGCACTTCCACTCATGGGGGTATAAATTGGGAAAATGAAAAATCAGCAAGACACAAGCACCCCAAAGTTGAGGGCTGCTCTGTTGACAAGGACCTCCACTTCATTCCACCTTCAATATCCCAGGAAAGAGAAAAATGGATAAAGAAGTTGTGGTCCTTATGTACAATGGAATATCACTCAGCCATGAAATCAATGTCATAAGGTTAGTAGCAGCATGATGAGTGGATTTAGGTACGACGATTCTAAGAGAAATAAATCACACAGAAAAGGACACTTCTCATAAGGTATCACTTATAGAGGGAATGTAAAAACCGTTACACTTGAACTGAATTACAAAACAGAACAGAGTCACACATGCAGAAAACAGACTATGGCTGCTTAACGGGAAAGGTGAGGTGGGGTGATACATAAAACAAGGGTATCAAATTAGCTCAGATACCGTTCCATAAACCCAATATGTAATAGACAAGACCTACTCCTTGCTCAGAGAACTGGACTCAACACGCCCTATTCACCGCACAAGAATATATCTGACCAGTAATAATCTTAAAACCTATGTATTGATATCTCTCTGTTAGTGTGTCAAGTGGGTGTAAAGCGGCATAAACACAGCCGTGAAAAGCAGCTAAACCCCATTATGAAAATAAATTACTTTGTAAAACCCATGAAACAACGACAGTGAAAGAGATAGAAATTCTTACACAATGAGTTCAGGGGCTGTGATGCAACCTGGATTGACCATATCTAGACCCACAGCTGGATGAGACATAAGGGTGGACACTCTTGGGGCTGAGAGGTTTGGTGAGGTTGGGTGAGCAAACGCAGACCCTTTAAAGTAATACTGCGTGGTACCCATCGCATGGGTCCCAAATCTCCAGCTTCAAGGGCATCTTCCTACATCGAAAACATGCATGAGAAACCCAGAAGATGGTACACCGTGTGATGGGGAAAGGTTTCGAAAACGCACCTCATTTCTCATCTCCTTGTGCCCGGGTTCGCCATTCCAGCCGCTTTACTAGCAATCTCCCTACTTGGAGCATCAGCACCTTTAACCTCCTGTTCCGTACAGGTTGCAATTTGTCCTGAGGATGAACGGGAAGACGGGGAACCAACGAGAGACTAGCTCTTGGTGTTGGGACAGGCACAGGTCACTCTATTTTCCCATCAGGAAGAAGAATTAACCACAGGCTCAGCCTGCCCCCCAGAACCAGAACAGGGCCTGAAGCCATCCTGCGCTTTTGCGGCCAGCTCCCAAAAAAGCGAGTTGTAAAATGGAGGTTCAGGGCACTGCAATTCACAAACCTGCAGAGTTATAAATGATAACTCTCGTCCACAAATATATTGAGGGAAGGCAAAGAAGAGGATTTGAAATCAAGGCAGAATTGCACGAAACAGATTTCAGGAGGTAGATACGAATCGCCTTTAAAGCACATGAAAAGCGGCAAAACGTTGACAATGATGCCCTTGGCCAAAAAGGGCGTATGCGTTTTTTCCTGAATATATTCAGGAAAAAACGCATACGCCCTTTTTGGCCAACCAAGCAACCTGGAAAGGCAAATCAGCGCTACAGAGAAGTCTCGCTTCCCATCGGTCAAAAGGGCCATGCTGAAAAAAGTGTCAAAACCAGAAATGCAGGACAGGCCATGGAGAAATGGGAGCCTTTCTACACTGATGGGCGGGATGTAAATTGCCAACAGCCACTCTGGAGAAGTGTACGGTGAGTCCTGAAACATCTGAAAAACACAGCTTAGAGAGCATAGGGCACTTCCACTCATGGGGGTATAAATTGGGAAAATGAAAAATCAGCAAGACACAAGCACCCCAAAGTTGAGGGCTGCTCTGTTGACAAGGACCTCCACTTCATTCCACCTTCAATATCCCAGGAAAGAGAAAAATGGGTAAAGAAGTTGTGGTCCTTATGTACAATGGAATATCACTCAGCCATGAAATCAATGTCATAAGGTTAGTAGCAGCATGATGAGTGGATATAGGTACGACGATTCTAAGTGAAATAAGTCACACAGAAAAGGACACTTCTCATAAGGTATCACTTATAGAGGGAATGTAAAAACCGTTACACTTGAACTGAATTACAAAACAGAACAGAGTCACACATGCAGAAAACACACTATGGCTGCTTAACGGGAAAGGTGAGGTGGGGTGATACATAAAACAAGGGTATCAAATTAGCTCAGATACCGTTCCATAAACCCAATATGTAGTAGACAAGACCTACTCCTTGCTCAGAGAACTGGACTCAACACGCCCTATTCACCGCACAAGAATATATCTGACTAGTAATAATCGTAAAGCCTATGTATTGATATCTCTCTGTTAGTGTGTCAAGTGGGTGTAAAGCGGCATAAACACAGCAGTGAAAAGGAGCTAAACCCCATTATAAAAATAAATTACTTTGAAACACCCATGAAACAAAGACAGTGAAAGAGAGAGAAATTCTTACACAATGCGTTCAGGGGCTGTGATGCAACCTGGATTGACCATATCTAGACTCACAGCTGGATCAGACATAAGGGTGGACACTCTTGGGGCTGAGAGGTTTGGTGAGGTTGGGTGAGCAAACGCAGACCCTTTAAAGTAATACTGCATGGTACCCATCGCATGGGTCCCAAATCTCCAGCTTCAAGGGCATCTTCCTACATCAAAAACATGCATGAGAAACCCAGAAGATGGTACACAGTGTGATGGGGAAAGGTTTCTAAAACGCACCTCATTTCTCATCGCCTTGTGCCCGGGTTCGCCATTCCAGCCGCTTTACTAGCAAGCTCCCTACTTGGAGCATTAGCACCTTTAACCTCCTGTTCCGTACAGGTTGCAATTTGTCCTGAGGATAAACGGGAAGACGTGGAACCAACGAGAGACTAGCTCTTGGTGTTGGGACAGGCACAGGTCACTCTATTTTCCCATCAGAAAGAAGAATTAACCACAGGCTCAGCCTGCCCCCCGGAACCAGAACAGGGCCTGAAGCCATTCTGCGATTTTGCGGCCAGCTCCCATAAAAACGAGTTGTAAAATGGAGGTTCAGGGCACTGCAATTCACAAACCTGCAGAGTTATAAATGATAACTCTCGTCCACAAATATATTGAGGGAAGGCAACGAAGAGGATTTGAAATCAAGGCAGAATTGCAGGAAAGAGATTTCAGGAGGTAGATTCGAATCGCATTTAAAGCACATGAAAAGCGGCAAAACGTTGACAATGATGCCCTTGGCCAAAAAGGGCGTATGCGTTTTTTCCTGAATATATTCAGGAAAAACGCATACGCCCTTTTTGGCCAACCAAGCAACCTGGAAAGGCAAATCAGCGCTACAAAGAAGTCTCGCTTCCCATCGGTCAAAAGGGCCATGCTGAAAAAAGTGTCAAAACCAGAAATGCAGGACAGGCCATGGAGAAATGGGAGCCTTGCTACACTGATGGGCGGGATGTAAATTGCCAACAGCCACTCTGGAGAAGTGTACGGTGAGTCCTGAAACATCTAAAAAACACAGCTTAGAGAGCATAGGGCACTTCCACTCATGGGGGTATGAATTGGGAAAATGAAAAATCAGCAAGACACAAGCACCCCAAAGTTTAGGGCTGCTCTGTTGACAAGGACCTCCACTTCATTCCACCTTAAATATCCCAGGAAAGAGAAACATGGGTAAAGAAGTTGTGGTCCTTATGTACAATGGAATATCACTCAGCCATGAAATCAATGTCATAAGGCTAGTAGCAGCATGATGAGTGGATTTAGGTACGACGATTCTAAGTGAAATAAGTCACACAGAAAAGGACACTTCTCATAAGGTATCACTGATAGAGGGAATGTAAAAACCGTTACACTTGAACTGAATTACAAAACAGAACAGAGTCACACATGCAGAAAACACACTATGGCTGCTTAACGGGAAAGGTGAGGTGGGGTGATACATAAAACAAGGGTATCAAATTAGCTCAGATACCATTCCATAAACCCAATATGTAATAGACAAGACCTACTCCTTGCTCAGAGAACTGGACTCAACACGCCCTATTCACCGCACAAGAATATATCTGACTAATAATAATCGTAAAACCTATGTATTGATATCTCTCTGTTAGTGTGTCAAGTGGGTGTAAAGCGGCATAAACACAGCAGTGAAAAGCAGCTAAACCGCATTATAAAAATAAATTACTTTGAAACACCCATGAAAAAAAGACAGTGAAAGAGAAATTCTTACACAATGCGTTCAGGGGCTGTGACGCAACCTGGATTGACCATATCTAGACTCACAGCTGGATCAGACATAAGGGTGGACACTCTTGGGGCTGAGAGGTTTGGTGAGGTTGGGTGAGCAAACGCAGACCCTTTAAAGTAATACTGCATGATACCCATCGCATGGGTCCCAAATCTCCAGGTTCAAGGGCATCTTCCTACATCAAAAACATGCATGAGAGACCCAGAAGATGGTACACCGTGTGATGGGGAAAGGTTTCTAAAACGCACCTCATTTCTCATCGCCTTGTGCCCAGGTTCGCCATTCCAGCCGCTTTACTAGCAAGCTCCCTACTTGGAGCATCAGCACCGTTAACCTCCTGTTCCGTACAGGTTGCAATTTGTCCTGAGGATAAATGGGAAGACGTGGAACCAACGAGAGACTAGCTCTTGGTGTTGGGACAGGCACAGGTCACTCTATTTTCCCATCAGAAAGAAGAATTAACCACAGGCTCAGCCTGCCCCCCGGAACCAGAACAGGGCCTGAAGCCATTCTGCGATTTTGCCGCCAGCTCCCATAAAAACGAGTTGTAAAATGGAGGTTCAGGGCACTGCAATTCACAAACCTGCAGAGTTATAAATGATAACTCTCCTCCACAAATATATTGAGGGAAGGCAAAGAAGAGGATTTGAAATCAAGGCAGAATTGCAGGAAAGAGATTTCAGGAGGTAGATTCGAATCGCCTTTAAAGCACATGAAAAGCGGCAAAACGTTGACAATGATGCCCTTGGCCAAAAAGGGCGTATGCGTTTTTTCCTGAATATATTCAGGAAAAAACGCATACGCCCTTTTTGGCCAACCAAGCAACCTGGAAAGGCAAATCAGCGCTACAAACAAGTCTCGCTTCCCATCGGTCAAAAGGGCCATGCTGAAAAAAGTGTCAAAACCAGAAATGCAGGACAGGCCATGGAGAAATGGGAGCCTTGCTACACTGATGGGCGGGATGTAAATTGCCAACAGCCACTCTGGAGAAGTGTACGGTGTGTCCTGAAACATCTAAAAAACACAGCTTAGAGAGCATAGGGCACTTCCACTCATGGGGGTATGAATTGGGAAAATGAAAAATCAGCAAGACACAAGCACCCCAAAGTTTAGGGCTGCTCTGTTGACCAGGACCTCCACTTCATTCCACCTTAAATATCCCAGGAAAGAGAAAAATGGGTAAAGAAGTTGTGGTCCTTATGTACAATGGAATATCACTCAGCCATGAAATCAATGTCATAAGGCTAGTAGCAGCATGATGAGTGGATTTAGGTACGACGATTCTAAGTGAAATAAGTCACACAGAAAAGGACACTTCTCATAAGGTATCAATGATAGAGGGAATGTAAAAACCGTTACACTTGAACTGAATTACAAAACAGAACAGAGTCACACATGCAGAAAACACACTATGGCTGCTTAACGGGAAAGGTGAGGTGGGGTGATACATAAAACAAGGGTATCACATTAGCTCAGATACCATTCCATAAACCCAATATGTAATAGACAAGACCTACTCCTTGCTCAGAGAACTGGACTCAACACGCCCTATTCACCGCACAAGAATATATCTGACTAGTAATAATCTTAAAGCCTATGTACTGATATCTCTCTGTTAGTGTGTCAAGTGGGTGGAAAGCGGCATAAACACAGCCGTGAAAAGCAGCTAAACCCCATTATGAAAATAAATTACTTTGAAAAACCCATGAAACAACGACAGTGAAAGAGATAGAAATTCTTACACAATGAGTTCAGGGGCTGTGATGCAACCTGGATTGACCATATCTAGACCCACAGCTGGATGAGACATAAGGGTGGACATTCTTGGGGCTGAGAGGTTTGGTGAGGTTGGGTGAGCAAACGCAGACCCTTTAAAGTAATACTGCGTGGTACCCATCGCATGGGTCCCAAATCTCCAGGTTCAAGGGCATCTTCCTACATCGAAAACATGCATGAGAAACCCAGAAGATGGTACACCGTGTGATGGGGAAAGGTTTCTAAAACGCACCTCATTTCTCATCTCCTTGTGCCCGGGTTCGCCATTCCAGCCACTTTACTAGCAATCTCCCTACTTGGAGCATCAGCACCTTTAACCTCCTGTTCTGTACAGGTTGCAATTTGTCCTGAGGATGAACGGGAAGACGGGGAACCAACGAGAGACTAGCTCTTGGTGTTGGGACAGGCACAGGTCACTCTATTTTCCCATCAGGAAGAAGAATTAACCACAGGCTCAGCCTGCCCCCCGGAACCAGAACAGGGCCTGAAGCCATCCTGCGCTTTTGCGGCCAGCTCCCAAAAAAGCGAGTTGTAAAATGGAGGTTCAGGGCACTGCAATTCACAAACCTGCAGAGTTATAAATGATAACTCTCGTCCACAAATATATTGAGGGAAGGCAGAGATGAGGATTTGAAATCAAGGCAGAATTGCACGAAACAGATTTCAGGAGGTAGATACGAATCGCCTTTAAAGCACATGAAAAGCGGCAAAACGTTGACAATGATGCCCTTGGCCAAAAAGGGCGTATGCGTTTTTTCCTGAATATATTCAGGAAAAAACGCATACGCCCTTTTTGGCCAACCAAGCAACCTGGAAAGGCAAATCAGCGCTACAGAGAAGTCTCGCTTCCCATCGGTCAAAAGGGCCATGCTGAAAAAAGTGTCAAAACCAGAAATGCAGGACAGGCCATGGAGAAATGGGAGCCTTGCTACACTGATGGGCGGGATGTAAATTGCCAACAGCCACTCTCGAGAAGTGCACGGTGTGTCCTGAAACATCTGAAAAACACAGCTTAGAGAGCATAGGGCACTTCCACTCATGGGGGTATAAATTGGGAAAATTAAAAATCAGCAAGACACAAGCACCCCAATGTTGAGGGCTGCTCTGTTGACAAGGACCTCCACTTCATTCCACCTTAAATATCCCAGGAAAGAGAAAAATGGATAAAGAAGTTGTGGTCCTTATGTACAATGGAATATCACTCAGCCAGGAAATCAATGTCATAATGTTAGTAGCAGCATGATGAGTGGATTTAGGTACGACGATTCTAAGTGAAATAAGTCACACAGAAAAGGACACTTCTCATAAGGTATCACTTATGGAGGGAATGTAAAAACCGTTACACTTGAACTGAATTACAAAACAGAACAGAGTCACACATGCAGAAAACACACTATGGCTGCTTAACGGGAAAGGTGAGGTGGGGTGATACATAAAACAAGGGTATCAAATTAGCTCAGATACCGTTCGATAAACCCAATATGTAATAGACAGGACCTACTCCTTGCTCAGAGAACTGGACTCAACACGCCCTATTCACAGCACAAGAATATATGTGACTAGTAATAATCTTAAAACCTATGTATTGATATCTCTCTGTTAGTGTGTCAAGTGGGTGTAAAGCGGCATAAACACAGCTGTGAAAAGCAGCTAAACCCCATTATGAAAATAAATTACTTTGAAAAACCCATGAAACAACGACAGTGAAAGAGATAGTAATTCTTACACAATGAGTTCAGGGGCTGTGATGCAACCTGGATTGACCATATCTAGACCCACAGCTGGATGAGACATAAGGGTGGACACTCTTGGGGCTGAGAGGTTTGGTGAGGTTGGGTGAGCAAACGCAGACCCTTTAAAGTAATACTGCGTGGTACCCATCGCATGGGTCCCAAATCTCCAGGATCAAGGGCATCTTCCTACATCGAAAACATGCATGAGAAACCCAGAAGATGGTACACCGTGTGATGGGGAAAGGTTTCTAAAACGCACCTCATTTCTCATCTCCTTGTGCCCGGGTTCGCCATTCCAGCCGCTTTACTAGCAATCTCCCTACTTGGAGCATCAGCACCTTTAACCTCCTGTTCCGTACAGGTTGCAATTTGTCCTGAGGATGCACGGGAAGACGGGGAACCAACGAGAGACTAGCTCTTGGTGTCGGGACAGGCACAGGTCACTCTATTTTCCCATCAGGAAGAAGAATTAACCACAGGCTCAGCCTGCCTCCCGGAACCAGAACAGGGCCTGAAGCCATCCTGCGCTTTTGCGGCCAGCTCCCAAAAAAGCGAGTTGTAAAATGGAGGTTCAGGGCACTGCAATTCACAAACCTGCAGAGTTATAAATGATAACTCTCGTCCACAAATATATTGAGGGAAGGCAAAGAAGAGGATTTGAAATCAAGGCAGAATTGCACGAAACAGATTTCAGGAGGTAGATACGAATCGCCTTTAAAGCACATGAAAAGCGGCAAAACGTTGACAATGATGCCCTTGGCCAAAAAGGGCGTATGCGTTTTTTCCTGAATATATTCAGGAAAAAACGCATACGCCCTTTTTGGCCAACCAAGCAACCTGGAAAGGCAAATCAGCGCTACAGAGAAGTCTCGCTTCCCATCGGTCAAAAGGGCCATGCTGAAAAAAGTGTCAAAACCAGAAATGCAGGACAGGCCATGGAGAAATGGGAGCCTTGCTACACTGATGGGCGGGATGTAAATTGCCAACAGCCACTCTCGAGAAGTGCACGGTGTGTCCTGAAACATCTGAAAAACACAGCTTAGAGAGCATAGGGCACTTCCACTCATGGGGGTATAAATTGGGAAAATGAAAAATCAGCAAGACACAAGCACCCCAATGTTGAGGGCTGCTCTGTTGACAAGGACCTCCACTTCATTCCACCTTAAATATCCCAGGAAAGAGAAAAATGGATAAAGAAGTTGTGGTCCTTATGTACAATGGAATATCACTCAGCCAGGAAATCAACGTCATAATGTTAGTAGCAGCATGATGAGTGGATTTAGGTACGACGATTCTAAGTGAAATAAGTCACACAGAAAAGGACACTTCTCCTAAGGTATCACTGATAGAGGGAATGTAAAAACCGTTACACTTGAAATGAATTACAAAACAGAACAGAGTCACACATGCAGAAAACACACTATGGCTGCTTAACGGGAAAGGTGAGGTGGGGTGATACATAAAACAAGGGTATCAAATTAGCTCAGATACCGTTCCATAAACCCAATATGTAGTAGACAAGACCTACTCCTTGCTCAGAGAACTGGACTCAACACGCCCTATTCACCGCACAAGAATATATGTGACTAGTAATAATCTTAAAACCTATGTATTGATATCTCTCTGTTAGTGTGTCAAGTGGGTGGAAAGCGGCATAAACACAGCCGTGAAAAGCAGCTAAACCCCATTATGAAAATAAATTACTTTGAAAAACCCATGAAACAACGACAGTGAAAGAGATAGAAATTCTTACACAATGAGTTCAGGGGCTGTGATGCAACCTGGATTGACCATATCTAGACCCACAGCTGGATGAGACATAAGGGTGGACACTCTTGGGGCTGAGAGGTTTGGTGAGGTTGGGTGAGCAAACGCAGACCCTTTAAAGTAATACTGCGTGGTACCCATCGCATGGGTCCCAAATCTCCAGCTTCAAGGGCATCTTCCTACATCGAAAACATGCATGAGAAACCCAGAAGATGGTACACCGTGTGATGGGGAAAGGTTTCTAAAACGCACCTCATTTCTCATCTCCTTGTGCCCGGGTTCGCCATTCCAGCCACTTTACTAGCAATCTCCCTACTTGGAGCATCAGCACCTTTAACCTCCTGTTCCGTACAGGTTGCAATTTGTCCTGAGGATGAACGGGAAGACGGGGAACCAACGAGAGACTAGCTCTTGGTGTTGGGACAGGCACAGGTCACTCTATTTTCCCATCAGGAAGAAGAATTAACCACAGGCTCAGCCTGCCCCGCGGAACCAGAACAGGGCCTGAAGCCATCCTGCGCTTTTGCGGCCAGCTCCCAAAAAAGCGAGTTGTAAAATGGAGGTTCAGGGCACTGCAATTCACAAACCTGCAGAGTTATAAATGATATCTCTCGTCCACAAATATATTGAGGGAAGGCAGAGAAGAGGATTTGAAATCAAGGCAGAATTGCACGAAACAGATTTCAGGAGGTAGATACGAATCGCCTTTAAAGCACATGAAAAGCGGCAAAACGTTGACAATGATGCCCTTGGCCAAAAAGGGCGTATGCGTTTTTTCCTGAATATATTCAGGAAAAAACGCATACGCCCTTTGTGGCCAACCAAGCAACCTGGAAAGGCAAATCAGCGCTACAGAGAAGTCTCGCTTCCCATCGGTCAAAAGGGCCATGCTGAAAAAAGTGTCAAAACCAGAAATGCAGGACAGGCCATGGAGAAATGGGAGCCTTGCTACACTGATGGGCGGGATGTAAATTGCCAACAGCCACTCTCGAGAAGTGCACGGTGTGTCCTGAAACATCTGAAAAACACAGCTTAGAGAGCATAGGGCACTTCCACTCATGGGGGTATAAATTGGGAAAATGAAAAATCAGCAAGACACAAGCACCCCAAAGTTGAGGGCTGCTCTGTTGACAAGGACCTCCACTTCATTCCACCTTAAATATCCCAGGAAAGAGAAAAATGGATAAAGAAGTTGTGGTCCTTATGTACAATGGAATATCACTCAGCCAGGAAATCAATGTCATAATGTTAGTAGCAGCATGATGAGTGGATTTAGGTACGACGATTCTAAGTGAAATAAGTCACACAGAAAAGGACACTTCTCATAAGGTATCACTTATGGAGGGAATGTAAAACCGTTACACTTGAACTGAATTACAAAACAGAACAGAGTCACACATGCAGAAAACACACTATGGCTGCTTAACGGGAAAGGTGAGGTGGGGTGATACATAAAACAAGGGTATCAAATTAGCTCAGATACCGTTCGATAAACCCAATATGTAATAGACAGGACCTACTCCTTGCTCAGAGAACTGGACTCAACACGCCCTATTCACAGCACAAGAATATATGTGACTAGTAATAATCTTAAAACCTATATATTGATATCTCTCTGTTAGTGTGTCAAGTGGGTGTAAAGCGGCATAAACACAGCCGTGAAAAGCAGCTAAACCCCATTATGAAAATAAATTACTTTGAAAAACCCATGAAACAACGACAGTGAAAGAGATAGAAATTCTTACACAATGAGTTCAGGGGCTGTGATGCAACCTGGATTGACCATATCTAGACCCACAGCTGGATGAGACATAAGGTTGGACACTCTTGGGGCTGAGAGGTTTGGTGAGGTTGGGTGAGCAAACGCAGACCCTTTAAAGTAAGACTGCGTGGTACCCATCACATGGGTCCCAAATCTCCAGCTTCAAGGGCATCTTCCTACATCGAAAACATGCATGAGAAACGCAGATGATGGTACACCGTGTGATGGGGAAAGGTTTCTAAAACGCACCTCATTTCTCATCTCCTTGTGCCCGGGTTCGCCATTCCAGCCGCTTTACTAGCAATCTCCCTACTTAGAGCATCAGCACCTTTAACCTCCTGTTCCGTACAGGTTGCAATTTGTCCTGAGGATGAACGGGAAGACGGGGAACCAACGAGAGACTAGCTCTTGGTGTCGGGACAGGCACAGGTCACTCTATTTTCCCATCAGGAAGAAGAATTAACCACAGGCTCAGCCTGCCCCCCGGAACCAGAACAGGGCCTGAAGCCATCCTGCGCTTTTGCGGCCAGCTCCCAAAAAAGCGAGATGTAAAATGGAGGTTCAGGGCACTGCAATTCACAAACCTGCAGAGTTATAAATGATAACTCTCGTCCACAAATATATTGAGGGAAGGCAAAGAAGAGGATTTGAAATCAAGGCAGAATTGCACGAAACAGATTTCAGGAGGTAGATACGAATCGCCTTTAAAGCACATGAAAAGCGGCAAAACGTTGACAATGATGCCCTTGGCCAAAAAGGGCGTATGCGTTTTTTCCTGAATATATTCAGGAAAAAACGCATACGCCCTTTTTGGCCAACCAAGCAACCTGGAAAGGCAAATCAGCGCTACAGAGAAGTCTCGCTTCCCATCCGTCAAAAGGGCCATGCTGAAAAAAGTGTCAAAACCAGAAATGCAGGACAGGCCATGGAGAAATGGGAGCCTTGCTACACTGATGGGCGGGATGTAAATTGCCAACAGCCACTCTCGAGAAGTGCACGGTGTGTCCTGAAACATCTGAAAAACACAGCTTAGAGAGCATAGGGCACTTCCACTCATGGGGGTATAAATTGGGAAAATGAAAAATCAGCAAGACACAAGCACCCCAATGTTGAGGGCTGCTCTGTTGACAAGGACCTCCACTTCATTCCACCTTAAATATCCCAGGAAACAGAAAAATGGATAAAGAAGTTGTGGTCCTTATGTACAATGGAATATCACTCAGCCAGGAAATCAATGTCATAATGTTAGTAGCAGCATGATGAGTGGATTTAGGTACGACGATTCTAAGTGAAATAAGTCACACAGAAAAGGACACTTCTCATAAGGTATCACTTATGGAGGGAATGTAAAAACCGTTACACTTGAACTGAATTACAAAACAGAACAGAGTCACACATGCAGAAAACACACTATGGCTGCTTAACGGGAAAGGTGAGGTGGGGTGATACATAAAACAAGGGTATCAAATTAGCTCAGATACCGTTCGATAAACCCAATATGTAATAGACAGGACCTACTCCTTGCTCAGAGAACTGGACTCAACACGCCCTATTCACAGCACAAGAATATATGTGACTAGTAATAATCTTAAAACCTATGTATTGATATCTCTCTGTTAGTGTGTCAAGTGGGTGTAAAGCGGCATAAACACAGCCGTGAAAAGCAGCTAAACCCCATTATGAAATTAAATTACTTTGAAAAACCCATGAAACAACGACAGTGAAAGAGATAGAAATTCTTACACAATGAGTTCAGGGGCTGTGATGCAACCTGGATTGACCATATCTAGACCCACAGCTGGATGAGACATAAGGGTGGACACTCTTGGGGCTGAGAGGTTTGGTGAGGTTGGGTGAGCAAACGCAGACCCTTTAAAGTAAGACTGCGTGGTACCCATCGCATGGGTCCCAAATCTCCAGCTTCAAGGGCATCTTCCTACATCGAAAACATGCATGAGAAACCCAGAAGATGGTACACCGTGTGATGGGGAAAGGTTTCTAAAACGCACCTCATTTCTCATCTCCTTGTGCCCTGGTTCGCCATTCCAGCCGTTTTACTAGCAATCTCCCTACTTGGAGCATCAGCACCTTTAACCTCCTGTTCCGTACAGGTTGCAATTTGTCCTGAGGATGAACGGGAAGACGGGGAACCAACGAGAGACTAGCTCTTGGTGTCGGGACAGGCACAGGTCACTCTATTTTCCCATCAGGAAGAAGAATTAACCACAGGCTCAGCCTGCCTCCCGGAACCAGAACAGGGCCTGAAGCCATCCTGCGCTTTTGCGGCCAGCTCCCAAAAAAGCGAGTTGTAAAATGGAGGTTCAGGGCACTGCAATTCACAAACCTGCAGAGTTATAAATGATAACTCTCGTCCACAAATATATTGAGGGAAGGCAAAGAAGAGGATTTGAAATCAAGGCAGAATTGCACGAAACAGATTTCAGGAGGTAGATACGAATCGCCTTTAAAGCACATGAAAAGCGGCAAAACGTTGACAATGATGCCCTTGGCCAAAAAGGGCGTATGCGTTTTTTCCTGAATATATTCAGGAAAAAACGCATACGCCCTTTTTGGCCAACCAAGCAACCTGGAAAGGCAAATCAGCGCTACAGAGAAGTCTCGCTTCCCATCGGTCAAAAGGGCCATGCTGAAAAAAGTGTCAAAACCAGAAATGCAGGACAGGCCATGGAGAAATGGGAGCCTTTCTACACTGATGGGCGGGATGTAAATTGCCAACAGCCACTCTGGAGAAGTGTACGGTGTGTCCTGAAACATCTGAAAAACACAGCTTAGAGAGCATAGGGCACTTCCACTCATGGGGGTATAAATTGGGAAAATGAAAAATCAGCAAGACACAAGCACCCCAATGTTGAGGGCTGCTCTGTTGACAAGGACCTCCACTTCATTCCACCTTAAATATCCCAGGAAAGAGAAAAATGGATAAAGAAGTTGTGGTCCTTATGTACAATGGAATATCACTCAGCCAGGAAATCAATGTCATAATGTTAGTAGCAGCATGATGAGTGGATTTAGGTATGACGATTCTAAGTGAAATAAGTCACACAGAAAAGGACACTTCTCATAAGGTATCACTTATGGAGGGAATGTAAAAACCGTTACACTTGAACTGAATTACAAAACAGAACAGAGTCACACATGCAGAAAACACACTATGGCTGCTTAACGGGAAAGGTGAGGTGGGGTGATACATAAAACAAGGGTATCAAATTAGCTCAGATACCGTTCCATAAACCCAATATGTAATAGACAAGACCTACTCCTTGCTCAGAGAACTGGACTCAACACGCCCTATTCACAGCACAAGAATATATGTGACTAGTAATAATCTTAAAACCTATGTATTGATATCTCTCTGTTAGTGTGTCAAGTGGGTGTAAAGCGGCATAAACACAGCCGTGAAAAGCAGCTAAACCCCATTATGAAAATAAATTACTTTGAAAAACCCATGAAACAACGACAGTGAAAGAGATAGAAATTCTTACACAATGAGTTCAGGGGCTGTGATGCAACCTGGATTGACCATATCTAGACCCACAGCTGGATGAGACATAAGGGTGGACACTCTTGGGGCTGAGAGGTTTGGTGAGGTTGGGTGAGCAAACGCAGACCCTTTAAAGTAAGACTGCGTGGTACCCATCGCATGGGTCCCAAATCTCCAGCTTCAAGGGCATCTTCCTACATCGAAAACATGCATGAGAAACCCAGAAGATGGTACACCGTGTGATGGGGAAAGGTTTCTAAAACGCACCTCATTTCTCATCTCCTTGTGCCCGGGTTCGCCATTCCAGCCGTTTTACTAGCAATCTCCCTACTTGGAGCATCAGCACCTTTAACCTCCTGTTCCGTACAGGTTGCAATTTGTCCTGAGGATGAACGGGAAGATGGGGAACCAACGAGAGACTAGCTCTTGGTGTCGGGACAGGCACAGGTCACTCTATTTTCCCATCAGGAAGAAGAATTAACCACAGGCTCAGCCTGCCTCCCGGAACCAGAACAGGGCCTGAAGCCATCCTGCGCTTTTGCGGCCAGCTCCCAAAAAAGCGAGTTGTAAAATGGAGGTTCAGGGCACTGCAATTCACAAACCTGCAGAGTTATAAATGATAACTCTCGTCCACAAATATATTGAGGGAAGGCAAAGAAGAGGATTTGAAATCAAGGCAGAATTGCACGAAACAGATTTCAGGAGGTAGATACGAATCGCCTTTAAAGCACATGAAAAGCGGCAAAACGTTGACAATGATGCCCTTGGCCAAAAAGGGCGTATGCGTTTTTTCCTGAATATATTCAGGAAAAAACGCATACGCCCTTTTTGGCCAACCAAGCAACCTGGAAAGGCAAATCAGCGCTACAGAGAAGTCTCGCTTCCCATCGGTCAAAAGGGCCATGCTGAAAAAAGTCTCAAAACCAGAAATGCAGGACAGGCCATGGAGAAATGGGAGCCTTTCTACACTGATGGGCGGGATGTAAATTGCCAACAGCCACTCTGGAGAAGTGTACGGTGTGTCCTGAAACATCTGAAAAACACAGCTTAGAGAGCATAGGGCACTTCCACTCATGGGGGTATAAATTGGGAAAATGAAAAATCAGCAAGACACAAGCACCCCAATGTTGAGGGCTGCTCTGTTGACAAGGACCTCCACTTCATTCCACCTTAAATATCCCAGGAAAGAGAAAAATGGATAAAGAAGTTGTGGTCCTTATGTACAATGGAATATCACTCAGCCAGGAAATCAATGTCATAATGTTAGTAGCAGCATGATGAGTGGATTTAGGTACGACGATTCTAAGTGAAATAAGTCACACAGAAAAGGACACTTCTCATAAGGTATCACTTATGGAGGGAATGTAAAAACCGTTACACTTGAACTGAATTACAAAACAGAACAGAGTCACACATGCAGAAAACACACTATGGCTGCTTAACGGGAAAGGTGAGGTGGGGTGATACATAAAACAAGGGTATCAAATTAGCTCAGATACCGTTCGATAAACCCAATATGTAATAGACAGGACCTACTCCTTGCTCAGAGAACTGGACTCAACACGCCCTATTCACAGCACAAGAATATATGTGACTAGTAATAATCTTAAAACCTATGTATTGATATCTCTCTGTTAGTGTGTCAAGTGGGTGTAAAGCGGCATAAACACAGCCGTGAAAAGCAGCTAAACCCCATTATGAAATTAAATTACTTTGAAAAACCCATTAAACAACGACAGTGAAAGAGATAGAAATTCTTACACAATGAGTTCAGGGGCTGTGATGCAACCTGGATTGACCATATCTAGACCCACAGCTGGATGAGACATAAGGGTGGACACTCTTGGGGCTGAGAGGTTTGGTGAGGTTGGGTGAGCAAACGCAGACCCTTTAAAGTAAGACTGCGTGGTACCCATCGCATGGGTCCCAAATCTCCAGCTTCAAGGGCATCTTCCTACATCGAAAACATGCATGAGAAACCCAGAAGATGGTACACCGTGTGATGGGGAAAGGTTTCTAAAACGCACCTCATTTCTCATCTCCTTGTGCCCTGGTTCGCCATTCCAGCCGTTTTACTAGCAATCTCCCTACTTGGAGCATCAGCACCTTTAACCTCCTGTTCCGTACAGGTTGCAATTTGTCCTGAGGATGAACGGGAAGACGGGGAACCAACGAGAGACTAGCTCTTGGTGTCGGGACAGGCACAGGTCACTCTATTTTCCCATCAGGAAGAAGAATTAACCACAGGCTCAGCCTGCCTCCCGGAACCAGAACAGGGCCTGAAGCCATCCTGCGCTTTTGCGGCCAGCTCCCAAAAAAGCGAGTTGTAAAATGGAGGTTCAGGGCACTGCAATTCACAAACCTGCAGAGTTATAAATGATAACTCTCGTCCACAAATATATTGAGGGAAGGCAAAGAAGAGGATTTGAAATCAAGGCAGAATTGCACGAAACAGATTTCAGGAGGTAGATACGAATCGCCTTTAAAGCACATGAAAAGCGGCAAAACGTTGACAATGATGCCCTTGGCCAAAAAGGGCGTATGCGTTTTTTCCTGAATATATTCAGGAAAAAACGCATACGCCCTTTTTGGCCAACCAAGCAACCTGGAAAGGCAAATCAGCGCTACAGAGAAGTCTCGCTTCCCATCGGTCAAAAGGGCCATGCTGAAAAAAGTGTCAAAACCAGAAATGCAGGACAGGCCATGGAGAAATGGGAGCCTTTCTACACTGATGGGCGGGATGTAAATTGCCAACAGCCACTCTGGAGAAGTGTACGGTGTGTCCTGAAACATCTGAAAAACACAGCTTAGAGAGCATAGGGCACTTCCACTCATGGGGGTATAAATTGGGAAAATGAAAAATCAGCAAGACACAAGCACCCCAATGTTGAGGGCTGCTCTGTTGACAAGGACCTCCACTTCATTCCACCTTAAATATCCCAGGAAAGAGAAAAATGGATAAAGAAGTTGTGGTCCTTATGTACAATGGAATATCACTCAGCCAGGAAATCAATGTCATAATGTTAGTAGCAGCATGATGAGTGGATTTAGGTATGACGATTCTAAGTGAAATAAGTCACACAGAAAAGGACACTTCTCATAAGGTATCACTTATGGAGGGAATGTAAAAACCGTTACACTTGAACTGAATTACAAAACAGAACAGAGTCACACATGCAGAAAACACACTATGGCTGCTTAACGGGAAAGGTGAGGTGGGGTGATACATAAAACAAGGGTATCAAATTAGCTCAGATACCGTTCCATAAACCCAATATGTAATAGACAAGACCTACTCCTTGCTCAGAGAACTGGACTCAACACGCCCTATTCACAGCACAAGAATATATGTGACTAGTAATAATCTTAAAACCTATGTATTGATATCTCTCTGTTAGTGTGTCAAGTGGGTGTAAAGCGGCATAAACACAGCCGTGAAAAGCAGCTAAACCCCATTATGAAAATAAATTACTTTGAAAAACCCATGAAACAACGACAGTGAAAGAGATAGAAATTCTTACACAATGAGTTCAGGGGCTGTGATGCAACCTGGATTGACCATATCTAGACCCACAGCTGGATGAGACATAAGGGTGGACACTCTTGGGGCTGAGAGGTTTGGTGAGGTTGGGTGAGCAAACGCAGACCCTTTAAAGTAAGACTGCGTGGTACCCATCGCATGGGTCCCAAATCTCCAGCTTCAAGGGCATCTTCCTACATCGAAAACATGCATGAGAAACCCAGAAGATGGTACACCGTGTGATGGGGAAAGGTTTCTAAAACGCACCTCATTTCTCATCTCCTTGTGCCCTGGTTCGCCATTCCAGCCGTTTTACTAGCAATCTCCCTACTTGGAGCATCAGCACCTTTAACCTCCTGTTCCGTACAGGTTGCAATTTGTCCTGAGGATGAACGGGAAGATGGGGAACCAACGAGAGACTAGCTCTTGGTGTCGGGACAGGCACAGGTCACTCTATTTTCCCATCAGGAAGAAGAATTAACCACAGGCTCAGCCTGCCTCCCGGAACCAGAACAGGGCCTGAAGCCATCCTGCGCTTTTGCGGCCAGCTCCCAAAAAAGCGAGTTGTAAAATGGAGGTTCAGGGCACTGCAATTCACAAACCTGCAGAGTTATAAATGATAACTCTCGTCCACAAATATATTGAGGGAAGGCAAAGAAGAGGATTTGAAATCAAGGCAGAATTGCACGAAACAGATTTCAGGAGGTAGATACGAATCGCCTTTAAAGCACATGAAAAGCGGCAAAACGTTGACAATGATGCCCTTGGCCAAAAAGGGCGTATGCGTTTTTTCCTGAATATATTCAGGAAAAAACGCATACGCCCTTTTTGGCCAACCAAGCAACCTGGAAAGGCAAATCAGCGCTACAGAGAAGTCTCGCTTCCCATCGGTCAAAAGGGCCATGCTGAAAAAAGTGTCAAAACCAGAAATGCAGGACAGGCCATGGAGAAATGGGAGCCTTTCTACACTGATGGGCGGGATGTAAATTGCCAACAGCCACTCTGGAGAAGTGTACGGTGTGTCCTGAAACATCTGAAAAACACAGCTTAGAGAGCATAGGGCACTTCCACTCATGGGGGTATAAATTGGGAAAATGAAAAATCAGCAAGACACAAGCACCCCAATGTTGAGGGCTGCTCTGTTGACAAGGACCTCCACTTCATTCCACCTTAAATATCCCAGGAAAGAGAAAAATGGATAAAGAAGTTGTGGTCCTTATGTACAATGGAATATCACTCAGCCAGGAAATCAATGTCATAATGTTAGTAGCAGCATGATGAGTGGATTTAGGTATGACGATTCTAAGTGAAATAAGTCACACAGAAAAGGACACTTCTCATAAGGTATCACTTATGGAGGGAATGTAAAAACCGTTACACTTGAACTGAATTACAAAACAGAACAGAGTCACACATGCAGAAAACACACTATGGCTGCTTAACGGGAAAGGTGAGGTGGGGTGATACATAAAACAAGGGTATCAAATTAGCTCAGATACCGTTCCATAAACCCAATATGTAATAGACAAGACCTACTCCTTGCTCAGAGAACTGGACTCAACACGCCCTATTCACAGCACAAGAATATATGTGACTAGTAATAATCTTAAAACCTATGTATTGATATCTCTCTGTTAGTGTGTCAAGTGGGTGTAAAGCGGCATAAACACAGCCGTGAAAAGCAGCTAAACCCCATTATGAAAATAAATTACTTTGAAAAACCCATGAAACAACGACAGTGAAAGAGATAGAAATTCTTACACAATGAGTTCAGGGGCTGTGATGCAACCTGGATTGACCATATCTAGACCCACAGCTGGATGAGACATAAGGGTGGACACTCTTGGGGCTGAGAGGTTTGGTGAGGTTGGGTGAGCAAACGCAGACCCTTTAAAGTAATACTGCGTGGTACCCATCGCATGGGTCCCAAATCTCCAGCTTCAAGGGCATCTTCCTACATCGAAAACATGCATGAGAAACCCAGATGATGGTACACCGTGTGATGGGGAAAGGTTTCTAAAACGCACCTCATTTCTCATCTCCTTGTGCCCGGGTTCGCCATTCCAGCCGCTTTACTAGCAATCTCCCTACTTGGAGCATCAGCACCTTTAACCTCCTGTTCCGTACAGGTTGCAATTTGTCCTGAGGATGAACGGGAAGACGGGGAACCAACGAGAGACTAGCTCTTGGTGTCGGGACAGGCACAGGTCACTCTATTTTCCCATCAGGAAGAAGAATTAACCACAGGCTCAGCCTGCCCCCCGGAACCAGAACAGGGCCTGAAGCCATCCTGCGCTTTTGCGGCCAGCTCCCAAAAAAGCGAGATGTAAAATGGAGGTTCAGGGCACTGCAATTCACAAACCTGCAGAGTTATAAATGATAACTCTCGTCCACAAATATATTGAGGGAAGGCAAAGAAGAGGATTTGAAATCAAGGCAGAATTGCACGAAACAGATTTCAGGAGGTAGATACGAATCGCCTTTAAAGCACATGAAAAGCGGCAAAACGTTGACAATGATGCCCTTGGCCAAAAAGGGCGTATGCGTTTTTTCCTGAATATATTCAGGAAAAAACGCATACGCCCTTTTGGCCAACCAAGCAACCTGGAAAGGCAAATCAGCGCTACAGAGAAGTCTCGCTTCCCATCCGTCAAAAGGGCCATGCTGAAAAAAGTGTCAAAACCAGAAATGCAGGACAGGCCATGGAGAAATGGGAGCCTTGCTACACTGATGGGCGGGATGTAAATTGCCAACAGCCACTCTGGAGAAGTGCACGGTGTGTCCTGAAACATCTGAAAAACACAGCTTAGAGAGCATAGGGCACTTCCACTCATGGGGGTATAAATTGGGAAAATTAAAAATCAGCAAGACACAAGCACCCCAATGTTGAGGGCTGCTCTGTTGACAAGGACCTCCACTTCATTCCACCTTAAATATCCCAGGAAACAGAAAAATGGATAAAGAAGTTGTGGTCCTTATGTACAATGGAATATCACTCAGCCATGAAATCAATGTCATAAGGCTAGTAGAAGCATGATGAGTGGATTTAGGTACGACGATTCTAAGTGAAATAAGTCACACAGAAAAGGACACTTCTCATAAGGTATCACTGATAGAGGGAATGTAAAAACCGTTACACTTGAACTGAATTACAAAACAGAACAGAGTCACACATGCAGAAAACACACTATGGCTGCTTAACGGGAAAGGTGAGGTGGGGTGATACATAAAACAAGGGTTTCAAATTAGCTCAGATACCGTTCCATAAACCCAATATGTAATAGACAAGACCTACTCCTTGCTCAGAGAACTGGACTCAACATGCCCTATTCACCGCACAAGAATCTATCTGACTAGTAATAATCTTAAAACCTATGTATTGATATCTCTCTGTTAGTGTGTCAAGTGGGTGTAAAGCGGCATAAACACAGCAGTGAAAAGCAGCTAAACCCCATTATAAAAATAAATTACTTTGAAAAACCCATGAAACAAAGACAGTGAAAGAGAGAGAAATTCTTACACAATGCGTTCAGGGGCTGTGATGCAACCTGGATTGACAATATGTAGACCCACAGGTGGATGAGACATAAGGGTGGACACTCTTGGGGCTGAGAGGTTTGGTGAGGTTGGGTGTGCAAACGCAGACCCTTTAAAGTAATACTGTGTGGAACCCAATCCATGGGTCCCAAATCTCCAGGATCAAGGGCATCTTCCTACATCGAAAACATGCATGAGAAACCCAGAAGATGGTACACCGTGTGATGGGGAAAGGTTTCTAAAACGCACCTCATTTCTCACCTCCTTGTGCCCGGGTTCGCCATTCCAGCCACTTTATAAGCAATCTCCCTACTTGGAGCATCAGCACCTTTAACCTCCTGTTCCGTACAGGTTGCAATTTGTCCTGAGGATGAACGGGAAGACGGGGAACCAATGAGAGACTAGCTGTTAGTGTGGACACAGGCACAGGTCACTCTATTTTCCCATCAGGAAGAAGAATTAACCACAGGCTCAGCCTGCCCCCTGGAACCAGAACAGGGCCTGAAGCCATCCTGAGCTTCTGTGGCCAGCTCCCAAAAGAGCGAGTTGTAAAATGGAGCTTCAGGGCACTGCAATTCACAAACCTGCAGAGTTATAAATGATAACTCTCGTCCACAAATATATTGAGGGAAGGCAAAGAAGAGGATTTGAAATCAAGGCAGAATTGCAGGAAACAGATTTCAGGAGGTAGATTCGAATCGCCTTTAAAGCACATGAAAAGAGGCAAAACGTTGACAATGATGCCCTTGGCCAAAAAGGGCGTATGCGTTTTTTCCTGAATATATTCAGGAAAAAACGCATACGCCCTTTTTGGCCAACCAAGCAACCTGGAAAGGCAAATCAGGGCTACAAAGAAGACTCGCTACCCATCGGTCAAAAGGGCCATGCTGAAAAACGTGTCAAAACCAGAAATGCAGGACAGGCCATGGAGAAATGGGAGCCTTGCTACACAGATGGGCGGGATGTAAATTGCCAACAGCCACTCTGGAGAAGTGTACGTTGTGTCCTGAAACACCTGAAAAACACAGCTTAGAGAGCATACGGTACTTCCACTCATGGGGTTATAAATTGGGAAAATTAAAAATCAGCAAGACATAAGCACCCCAAAGTTGAGGGCTGCTCTGTTGACAAGGACCTCCACTTCATTCCACCTTCAATATCCCAGGAAAGAGAAAAATGGATAAAGAAGTTGTGGTCCTTATGTACAATGGAATATCACTCAGCCATGAAATCAATGTCATAAGACTAGTAGCAGCATGATGAGTGGATTTAGGTACGACGATTCTAAGTGAAATAAGTCACACAGAAAAGGACACTTCTCATAAGGTATCACTTATAGAGGGAATGTAAAAACCGTTACACTTGAACTGAATTACAAAACAGAACAGAGTCACACATGCAGAAAACACACTATGGCTGCTTAACGGGAAAGGTGAGGTAGGGTGATACATAAAACAAGGGTTTCAAATTAGCTCAGATACCGTTCCATAAACCCAATATGTAATAGACAAGACCTACTCCTTGCTCAGAGAACTGGACTCAACACGCCCTATTCACCGCACAAGAATATATCTGACTAGGAATAATCTTAAAACCTATGTATTGATATCTCTCTGTTAGTGTGTCAAGTGGGTGTAAAGCGGCATAAACACAGCAGTGAAAAGCAGCTAAACCGCATTATAAAAATAAATTACTTTGAAAAACCCATGAAACAAAGACAGTGAAAGAGAGAGAAATTCTTACACAATGCGTTCAGGGGCTGTGATGCAACCTGGATTGACCATATCTAGACCCACAACTGGGTGAGACATAAGGGTGGACACTCTTGGGGCTGAGAGGTTTGGTGAGGTTGGGTGAGCAAACGCAGACCCTTTAAAGTAATACTGCGTGGTACCCGTCCCATGGGTCCCAAATCTCCAGGTTCAAGGGCATCTTCCTACATCGAAAACATGCATGAGAAACCCAGAAGATGGTACAAAGTGTGATGGGGAAATGTTTCTAAAACGCACCTCATTTCTCATCTCCTTGTGCCTGGGTTCACCATTCCAGCCGCTTTAGTAGCAATCTCCCTACTTGGAGCATCAGCACCTTTAACGTGTTCCGTACAGGTTGCAATTTGTCCTGAGGATGAACGGCAAGACGGGGAACCAATGAGAGACTAGCTGTTGGTGTGGACACAGGCAGAGGTCACTCTATTTTCCCATCAGGAAGAAGAATTAACCACAGGCTCAGCCTGCCCCCCGGAAGCCTAAGAGGGCGTGAAACCATCATGCACTTTTGCGGCCAGCTCTCAAAAAAGCGAGTTGTAAAATGGAGCTTCAGGGCACTGCAATTCACAAACCTGCAGAGTTATAAATGATAACTCTCGTCCACAAATATATTGAGGGAAGGCAAAGAAGAGGATTTGAAATCAAGGCAGAATTGCAGGAAACAGATTTCAGGAGGTAGATTCGAATCGCCTTTAAAGCACATGAAAAGCGGCAAAACGTTGACAATGATGCCCTTGGCCAAAAAGGGCGTATGCGTTTTTTCCTGAATATATTCAGGAAAAAACGCATACGCCCTTTTTGGCCAACCAAGCAACCTGGAAAGGCAAATCAGCGCTACAGAGAAGTCTCGCTTCCCATCGGTCAAAAGGGCCATGCTGAAAAAAGTGTCAAAACCAGAAATGCAGGACAGGCCATGGAGAAATGGGAGCCTTGCTACACTGATGGGCGGGATGTAAATTGCCAAGAGCCACTCTGGAGAAGTGTACGGTGTGTCCTGAAATATCTGAAAAACACAGCTTAGAGAGCATAGGGCACTTCCACTCATGGGGGTATAAATTGGGAAAATGAAAAATCAGCAAGACACAAGCACCCCAAAGTTGAGGGCTGCTCTGTTGACAAGGACCTCCACTTCATTCCACCTTAAATATCCCAGGAAAGAGAAAAATGGATAAAGAAGTTGTGGTCCTTATGTACAATGGAATATCACTCAGCCATGAAATCAATGTCATAATGTTAGTAGCAGCATGATGAGTGGATTTAGGTACGACGATTCTAAGTGAAATAAGTCACACAGAAAAGGACACTTCTCCTAAGGTATCACTGATAGAGGGAATGTAAAAACCGTTACACTTGAACTGAATTACAAAACAGAACAGAGTCACACATGCAGAAAACACACTATGGCTGCTTAACGGGAAAGGTGAGGTGGGGTGATACATAAAACAAGGGTATCAAATTAGCTCAGATACCGTTCCATAAACCCAATATGTAGTAGACAAGACCTACTCCTTGCTCAGAGAACTGGACTCAACACGCCCTATTCACCGCACAAGAATATATCTGACTAGTAATAATCTTAAAGCCTATGTACTGATATCTCTCTGTTAGTGTGTCAAGTGGGTGGAAAGCGGCATAAACACAGCCGTGAAAAGCAGCTAAACCCCATTATGAAAATAAATTACTTTGAAAAACCCATGAAACAACGACAGTGAAAGAGATAGAAATTCTTACACAATGAGTTCAGGGGCTGTGATGCAACCTGGATTGACCATATCTAGACCCACAGCTGGATGAGACATAAGGGTGGACATTCTTGGGGCTGAGAGGTTTGGTGAGGTTGGGTGAGCAAACGCAGACCCTTTAAAGTAATACTGCGTGGTACCCATCGCATGGGTCCCAAATCTCCAGCTTCAAGGGCATCTTCCTACATCGAAAACATGCATGAGAAACCCAGAAGATGGTACACCGTGTGATGGGGAAAGGTTTCTAAAACGCACCTCATTTCTCATCTCCTTGTGCCCGGGTTCGCCATTCCAGCCACTTTACTAGCAATCTCCCTACTTGGAGCATCAGCACCTTTAACCTCCTGTTCTGTACAGGTTGCAATTTGTCCTGAGGATGAACGGGAAGACGGGGAACCAACGAGAGACTAGCTCTTGGTGTTGGGACAGGCACAGGTCACTCTATTTTCCCATCAGGAAGAAGAATTAACCACAGGCTCAGCCTGCCCCCCGGAACCAGAACAGGGCCTGAAGCCATCCTGCGCTTTTGCGGCCAGCTCCCAAAAAAGCGAGTTGTAAAATGGAGGTTCAGGGCACTGCAATTCACAAACCTGCAGAGTTATAAATGATAACTCTCGTCCACAAATATATTGAGGGAAGGCAGAGATGAGGATTTGAAATCAAGGCAGAATTGCACGAAACAGATTTCAGGAGGTAGATACGAATCGCCTTTAAAGCACATGAAAAGCGGCAAAACGTTGACAATGATGCCCTTGGCCAAAAAGGGCGTATGCGTTTTTTCCTGAATATATTCAGGAAAAAACGCATACGCCCTTTTTGGCCAACCAAGCAACCTGGAAAGGCAAATCAGCGCTACAGAGAAGTCTCGCTTCCCATCGGTCAAAAGGGCCATGCTGAAAAAAGTGTCAAAACCAGAAATGCAGGACAGGCCATGGAGAAATGGGAGCCTTGCTACACTGATGGGCGGGATGTAAATTGCCAACAGCCACTCTCGAGAAGTGCACGGTGTGTCCTGAAACATCTGAAAAACACAGCTTAGAGAGCATAGGGCACTTCCACTCATGGGGGTATAAATTGGGAAAATTAAAAATCAGCAAGACACAAGCACCCCAATGTTGAGGGCTGCTCTGTTGACAAGGACCTCCACTTCATTCCACCTTAAATATCCCAGGAAAGAGAAAAATGGATAAAGAAGTTGTGGTCCTTATGTACAATGGAATATCACTCAGCCAGGAAATCAATGTCATAATGTTAGTAGCAGCATGATGAGTGGATTTAGGTACGACGATTCTAAGTGAAATAAGTCACACAGAAAAGGACACTTCTCATAAGGTATCACTTATGGAGGGAATGTAAAAACCGTTACACTTGAACTGAATTACAAAACAGAACAGAGTCACACATGCAGAAAACACACTATGGCTGCTTAACGGGAAAGGTGAGGTGGGGTGATACATAAAACAAGGGTATCAAATTAGCTCAGATACCGTTCGATAAACCCAATATGTAATAGACAGGACCTACTCCTTGCTCAGAGAACTGGACTCAACACGCCCTATTCACAGCACAAGAATATATGTGACTAGTAATAATCTTAAAACCTATGTATTGATATCTCTCTGTTAGTGTGTCAAGTGGGTGTAAAGCGGCATAAACACAGCTGTGAAAAGCAGCTAAACCCCATTATGAAAATAAATTACTTTGAAAAACCCATGAAACAACGACAGTGAAAGAGATAGTAATTCTTACACAATGAGTTCAGGGGCTGTGATGCAACCTGGATTGACCATATCTAGACCCACAGCTGGATGAGACATAAGGGTGGACACTCTTGGGGCTGAGAGGTTTGGTGAGGTTGGGTGAGCAAACGCAGACCCTTTAAAGTAATACTGCGTGGTACCCATCGCATGGGTCCCAAATCTCCAGGATCAAGGGCATCTTCCTACATCGAAAACATGCATGAGAAACCCAGAAGATGGTACACCGTGTGATGGGGAAAGGTTTCTAAAACGCACCTCATTTCTCATCTCCTTGTGCCCGGGTTCGCCATTCCAGCCGCTTTACTAGCAATCTCCCTACTTGGAGCATCAGCACCTTTAACCTCCTGTTCCGTACAGGTTGCAATTTGTCCTGAGGATGCACGGGAAGACGGGGAACCAACGAGAGACTAGCTCTTGGTGTCGGGACAGGCACAGGTCACTCTATTTTCCCATCAGGAAGAAGAATTAACCACAGGCTCAGCCTGCCTCCCGGAACCAGAACAGGGCCTGAAGCCATCCTGCGCTTTTGCGGCCAGCTCCCAAAAAAGCGAGTTGTAAAATGGAGGTTCAGGGCACTGCAATTCACAAACCTGCAGAGTTATAAATGATAACTCTCGTCCACAAATATATTGAGGGAAGGCAAAGAAGAGGATTTGAAATCAAGGCAGAATTGCACGAAACAGATTTCAGGAGGTAGATACGAATCGCCTTTAAAGCACATGAAAAGCGGCAAAACGTTGACAATGATGCCCTTGGCCAAAAAGGGCGTATGCGTTTTTTCCTGAATATATTCAGGAAAAAACGCATACGCCCTTTGTGGCCAACCAAGCAACCTGGAAAGGCAAATCAGCGCTACAGAGAAGTCTCGCTTCCCATCGGTCAAAAGGGCCATGCTGAAAAAAGTGTCAAAACCAGAAATGCAGGACAGGCCATGGAGAAATGGGAGCCTTGCTACACTGATGGGCGGGATGTAAATTGCCAACAGCCACTCTGGAGAAGTGTACGGTGAGTCCTGAAACATCTGAAAAACACAGCTTAGAGAGCATAGGGCACTTCCACTCATGGGGGTATGAATTGGGAAAATGAAAAATCAGCAAGACACAAGCACCCCAAAGTTGAGGGCTGCTCTGTTGACAAGGACCTCCACTTCATTCCACCTTAAATATCCCAGGAAAGAGAAAAATGGGTAAAGAAGTTGTGGTCCTTATGTACAATGGAATATCACTCAGCCATGAAATCAATGTCATAAGGCTAGTAGCAGCATGATGAGTGGATTTAGGTACGACGATTCTAAGTGATATAAGTCACACAGAAAAGGACACTTCTCATAAGGTATCACTGATAGAGGGAATGTAAAAACCATTACACTTGAACTGAATTACAAAACAGAACAGAGTCACACATGCAGAAAACACACTATGGCTGCTTAACGGGAAAGGTGAGGTGGGGTGATACATAAAAAAAGGGTATCAAATTAGCTCAGATACCGTTCCATAAACCCAATATGTAGTAGACAAGACCTACTCCTTGCTCAGAGAACTGGACTCAACACGCTCTATTCACCGCACAAGAATATATCTGACTAGTAATAATCTTAAAGCCTATGTACTGATATCTCTCTGTTAGTGTGTCAAGTGGGTGGAAAGCGGCATAAACACAGCCGTGAAAAGCAGCTAAACCTCATTATGAAAATAAATTACTTTGAAAAACCCATGAAACAACGACAGTGAAAGAGATAGAAATTCTTACACAATGAGTTCAGGGGCTGTGATGCAACCTGGATTGACCATATCTAGACCCACAGCTGGATGAGACATAAGGGTGGACATTCTTGGGGCTGAGAGGTTTGGTGAGGTTGGGTGAGCAAACGCAGACCCTTTAAAGTAATACTGCGTGGTACCCATCGCATGGGTCCCAAATCTCCAGCTTCAAGGGCATCTTCCTACATCGAAAACATGCATGAGAAACCCAGAAGATGGTACACCGTGTGATGGGGAAAGGTTTCTAAAACGCACCTCATTTCTCATCTCCTTGTGCCCGGGTTCGCCATTCCAGCCACTTTACTAGCAATCTCCCTACTTGGAGCATCAGCACCTTTAACCTCCTGTTCTGTACAGGTTGCAATTTGTCCTGAGGATGAACGGGAAGACGGGGAACCAACGAGAGACTAGCTCTTGGTGTTGGGACAGGCACAGGTCACTCTATTTTCCCATCAGGAAGAAGAATTAACCACAGGCTCAGCCTGCCCCCCGGAACCAGAACAGGGCCTGAAGCCATCCTGCGCTTTTGCGGCCAGCTCCCAAAAAAGCGAGTTGTAAAATGGAGGTTCAGGGCACTGCAATTCACAAACCTGCAGAGTTATAAATGATAACTCTCGTCCACAAATATATTGAGGGAAGGCAGAGATGAGGATTTGAAATCAAGGCAGAATTGCACGAAACAGATTTCAGGAGGTAGATACGAATCGCCTTTAAAGCACATGAAAAGCGGCAAAACGTTGACAATGATGCCCTTGGCCAAAAAGGGCGTATGCGTTTTTTCCTGAATATATTCAGGAAAAAACGCATACGCCCTTTTTGGCCAACCAAGCAACCTGGAAAGGCAAATCAGCGCTACAGAGAAGTCTCGCTTCCCATCGGTCAAAAGGGCCATGCTGAAAAAAGTGTCAAAACCAGAAATGCAGGACAGGCCATGGAGAAATGGGAGCCTTGCTACACTGATGGGCGGGATGTAAATTGCCAACAGCCACTCTCGATAAGTGCACGGTGTGTCCTGAAACATCTGAAAAACACAGCTTAGAGAGCATAGGGCACTTCCACTCATGGGGGTATAAATTGGGAAAATGAAAAATCAGCAAGACACAAGCACCCCAATGTTGAGGGCTGCTCTGTTGACAAGGACCTCCACTTCATTCCACCTTAAATATCCCAGGAAAGAGAAAAATGGATAAAGAAGTTGTGGTCCTTATGTACAATGGAATATCACTCAGCCAGGAAATCAATGTCATAATGTTAGTAGCAGCATGATGAGTGGATTTAGGTACGACGATTCTAAGTGAAATAAGTCACACAGAAAAGGACACTTCTCCTAAGGTATCACTGATAGAGGGAATGTAAAAACCGTTACACTTGAAATGAATTACAAAACAGAACAGAGTCACACATGCAGAAAACACACTATGGCTGCTTAACGGGAAAGGTGAGGTGGGGTGATACATAAAACAAGGGTATCAAATTAGCTCAGATACCGTTCCATAAACCCAATATGTAGTAGACAAGACCTACTCCTTGCTCAGAGAACTGGACTCAACACGCCCTATTCACCGCACAAGAATATATGTGACTAGTAATAATCTTAAAACCTATGTATTGATATCTCTCTGTTAGTGTGTCAAGTGGGTGGAAAGCGGCATAAACACAGCCGTGAAAAGCAGCTAAACCCCATTATGAAAATAAATTACTTTGAAAAACCCATGAAACAACGACAGTGAAAGAGATAGAAATTCTTACACAATGAGTTCAGGGGCTGTGATGCAACCTGGATTGACCATATCTAGACCCACAGCTGGATGAGACATAAGGGTGGACACTCTTGGGGCTGAGAGGTTTGGTGAGGTTGGGTGAGCAAACGCAGACCCTTTAAAGTAATACTGCGTGGTACCCATCGCATGGGTCCCAAATCTCCAGCTTCAAGGGCATCTTCCTACATCGAAAACATGCATGAGAAACCCAGAAGATGGTACACCGTGTGATGGGGAAAGGTTTCTAAAACGCACCTCATTTCTCATCTCCTTGTGCCCGGGTTCGCCATTCCAGCCACTTTACTAGCAATCTCCCTACTTGGAGCATCAGCACCTTTAACCTCCTGTTCCGTACAGGTTGCAATTTGTCCTGAGGATGAACGGGAAGACGGGGAACCAACGAGAGACTAGCTCTTGGTGTTGGGACAGGCACAGGTCACTCTATTTTCCCATCAGGAAGAAGAATTAACCACAGGCTCAGCCTGCCCCGCGGAACCAGAACAGGGCCTGAAGCCATCCTGCGCTTTTGCGGCCAGCTCCCAAAAAAGCGAGTTGTAAAATGGAGGTTCAGGGCACTGCAATTCACAAACCTGCAGAGTTATAAATGATAACTCTCGTCCACAAATATATTGAGGGAAGGCAGAGAAGAGGATTTGAAATCAAGGCAGAATTGCACGAAACAGATTTCAGGAGGTAGATACGAATCGCCTTTAAAGCACATGAAAAGCGGCAAAACGTTGACAATGATGCCCTTGGCCAAAAAGGGCGTATGCGTTTTTTCCTGAATATATTCAGGAAAAAACGCATACGCCCTTTGTGGCCAACCAAGCAACCTGGAAAGGCAAATCAGCGCTACAGAGAAGTCTCGCTTCCCATCGGTCAAAAGGGCCATGCTGAAAAAAGTGTCAAAACCAGAAATGCAGGACAGGCCATGGAGAAATGGGAGCCTTGCTACACTGATGGGCGGGATGTAAATTGCCAACAGCCACTCTCGAGAAGTGCACGGTGTGTCCTGAAACATCTGAAAAACACAGCTTAGAGAGCATAGGGCACTTCCACTCATGGGGGTATAAATTGGGAAAATTAAAAATCAGCAAGACACAAGCACCCCAATGTTGAGGGCTGCTCTGTTGACAAGGACCTCCACTTCATTCCACCTTAAATATCCCAGGAAAGAGAAAAATGGATAAAGAAGTTGTGGTCCTTATGTACAATGGAATATCACTCAGCCAGGAAATCAATGTCATAATGTTAGTAGCAGCATGATGAGTGGATTTAGGTACGACGATTCTAAGTGAAATAAGTCACACAGAAAAGGACACTTCTCATAAGGTATCACTTATGGAGGGAATGTAAAACCGTTACACTTGAACTGAATTACAAAACAGAACAGAGTCACACATGCAGAAAACACACTATGGCTGCTTAACGGGAAAGGTGAGGTGGGGTGATACATAAAACAAGGGTATCAAATTAGCTCAGATACCGTTCGATAAACCCAATATGTAATAGACAGGACCTACTCCTTGCTCAGAGAACTGGACTCAACACGCCCTATTCACAGCACAAGAATATATGTGACTAGTAATAATCTTAAAACCTATATATTGATATCTCTCTGTTAGTGTGTCAAGTGGGTGTAAAGCGGCATAAACACAGCCGTGAAAAGCAGCTAAACCCCATTATGAAAATAAATTACTTTGAAAAACCCATGAAACAACGACAGTGAAAGAGATAGAAATTCTTACACAATGAGTTCAGGGGCTGTGATGCAACCTGGATTGACCATATCTAGACCCACAGCTGGATGAGACATAAGGGTGGACACTCTTGGGGCTGAGAGGTTTGGTGAGGTTGGGTGAGCAAACGCAGACCCTTTAAAGTAAGACTGCGTGGTACCCATCGCATGGGTCCCAAATCTCCAGCTTCAAGGGCATCTTCCTACATCGAAAACATGCATGAGAAACCCAGATGATGGTACACCGTGTGATGGGGAAAGGTTTCTAAAACGCACCTCATTTCTCATCTCCTTGTGCCCGGGTTCGCCATTCCAGCCGCTTTACTAGCAATCTCCCTACTTAGAGCATCAGCACCTTTAACCTCCTGTTCCGTACAGGTTGCAATTTGTCCTGAGGATGAACGGGAAGACGGGGAACCAACGAGAGACTAGCTCTTGGTGTCGGGACAGGCACAGGTCACTCTATTTTCCCATCAGGAAGAAGAATTAACCACAGGCTCAGCCTGCCCCCCGGAACCAGAACAGGGCCTGAAGCCATCCTGCGCTTTTGCGGCCAGCTCCCAAAAAAGCGAGATGTAAAATGGAGGTTCAGGGCACTGCAATTCACAAACCTGCAGAGTTATAAATGATAACTCTCGTCCACAAATATATTGAGGGAAGGCAAAGAAGAGGATTTGAAATCAAGGCAGAATTGCACGAAACAGATTTCAGGAGGTAGATACGAATCGCCTTTAAAGCACATGAAAAGCGGCAAAACGTTGACAATGATGCCCTTGGCCAAAAAGGGCGTATGCGTTTTTTCCTGAATATATTCAGGAAAAAACGCATACGCCCTTTTTGGCCAACCAAGCAACCTGGAAAGGCAAATCAGCGCTACAGAGAAGTCTCGCTTCCCATCCGTCAAAAGGGCCATGCTGAAAAAAGTGTCAAAACCAGAAATGCAGGACAGGCCATGGAGAAATGGGAGCCTTGCTACACTGATGGGCGGGATGTAAATTGCCAACAGCCACTCTCGAGAAGTGCACGGTGTGTCCTGAAACATCTGAAAAACACAGCTTAGAGAGCATAGGGCACTTCCACTCATGGGGGTATAAATTGGGAAAATGAAAAATCAGCAAGACACAAGCACCCCAATGTTGAGGGCTGCTCTGTTGACAAGGACCTCCACTTCATTCCACCTTAAATATCCCAGGAAACAGAAAAATGGATAAAGAAGTTGTGGTCCTTATGTACAATGGAATATCACTCAGCCAGGAAATCAATGTCATAATGTTAGTAGCAGCATGATGAGTGGATTTAGGTACGACGATTCTAAGTGAAATAAGTCACACAGAAAAGGACACTTCTCATAAGGTATCACTTATGGAGGGAATGTAAAAACCGTTACACTTGAACTGAATTACAAAACAGAACAGAGTCACACATGCAGAAAACACAGTATGGCTGCTTAACGGGAAAGGTGAGGTGGGGTGATACATAAAACAAGGGTATCAAATTAGCTCAGATACCGTTCGATAAACCCAATATGTAATAGACAGGACCTACTCCTTGCTCAGAGAACTGGACTCAACACGCCCTATTCACAGCACAAGAATATATGTGACTAGTAATAATCTTAAAACCTATGTATTGATATCTCTCTGTTAGTGTGTCAAGTGGGTGTAAAGCGGCATAAACACAGCCGTGAAAAGCAGCTAAACCCCATTATGAAATTAAATTACTTTGAAAAACCCATGAAACAACGACAGTGAAAGAGATAGAAATTCTTACACAATGAGTTCAGGGGCTGTGATGCAACCTGGATTGACCATATCTAGACCCACAGCTGGATGAGACATAAGGGTGGACACTCTTGGGGCTGAGAGGTTTGGTGAGGTTGGGTGAGCAAACGCAGACCCTTTAAAGTAAGACTGCGTGGTACCCATCGCATGGGTCCCAAATCTCCAGCTTCAAGGGCATCTTCCTACATCGAAAACATGCATGAGAAACCCAGAAGATGGTACACCGTGTGATGGGGAAAGGTTTCTAAAACGCACCTCATTTCTCATCTCCTTGTGCCCTGGTTCGCCATTCCAGCCGTTTTACTAGCAATCTCCCTACTTGGAGCATCAGCACCTTTAACCTCCTGTTCCGTACAGGTTGCAATTTGTCCTGAGGATGAACGGGAAGACGGGGAACCAACGAGAGACTAGCTCTTGGTGTCGGGACAGGCACAGGTCACTCTATTTTCCCATCAGGAAGAAGAATTAACCACAGGCTCAGCCTGCCTCCCGGAACCAGAACAGGGCCTGAAGCCATCCTGCGCTTTTGCGGCCAGCTCCCAAAAAAGCGAGTTGTAAAATGGAGGTTCAGGGCACTGCAATTCACAAACCTGCAGAGTTATAAATGATAACTCTCGTCCACAAATATATTGAGGGAAGGCAAAGAAGAGGATTTGAAATCAAGGCAGAATTGCACGAAACAGATTTCAGGAGGTAGATACGAATCGCCTTTAAAGCACATGAAAAGCGGCAAAACGTTGACAATGATGCCCTTGGCCAAAAAGGGCGTATGCGTTTTTTCCTGAATATATTCAGGAAAAAACGCATACGCCCTTTTTGGCCAACCAAGCAACCTGGAAAGGCAAATCAGCGCTACAGAGAAGTCTCGCTTCCCATCGGTCAAAAGGGCCATGCTGAAAAAAGTCTCAAAACCAGAAATGCAGGACAGGCCATGGAGAAATGGGAGCCTTTCTACACTGATGGGCGGGATGTAAATTGCCAACAGCCACTCTGGAGAAGTGTACGGTGTGTCCTGAAACATCTGAAAAACACAGCTTAGAGAGCATAGGGCACTTCCACTCATGGGGGTATAAATTGGGAAAATGAAAAATCAGCAAGACACAAGCACCCCAATGTTGAGGGCTGCTCTGTTGACAAGGACCTCCACTTCATTCCACCTTAAATATCCCAGGAAAGAGAAAAATGGATAAAGAAGTTGTGGTCCTTATGTACAATGGAATATCACTCAGCCAGGAAATCAATGTCATAATGTTAGTAGCAGCATGATGAGTGGATTTAGGTATGACGATTCTAAGTGAAATAAGTCACACAGAAAAGGACACTTCTCATAAGGTATCACTTATGGAGGGAATGTAAAAACCGTTACACTTGAACTGAATTACAAAACAGAACAGAGTCACACATGCAGAAAACACACTATGGCTGCTTAACGGGAAAGGTGAGGTGGGGTGATACATAAAACAAGGGTATCAAATTAGCTCAGATACCGTTCCATAAACCCAATATGTAATAGACAAGACCTACTCCTTGCTCAGAGAACTGGACTCAACACGCCCTATTCACAGCACAAGAATATATGTGACTAGTAATAATCTTAAAACCTATGTATTGATATCTCTCTGTTAGTGTGTCAAGTGGGTGTAAAGCGGCATAAACACAGCCGTGAAAAGCAGCTAAACCCCATTATGAAAATAAATTACTTTGAAAAACCCATGAAACAACGACAGTGAAAGAGATAGAAATTCTTACACAATGAGTTCAGGGGCTGTGATGCAACCTGGATTGACCATATCTAGACCCACAGCTGGATGAGACATAAGGGTGGACACTCTTGGGGCTGAGAGGTTTGGTGAGGTTGGGTGAGCAAACGCAGACCCTTTAAAGTAAGACTGCGTGGTACCCATCGCATGGGTCCCAAATCTCCAGCTTCAAGGGCATCTTCCTACATCGAAAACATGCATGAGAAACCCAGAAGATGGTACACCGTGTGATGGGGAAAGGTTTCTAAAACGCACCTCATTTCTCATCTCCTTGTGCCCGGGTTCGCCATTCCAGCCGTTTTACTAGCAATCTCCCTACTTGGAGCATCAGCACCTTTAACCTCCTGTTCCGTACAGGTTGCAATTTGTCCTGAGGATGAACGGGAAGATGGGGAACCAACGAGAGACTAGCTCTTGGTGTCGGGACAGGCACAGGTCACTCTATTTTCCCATCAGGAAGAAGAATTAACCACAGGCTCAGCCTGCCTCCCGGAACCAGAACAGGGCCTGAAGCCATCCTGCGCTTTTGCGGCCAGCTCCCAAAAAAGCGAGTTGTAAAATGGAGGTTCAGGGCACTGCAATTCACAAACCTGCAGAGTTATAAATGATAACTCTCGTCCACAAATATATTGAGGGAAGGCAAAGAAGAGGATTTGAAATCAAGGCAGAATTGCACGAAACAGATTTCAGGAGGTAGATACGAATCGCCTTTAAAGCACATGAAAAGCGGCAAAACGTTGACAATGATGCCCTTGGCCAAAAAGGGCGTATGCGTTTTTTCCTGAATATATTCAGGAAAAAACGCATACGCCCTTTTTGGCCAACCAAGCAACCTGGAAAGGCAAATCAGCGCTACAGAGAAGTCTCGCTTCCCATCGGTCAAAAGGGCCATGCTGAAAAAAGTCTCAAAACCAGAAATGCAGGACAGGCCATGGAGAAATGGGAGCCTTTCTACACTGATGGGCGGGATGTAAATTGCCAACAGCCACTCTGGAGAAGTGTACGGTGTGTCCTGAAACATCTGAAAAACACAGCTTAGAGAGCATAGGGCACTTCCACTCATGGGGGTATAAATTGGGAAAATGAAAAATCAGCAAGACACAAGCACCCCAATGTTGAGGGCTGCTCTGTTGACAAGGACCTCCACTTCATTCCACCTTAAATATCCCAGGAAAGAGAAAAATGGATAAAGAAGTTGTGGTCCTTATGTACAATGGAATATCACTCAGCCAGGAAATCAATGTCATAATGTTAGTAGCAGCATGATGAGTGGATTTAGGTACGACGATTCTAAGTGAAATAAGTCACACAGAAAAGGACACTTCTCATAAGGTATCACTTATGGAGGGAATGTAAAAACCGTTACACTTGAACTGAATTACAAAACAGAACAGAGTCACACATGCAGAAAACACACTATGGCTGCTTAACGGGAAAGGTGAGGTGGGGTGATACATAAAACAAGGGTATCAAATTAGCTCAGATACCGTTCCATAAACCCAATATGTAATAGACAAGACCTACTCCTTGCTCAGAGAACTGGACTCAACACGCCCTATTCACAGCACAAGAATATATGTGACTAGTAATAATCTTAAAACCTATGTATTGATATCTCTCTGTTAGTGTGTCAAGTGGGTGTAAAGCGGCATAAACACAGCCGTGAAAAGCAGCTAAACCCCATTATGAAAATAAATTACTTTGAAAAACCCATGAAACAACGACAGTGAAAGAGATAGAAATTCTTACACAATGAGTTCAGGGGCTGTGATGCAACCTGGATTGACCATATCTAGACCCACAGCTGGATGAGACATAAGGGTGGACACTCTTGGGGCTGAGAGGTTTGGTGAGGTTGGGTGAGCAAACGCAGACCCTTTAAAGTAAGACTGCGTGGTACCCATCGCATGGGTCCCAAATCTCCAGCTTCAAGGGCATCTTCCTACATCGAAAACATGCATGAGAAACCCAGAAGATGGTACACCGTGTGATGGGGAAAGGTTTCTAAAACGCACCTCATTTCTCATCTCCTTGTGCCCGGGTTCGCCATTCCAGCCGTTTTACTAGCAATCTCCCTACTTGGAGCATCAGCACCTTTAACCTCCTGTTCCGTACAGGTTGCAATTTGTCCTGAGGATGAACGGGAAGATGGGGAACCAACGAGAGACTAGCTCTTGGTGTCGGGACAGGCACAGGTCACTCTATTTTCCCATCAGGAAGAAGAATTAACCACAGGCTCAGCCTGCCTCCCGGAACCAGAACAGGGCCTGAAGCCATCCTGCGCTTTTGCGGCCAGCTCCCAAAAAAGCGAGTTGTAAAATGGAGGTTCAGGGCACTGCAATTCACAAACCTGCAGAGTTATAAATGATAACTCTCGTCCACAAATATATTGAGGGAAGGCAAAGAAGAGGATTTGAAATCAAGGCAGAATTGCACGAAACAGATTTCAGGAGGTAGATACGAATCGCCTTTAAAGCACATGAAAAGCGGCAAAACGTTGACAATGATGCCCTTGGCCAAAAAGGGCGTATGCGTTTTTTCCTGAATATATTCAGGAAAAAACGCATACGCCCTTTTTGGCCAACCAAGCAACCTGGAAAGGCAAATCAGCGCTACAGAGAAGTCTCGCTTCCCATCGGTCAAAAGGGCCATGCTGAAAAAAGTCTCAAAACCAGAAATGCAGGACAGGCCATGGAGAAATGGGAGCCTTTCTACACTGATGGGCGGGATGTAAATTGCCAACAGCCACTCTGGAGAAGTGTACGGTGTGTCCTGAAACATCTGAAAAACACAGCTTAGAGAGCATAGGGCACTTCCACTCATGGGGGTATAAATTGGGAAAATGAAAAATCAGCAAGACACAAGCACCCCAATGTTGAGGGCTGCTCTGTTGACAAGGACCTCCACTTCATTCCACCTTAAATATCCCAGGAAAGAGAAAAATGGATAAAGAAGTTGTGGTCCTTATGTACAATGGAATATCACTCAGCCAGGAAATCAATGTCATAATGTTAGTAGCAGCATGATGAGTGGATTTAGGTACGACGATTCTAAGTGAAATAAGTCACACAGAAAAGGACACTTCTCATAAGGTATCACTTATGGAGGGAATGTAAAAACCGTTACACTTGAACTGAATTACAAAACAGAACAGAGTCACACATGCAGAAAACACACTATGGCTGCTTAACGGGAAAGGTGAGGTGGGGTGATACATAAAACAAGGGTATCAAATTAGCTCAGATACCGTTCCATAAACCCAATATGTAATAGACAGGACCTACTCTTTGCTCAGAGAACTGGACTCAACACGCCCTATTCACAGCACAAGAATATATGTGACTAGTAATAATCTTAAAACCTATGTATTGATATCTCTCTGTTAGTGTGTCAAGTGGGTGTAAAGCGGCATAAACACAGCCGTGAAAAGCAGCTAAACCCCATTATGAAATTAAATTACTTTGAAAAACCCATGAAACAACGACAGTGAAAGAGATAGAAATTCTTACACAATGAGTTCAGGGGCTGTGATGCAACCTGGATTGACCATATCTAGACCCACAGCTGGATGAGACATAAGGGTGGACACTCTTGGGGCTGAGAGGTTTGGTGAGGTTGGGTGAGCAAACGCAGACCCTTTAAAGTAAGACTGCGTGGTACCCATCGCATGGGTCCCAAATCTCCAGCTTCAAGGGCATCTTCCTACATCGAAAACATGCATGAGAAACCCAGAAGATGGTACACCGTGTGATGGGGAAAGGTTTCTAAAACGCACCTCATTTCTCATCTCCTTGTGCCCTGGTTCGCCATTCCAGCCGTTTTACTAGCAATCTCCCTACTTGGAGCATCAGCACCTTTAACCTCCTGTTCCGTACAGGTTGCAATTTGTCCTGAGGATGAACGGGAAGACGGGGAACCAACGAGAGACTAGCTCTTGGTGTCGGGACAGGCACAGGTCACTCTATTTTCCCATCAGGAAGAAGAATTAACCACAGGCTCAGCCTGCCTCCCGGAACCAGAACAGGGCCTGAAGCCATCCTGCGCTTTTGCGGCCAGCTCCCAAAAAAGCGAGTTGTAAAATGGAGGTTCAGGGCACTGCAATTCACAAACCTGCAGAGTTATAAATGATAACTCTCGTCCACAAATATATTGAGGGAAGGCAAAGAAGAGGATTTGAAATCAAGGCAGAATTGCACGAAACAGATTTCAGGAGGTAGATACGAATCGCCTTTAAAGCACATGAAAAGCGGCAAAACGTTGACAATGATGCCCTTGGCCAAAAAGGGCGTATGCGTTTTTTCCTGAATATATTCAGGAAAAAACGCATACGCCCTTTTTGGCCAACCAAGCAACCTGGAAAGGCAAATCAGCGCTACAGAGAAGTCTCGCTTCCCATCGGTCAAAAGGGCCATGCTGAAAAAAGTGTCAAAACCAGAAATGCAGGACAGGCCATGGAGAAATGGGAGCCTTTCTACACTGATGGGCGGGATGTAAATTGCCAACAGCCACTCTGGAGAAGTGTACGGTGTGTCCTGAAACATCTGAAAAACACAGCTTAGAGAGCATAGGGCACTTCCACTCATGGGGGTATAAATTGGGAAAATGAAAAATCAGCAAGACACAAGCACCCCAATGTTGAGGGCTGCTCTGTTGACAAGGACCTCCACTTCATTCCACCTTAAATATCCCAGGAAAGAGAAAAATGGATAAAGAAGTTGTGGTCCTTATGTACAATGGAATATCACTCAGCCAGGAAATCAATGTCATAATGTTAGTAGCAGCATGATGAGTGGATTTAGGTATGACGATTCTAAGTGAAATAAGTCACACAGAAAAGGACACTTCTCATAAGGTATCACTTATGGAGGGAATGTAAAAACCGTTACACTTGAACTGAATTACAAAACAGAACAGAGTCACACATGCAGAAAACACACTATGGCTGCTTAACGGGAAAGGTGAGGTGGGGTGATACATAAAACAAGGGTATCAAATTAGCTCAGATACCGTTCCATAAACCCAATATGTAATAGACAAGACCTACTCCTTGCTCAGAGAACTGGACTCAACACGCCCTATTCACAGCACAAGAATATATGTGACTAGTAATAATCTTAAAACCTATGTATTGATATCTCTCTGTTAGTGTGTCAAGTGGGTGTAAAGCGGCATAAACACAGCCGTGAAAAGCAGCTAAACCCCATTATGAAATTAAATTACTTTGAAAAACCCATGAAACAACGACAGTGAAAGAGATAGAAATTCTTACACAATGAGTTCAGGGGCTGTGATGCAACCTGGATTGACCATATCTAGACCCACAGCTGGATGAGACATAAGGGTGGACACTCTTGGGGCTGAGAGGTTTGGTGAGGTTGGGTGAGCAAACGCAGACCCTTTAAAGTAAGACTGCGTGGTACCCATCGCATGGGTCCCAAATCTCCAGCTTCAAGGGCATCTTCCTACATCGAAAACATGCATGAGAAACCCAGAAGATGGTACACCGTGTGATGGGGAAAGGTTTCTAAAACGCACCTCATTTCTCATCTCCTTGTGCCCTGGTTCGCCATTCCAGCCGTTTTACTAGCAATCTCCCTACTTGGAGCATCAGCACCTTTAACCTCCTGTTCCGTACAGGTTGCAATTTGTCCTGAGGATGAACGGGAAGACGGGGAACCAACGAGAGACTAGCTCTTGGTGTCGGGACAGGCACAGGTCACTCTATTTTCCCATCAGGAAGAAGAATTAACCACAGGCTCAGCCTGCCTCCCGGAACCAGAACAGGGCCTGAAGCCATCCTGCGCTTTTGCGGCCAGCTCCCAAAAAAGCGAGTTGTAAAATGGAGGTTCAGGGCACTGCAATTCACAAACCTGCAGAGTTATAAATGATAACTCTCGTCCACAAATATATTGAGGGAAGGCAAAGAAGAGGATTTGAAATCAAGGCAGAATTGCACGAAACAGATTTCAGGAGGTAGATACGAATCGCCTTTAAAGCACATGAAAAGCGGCAAAACATTGACAATGATGCCCTTGGCCAAAAAGGGCGTATGCGTTTTTTCCTGAATATATTCAGGAAAAAACGCATACGCCCTTTTTGGCCAACCAAGCAACCTGGAAAGGCAAATCAGCGCTACAGAGAAGTCTCGCTTCCCATCGGTCAAAAGGGCCATGCTGAAAAAAGTCTCAAAACCAGAAATGCAGGACAGGCCATGGAGAAATGGGAGCCTTTCTACACTGATGGGCGGGATGTAAATTGCCAACAGCCACTCTGGAGAAGTGTACGGTGTGTCCTGAAACATCTGAAAAACACAGCTTAGAGAGCATAGGGCACTTCCACTCATGGGGGTATAAATTGGGAAAATGAAAAATCAGCAAGACACAAGCACCCCAATGTTGAGGGCTGCTCTGTTGACAAGGACCTCCACTTCATTCCACCTTAAATATCCCAGGAAAGAGAAAAATGGATAAAGAAGTTGTGGTCCTTATGTACAATGGAATATCACTCAGCCAGGAAATCAATGTCATAATGTTAGTAGCAGCATGATGAGTGGATTTAGGTATGACGATTCTAAGTGAAATAAGTCACACAGAAAAGGACACTTCTCATAAGGTATCACTTATGGAGGGAATGTAAAAACCGTTACACTTGAACTGAATTACAAAACAGAACAGAGTCACACATGCAGAAAACACACTATGGCTGCTTAACGGGAAAGGTGAGGTGGGGTGATACATAAAACAAGGGTATCAAATTAGCTCAGATACCGTTCCATAAACCCAATATGTAATAGACAAGACCTACTCCTTGCTCAGAGAACTGGACTCAACACGCCCTATTCACAGCACAAGAATATATGTGACTAGTAATAATCTTAAAACCTATGTATTGATATCTCTCTGTTAGTGTGTCAAGTGGGTGTAAAGCGGCATAAACACAGCCGTGAAAAGCAGCTAAACCCCATTATGAAAATAAATTACTTTGAAAAACCCATGAAACAACGACAGTGAAAGAGATAGAAATTCTTACACAATGAGTTCAGGGGCTGTGATGCAACCTGGATTGACCATATCTAGACCCACAGCTGGATGAGACATAAGGGTGGACACTCTTGGGGCTGAGAGGTTTGGTGAGGTTGGGTGAGCAAACGCAGACCCTTTAAAGTAAGACTGCGTGGTACCCATCGCATGGGTCCCAAATCTCCAGCTTCAAGGGCATCTTCCTACATCGAAAACATGCATGAGAAACCCAGAAGATGGTACACCGTGTGATGGGGAAAGGTTTCTAAAACGCACCTCATTTCTCATCTCCTTGTGCCCGGGTTCGCCATTCCAGCCGTTTTACTAGCAATCTCCCTACTTGGAGCATCAGCACCTTTAACCTCCTGTTCCGTACAGGTTGCAATTTGTCCTGAGGATGAACGGGAAGATGGGGAACCAACGAGAGACTAGCTCTTGGTGTCGGGACAGGCACAGGTCACTCTATTTTCCCATCAGGAAGAAGAATTAACCACAGGCTCAGCCTGCCTCCCGGAACCAGAACAGGGCCTGAAGCCATCCTGCGCTTTTGCGGCCAGCTCCCAAAAAAGCGAGTTGTAAAATGGAGGTTCAGGGCACTGCAATTCACAAACCTGCAGAGTTATAAATGATAACTCTCGTCCACAAATATATTGAGGGAAGGCAAAGAAGAGGATTTGAAATCAAGGCAGAATTGCACGAAACAGATTTCAGGAGGTAGATACGAATCGCCTTTAAAGCACATGAAAAGCGGCAAAACGTTGACAATGATGCCCTTGGCCAAAAAGGGCGTATGCGTTTTTTCCTGAATATATTCAGGAAAAAACGCATACGCCCTTTTTGGCCAACCAAGCAACCTGGAAAGGCAAATCAGCGCTACAGAGAAGTCTCGCTTCCCATCGGTCAAAAGGGCCATGCTGAAAAAAGTCTCAAAACCAGAAATGCAGGACAGGCCATGGAGAAATGGGAGCCTTTCTACACTGATGGGCGGGATGTAAATTGCCAACAGCCACTCTGGAGAAGTGTACGGTGTGTCCTGAAACATCTGAAAAACACAGCTTAGAGAGCATAGGGCACTTCCACTCATGGGGGTATAAATTGGGAAAATGAAAAATCAGCAAGACACAAGCACCCCAATGTTGAGGGCTGCTCTGTTGACAAGGACCTCCACTTCATTCCACCTTAAATATCCCAGGAAAGAGAAAAATGGATAAAGAAGTTGTGGTCCTTATGTACAATGGAATATCACTCAGCCAGGAAATCAATGTCATAATGTTAGTAGCAGCATGATGAGTGGATTTAGGTACGACGATTCTAAGTGAAATAAGTCACACAGAAAAGGACACTTCTCATAAGGTATCACTTATGGAGGGAATGTAAAAACCGTTACACTTGAACTGAATTACAAAACAGAACAGAGTCACACATGCAGAAAACACACTATGGCTGCTTAACGGGAAAGGTGAGGTGGGGTGATACATAAAACAAGGGTATCAAATTAGCTCAGATACCGTTCCATAAACCCAATATGTAATAGACAGGACCTACTCCTTGCTCAGAGAACTGGACTCAACACGCCCTATTCACAGCACAAGAATATATGTGACTAGTAATAATCTTAAAACCTATGTATTGATATCTCTCTGTTAGTGTGTCAAGTGGGTGTAAAGCGGCATAAACACAGCCGTGAAAAGCAGCTAAACCCCATTATGAAATTAAATTACTTTGAAAAACCCATGAAACAACGACAGTGAAAGAGATAGAAATTCTTACACAATGAGTTCAGGGGCTGTGATGCAACCTGGATTGACCATATCTAGACCCACAGCTGGATGAGACATAAGGGTGGACACTCTTGGGGCTGAGAGGTTTGGTGAGGTTGGGTGAGCAAACGCAGACCCTTTAAAGTAAGACTGCGTGGTACCCATCGCATGGGTCCCAAATCTCCAGCTTCAAGGGCATCTTCCTACATCGAAAACATGCATGAGAAACCCAGAAGATGGTACACCGTGTGATGGGGAAAGGTTTCTAAAACGCACCTCATTTCTCATCTCCTTGTGCCCTGGTTCGCCATTCCAGCCGTTTTACTAGCAATCTCCCTACTTGGAGCATCAGCACCTTTAACCTCCTGTTCCGTACAGGTTGCAATTTGTCCTGAGGATGAACGGGAAGACGGGGAACCAACGAGAGACTAGCTCTTGGTGTCGGGACAGGCACAGGTCACTCTATTTTCCCATCAGGAAGAAGAATTAACCACAGGCTCAGCCTGCCTCCCGGAACCAGAACAGGGCCTGAAGCCATCCTGCGCTTTTGCGGCCAGCTCCCAAAAAAGCGAGTTGTAAAATGGAGGTTCAGGGCACTGCAATTCACAAACCTGCAGAGTTATAAATGATAACTCTCGTCCACAAATATATTGAGGGAAGGCAAAGAAGAGGATTTGAAATCAAGGCAGAATTGCACGAAACAGATTTCAGGAGGTAGATACGAATCGCCTTTAAAGCACATGAAAAGCGGCAAAACGTTGACAATGATGCCCTTGGCCAAAAAGGGCGTATGCGTTTTTTCCTGAATATATTCAGGAAAAAACGCATACGCCCTTTTTGGCCAACCAAGCAACCTGGAAAGGCAAATCAGCGCTACAGAGAAGTCTCGCTTCCCATCGGTCAAAAGGGCCATGCTGAAAAAAGTGTCAAAACCAGAAATGCAGGACAGGCCATGGAGAAATGGGAGCCTTTCTACACTGATGGGCGGGATGTAAATTGCCAACAGCCACTCTGGAGAAGTGTACGGTGTGTCCTGAAACATCTGAAAAACACAGCTTAGAGAGCATAGGGCACTTCCACTCATGGGGGTATAAATTGGGAAAATGAAAAATCAGCAAGACACAAGCACCCCAATGTTGAGGGCTGCTCTGTTGACAAGGACCTCCACTTCATTCCACCTTAAATATCCCAGGAAAGAGAAAAATGGATAAAGAAGTTGTGGTCCTTATGTACAATGGAATATCACTCAGCCAGGAAATCAATGTCATAATGTTAGTAGCAGCATGATGAGTGGATTTAGGTATGACGATTCTAAGTGAAATAAGTCACACAGAAAAGGACACTTCTCATAAGGTATCACTTATGGAGGGAATGTAAAAACCGTTACACTTGAACTGAATTACAAAACAGAACAGAGTCACACATGCAGAAAACACACTATGGCTGCTTAACGGGAAAGGTGAGGTGGGGTGATACATAAAACAAGGGTATCAAATTAGCTCAGATACCGTTCCATAAACCCAATATGTAATAGACAAGACCTACTCCTTGCTCAGAGAACTGGACTCAACACGCCCTATTCACAGCACAAGAATATATGTGACTAGTAATAATCTTAAAACCTATGTATTGATATCTCTCTGTTAGTGTGTCAAGTGGGTGTAAAGCGGCATAAACACAGCCGTGAAAAGCAGCTAAACCCCATTATGAAAATAAATTACTTTGAAAAACCCATGAAACAACGACAGTGAAAGAGATAGAAATTCTTACACAATGAGTTCAGGGGCTGTGATGCAACCTGGATTGACCATATCTAGACCCACAGCTGGATGAGACATAAGGGTGGACACTCTTGGGGCTGAGAGGTTTGGTGAGGTTGGGTGAGCAAACGCAGACCCTTTAAAGTAAGACTGCGTGGTACCCATCGCATGGGTCCCAAATCTCCAGCTTCAAGGGCATCTTCCTACATCGAAAACATGCATGAGAAACCCAGAAGATGGTACACCGTGTGATGGGGAAAGGTTTCTAAAACGCACCTCATTTCTCATCTCCTTGTGCCCGGGTTCGCCATTCCAGCCGTTTTACTAGCAATCTCCCTACTTGGAGCATCAGCACCTTTAACCTCCTGTTCCGTACAGGTTGCAATTTGTCCTGAGGATGAACGGGAAGATGGGGAACCAACGAGAGACTAGCTCTTGGTGTCGGGACAGGCACAGGTCACTCTATTTTCCCATCAGGAAGAAGAATTAACCACAGGCTCAGCCTGCCTCCCGGAACCAGAACAGGGCCTGAAGCCATCCTGCGCTTTTGCGGCCAGCTCCCAAAAAAGCGAGTTGTAAAATGGAGGTTCAGGGCACTGCAATTCACAAACCTGCAGAGTTATAAATGATAACTCTCGTCCACAAATATATTGAGGGAAGGCAAAGAAGAGGATTTGAAATCAAGGCAGAATTGCACGAAACAGATTTCAGGAGGTAGATACGAATCGCCTTTAAAGCACATGAAAAGCGGCAAAACGTTGACAATGATGCCCTTGGCCAAAAAGGGCGTATGCGTTTTTTCCTGAATATATTCAGGAAAAAACGCATACGCCCTTTTTGGCCAACCAAGCAACCTGGAAAGGCAAATCAGCGCTACAGAGAAGTCTCGCTTCCCATCGGTCAAAAGGGCCATGCTGAAAAAAGTCTCAAAACCAGAAATGCAGGACAGGCCATGGAGAAATGGGAGCCTTTCTACACTGATGGGCGGGATGTAAATTGCCAACAGCCACTCTGGAGAAGTGTACGGTGTGTCCTGAAACATCTGAAAAACACAGCTTAGAGAGCATAGGGCACTTCCACTCATGGGGGTATAAATTGGGAAAATGAAAAATCAGCAAGACACAAGCACCCCAATGTTGAGGGCTGCTCTGTTGACAAGGACCTCCACTTCATTCCACCTTAAATATCCCAGGAAAGAGAAAAATGGATAAAGAAGTTGTGGTCCTTATGTACAATGGAATATCACTCAGCCAGGAAATCAATGTCATAATGTTAGTAGCAGCATGATGAGTGGATTTAGGTATGACGATTCTAAGTGAAATAAGTCACACAGAAAAGGACACTTCTCATAAGGTATCACTTATGGAGGGAATGTAAAAACCGTTACACTTGAACTGAATTACAAAACAGAACAGAGTCACACATGCAGAAAACACACTATGGCTGCTTAACGGGAAAGGTGAGGTGGGGTGATACATAAAACAAGGGTATCAAATTAGCTCAGATACCGTTCCATAAACCCAATATGTAATAGACAAGACCTACTCCTTGCTCAGAGAACTGGACTCAACACGCCCTATTCACAGCACAAGAATATATGTGACTAGTAATAATCTTAAAACCTATGTATTGATATCTCTCTGTTAGTGTGTCAAGTGGGTGTAAAGCGGCATAAACACAGCCGTGAAAAGCAGCTAAACCCCATTATGAAAATAAATTACTTTGAAAAACCCATGAAACAACGACAGTGAAAGAGATAGAAATTCTTACACAATGAGTTCAGGGGCTGTGATGCAACCTGGATTGACCATATCTAGACCCACAGCTGGATGAGACATAAGGGTGGACACTCTTGGGGCTGAGAGGTTTGGTGAGGTTGGGTGAGCAAACGCAGACCCTTTAAAGTAATACTGCGTGGTACCCATCGCATGGGTCCCAAATCTCCAGCTTCAAGGGCATCTTCCTACATCGAAAACATGCATGAGAAACCCAGATGATGGTACACCGTGTGATGGGGAAAGGTTTCTAAAACGCACCTCATTTCTCATCTCCTTGTGCCCGGGTTCGCCATTCCAGCCGCTTTACTAGCAATCTCCCTACTTGGAGCATCAGCACCTTTAACCTCCTGTTCCGTACAGGTTGCAATTTGTCCTGAGGATGAACGGGAAGACGGGGAACCAACGAGAGACTAGCTCTTGGTGTCGGGACAGGCACAGGTCACTCTATTTTCCCATCAGGAAGAAGAATTAACCACAGGCTCAGCCTGCCCCCCGGAACCAGAACAGGGCCTGAAGCCATCCTGCGCTTTTGCGGCCAGCTCCCAAAAAAGCGAGATGTAAAATGGAGGTTCAGGGCACTGCAATTCACAAACCTGCAGAGTTATAAATGATAACTCTCGTCCACAAATATATTGAGGGAAGGCAAAGAAGAGGATTTGAAATCAAGGCAGAATTGCACGAAACAGATTTCAGGAGGTAGATACGAATCGCCTTTAAAGCACATGAAAAGCGGCAAAACGTTGACAATGATGCCCTTGGCCAAAAAGGGCGTATGCGTTTTTTCCTGAATATATTCAGGAAAAAACGCATACGCCCTTTTGGCCAACCAAGCAACCTGGAAAGGCAAATCAGCGCTACAGAGAAGTCTCGCTTCCCATCCGTCAAAAGGGCCATGCTGAAAAAAGTGTCAAAACCAGAAATGCAGGACAGGCCATGGAGAAATGGGAGCCTTGCTACACTGATGGGCGGGATGTAAATTGCCAACAGCCACTCTGGAGAAGTGCACGGTGTGTCCTGAAACATCTGAAAAACACAGCTTAGAGAGCATAGGGCACTTCCACTCATGGGGGTATAAATTGGGAAAATTAAAAATCAGCAAGACACAAGCACCCCAATGTTGAGGGCTGCTCTGTTGACAAGGACCTCCACTTCATTCCACCTTAAATATCCCAGGAAACAGAAAAATGGATAAAGAAGTTGTGGTCCTTATGTACAATGGAATATCACTCAGCCATGAAATCAATGTCATAAGGCTAGTAGCAGCATGATGAGTGGATTTAGGTACGACGATTCTAAGTGAAATAAGTCACACAGAAAAGGACACTTCTCATAAGGTATCACTGATAGAGGGAATGTAAAAACCGTTACACTTGAACTGAATTACAAAACAGAACAGAGTCACACATGCAGAAAACACACTATGGCTGCTTAACGGGAAAGGTGAGGTGGGGTGATACATAAAACAAGGGTTTCAAATTAGCTCAGATACCGTTCCATAAACCCAATATGTAATAGACAAGACCTACTCCTTGCTCAGAGAACTGGACTCAACATGCCCTATTCACCGCACAAGAATCTATCTGACTAGTAATAATCTTAAAACCTATGTATTGATATCTCTCTGTTAGTGTGTCAAGTGGGTGTAAAGCGGCATAAACACAGCAGTGAAAAGCAGCTAAACCCCATTATAAAAATAAATTACTTTGAAAAACCCATGAAACAAAGACAGTGAAAGAGAGAGAAATTCTTACACAATGCGTTCAGGGGCTGTGATGCAACCTGGATTGACAATATGTAGACCCACAGGTGGATGAGACATAAGGGTGGACACTCTTGGGGCTGAGAGGTTTGGTGAGGTTGGGTGTGCAAACGCAGACCCTTTAAAGTAATACTGTGTGGAACCCAATCCATGGGTCCCAAATCTCCAGGATCAAGGGCATCTTCCTACATCGAAAACATGCATGAGAAACCCAGAAGATGGTACACCGTGTGATGGGGAAAGGTTTCTAAAACGCACCTCATTTCTCACCTCCTTGTGCCCGGGTTCGCCATTCCAGCCACTTTATAAGCAATCTCCCTACTTGGAGCATCAGCACCTTTAACCTCCTGTTCTGTACAGGTTGCAATTTGTCCTGAGGATGAACGGGAAGACGGGGAACCAATGAGAGACTAGCTGTTAGTGTGGACACAGGCACAGGTCACTCTATTTTCCCATCAGGAAGAAGAATTAACCACAGGCTCAGCCTGCCCCCTGGAACCAGAACAGGGCCTGAAGCCATCCTGAGCTTCTGTGGCCAGCTCCCAAAAGAGCGAGTTGTAAAATGGAGCTTCAGGGCACTGCAATTCACAAACCTGCAGAGTTATAAATGATAACTCTCGTCCACAAATATATTGAGGGAAGGCAAAGAAGAGTATTTGAAATCAAGGCAGAATTGCAGGAAACAGATTTCAGGAGGTAGATTCGAATCGCCTTTAAAGCACATGAAAAGAGGCAAAACGTTGACAATGATGCCCTTGGCCAAAAAGGGCGTATGCGTTTTTTCCTGAATATATTCAGGAAAAAACGCATACGCCCTTTTTGGCCAACCAAGCAACCTGGAAAGGCAAATCAGGGCTACAAAGAAGACTCGCTACCCATCGGTCAAAAGGGCCATGCTGAAAAACGTGTCAAAACCAGAAATGCAGGACAGGCCATGGAGAAATGGGAGCCTTGCTACACAGATGGGCGGGATGTAAATTGCCAACAGCCACTCTGGAGAAGTGTACGTTGTGTCCTGAAACACCTGAAAAACACAGCTTAGAGAGCATACGGTACTTCCACTCATGGGGTTATAAATTGGGAAAATTAAAAATCAGCAAGACATAAGCACCCCAAAGTTGAGGGCTGCTCTGTTGACAAGGACCTCCACTTCATTCCACCTTCAATATCCCAGGAAAGAGAAAAATGGATAAAGAAGTTGTGGTCCTTATGTACAATGGAATATCACTCAGCCATGAAATCAATGTCATAAGACTAGTAGCAGCATGATGAGTGGATTTAGGTACGACGATTCTAAGTGAAATAAGTCACACAGAAAAGGACACTTCTCATAAGGTATCACTTATAGAGGGAATGTAAAAACCGTTACACTTGAACTGAATTACAAAACAGAACAGAGTCACACATGCAGAAAACACACTATGGCTGCTTAACGGGAAAGGTGAGGTAGGGTGATACATAAAACAAGGGTTTCAAATTAGCTCAGATACCGTTCCATAAACCCAATATGTAATAGACAAGACCTACTCCTTGCTCAGAGAACTGGACTCAACACGCCCTATTCACCGCACAAGAATATATCTGACTAGGAATAATCTTAAAACCTATGTATTGATATCTCTCTGTTAGTGTGTCAAGTGGGTGTAAAGCGGCATAAACACAGCAGTGAAAAGCAGCTAAACCGCATTATAAAAATAAATTACTTTGAAAAACCCATGAAACAAAGACAGTGAAAGAGAGAGAAATTCTTACACAATGCGTTCAGGGGCTGTGATGCAACCTGGATTGACCATATCTAGACCCACAACTGGGTGAGACATAAGGGTGGACACTCTTGGGGCTGAGAGGTTTGGTGAGGTTGGGTGAGCAAACGCAGACCCTTTAAAGTAATACTGCGTGGTACCCGTCCCATGGGTCCCAAATCTCCAGGTTCAAGGGCATCTTCCTACATCGAAAACATGCATGAGAAACCCAGAAGATGGTACAAAGTGTGATGGGGAAATGTTTCTAAAACGCACCTCATTTCTCATCTCCTTGTGCCTGGGTTCACCATTCCAGCCGCTTTAGTAGCAATCTCCCTACTTGGAGCATCAGCACCTTTAACCTGTTCCGTACAGGTTGCAATTTGTCCTGAGGATGAACGGCAAGACGGGGAACCAATGAGAGACTAGCTGTTGGTGTGGACACAGGCAGAGGTCACTCTATTTTCCCATCAGGAAGAAGAATTAACCACAGGCTCAGCCTGCCCCCCGGAAGCCTAAGAGGGCGTGAAACCATCATGCACTTTTGCGGCCAGCTCTCAAAAAAGCGAGTTGTAAAATGGAGCTTCAGGGCACTGCAATTCACAAACCTGCAGAGTTATAAATGATAACTCTCGTCCACAAATATATTGAGGGAAGGCAAAGAAGAGGATTTGAAATCAAGGCAGAATTGCAGGAAACAGATTTCAGGAGGTAGATTCGAATCGCCTTTAAAGCACATGAAAAGCGGCAAAACGTTGACAATGATGCCCTTGGCCAAAAAGGGCGTATGCGTTTTTTCCTGAATATATTCAGGAAAAAACGCATACGCCCTTTTTGGCCAACCAAGCAACCTGGAAAGGCAAATCAGCGCTACAGAGAAGTCTCGCTTCCCATCGGTCAAAAGGGCCATGCTGAAAAAAGTGTCAAAACCAGAAATGCAGGACAGGCCATGGAGAAATGGGAGCCTTGCTACACTGATGGGCGGGATGTAAATTGCCAAGAGCCACTCTGGAGAAGTGTACGGTGTGTCCTGAAATATCTGAAAAACACAGCTTAGAGAGCATAGGGCACTTCCACTCATGGGGGTATAAATTGGGAAAATGAAAAATCAGCAAGACACAAGCACCCCAAAGTTGAGGGCTGCTCTGTTGACAAGGACCTCCACTTCATTCCACCTTAAATATCCCAGGAAAGAGAAAAATGGATAAAGAAGTTGTGGTCCTTATGTACAATGGAATATCACTCAGCCATGAAATCAATGTCATAATGTTAGTAGCAGCATGATGAGTGGATTTAGGTACGACGATTCTAAGTGAAATAAGTCACACAGAAAAGGACACTTCTCCTAAGGTATCACTGATAGAGGGAATGTAAAAACCGTTACACTTGAACTGAATTACAAAACAGAACAGAGTCACACATGCAGAAAACACACTATGGCTGCTTAACGGGAAAGGTGAGGTGGGGTGATACATAAAACAAGGGTATCAAATTAGCTCAGATACCGTTCCATAAACCCAATATGTAGTAGACAAGACCTACTCCTTGCTCAGAGAACTGGACTCAACACGCCCTATTCACCGCACAAGAATATATCTGACTAGTAATAATCTTAAAGCCTATGTATTGATATCTCTCTGTTAGTGTGTCAAGTGGGTGGAAAGCGGCATAAACACAGCCGTGAAAAGCAGCTAAACCCCATTATGAAAATAAATTACTTTGAAAAACCCATGAAACAACGACAATGAAAGAGATAGAAATTCTTACACAATGCGTTCAGGGGCTGTGATGCAACCTGGATTGACCATATCTAGACCCACAGCTGGATGAGACATAAGGGTGGACACTCTTGGGGCTGAGAGGTTTGGTGAGGTTGGGTGTGCAAACGCAGACCCTTTAAAGTAATACTGCGTGGTATCCGTCCCATGGGTCCCAAATCTCCAGGTTCAAGGGCATCCTCCTACATCAAAAACATGCATGAGCAACCCAGACGATGGTACATCCGTGTGATGGGGAAAGGTTTCTAAAACGCACCTCATTTCTCATCTCCTTGTGCCCGGGTTCGCCATTCCAGCCGATTTACTAGCAATCTCCCTACTTGGAGCATCAGCACCTTTAACCTCCTGTTCCGTACAGGTTGCAATTTGTCCTGAGGATGAACGGGAAGACGGGGAACCAGTGAGAGACTAGCTCTTGGTGTTGGGACAGGCACAGGTCACTCTATTTTCCCATCAGGAAGAAGAATTAACCACAGGCTCAGCCTGCCCCCTGGAACCAGAACAGGGCCTGAAGCCATCCTGAGCTTCTGTGGCCAGCTCCCAAAAGAGCGAGTTGTAAAATGGAGCTTCAGGGCACTGCAATTCACAAACCTGCAGAGTTATAAATGATAACTCTCGTCCACAAATATATTGAGGGAAGACAAAGAAGAGTATTTGAAATCAAGGCAGAATTGCAGGAAACAGATTTCAGGAGGTAGATTCGAATCGCCTTTAAAGCACATGAAAAGAGGCAAAACGTTGACAATGATGCCCTTGGCCAAAAAGGGCGTATGCGTTTTTTCCTGAATATATTCAGGAAAAAACGCATACGCCCTTTTTGGCCAACCAAGCAACCTGGAAAGGCAAATCAGGGCTACAAAGAAGACTCGCTACCCATCGGTCAAAATGGCCATGCTGAAAAACGTGTCAAAACCAGAAATGCAGGACAGGCCATGGAGAAATGGGAGCCTTGCTACACAGATGGGCGGGATGTAAATTGCCAACAGCCACTCTGGAGAAGTGTACGTTGTGTCCTGAAACACCTGAAAAACACAGCTTAGAGAGCATACGGTACTTCCACTCATGGGGTTATAAATTGGGAAAATTAAAAATCAGCAAGACATAAGCACCCCAAAGTTTAGGGCTGCTCTGTTGACAAGGACCTCCACTTCATTCCACCTTCAATATCCCAGGAAAGAGAAAAATGGATAAAGAAGTTGTGGTCCTTATGTACAATGGAATATCACTCAGCCATGAAATCAATGTCATAAGACTAGTAGCAGCATGATGAGTGGATTTAGGTACGACGATTCTAAGTGAAATAAGTCACACAGAAAAGGACCCTTCTCATAAGGTATCACTTATAGAGGGAATGTAAAAACCGTTACACTTGAACTGAATTACAAAACAGAACAGAGTCACACATGCAGAAAACACACTATGGCTGCTTAACGGGAAAGGTGAGGTGGGGTGATACATAAAACAAGGGTTTCAAATTAGCTCAGATACCGTTCCATAAACCCAATATGTAATAGACAAGACCTACTCCTTGCTCAGAGAACTGGACTCAACACGCCCTATTCACCGCACAAGAATATATCTGACTAGGAATAATCTTAAAACCTATGTATTGATATCTCTCTGTTAGTGTGTCAAGTGGGTATAAAGCGGCATAAACACAGCCGTGAAAAGCAGCTAAACCGCATTATAAAAATAAATTACTTTGAAAAACCCATGAAACAAAGACAGTGAAAGAGAGAGAAATTCTTACACAATGCGTTCAGGGGCTGTGATGCAACCTGGATTGACCATATCTAGACCCACAACTGGGTGAGACATAAGGGTGGACACTCTTGGGGCTGAGAGGTTTGGTGAGGTTGGGTGAGCAAACGCAGACCCTTTAAAGTAATACTGCGTGGTACCCGTCCCATGGGTCCCAAATCTCCAGGTTCAAGGGCATCTTCCTACATCGAAAACATGCATGAGAAACCCAGAAGATGGTACACCGTGTGATGGGGAAATGTTTCTAAAACGCACCTCATTTCTCATCTCCTTGTGCCTGGGTTCACCATTCCAGCCGCTTTAGTAGCAATCTCCCTACTTGGAGCATCAGCACCTGTAACCTGTTCCGTACAGGTTGCAATTTGTCCTGAGGATGAACGGCAAGACGGGGAACCAATGAGAGACTAGCTGTTGGTGTGGACACAGGCACAGGTCACTCTATTTTCCCATCAGGAAGAAGAATTAACCACAGGCTCAGCCTGCCCCCCGGAAGCCTAAGAGGGCGTGAAACCATCATGCACTTTTGCGGCCAGCTCTCAAAAAAGCGAGTTGTAAAATGGAGCTTCAGGGCACTGCAATTCACAAACCTGCAGAGTTATAAATGATAACTCTCGTCCACAAATATATTGAGGGAAGGCAAAGAAGAGGATTTGAAATCAAGGCAGAATTGCAGGAAACAGATTTCAGGAGGTAGATTCGAATCGCCTTTAAAGCACATGAAAAGCGGCAAAACGTTGACAATGATGCCCTTGGCCAAAAAGGGCGTATGCGTTTTTTCCTGAATATATTCAGGAAAAAACGCATACGCCCTTTTTGGCCAACCAAGCAACCTGGAAAGGCAAATCAGCGCTACAGAGAAGTCTCGCTTCCCATCGGTCAAAAGGGCCATGCTGAAAAAAGTGTCAAAACCAGAAATGCAGGACAGGCCATGGAGAAATGGGAGCCTTGCTACACTGATGGGCGGGATGTAAATTGCCAACAGCCACTCTGGAGAAGTGTACGGTGTGTCCTGAAACATCTGAAAAACACAGCTTAGAGAGCATAGGGCACTTCCACTCATGGGGGTATAAATTGGGAAAATGAAAAATCAGCAAGACACAAGCACCCCAAAGTTGAGGGCTGCTCTGTTGACAAGGACCTCCACTTCATTCCACCTTAAATATCCCAGGAAAGAGAAAAATGGATAAAGAAGTTGTGGTCCTTATGTACAATGGAATATCACTCAGCCATGAAATCAATGTCATAATGTTAGTAGCAGCATGATGAGTGGATTTAGGTACGACGATTCTAAGTGAAATAAGTCACACAGAAAAGGACACTTCTCCTAAGGTATCACTGATAGAGGGAATGTAAAAACCGTTACACTTGAACTGAATTACAAAACAGAACAGAGTCACACATGCAGAAAACACACTATGGCTGCTTAACGGGAAAGGTGAGGTGGGGTGATACATAAAACAAGGGTTTCAAATTAGCTCAGATACCGTTCCATAAACCCAATATGTAATAGACAAGACCTACTCCTTGCTCAGAGAACTGGACTCAACATGCCCTATTCACCGCACAAGAATCTATCTGACTAGTAATAATCTTAAAACCTATGTATTGATATCTCTCTGTTAGTGTGTCAAGTGGGTGTAAAGCGGCATAAACACAGCAGTGAAAAGCAGCTAAACCCCATTATAAAAATAAATTACTTTGAAAAACCCATGAAACAAAGACAGTGAAAGAGAGAGAAATTCTTACACAATGCGTTCAGGGGCTGTGATGCAACCTGGATTGACAATATGTAGACCCACAGGTGGATGAGACATAAGGGTGGACACTCTTGGGGCTGAGAGGTTTGGTGAGGTTGGGTGTGCAAACGCAGACCCTTTAAAGTAATACTGTGTGGAACCCAATCCATGGGTCCCAAATCTCCAGGATCAAGGGCATCTTCCTACATCGAAAACATGCATGAGAAACCCAGAAGATGGTACACCGTGTGATGGGGAAAGGTTTCTAAAACGCACCTCATTTCTCACCTCCTTGTGCCCGGGTTCGCCATTCCAGCCACTTTATAAGCAATCTCCCTACTTGGAGCATCAGCACCTTTAACCTCCTGTTCTGTACAGGTTGCAATTTGTCCTGAGGATGAACGGGAAGACGGGGAACCAATGAGAGACTAGCTGTTAGTGTGGACACAGGCACAGGTCACTCTATTTTCCCATCAGGAAGAAGAATTAACCACAGGCTCAGCCTGCCCCCTGGAACCAGAACAGGGCCTGAAGCCATCCTGAGCTTCTGTGGCCAGCTCCCAAAAGAGCGAGTTGTAAAATGGAGCTTCAGGGCACTGCAATTCACAAACCTGCAGAGTTATAAATGATAACTCTCGTCCACAAATATATTGAGGGAAGGCAAAGAAGAGGATTTGAAATCAAGGCAGAATTGCAGGAAACAGATTTCAGGAGGTAGATTCGAATCGCCTTTAAAGCACATGAAAAGAGGCAAAACGTTGACAATGATGCCCTTGGCCAAAAAGGGCGTATGCGTTTTTTCCTGAATATATTCAGGAAAAAACGCATACGCCCTTTTTGGCCAACCAAGCAACCTGGAAAGGCAAATCAGGGCTACAAAGAAGACTCGCTACCCATCGGTCAAAAGGGCCATGCTGAAAAACGTGTCAAAACCAGAAATGCAGGACAGGCCATGGAGAAATGGGAGCCTTGCTACACAGATGGGCGGGATGTAAATTGCCAACAGCCACTCTGGAGAAGTGTACGTTGTGTCCTGAAACACCTGAAAAACACAGCTTAGAGAGCATACGGTACTTCCACTCATGGGGTTATAAATTGGGAAAATTAAAAATCAGCAAGACATAAGCACCCCAAAGTTGAGGGCTGCTCTGTTGACAAGGACCTCCACTTCATTCCACCTTCAATATCCCAGGAAAGAGAAAAATGGATAAAGAAGTTGTGGTCCTTATGTACAATGGAATATCACTCAGCCATGAAATCAATGTCATAAGACTAGTAGCAGCATGATGAGTGGATTTAGGTACGACGATTCTAAGTGAAATAAGTCACACAGAAAAGGACACTTCTCATAAGGTATCACTTATAGAGGGAATGTAAAAACCGTTACACTTGAACTGAATTACAAAACAGAACAGAGTCACACATGCAGAAAACACACTATGGCTGCTTAACGGGAAAGGTGAGGTAGGGTGATACATAAAACAAGGGTTTCAAATTAGCTCAGATACCGTTCCATAAACCCAATATGTAATAGACAAGACCTACTCCTTGCTCAGAGAACTGGACTCAACACGCCCTATTCACCGCACAAGAATATATCTGACTAGGAATAATCTTAAAACCTATGTATTGATATCTCTCTGTTAGTGTGTCAAGTGGGTGTAAAGCGGCATAAACACAGCAGTGAAAAGCAGCTAAACCGCATTATAAAAATAAATTACTTTGAAAAACCCATGAAACAAAGACAGTGAAAGAGAGAGAAATTCTTACACAATGCGTTCAGGGGCTGTGATGCAACCTGGATTGACCATATCTAGACCCACAACTGGGTGAGACATAAGGGTGGACACTCTTGGGGCTGAGAGGTTTGGTGAGGTTGGGTGAGCAAACGCAGACCCTTTAAAGTAATACTGCGTGGTACCCGTCCCATGGGTCCCAAATCTCCAGGTTCAAGGGCATCTTCCTACATCGAAAACATGCATGAGAAACCCAGAAGATGGTACAAAGTGTGATGGGGAAATGTTTCTAAAACGCACCTCATTTCTCATCTCCTTGTGCCTGGGTTCACCATTCCAGCCGCTTTAGTAGCAATCTCCCTACTTGGAGCATCAGCACCTTTAACCTGTTCCGTACAGGTTGCAATTTGTCCTGAGGATGAACGGCAAGACGGGGAACCAATGAGAGACTAGCTGTTGGTGTGGACACAGGCAGAGGTCACTCTATTTTCCCATCAGGAAGAAGAATTAACCACAGGCTCAGCCTGCCCCCCGGAAGCCTAAGAGGGCGTGAAACCATCATGCACTTTTGCGGCCAGCTCTCAAAAAAGCGAGTTGTAAAATGGAGCTTCAGGGCACTGCAATTCACAAACCTGCAGAGTTATAAATGATAACTCTCGTCCACAAATATATTGAGGGAAGGCAAAGAAGAGGATTTGAAATCAAGGCAGAATTGCAGGAAACAGATTTCAGGAGGTAGATTCGAATCGCCTTTAAAGCACATGAAAAGCGGCAAAACGTTGACAATGATGCCCTTGGCCAAAAAGGGCGTATGCGTTTTTTCCTGAATATATTCAGGAAAAAACGCATACGCCCTTTTTGGCCAACCAAGCAACCTGGAAAGGCAAATCAGCGCTACAGAGAAGTCTCGCTTCCCATCGGTCAAAAGGGCCATGCTGAAAAAAGTGTCAAAACCAGAAATGCAGGACAGGCCATGGAGAAATGGGAGCCTTGCTACACTGATGGGCGGGATGTAAATTGCCAAGAGCCACTCTGGAGAAGTGTACGGTGTGTCCTGAAATATCTGAAAAACACAGCTTAGAGAGCATAGGGCACTTCCACTCATGGGGGTATAAATTGGGAAAATGAAAAATCAGCAAGACACAAGCACCCCAAAGTTGAGGGCTGCTCTGTTGACAAGGACCTCCACTTCATTCCACCTTAAATATCCCAGGAAAGAGAAAAATGGATAAAGAAGTTGTGGTCCTTATGTACAATGGAATATCACTCAGCCATGAAATCAATGTCATAATGTTAGTAGCAGCATGATGAGTGGATTTAGGTACGACGATTCTAAGTGAAATAAGTCACACAGAAAAGGACACTTCTCCTAAGGTATCACTGATAGAGGGAATGTAAAAACCGTTACACTTGAACTGAATTACAAAACAGAACAGAGTCACACATGCAGAAAACACACTATGGCTGCTTAACGGGAAAGGTGAGGTGGGGTGATACATAAAACAAGGGTATCAAATTAGCTCAGATACCGTTCCATAAACCCAATATGTAGTAGACAAGACCTACTCCTTGCTCAGAGAACTGGACTCAACACGCCCTATTCACCGCACAAGAATATATCTGACTAGTAATAATCTTAAAGCCTATGTATTGATATCTCTCTGTTAGTGTGTCAAGTGGGTGGAAAGCGGCATAAACACAGCCGTGAAAAGCAGCTAAACCCCATTATGAAAATAAATTACTTTGAAAAACCCATGAAACAACGACAATGAAAGAGATAGAAATTCTTACACAATGCGTTCAGGGGCTGTGATGCAACCTGGATTGACCATATCTAGACCCACAGCTGGATGAGACATAAGGGTGGACACTCTTGGGGCTGAGAGGTTTGGTGAGGTTGGGTGTGCAAACGCAGACCCTTTAAAGTAATACTGCGTGGTATCCGTCCCATGGGTCCCAAATCTCCAGGTTCAAGGGCATCCTCCTACATCAAAAACATGCATGAGCAACCCAGACGATGGTACATCCGTGTGATGGGGAAAGGTTTCTAAAACGCACCTCATTTCTCATCTCCTTGTGCCCGGGTTCGCCATTCCAGCCGATTTACTAGCAATCTCCCTACTTGGAGCATCAGCACCTTTAACCTCCTGTTCCGTACAGGTTGCAATTTGTCCTGAGGATGAACGGGAAGACGGGGAACCAGTGAGAGACTAGCTCTTGGTGTTGGGACAGGCACAGGTCACTCTATTTTCCCATCAGGAAGAAGAATTAACCACAGGCTCAGCCTGCCCCCTGGAACCAGAACAGGGCCTGAAGCCATCCTGAGCTTCTGTGGCCAGCTCCCAAAAGAGCGAGTTGTAAAATGGAGCTTCAGGGCACTGCAATTCACAAACCTGCAGAGTTATAAATGATAACTCTCGTCCACAAATATATTGAGGGAAGACAAAGAAGAGTATTTGAAATCAAGGCAGAATTGCAGGAAACAGATTTCAGGAGGTAGATTCGAATCGCCTTTAAAGCACATGAAAAGAGGCAAAACGTTGACAATGATGCCCTTGGCCAAAAAGGGCGTATGCGTTTTTTCCTGAATATATTCAGGAAAAAACGCATACGCCCTTTTTGGCCAACCAAGCAACCTGGAAAGGCAAATCAGGGCTACAAAGAAGACTCGCTACCCATCGGTCAAAATGGCCATGCTGAAAAACGTGTCAAAACCAGAAATGCAGGACAGGCCATGGAGAAATGGGAGCCTTGCTACACAGATGGGCGGGATGTAAATTGCCAACAGCCACTCTGGAGAAGTGTACGTTGTGTCCTGAAACACCTGAAAAACACAGCTTAGAGAGCATACGGTACTTCCACTCATGGGGTTATAAATTGGGAAAATTAAAAATCAGCAAGACATAAGCACCCCAAAGTTTAGGGCTGCTCTGTTGACAAGGACCTCCACTTCATTCCACCTTCAATATCCCAGGAAAGAGAAAAATGGATAAAGAAGTTGTGGTCCTTATGTACAATGGAATATCACTCAGCCATGAAATCAATGTCATAAGACTAGTAGCAGCATGATGAGTGGATTTAGGTACGACGATTCTAAGTGAAATAAGTCACACAGAAAAGGACCCTTCTCATAAGGTATCACTTATAGAGGGAATGTAAAAACCGTTACACTTGAACTGAATTACAAAACAGAACAGAGTCACACATGCAGAAAACACACTATGGCTGCTTAACGGGAAAGGTGAGGTGGGGTGATACATAAAACAAGGGTTTCAAATTAGCTCAGATACCGTTCCATAAACCCAATATGTAATAGACAAGACCTACTCCTTGCTCAGAGAACTGGACTCAACACGCCCTATTCACCGCACAAGAATATATCTGACTAGGAATAATCTTAAAACCTATGTATTGATATCTCTCTGTTAGTGTGTCAAGTGGGTATAAAGCGGCATAAACACAGCCGTGAAAAGCAGCTAAACCGCATTATAAAAATAAATTACTTTGAAAAACCCATGAAACAAAGACAGTGAAAGAGAGAGAAATTCTTACACAATGCGTTCAGGGGCTGTGATGCAACCTGGATTGACCATATCTAGACCCACAACTGGGTGAGACATAAGGGTGGACACTCTTGGGGCTGAGAGGTTTGGTGAGGTTGGGTGAGCAAACGCAGACCCTTTAAAGTAATACTGCGTGGTACCCGTCCCATGGGTCCCAAATCTCCAGGTTCAAGGGCATCTTCCTACATCGAAAACATGCATGAGAAACCCAGAAGATGGTACACCGTGTGATGGGGAAATGTTTCTAAAACGCACCTCATTTCTCATCTCCTTGTGCCTGGGTTCACCATTCCAGCCGCTTTAGTAGCAATCTCCCTACTTGGAGCATCAGCACCTGTAACCTGTTCCGTACAGGTTGCAATTTGTCCTGAGGATGAACGGCAAGACGGGGAACCAATGAGAGACTAGCTGTTGGTGTGGACACAGGCACAGGTCACTCTATTTTCCCATCAGGAAGAAGAATTAACCACAGGCTCAGCCTGCCCCCCGGAAGCCTAAGAGGGCGTGAAACCATCATGCACTTTTGCGGCCAGCTCTCAAAAAAGCGAGTTGTAAAATGGAGCTTCAGGGCACTGCAATTCACAAACCTGCAGAGTTATAAATGATAACTCTCGTCCACAAATATATTGAGGGAAGGCAAAGAAGAGGATTTGAAATCAAGGCAGAATTGCAGGAAACAGATTTCAGGAGGTAGATTCGAATCGCCTTTAAAGCACATGAAAAGCGGCAAAACGTTGACAATGATGCCCTTGGCCAAAAAGGGCGTATGCGTTTTTTCCTGAATATATTCAGGAAAAAACGCATACGCCCTTTTTGGCCAACCAAGCAACCTGGAAAGGCAAATCAGCGCTACAGAGAAGTCTCGCTTCCCATCGGTCAAAAGGGCCATGCTGAAAAAAGTGTCAAAACCAGAAATGCAGGACAGGCCATGGAGAAATGGGAGCCTTGCTACACTGATGGGCGGGATGTAAATTGCCAACAGCCACTCTGGAGAAGTGTACGGTGTGTCCTGAAACATCTGAAAAACACAGCTTAGAGAGCATAGGGCACTTCCACTCATGGGGGTATAAATTGGGAAAATGAAAAATCAGCAAGACACAAGCACCCCAAAGTTGAGGGCTGCTCTGTTGACAAGGACCTCCACTTCATTCCACCTTAAATATCCCAGGAAAGAGAAAAATGGATAAAGAAGTTGTGGTCCTTATGTACAATGGAATATCACTCAGCCATGAAATCAATGTCATAATGTTAGTAGCAGCATGATGAGTGGATTTAGGTACGACGATTCTAAGTGAAATAAGTCACACAGAAAAGGACACTTCTCCTAAGGTATCACTGATAGAGGGAATGTAAAAACCGTTACACTTGAACTGAATTACAAAACAGAACAGAGTCACACATGCAGAAAACACACTATGGCTGCTTAACGGGAAAGGTGAGGTGGGGTGATACATAAAACAAGGGTATCAAATTAGCTCAGATACCGTTCCATAAACCCAATATGTAGTAGACAAGACCTACTCCTTGCTCAGAGAACTGGACTCAACACGCCCTATTCACCGCACAAGAATATATCTGACTAGTAATAATCTTAAAGCCTATGTATTGATATCTCTCTGTTAGTGTGTCAAGTGGGTGGAAAGCGGCATAAACACAGCCGTGAAAAGCAGCTAAACCCCATTATGAAAATAAATTACTTTGAAAAACCCATGAAACAACGACAGTGAAAGAGATAGAAATTCTTACACAATGCGTTCAGGGGCTGTGATGCAACCTGGATTGACCATATCTAGACCCACAGCTGGATGAGACATAAGGGTGGACACTCTTGGGGCTGAGAGGTTTGGTGAGGTTGGGTGTGCAAACGCAGACCCTTTAAAGTAATACTGCGTGGTATCCGTCCCATGGGTCCCAAATCTCCAGGTTCAAGGGCATCCTCCTACATCAAAAACATGCATGAGCAACCCAGACGATGGTACATCCGTGTGATGGGGAAAGGTTTCTAAAACGCACCTCATTTCTCATCTCCTTGTGCCTGGGTTCGCCATTCCAGCCGCTTTACTAGCAATCTCCCTACTTGGAGCATCAGCACCTTTAACCTCCTGTTCCGTACAGGTTGCAATTTGTCCTGAGGATGAACGGGAAGATGGGGAACCAATGAGAGACTAGCACTTGGTGTGGACACAGGCACAGGTCACTCTATTTTCCCATCAGGAAGAAGAATTAACCACAGGCTCAGCCTGCCCCCTGGAACCAGAACAGGGCGAGAAACCATCATGCGCTTTTGCGGCCAGCTCCCAAAAAAGCGAGTTGTAAAATGGAGCCTCAGGGCACTGCAATTCACAAACCTGCAGAGTTATAAATGATAACTCTCATCCACAAATATATTGAGGGAAGGCAAAGAAGAGGATTTGAAATCAAGGCAGAATTGCACGAAACAGATTTCAGGAGGTAGATTCGAATCGCCTTTAAAGCACATGAAAAGTGGCAAAACGTTGACAATGATGCCCTTGGCCAAAAAGGGCGTATGCGTTTTTTCCTGAATATATTAAGGAAAAAACGCATACGCCCTTTTTGGCCAACCAAGCAACCTGGAAAGGCAAATCAGGCCTACAAAGAAGACTCGCTACCCATCGGTCAAAAGGGCCATGCTGAAAAACGTGTCAAAAGCAGAAATGCAGGACAGGCCATGGAGAAATGGGAGCCTTGCTACACTGATGGGCGGGATGTAAATTGCCAACAGCCACTCTGGAGAAGTGTACGGTGTGTCCTGAAACACCTAAAAAACACAGCTTAGAGAGCATAGGGCACTTCCACTCATGGGGGTATGAATTGGGAAAATGAAAAATCAGCAAGACACAAGCACCCCAAAGTTTAGGGCTGCTCTGTTGACAAGGACCTCCACTTCATTCCACCTTAAATATCCCAGGAAACAGAAAAATGGATAAAGAAGTTGTGGTCCTTATGTACAATGGAATATCACTCAGCCATGAAATCAATGTCATAAGGCTAGTAGAAGCATGATGAGTGGATTTAGGTACGACGATTCTAAGTGAAATAAGTCACACAGAAAAGGACACTTCTCATAAGGTATCACTGATAGAGGGAATGTAAAAACCGTTACACTTGAACTGAATTACAAAACAGAACAGAGTCACACATGCAGAAAACACACTATGGCTGCTTAACGGGAAAGGTGAGGTGGGGTGATACATAAAACAAGGGTTTCAAATTAGCTCAGATACCGTTCCATAAACCCAATATGTAATAGACAAGACCTACTCCTTGCTCAGAGAACTGGACTCAACATGCCCTATTCACCGCACAAGAATCTATCTGACTAGTAATAAGCTTAAAACCTATGTATTGATATCTCTCTGTTAGTGTGTCAAGTGGGTGTAAAGCGGCATAAACACAGCAGTGAAAAGCAGCTAAACCCCATTATAAAAATAAATTACTTTGAAAAACCCATGAAACAAAGACAGTGAAAGAGAGAGAAATTCTTACACAATGCGTTCAGGGGCTGTGATGCAACCTGGATTGACAATATGTAGACCCACAGGTGGATGAGACATAAGGGTGGACACTCTTGGGGCTGAGAGGTTTGGTGAGGTTGGGTGTGCAAACGCAGACCCTTTAAAGTAATACTGTGTGGAACCCAATCCATGGGTCCCAAATCTCCAGGATCAAGGGCATCTTCCTACATCGAAAACATGCATGAGAAACCCAGAAGATGGTACACCGTGTGATGGGGAAAGGTTTCTAAAACGCACCTCATTTCTCACCTCCTTGTGCCCGGGTTCGCCATTCCAGCCACTTTATAAGCAATCTCCCTACTTGGAGCATCAGCACCTTTAACCTCCTGTTCCGTACAGGTTGCAATTTGTCCTGAGGATGAACGGGAAGACGGGGAACCAATGAGAGACTAGCTGTTAGTGTGGACACAGGCACAGGTCACTCTATTTTCCCATCAGGAAGAAGAATTAACCACAGGCTCAGCCTGCCCCCTGGAACCAGAACAGGGCCTGAAGCCATCCTGAGCTTCTGTGGCCAGCTCCCAAAAAAGCGAGTTGTAAAATGGAGGTTCAGGGCACTGCAATTCACAAACCTGCAGAGTTATAAATGATAACTCTCGTCCACAAATATATTGAGGGAAGGCAAAGAAGAGGATTTGAAATCAAGGCAGAATTGCACGAAACAGATTTCAGGAGGTAGATTCGAATCGCCTTTAAAGCACATGAAAAGTGGCAAAACGTTGACAATGATGCCCTTGGCCAAAAAGGGCGTATGCGTTTTTTCCTGAATATATTCAGGAAAAAACGCATACGCCCTTTTTGGCCAACCAAGCAACCTGGAAAGGCAAATCAGGGCTACAAAGAAGACTCGCTACCCATCGGTCAAAAGGGCCATGCTGAAAAACGTGTCAAAACCAGAAATGCAGGACAGGCCATGGAGAAATGGGAGCCTTGCTACACAGATGGGCGGGATGTAAATTGCCAACAGCCACTCTGGAGAAGTGTACGTTGTGTCCTGAAACACCTGAAAAACACAGCTTAGAGAGCATACGGTACTTCCACTCATGGGGTTATAAATTGGGAAAATTAAAAATCAGCAAGACATAAGCACCCCAAAGTTTAGGGCTGCTCTGTTGACAAGGACCTCCACTTCATTCCACCTTCAATATCCCAGGAAAGAGAAAAATGGATAAAGAAGTTGTGGTCCTTATGTACAATGGAATATCACTCAGCCATGAAATCAATGTCATAAGACTAGTAGCAGCATGATGAGTGGATTTAGGTACGACGATTCTAAGTGAAATAAGTCACACAGAAAAGGACACTTCTCATAAGGTATCACTTATAGAGGGAATGTAAAAACCGTTACACTTGAACTGAATTACAAAACAGAACAGAGTCACACATGCAGAAAACACACTATGGCTGCTTAACGGGAAAGGTGAGGTGGGGTGATACATAAAACAAGGGTTTCAAATTAGCTCAGATACCGTTCCATAAACCCAATATGTAATAGACAAGACCTACTCCTTGCTCAGAGAACTGGACTCAACACGCCCTATTCACCGCACAAGAATATATCTGACTAGGAATAATCTTAAAACCTATATATTGATATCTCTCTGTTAGTGTGTCAAGTGGGTGTAAAGCGGCATAAACACAGCAGTGAAAAGCAGCTAAACCGCATTATAAAAATAAATTACTTTGAAAAACCCATGAAACAAAGACAGTGAAAGAGAGAGAAATTCTTACACAATGCGTTCAGGGGCTGTGATGCAACCTGGATTGACCATATCTAGACCCACAACTGGGTGAGACATAAGGGTGGACACTCTTGGGGCTGAGAGGTTTTGTGAGGTTGGGTGAGCAAACGCAGACCCTTTAAAGTAATACTGCGTGGTACCCGTCTCATGGGTCCCAAATCTCCAGGTTCAAGGGCATCTTCCTACATCGAAAACATGCATGAGAAACCCAGAAGATGGTACACCGTGTGATGGGGAAATGTTTCTAAAACGCACCTCATTTCTCATCTCCTTGTGCCTGGGTTCACCATTCCAGCCGCTTTAGTAGCAATCTCCCTACTTGGAGCATCAGCACCTGTAACCTGTTCCGTACAGGTTGCAATTTGTCCTGAGGATGAACGGCAAGACGGGGAACCAATGAGACACTAGCTGTTGGTGTGGACACAGGCAGAGGTCACTCTATTTTCCCATCAGGAAGAAGAATTAACCACAGGCTCAGCCTGCCCCCCCGAAGCCTAAGAGGGCGTGAAACCATCATGCACTTTTGCGGCCAGCTCTCAAAAAAGCGAGTTGTAAAATGGAGCTTCAGGGCACTGCAATTCACAAACCTGCAGAGTTATAAATGATAACTCTCGTCCACAAATATATTGAGGGAAGGCAAAGAAGAGGATTTGAAATCAAGGCAGAATTGCAGGAAACAGATTTCAGGAGGTAGATTCGAATCGCCTTTAAAGCACATGAAAAGAGGCAAAATGTTGACAATGATGCCCTTGGCCAAAAAGGGCGTATGCGTTTTTTCCTGAATATATTCAGGAAAAAACGCATACGCCCTTTTTGGCCAACCAAGCAACCTGGAAAGGCAAATCAGCGCTACAGAGAAGTCTCGCTTCCCATCGGTCAAAAGGGCCATGCTGAAAAAAGTGTCAAAACCAGAAATGCAGGACAGGCCATGGAGAAATGGGAGCCTTGCTACACTGATGGGCGGGATGTAAATTGCCAACAGCCACTCTGGAGAAGTGTACGGTGTGTCCTGAAACATCTGAAAAACACAGCTTAGAGAGCATAGGGCACTTCCACTCATGGGGGTATAAATTGGGAAAATGAAAAATCAGCAAGACACAAGCACCCCAAAGTTGAGGGCTGCTCTGTTGACAAGGACCTCCACTTCATTCCACCTTAAATATCCCAGGAAAGAGAAAAATGGATAAAGAAGTTGTGGTCCTTATGTACAATGGAATATCACTCAGCCATGAAATCAATGTCATAATGTTAGTAGCAGCATGATGAGTGGATTTAGGTACGACGATTCTAAGTGAAATAAGTCACACAGAAAAGGACACTTCTCCTAAGGTATCACTGATAGAGGGAATGTAAAAACCGTTACACTTGAACTGAATTACAAAACAGAACAGAGTCACACATGCAGAAAACACACTATGGCTGCTTAACGGGAAAGGTGAGGTGGGGTGATACATAAAACAAGGGTATCAAATTAGCTCAGATACCGTTCCATAAACCCAATATGTAGTAGACAAGACCTACTCCTTGCTCAGAGAACTGGACTCAACACGCCCTATTCACCGCACAAGAATATATCTGACTAGTAATAATCTTAAAGCCTATGTATTGATATCTCTCTGTTAGTGTGTCAAGTGGGTGGAAAGCGGCATAAACACAGCCGTGAAAAGCAGCTAAACCCCATTATGAAAATAAATTACTTTGAAAAACCCATGAAACAACGACAGTGAAAGAGAAATTCTTACACAATGAGTTCAGGGGCTGTGATGCAACCTGGATTGACCATATCTAGACCCACAGCTGGATGAGACATAAGGGTGGACACTCTTGGGGCTGAGAGGTTTGGTGAGGTTGGGTGAGCAAATGCAGACCCTTTAAAGTAATACTGCGTGGTACCCATCGCATGGGTCCCAAATCTCCAGGTTCAAGGGCATCTTCCTACATCGAAAACATGCATGAGAAACCCAGAAGATGGTACACCGTGTGATGGGGAAAGGTTTCTAAAACGCACCTCATTTCTCATCTCCTTGTGCCCGGGTTCGCCATTCCAGCCACTTTACTAGCAATCTCCCTACTTGGAGCATCAGCACCTTTAACCTCCTGTTCCGAACAGGTTGCAATTTGTCCTGAGGATGAACGGGAAGACGGGGAACCAACGAGAGACTAGCTCTTGGTGTTGGGACAGGCACAGGTCACTCTATTTTCCCATCAGGAAGAAGAATTAACCACAGGCTCAGCCTGCCCCCCGGAACCAGAACAGGGCCTGAAGCCATTCTGCGATTTTGCGGCCAGCTCCCAAAAAAGCGAGTTGTAAAATGGAGGTTCAGGGCACTGCAATTCACAAACCTGCAGAGTTATAAATGATAACTCTCGTCCACAAATATATTGAGGGAAGGCAAAGAAGAGGATTTGAAATCAAGGCAGAATTGCACGAAACAGATTTCAGGAGGTAGATTCGAATCGCCTTTAAAGCACATGAAAAGTGGCAAAACGTTGACAATGATGCCCTTGGCCAAAAAGGGCGTATGCGTTTTTTCCTGAATATATTCAGGAAAAAACGCATACGCCCTTTTTGGCCAACCAAGCAACCTGGAAAGGCAAATCAGGCCTACAAAGAAGACTCGCTACCCATCGGTCAAAAGGGCCATGCTGAAAAACGTGTCAAAACCAGAAATGCAGGACAGGCCATGGAGAAATGGGAGCCTTGCTACACAGATGGGCGGGATGTAAATTGCCAACAGCCACTCTGGAGAAGTGTACGTTGTGTCCTGAAACACCTGAAAAACACAGCTTAGAGAGCATACGGTACTTCCACTCATGGGGTTATAAATTGGGAAAATTAAAAATCAGCAAGACATAAGCACCCCAAAGTTTAGGGCTGCTCTGTTGACAAGGACCTCCACTTTATTCCACCTTCAATATCCCAGGAAAGAGAAAAATGGATAAAGAAGTTGTGGTCCTTATGTACAATCGAATATCACTCAGCCATGAAATCAATGTCATAAGACTAGTAGCAGCATGATGAGTGGATTTAGGTACGACGATTCTAAGTGAAATAAGTCACACAGAAAAGGACACTTCTCATAAGGTATCACTGATAGAGGGAATGTAAAAACCGTTACACTTGAACTGAATTACAAAACAGAACAGAGTCACACATGCAGAAAACACACTATGGCTGCTTAACGGGAAAGGTGAGGTGGGGTGATACATAAAACAAGGGTTTCAAATTAGCTCAGATACCGTTCCATAAACCCAATATGTAATAGACAAGACCTACTCCTTGCTCAGAGAACTGGACTCAACATGCCCTATTCACCGCACAAGAATCTATCTGACTAGTAATAAGCTTAAAACCTATGTATTGATATCTCTCTGTTAGTGTGTCAAGTGGGTGTAAAGCGGCATAAACACAGCAGTGAAAAGCAGCTAAACCCCATTATAAAAATAAATTACTTTGAAAAACCCATGAAACAAAGACAGTGAAAGAGAGAGAAATTCTTACACAATGCGTTCAGGGGCTGTGATGCAACCTGGATTGACCATATCTAGACCCACAGGTGGATGAGACATAAGGGTGGACTCTCTTGGGGCTGAGAGGTTTGGTGAGGTTGGGTGTGCAAACGCAGACCCTTTAAAGTAATACTGTGTGGAACCCAATCCATGGGTCCCAAATCTCCAGGATCAAGGGCATCTTCCTACATCGAAAACATGCATGAGAAACCCAGAAGATGGTACACCGTGTGATGGGGAAAGGTTTCTAAAACGCACCTCATTTCTCACCTCCTTGTGCCCGGGTTCGCCATTCCAGCCACTTTATAAGCAATCTCCCTACTTGGAGCATCAGCACCTTTAACCTCCTGTTCTGTACAGGTTGCAATTTGTCCTGAGGATGAACGGGAAGACGGGGAACCAATGAGAGACTAGCTGTTAGTGTGGACACAGGCACAGGTCACTCTATTTTCCCATCAGGAAGAAGAATTAACCACAGGCTCAGCCTGCCCCCTGGAACCAGAACAGGGCCTGAAGCCATCCTGAGCTTCTGTGGCCAGCTCCCAAAAGAGCGAGTTGTAAAATGGAGCTTCAGGGCACTGCAATTCACAAACCTGCAGAGTTATAAATGATAACTCTCGTCCACAAATATATTGAGGGAAGGCAAAGAAGAGGATTTGAAATCAAGGCAGAATTGCAGGAAACAGATTTCAGGAGGTACATTCGAATCGCCTTTAAAGCACATGAAAAGTGGCAAAACGTTGACAATGATGCCCTTGGCCAAAAAGGGCGTATGCGTTTTTTCCTGAATATATTCAGAAAAAAACGCATACGCCCTTTTTGGCCAACCAAGCAACCTGGAAAGGCAAATCAGGGCTACAAAGAAGACTCGCTACCCATCGGTCAAAAGGGCCATGCTGAAAAACGTGTCAAAACCAGAAATGCAGGACAGGCCATGGAGAAATGGGAGCCTTGCTACACAGATGGGCGGGATGTAAATTGCCAACAGCCACTCTGGAGAAGTGTACGTTGTGTCCTGAAACACCTGAGAAACACAGCTTAGAGAGCATACGGTACTTCCACTCATGGGGTTATAAATTGGGAAAATTAAAAATCAGCAAGACACAAGCACCCCAAAGTTGAGGGCTGCTCTGTTGACAAGGACCTCCACTTCATTCCACCTTAAATATCCCAGGAAAGAGAAAAATGGATAAAGAAGTTGTGGTCCTTATGTACAATGGAATATCACTCAGCCATGAAATCAATGTCATAAGGTTAGTAGCAGCATGATGAGTGGATTTAGGTACGACGATTCTAAGAGAAATAAGTCACACAGAAAAGGACACTTCTCATAAGGTATCACTGATAGAGGGAATGTAAAAACCGTTACACTTGAACTGAATTACAAAACAGAACAGAGTCACACATGCAGAAAACACACTATGGCTGCTTAACGGGAAAGGTGAGGTGGGGTGATACATAAAACAAGGGTATCAAATTAGCTCAGATACCGTTCCATAAACCCAATATGTAGTAGACAAGACCTACTCCTTGCTCAGAGAACTGTACTCAACACGCCCTATTCACCGCACAAGAATATATCTGACTGGTAATAATCTTGAAACCTATGTATTGATATCTCTCTGTTAGTGTGTCAAGTGGGTGTAAAGCGGCATAAACACAGCAGTGAAAAGCAGCTAAACCCCATTATGAAAATAAATTACTTTGAAAAACCCATGAAACAACGACAGTGAAAGAGATAGAAATTCTTACACAATGAGTTCAGGGGCTGTGATGCAACCTGGATTGACCATATCTAGACCCACAGCTGGATGAGACATAAGGGTGGACACTCTTGGGGCTGAGAGGTTTGGTGAGGTTGGGTGAGCAAACGCAGACCCTTTAAAGTAATACTGCGTGGTACCCATCGCATGGGTCCCAAATCTCCAGGTTCAAGGGCATCTTCCTACATCGAAAACATGCATGAGAAACCCAGAAGATGGTACACCGTGTGATGGGGAAAGGTTTCTAAAACGCACCTCATTTCTCATCTCCTTGTGCCCGGGTTCGCCATTCCAGCCGCTTTACTAGCAATCTCCCTACTTGGAGCATCAGCACCTTTAACCTCCTGTTCCGTACAGGTTGCAATTTGTCCTGAGGATGAACGGGAAGACGGGGAACCAACGAGAGACTAGCTCTTGGTGTTGGGACAGGCACAGGTCACTCTATTTTCCCATCAGGAAGAAGAATTAACCACAGGCTCAGCCTGCCCCCCAGAACCAGAACAGGGCCTGAAGCCATCCTGCGCTTTTGCGGCCAGCTCCCAAAAAAGCGAGTTGTAAAATGGAGGTTCAGGGCACTGCAATTCACAAACCTGCAGAGTTATAAATGATAACTCTCGTCCACAAATATATTGAGGGAAGGCAAAGAAGAGGATTTGAAATCAAGGCAGAATTGCACGAAACAGATTTCAGGAGGTAGATACGAATCGCCTTTAAAGCACATGAAAAGCGGCAAAACGTTGACAATGATGCCCTTGGCCAAAAAGGGCGTATGCGTTTTTTCCTGAATATATTCAGGAAAAAACGCATACGCCCTTTTTGGCCAACCAAGCAACCTGGAAAGGCAAATCAGCGCTACAGAGAAGTCTCGCTTCCCATCGGTCAAAAGGGCCATGCTGAAAAAAGTGTCAAAACCAGAAATGCAGGACAGGCCATGGAGAAATGGGAGCCTTGCTACACTGATGGGCGGGATGTAAATTGCCAACAGCCACTCTGGAGAAGTGTACGGTGTGTCCTGAAACATCTGAGAAACACAGCTTAGAGATCATAGGGCACTTCCACTCATGGGGGTATAAATTGGGAAAATGAAAAATCAGCAAGACACAAGCACCCCAAAGTTGAGGGCTGCTCTGTTGACAAGGACCTCCACTTCATTCCACCTTAAATATCCCAGGAAAGAGAAAAATGGATAAAGAAGTTGTGGTCCTTATGTACAATGGAATATCACTCAGCCATGAAATCAATGTCATAAGGTTAGTAGCAGCATGATGAGTGGATTTAGGTACGACGATTCTAAGTGAAATAAGTCACACAGAAAAGGACACTTCTCATAAGGTATCACTTTTAGAGGGAATGTAAAAACCGTTACACTTGAACTGAATTACAAAACAGAACAGAGTCACACATGCAGAAAACACACTATGGCTGCTTAACGGGAAAGGTGAGGTGGGGTGATACATAAAACAAGGGTATCAAATTAGCTCAGATACCGTTCCATAAACCCAATATGTAGTAGACAAGACCTACTCCTTGCTCAGAGAACTTGACTCAACACGCCCTATTCACCGCACAAGAATATATCTGACTAGTAATAATCTTAAAACCTATGTATTGATATCTCTCTGTTAGTGTGTCAAGTGGGTGTGAAGCGGCATAAACACAGCCGTGAAAAGCAGCTAAACCCCATTATGAAAACAAATTACTTTGAAAAACCCATGAAACAACGACAGTGAAAGAGATAGAAATTCTTACACAATGAGTTCAGGGGCTGTGATGCAACCTGGATTGACCATATCTAGACCCACAGCTGGATGAGACATAAGGGTGGACACTCTTGGGGCTGAGAGGTTTGGTGAGGTTGGGTGAGCAAACGCAGACCCTTTAAAGTAATACTGCGTGGTACCCATCGCATGGGTCCCAAATCTCCAGGTTCAAGGGCATCTTCCTACATCGAAAACATGCATGAGAAACCCAGAAGATGGTACACCGTGTGATGGGGAAAGGTTTCTAAAACGCACCTCATTTCTCATCTCCTTGTGCCCGGGTTCGCCATTCCAGCCACTTTACTAGCAATCTCCCTACTTGGAGCATCAGCACCTTTAACCTCCTGTTCCGTACATGTTGCAATTTGTCCTGAGGATGAACGGGAAGACGGGGAACCAACGAGAGACTAGCTCTTGGTGTCGGGACAGGCACAGGTCACTCTATTTTCCCATCAGGAAGAAGAATTAACCACAGGCTCAGCCTGCCCCCCGGAACCAGAAGAGGGCCTGAAGCCATCCTGCGCTTTTGCGGCCAGCTCCCAAAAAAGCGAGTTGTAAAATGGAGGTTCAGGGCACTGCAATTCACAAACCTGCAGAGTTATAAATGATAACTCTCGTCCACAAATATATTGAGGGAAGGCAAAGAAGAGGATTTGAAATCAAGGCAGAATTGCACGAAACAGATTTCAGGAGGTAGATACGAATCGCCTTTAAAGCACATGAAAAGCGGCAAAACGTTGACAATGATGCCCTTGGCCAAAAAGGGCGTATGCGTTTTTTCCTGAATATATTCAGGAAGAAACGCATACGCCCTTTTTGGCCAACCAAGCAACCTGGAAAGGCAAATCAGCGCTACAGAGAAGTCTCGCTTCCCATCGGTCAAAAGTGCCATGCTGAAAAAAGTGTCAAAACCAGAAATGCAGGACAGGCCATGGAGAAATGGGAGCCTTGCTACACTGATGGGCGGGATGTAAATTGCCAACAGCCACTCTGGAGAAGTGTACGGTGTGTCCTGAAACATCTGAAAAACACAGCTTAGAGAGCATAGGGCACTTCCACTCATGGGGGTATAAATTGGGAAAATGAAAAATCAGCAAGACACAAGCACCCCAAAGTTGAGGGCTGCTCTGTTGACAAGGACCTCCACTTCATTCCACCTTAAATATCCCAGGAAACAGAAAAATGGATAAAGAAGTTGTGGTCCTTATGTACAATGGAATATCACTCAGCCATGAAATCAATGTCATAAGGTTAGTAGCAGCATGATGAGTGGATTTAGGTACGACGATTCTAAGAGAAATAAGTCACACAGAAAAGGACACTTCTCATAAGGTATCACTTATAGAGGGAATGTAAAAACCGTTACACTTGAACTGAATTACAAAACAGAACAGAGTCACACATGCAGAAAACACACTATGGCTGCTTAACGGGAAAGGTGAGGTGGGGTGATACATAAAACAAGGGTATCAAATTAGCTCAGATACCTTTCCATAAACCCAATATGTAATAGACAAGACCTACTCCTTGCTCAGAGAACTGGACTCAACACGCCCTATTCACCGCACAAGAATATATCTGACTAGTAATAATCTTAAAACCTATGTATTGATATCTCTCTGTTAGTGTGTCAAGTGGGTGTAAAGCGGCATAAACACAGCCGTGAAAAGCAGCTAAACCCCATTATGAAAATAAATTACTTTGTAAAACCCATGAAACAACGACAGTGAAAGAGGTAGAAATTCTTACACAATGAGTTCAGGGGCTGTGATGCAACCTGGATTGACCATATCTAGACCCACAGCTGGATGAGACATAAGGGTGGACACTCTTGGGGCTGAGAGGTTTGGTGAGGTTGGGTGAGCAAACGCAGACCCTTTAAAGTAATACTGCGTGGTACCCATCGCATGGGTCCCAAATCTCCAGGTTCAAGGGCATCTTCCTACATCGAAAACATGCATGAGAAACCCAGAAGATGGTACACCGTGTGATGGGGAAAGGTTTCTAAAACGCACCTCATTTCTCATCTCCTTGTGCCCGGGTTCGCCATTCCAGCCGCTTTACTAGCAATCTCCCTACTTGGAGCATCAGCACCTTTAACCTCCTGTTCCGTACAGGTTGCAATTTGTCCTGAGGATGAACGGGAAGACGGGGAACCAACGAGAGACTATCTCTTGGTGTTGGGACAGGCACAGGTCACTCTATTTTCCCATCAGGAAGAAGAATTAACCACAGGCTCAGCCTGCCCCCCAGAACCAGAACAGGGCCTGAAGCCATCCTGCGCTTTTGCGGCCAGCTCCCAAAAAAGCAAGTTGTAAAATGGAGGTTCAGGGCACTGCAATTCACAAACCTGCAGAGTTATAAATGATAACTCTCGTCCACAAATATATTGAGGGAAGGCAAAGAAGAGGATTTGAAATCAAGGCAGAATTGCACGAAACAGATTTCAGGAGGTAGATACGAATCGCCTTTAAAGCACATGAAAAGCGGCAAAACGTTGACAATGATGCCCTTGGCCAAAAAGGGCGTATGCGTTTTTTCCTGAATATATTCAGGAAAAAACGCATACGCCCTTTTTGGCCAACCAAGCAACCTGGAAAGGCAAATCAGCGCTACAGAGAAGTCTCGCTTCCCATCGGTCAAAAGGGCCATCCTGAAAAAAGTGTCAAAACCAGAAATGCAGGACAGGCCATGGAGAAATGGGAGCCTTGCTACACTGATGGGCGGGATGTAAATTGCCAACAGCCACTCTGGAGAAGTGTACGGTGTGTCCTGAAACATCTGAAAAACACAGCTTAGAGAGCATAGGGCACTTCCACTCATGGGGGTATAAATTGGGAAAATGAAAAATCAGCAAGACACAAGCACCCCAAAGTTGAGGGCTGCTCTGTTGACAAGGACCTCCACTTCATTCCACCTTAAATATCCCAGGAAAGAGAAACATGGATAAAGAAGTTGTGGTCCTTATGTACAATGGAATATCACTCAGCCATGAAATCAATGTCATAAGGTTAGTAGCAGCATGATGAGTGGATTTAGGTACGACGATTCTAAGAGAAATAAGTCACACAGAAAAGGACACTTCTCATAAGGTATCACTTATAGAGGGAATGTAAAAACCGTTACACTTGAACTGAATTACAAAACAGAACAGAGTCACACATGCAGAAAACACACTATGGCTGCTTAACGGGAAAGGTGAGGTGGGGTGATACATAAAACAAGGGTATCAAATTAGCTCAGATACCTTTCCATAAACCCAATATGTAATAGACAAGACCTACTCCTTGCTCAGAGAACTGGACTCAACACGCCCTATTCACCGCACAAGAATATATCTGACTAGTAATAATCTTAAAACGTATGTATTGATATCTCTCTGTTAGTGTGTCAAGTGGGTGGAAAGCGGCATAAACACAGCCGTGAAAAGCAGCTAAACCCCATTATGAAAATAAATTACTTTGTAAAACCCATGAAACAACGACAGTGAAAGAGGTAGAAATTCTTACACAATGAGTTCAGGGGCTGTGATGCAACCTGGATTGACCATATCTAGACCCACAGCTGGATGAGACATAAGGGTGGACACTCTTGGGGCTGAGAGGTTTGGTGAGGTTGGGTGAGCAAACGCAGACCCTTTAAAGTAATACTGCGTGGTACCCATCGCATGGGTCCCAAATCTCCAGCTTCAAGGGCATCTTCCTACATCGAAAACATGCATGAGAAACCCAGAAGATGGTACTCCGTGTGATGGGGAAAGGTTTCCAAAACGCACCTCATTTCTCATCTCCTTGTGCCCGGGTTCGCCATTCCAGCCACTTTACTAGCAATCTCCCTACTTGGAGCATCAGCACCTTTAACCTCCTGTTCCGTACAGGTTGCAATTTGTCCTGAGGATGAACGGGAAGACGGGGAACCAACGAGAGACTAGCTCTTGGTGTTGGGACAGGCACAGGTCACTCTATTTTCCCATCAGGAAGAAGAATTAACCACAGGCTCAGCCTGCCCCCCGGAACCAGAATAGGGCCTGAAGCCATCCTGCGCTTTTGCGGCCAGCTCCCAAAAAAGCGAGTTGTAAAATGGAGGTTCAGGGCACTGCAATTCACAAACCTGCAGAGTTATAAATGATAACTCTCGTCCACAAATATATTGAGGGAAGGCAAAGAAGAGGATTTGAAATCAAGGCAGAATTGCACGAAACAGATTTCAGGAGGTAGATACGAATCGCCTTTAAAGCACATGAAAAGCGGCAAAACGTTGACAATGATGCCCTTGGCCAAAAAGGGCGTATGCGTTTTTTCCTGAATATATTCAGGAAAAAACGCATACGCCCTTTTTGGCCAACCAACCAACCTGGAAAGGCAAATCAGCGCTACGGAGAAGTCTCGCTTCCCATTGGTCAAAAGGGCCATGCTGAAAAAAGTTTCAAAACCAGAAATGCAGGACAGGCCATGGAGAAATGGGAGCCTTGCTACAGTGATGGGAGGGATGTAAATTGCCAACAGCCACTCTGGAGAAGTGTACGGTGTGTCCTGAAACATCTGAGAAACACAGCTTAGAGAGCATAGGGCACTTCCACTCATGGGGGTATAAATTGGGAAAATGAAAAATCAGCAAGACACAAGCACCCCAAAGTTGAGGGCTGCTCTGTTGACAAGGACCTCCACTTCATTCCACCTTAAATATCCCAGGAAACAGAAAAATGGATAAAGAAGTTGTGGTCCTTATGTACAATGGAATATCACTCAGCCATGAAATCAATGTCATAAGGTTAGTAGCAGCATGATGAGTGGATTTAGGTACGACTATTCTAAGTGAAATAAGTCACACAGAAAAGGACACTTCTCATAAGGTATCACTGATAGAGGGAATGTAAAAACCGTTACACTTGAACTGAATTACAAAACAGAACAGAGTCACACATGCAGAAAACACACTATGGCTGCTTAACGGGAAAGGTGAGGTGGGGTGATACATAAAACAAGGGTATCAAATTAGCTCAGATACCGTTCCATAAACCCAATATGTAGTAGACAAGACCTACTCCTTGCTCAGAGAACTGTACTCAACACGCCCTATTCACCGCACAAGAATATATCTGACTGGTAATAATCTTGAAACCTATGTATTGATATCTCTCTGTTAGTGTGTCAAGTGGGTGTAAAGCGGCATAAACACAGCCGTGAAAAGCAGCTAAACCCCATTATGAAAATAAATTACTTTGAAAAACCCATGAAACAACGACAGTGAAAGAGATAGAAATTCTTACACAATGAGTTCAGGGGCTGTGATGCAACCTGGATTGACCATATCTAGACCCACAGCTGGATGAGACATAAGGGTGGACACTCTTGGGGCTGAGAGGTTTGGTGAGGTTGGGTGAGCAAACGCAGACCCTTTAAAGTAATACTGCGTGGTACCCATCGCATGGGTCCCAAATCTCCAGGTTCAAGGGCATCTTCCTACATCGAAAACATGCATGAGAAACCCAGAAGATGGTACACCGTGTGATGGGGAAAGGTTTCTAAAACGCACCTCATTTCTCATCTCCTTGTGCCCGGGTTCGCCATTCCAGCCGCTTTACTAGCAATCTCCCTACTTGGAGCATCAGCACCTTTAACCTCCTGTTCCGTACAGGTTGCAATTTGTCCTGAGGATGAACGGGAAGACGGGGAACCAACGAGAGACTAGCTCTTGGTGTTGGGACAGGCACAGGTCACTCTATTTTCCCATCAGGAAGAAGAATTAACCACAGGCTCAGCCTGCCCCCCAGAACCAGAACAGGGCCTGAAGCCATCCTGCGCTTTTGCGGCCAGCTCCCAAAAAAGCGAGTTGTAAAATGGAGGTTCAGGGCACTGCAATTCACAAACCTGCAGAGTTATAAATGATAACTCTCGTCCACAAATATATTGAGGGAAGGCAAAGAAGAGGATTTGAAATCAAGGCAGAATTGCACGAAACAGATTTCAGGAGGTAGATACGAATCGCCTTTAAAGCACATGAAAAGCGGCAAAACGTTGACAATGATGCCCTTGGCCAAAAAGGGCGTATGCGTTTTTTCCTGAATATATTCAGGAAAAAACGCATACGCCCTTTTTGGCCAACCAAGCAACCTGGAAAGGCAAATCAGCGCTACAGAGAAGTCTCGCTTCCCATCGGTCAAAAGGGCCATGCTGAAAAAAGTGTCAAAACCAGAAATGCAGGACAGGCCATGGAGAAATGGGAGCCTTGCTACACTGATGGGCGGGATGTAAATTGCCAACAGCCACTCTGGAGAAGTGTACGGTGTGTCCTGAAACATCTGAGAAACACAGCTTAGAGATCATAGGGCACTTCCACTCATGGGGGTATAAATTGGGAAAATGAAAAATCAGCAAGACACAAGCACCCCAAAGTTGAGGGCTGCTCTGTTGACAAGGACCTCCACTTCATTCCACCTTAAATATCCCAGGAAAGAGAAAAATGGATAAAGAAGTTGTGGTCCTTATGTACAATGGAATATCACTCAGCCATGAAATCAATGTCATAAGGTTAGTAGCAGCATGATGAGTGGATTTAGGTACGACGATTCTAAGTGAAATAAGTCACACAGAAAAGGACACTTCTCATAAGGTATCACTTTTAGAGGGAATGTAAAAACCGTTACACTTGAACTGAATTACAAAACAGAACAGAGTCACACATGCAGAAAACAGACTATGGCTGCTTAACGGGAAAGGTGAGGTGGGGTGATACATAAAACAAGGGTATCAAATTAGCTCAGATACCGTTCCATAAACCCAATATGTAGTAGACAAGACCTACTCCTTGCTCAGAGAACTTGACTCAACACGCCCTATTCACCGCACAAGAATATATCTGACTAGTAATAATCTTAAAACCTATGTATTGATATCTCTCTGTTAGTGTGTCAAGTGGGTGTGAAGCGGCATAAACACAGCCGTGAAAAGCAGCTAAACCCCATTATGAAAACAAATTACTTTGAAAAACCCATGAAACAACGACAGTGAAAGAGATAGAAATTCTTACACAATGAGTTCAGGGGCTGTGATGCAACCTGGATTGACCATATCTAGACCCACAGCTGGATGAGACATAAGGGTGGACACTCTTGGGGCTGAGAGGTTTGGTGAGGTTGGGTGAGCAAACGCAGACCCTTTAAAGTAATACTGCGTGGTACCCATCGCATGGGTCCCAAATCTCCAGGTTCAAGGGCATCTTCCTACATCAAAAACATGCATGAGAAACCCAGAAGATGGTACACCGTGTGATGGGGAAAGGTTTCTAAAACGCACCTCATTTCTCATCTCCTTGTGCCCGGGTTCGCCATTCCAGCCACTTTACTAGCAATCTCCCTACTTGGAGCATCAGCACCTTTAACCTCCTGTTCCGTACATGTTGCAATTTGTCCTGAGGATGAACGGGAAGACGGGGAACCAACGAGAGACTAGCTCTTGGTGTCGGGACAGGCACAGGTCACTCTATTTTCCCATCAGGAAGAAGAATTAACCACAGGCTCAGCCTGCCCCCCGGAACCAGAAGAGGGCCTGAAGCCATCCTGCGCTTTTGCGGCCAGCTCCCAAAAAAGCGAGTTGTAAAATGGAGGTTCAGGGCACTGCAATTCACAAACCTGCAGAGTTATAAATGATAACTCTCGTCCACAAATATATTGAGGGAAGGAAAAGAAGAGGATTTGAAATCAAGGCAGAATTGCACGAAACAGATTTCAGGAGGTAGATACGAATCGCCTTTAAAGCACATGAAAAGCGGCAAAACGTTGACAATGATGCCCTTGGCCAAAAAGGGCGTATGCGTTTTTTCCTGAATATATTCAGGAAAAAACGCATACGCCCTTTTTGGCCAACCAAGCAACCTGGAAAGGCAAATCAGCGCTACAGAGAAGTCTCGCTTCCCATCCGTCAAAAGGGCCATCCTGAAAAAAGTGTCAAAACCAGAAATGCAAGACAGGCCATGGAGAAATGGGAGCCTTGCTACACTGATGGGCGGGATGTAAATTGCCAACAGCCACTCTGGAGAAGTGTACGGTGAGTCCTGAAACATCTAAAAAACACAGCTTAGAGAGCATAGGGCACTTCCACTCATGGGGGTATAAATTGGGAAAATGAAAAATCAGCAAGACACAAGCACCCCAAAGTTGAGGGCTGCTCTGTTGACAAGGACCTCCACTTCATTCCACCTTAAATATCCCAGGAAAGAGAAAAATGGATAAAGAAGTTGTGGTCCTTATGTACAATGGAATATCACTCAGCCATGAAATCAATGTCATAAGGTTAGTAGCACCATGATGAGTGGATTTAGGTACGACGATTCTAAGTGAAATAAGTCACACAGAAAAGGACACTTCTCATAAGGTATCACTTTTAGAGGGAATGTAAAAACCGTTACACTTGAACTGAATTACAAAACAGAACAGAGTCACACATGCAGAAAACAGACTATGGCTGCTTAACGGGAAAGGTGAGGTGGGGTGATACATAAAACAAGGGTATCAAATTAGCTCAGATACCGTTCCATAAACCCAATATGTAGTAGACAAGACCTACTCCTTGCTCAGAGAACTTGACTCAACACGCCCTATTCACCGCACAAGAATATATCTGACTAGTAATAATCTTAAAACCTATGTATTGATATCTCTCTGTTAGTGTGTCAAGTGGGTGTGAAGCGGCATAAACACAGCCGTGAAAAGCAGCTAAACCCCATTATGAAAACAAATTACTTTGAAAAACCCATGAAACAACGACAGTGAAAGAGATAGAAATTCTTACACAATGAGTTCAGGGGCTGTGATGCAACCTGGATTGACCATATCTAGACCCACAGCTGGATGAGACATAAGGGTGGACACTCTTGGGGCTGAGAGGTTTGGTGAGGTTGGGTGAGCAAACACAGACCCTTTAAAGTAATACTGCGTGGTACCCATCGCATGGGTCCCAAATCTCCAGGTTCAAGGGCATCTTCCTACATCAAAAACATGCATGAGAAACCCAGAAGATGGTACACCGTGTGATGGGGAAAGGTTTCTAAAACGCACCTCATTTCTCATCTCCTTGTGCCCGGGTTCGCCATTCCAGCCACTTTACTAGCAATCTCCCTACTTGGAGCATCAGCACCTTTAACCTCCTGTTCCGTACAGGTTGCAATTTGTCCTGAGGATGAACGGGAAGACGGGGAACCAACGAGAGACTAGCTCTTGGTGTCGGGACAGGCACAGGTCACTCTATTTTCCCATCAGGAAGAAGAATTAACCACAGGCTCAGCCTGCCCCCCGGAACCAGAACAGGGCCTGAAGCCATCCTGCGCTTTTGCGGCCAGCTCCCAAAAAAGCGAGTTGTAAAATGGAGGTTCAGGGCACTGCAATTCACAAACCTGCAGAGTTATAAATGATAACTCTCGTCCACAAATATATTGAGGGAAGGCAAAGAAGAGGATTTGAAATCAAGGCAGAATTGCACGAAACAGATTTCAGGAGGTAGATACGAATCGCCTTTAAAGCACATGAAAAGCGGCAAAACGTTGACAATGATGCCCTTGGCCAAAAAGGGCGTATGCGTTTTTTCCTGAATATATTCAGGAAAAAACGCATACGCCCTTTTTGGCCAACCAAGCAACCTGGAAAGGCAAATCAGCGCTACAGAGAAGTCTCGCTTCCCATCGGTCAAAAGGGCCATGCTGAAAAAAGTGTCAAAACCAGAAATGCAGGACAGGCCATGGAGAAATGGGAGCCTTGCTACACTGATGGGCGGGATGTAAATTGCCAACAGCCACTCTGGAGAAGTGTACGGTGTGTCCTGAAACATCTGAAAAACACAGCTTAGAGAGCATAGGGCACTTCCACTCATGGGGGTATGAATTGGGAAAATGAAAAATCAGCAAGACACAAGCACCCCAAAGTTGAGGGCTGCTCTGTTGACAAGGACCTCCACTTCATTCCACCTTAAATATCCCAGGAAAGAGAAAAATGGATAAAGAAGTTGTGGTCCTTATGTACAATGGAATATCACTCAGCCATGAAATCAATGTCATAAGGTTAGTAGCAGCATGATGAGTGGATTTAGGTACGACGATTGTAAGAGAAATAAGTCACACAGAAAAGGACACTTCTCATAAGGTATCACTTATAGAGGGAATGTAAAAACCGTTACACTTGAACTGAATTACAAAACAGAACAGAGTCACACATGCAGAAAACACACTATGGCTGCTTAACGGGAAAGGTGAGGTGGGGTGATACATAAAACAAGGGTATCAAATTAGCTCAGATACCGTTCCATAAACCCAATATGTAATAGACAAGACCTACTCCTTGCTCAGAGAACTGGACTCAACACGCCCTATTCACCGCACAAGAATATATCTGACTAGTAATAATCTTAAAACCTATGTATTGATATCTCTCTGTTAGTGTGTCAAGTGGGTGTAAAGCGGCATAAACACAGCCGTGAAAAGCAGCTAAACCCCATTATGAAAATAAATTACTTTGTAAAACCCATGAAACAACGACAGTGAAAGAGATAGAAATTCTTACACAATGAGTTCAGGGGCTGTGATGCAACCTGGATTGACCATATCTAGACCCACAGCTGGATGAGACATAAGGGTGGACACTCTTGGGGCTGAGAGGTTTGGTGAGGTTGGGTGAGCAAACGCAGACCCTTTAAAGTAATACTGCGTGGTACCCATCGCATGGGTCCCAAATCTCCAGGTTCAAGGGCATCTTCCTACATCGAAAACATGCATGAGAAACCCAGAAGATGGTACACCGTGTGATGGGGAAAGGTTTCTAAAACGCACCTCATTTCTCATCTCCTTGTGCCCGGGTTCGCCATTCCAGCCGCTTTACTAGCAATCTCCCTACTTGGAGCATCAGCACCTTTAACCTCCTGTTCCGTACAGGTTGCAATTTGTCCTGAGGATGAACGGGAAGACGTGGAACCAACGAGAGACTAGCTCTTGGTGTTGGGACAGGCACAGGTCACTCTATTTTCCCATCAGGAAGAAGAATTAACCACAGGCTCAGCCTGCCCCCCAGAACCAGAACTGGGCCTGAAGCCATCCTGCGCTTTTGCGGCCAGCTCCCAAAAAAGCGAGTTGTAAAATGGAGGTTCAGGGCACTGCAATTCACAAACCTGCAGAGTTATAAATGATAACTCTCGTCCACAAATATATTGAGGGAAGGCAAAGAAGAGGATTTGAAATCAAGGCAGAATTGCACGAAACAGATTTCAGGAGGTAGATACGAATCGCCTTTAAAGCACATGAAAAGCGGCAAAACGTTGACAATGATGCCCTTGGCCAAAAAGGGCGTATGCGTTTTTTCCTGAATATATTCAGGAAAAAACGCATACGCCCTTTTTGGCCAACCAAGCAACCTGGAAAGGCAAATCAGCGCTACAGAGAAGTCTCGCTTCCCATCCGTCAAAAGGGCCATCCTGAAAAAAGTGTCAAAACCAGAAATGCAGGACAGGCCATGGAGAAATGGGAGCCTTGCTACACTGATGGGCGGGATGTAAATTGCCAACAGCCACTCTGGAGAAGTGTACGGTGAGTCCTGAAACATCTAAAAAACACAGCTTAGAGAGCATAGGGCACTTCCACTCATGGGGGTATAAATTGGGAAAATGAAAAATCAGCAAGACACAAGCACCCCAAAGTTGAGGGCTGCTCTGTTGACAAGGACCTCCACTTCATTCCACCTTAAATATCCCAGGAAAGAGAAAAATGGATAAAGAAGTTGTGGTCCTTATGTACAATGGAATATCACTCAGCCATGAAATCAATGTCATAAGGTTAGTAGCACCATGATGAGTGGATTTAGGTACGACGATTCTAAGTGAAATAAGTCACACAGAAAAGGACACTTCTCATAAGGTATCACTTTTAGAGGGAATGTAAAAACCGTTACACTTGAACTGAATTACAAAACAGAACAGAGTCACACATGCAGAAAACAGACTATGGCTGCTTAACGGGAAAGGTGAGGTGGGGTGATACATAAAACAAGGGTATCAAATTAGCTCAGATACCGTTCCATAAACCCAATATGTAGTAGACAAGACCTACTCCTTGCTCAGAGAACTTGACTCAACACGCCCTATTCACCGCACAAGAATATATCTGACTAGTAATAATCTTAAAACCTATGTATTGATATCTCTCTGTTAGTGTGTCAAGTGGGTGTGAAGCGGCATAAACACAGCCGTGAAAAGCAGCTAAACCCCATTATGAAAACAAATTACTTTGAAAAACCCATGAAACAACGACAGTGAAAGAGATAGAAATTCTTACACAATGAGTTCAGGGGCTGTGATGCAACCTGGATTGACCATATCTAGACCCACAGCTGGATGAGACATAAGGGTGGACACTCTTGGGGCTGAGAGGTTTGGTGAGGTTGGGTGAGCAAACGCAGACCCTTTAAAGTAATACTGCGTGGTACCCATCGCATGGGTCCCAAATCTCCAGGTTCAAGGGCATCTTCCTACATCAAAAACATGCATGAGAAACCCAGAAGATGGTACACCGTGTGATGGGGAAAGGTTTCTAAAACGCACCTCATTTCTCATCTCCTTGTGCCCGGGTTCGCCATTCCAGCCACTTTACTAGCAATCTCCCTACTTGGAGCATCAGCACCTTTAACCTCCTGTTCCGTACAGGTTGCAATTTGTCCTGAGGATGAACGGGAAGACGGGGAACCAACGAGAGACTAGCTCTTGGTGTCGGGACAGGCACAGGTCACTCTATTTTCCCATCAGGAAGAAGAATTAACCACAGGCTCAGCCTGCCCCCCGGAACCAGAACAGGGCCTGAAGCCATCCTGCGCTTTTGCGGCCAGCTCCCAAAAAAGCGAGTTGTAAAATGGAGGTTCAGGGCACTGCAATTCACAAACCTGCAGAGTTATAAATGATAACTCTCGTCCACAAATATATTGAGGGAAGGCAAAGAAGAGGATTTGAAATCAAGGCAGAATTGCACGAAACAGATTTCAGGAGGTAGATACGAATCGCCTTTAAAGCACATGAAAAGCGGCAAAACGTTGACAATGATGCCCTTGGCCAAAAAGGGCGTATGCGTTTTTTCCTTAATATATTCAGGAAAAAACGCATACGCCCTTTTTGGCCAACCAAGCAACCTGGAAAGGCAAATCAGCGCTACAGAGAAGTCTCGCTTCCCATCGGTCAAAAGGGCCATGCTGAAAAAAGTGTCAAAACCAGAAATGCAGGACAGGCCATGGAGAAATGGGAGCCTTGCTACACTGATGGGCGGGATGTAAATTGCCAACAGCCACTCTGGAGAAGTGTACGGTGTGTCCTGAAACATCTGAAAAACACAGCTTAGAGAGCATAGGGCACTTCCACTCATGGGGGTATGAATTGGGAAAATGAAAAATCAGCAAGACACAAGCACCCCAAAGTTGAGGGCTGCTCTGTTGACAAGGACCTCCACTTCATTCCACCTTAAATATCCCAGGAAAGAGAAAAATGGATAAAGAAGTTGTGGTCCTTATGTACAATGGAATATCACTCAGCCATGAAATCAATGTCATAAGGTTAGTAGCAGCATGATGAGTGGATTTAGGTACGACGATTGTAAGAGAAATAAGTCACACAGAAAAGGACACTTCTCATAAGGTATCACTTATAGAGGGAATGTAAAAACCGTTACACTTGAACTGAATTACAAAACAGAACAGAGTCACACATGCAGAAAACACACTATGGCTGCTTAACGGGAAAGGTGAGGTGGGGTGATACATAAAACAAGGGTATCAAATTAGCTCAGATACCGTTCCATAAACCCAATATGTAATAGACAAGACCTACTCCTTGCTCAGAGAACTGGACTCAACACGCCCTATTCACCGCACAAGAATATATCTGACTAGTAATAATCTTAAAACCTATGTATTGATATCTCTCTGTTAGTGTGTCAAGTGGGTGTAAAGCGGCATAAACACAGCCGTGAAAAGCAGCTAAACCCCATTATGAAAATAAATTACTTTGTAAAACCCATGAAACAACGACAGTGAAAGAGATAGAAATTCTTACACAATGAGTTCAGGGGCTGTGATGCAACCTGGATTGACCATATCTAGACCCACAGCTGGATGAGACATAAGGGTGGACACTCTTGGGGCTGAGAGGTTTGGTGAAGTTGGGTGAGCAAACGCAGACCCTTTAAAGTAATACTGCGTGGTACCCATCGCATGGGTCCCAAATCTCCAGGTTCAAGGGCATCTTCCTACATCGAAAACATGCATGAGAAACCCAGAAGATGGTACACCGTGTGATGGGGAAAGGTTTCTAAAACGCACCTCATTTCTCATCTCCTTGTGCCCGGGTTCGCCATTCCAGCCACTTTACTAGCAATCTCCCTACTTGGAGCATCAGCACCTTTAACCTCCTGTTCCGTACAGGTTGCAATTTGTCCTGAGGATGAACGGGAAGACGGGGAACCAACGAGAGACTAGCTCTTGGTGTTGGGACAGGCACAGGTCACTCTATTTTCCCATCAGGAAGAAGAATTAACCACAGGCTCAGCCTGCCCCCCAGAACCAGAACAGGGCCTGAAGCCATCCTGCGCTTTTGCGGCCAGCTCCCAAAAAAGCGAGTTGTAAAATGGAGGTTCAGGGCACTGCAATTCACAAACCTGCAGAGTTATAAATGATAACTCTCGTCCACAAATATATTGAGGGAAGGCAAAGAAGAGGATTTGAAATCAAGGCAGAATTGCACGAAACAGATTTCAGGAGGTAGATACGAATCGCCTTTAAAGCACATGAAAAGCGGCAAAACGTTGACAATGATGCCCTTGGCCAAAAAGGGCGTATGCGTTTTTTCCTGAATATATTCAGGAAAAAACGCATACGCCCTTTTTGGCCAACCAAGCAACCTGGAAAGGCAAATCAGCGCTACAGAGAAGTCTCGCTTCCCATCGGTCAAAAGGGCCATGCTGAAAAAAGTGTCAAAACCAGAAATGCAGGACAGGCCATGGAGAAATGGGAGCCTTGCTACACTGATGGGCGGGATGTAAATTGCCAACAGCCACTCTGGAGAAGTGTACGGTGTGTCCTGAAACATCTGAGAAACACAGCTTAGAGAGCATAGGGCACTTCCACTCATGGGGGTATAAATTGGGAAAATGAAAAATCAGCAAGACACAAGCACCCCAAAGTTGAGGGCTGCTCTGTTGACAAGGACCTCCACTTCATTCCACCTTAAATATCCCAGGAAAGAGAAAAATGGATAAAGAAGTTGTGGTCCTTATGTACAATGGAATATCACTCAGCCATGAAATCAATGTCATAAGGTTAGTAGCAGCATGATGAGTGGATTTAGGTACGACGATTCTAAGTGAAATAAGTCACACAGAAAAGGACACTTCTCATAAGGTATCACTTTTAGAGGGAATGTAAAAACCGTTACACTTGAACTGAATTACAAAACAGAACAGAGTCACACATGCAGAAAACACACTATGGCTGCTTAACGGGAAAGGTGAGGTGGGGTGATACATAAAACAAGGGTATCAAATTAGCTCAGATACCGTTCCATAAACCCAATATGTAATAGACAAGACCTACTCCTTGCTCAGAGAACTGGACTCAACACGCCCTATTCACCGCACAAGAATATATCTGACTAGTAATAATCTTAAAACCTATGTATTGATATCTCTCTGTTAGTGTGTCAAGTGGGTGTAAAGCGGCATAAACACAGCCGTGAAAAGCAGCTAAACCCCATTATGAAAATAAATTACTTTGTAAAACCCATGAAACAACGACAGTGAAAGAGATAGAAATTCTTACACAATGAGTTCAGGGGCTGTGATGCAACCTGGATTGACCATATCTAGACCCACAGCTGGATGAGACATAAGGGTGGACACTCTTGGGGCTGAGAGGTTTGGTGAGGTTGGGTGAGCAAACGCAGACCCTTTAAAGTAATACTGCGTGGTACCCATCGCATGGGTCCCAAATCTCCAGGTTCAAGGGCATCTTCCTACATCGAAAACATGCATGAGAAACCCAGAAGATGGTACACCGTGTGATGGGGAAAGGTTTCTAAAACGCACCTCATTTCTCATCTCCTTGTGCCCGGGTTCGCCATTCCAGCCACTTTACTAGCAATCTCCCTACTTGGAGCATCAGCACCTTTAACCTCCTGTTCCGTACAGGTTGCAATTTGTCCTGAGGATGAACGGGAAGACGGGGAACCAACGAGAGACTAGCTCTTGGTGTCGGGACAGGCACAGGTCACTCTATTTTCCCATCAGGAAGAAGAATTAACCACAGGCTCAGCCTGCCCCCCGGAACCAGAACAGTGCCTGAAGCCATCCTGCGCTTTTGCGGCCAGCTCCCAAAAAAGCGAGTTGTAAAATGGAGGTTCAGGGCACTGCAATTCACAAACCTGCAGAGTTATAAATGATAACTCTCGTCCACAAATATATTGAGGGAAGGCAAAGAAGAGGATTTGAAATCAAGGCAGAATTGCACGAAACAGATTTCAGGAGGTAGATACGAATCGCCTTTAAAGCACATGAAAAGCGGCAAAACGTTGACAATGATGCCCTTGGCCAAAAAGGGCGTATGCGTTTTTTCCTGAATATATTCAGGAAAAAACGCATACGCCCTTTTTGGCCAACCAAGCAACCTGGAAAGGCAAATCAGCGCTACAGAGAAGTCTCGCTTCCCATCGGTCAAAAGGGCCATCCTGAAAAAAGTGTCAAAACCAGAAATGCAGGACAGGCCATGGAGAAATGGGAGCCTTGCTACACTGATGGGCGGGATGTAAATTGCCAACAGCCACTCTGGAGAAGTGTACGGTGTGTCCTGAAACATCTGAAAAACACAGCTTAGAGAGCATAGGGCACTTCCACTCATGGGGGTATAAATTGGGAAAATGAAAAATCAGCAAGACACAAGCACCCCAAAGTTGAGGGCTGCTCTGTTGACAAGGACCTCCACTTCATTCCACCTTAAATATCCCAGGAAAGAGAAAAATGGATAAAGAAGTTGTGGTCCTTATGTACAATGGAATATCACTCAGCCATGAAATCAATGTCATAAGGTTAGTAGCAGCATGATGAGTGGATTTAGGTACGACGATTCTAAGAGAAATAAGTCACACAGAAAAGGACACTTCTCATAAGGTATCACTTATAGAGGGAATGTAAAAACCGTTACACTTGAACTGAATTACAAAACAGAACAGAGTCACACATGCAGAAAACACACTATGGCTGCTTAACGGGAAAGGTGAGGTGGGGTGATACATAAAACAAGGGTATCAAATTAGCTCAGATACCGTTCCATAAACCCAATATGTAATAGACAAGACCTACTCCTTGCTCAGAGAACTGGACTCAACACGCCCTATTCACCGCACAAGAATATATCTGACTAGTAATAATCTTAAAACCTATGTATTGATATCTCTCTGTTAGTGTGTCAAGTGGGTGTAAAGCGGCATAAACACAGCCGTGAAAAGCAGCTAAACCCCATTATGAAAATAAATTACTTTGTAAAACCCATGAAACAACGACAGTGAAAGAGATAGAAATTCTTACACAATGAGTTCAGGGGCTGTGATGCAACCTGGATTGACCATATCTAGACCCACAGCTGGATGAGACATAAGGGTGGACACTCTTGGGGCTGAGAGGTTTGGTGAGGTTGGGTGAGCAAACGCAGACCCTTTAAAGTAATACTGCGTGGTACCCATCGCATGGGTCCCAAATCTCCAGGTTCAAGGGCATCTTCCTACATCGAAAACATGCATGAGAAACCCAGAAGATGGTACACCGTGTGATGGGGAAAGGTTTCTAAAACGCACCTCATTTCTCATCTCCTTGTGCCCGGGTTCGCCATTCCAGCCACTTTACTAGCAATCTCCCTACTTGGAGCATCAGCACCTTTAACCTCCTGTTCCGTACAGGTTGCAATTTGTCCTGAGGATGAACGGGAAGACGGGGAACCAACGAGAGACTAGCTCTTGGTGTTGGGACAGGCACAGGTCACTCTATTTTCCCATCAGGAAGAAGAATTAACCACAGGCTCAGCCTGCCCCCCAGAACCAGAACAGGGCCTGAAGCCATCCTGCGCTTTTGCGGCCAGCTCCCAAAAAAGCGAGTTGTAAAATGGAGGTTCAGGGCACTGCAATTCACAAACCTGCAGAGTTATAAATGATAACTCTCGTCCACAAATATATTGAGGGAAGGCAAAGAAGAGGATTTGAAATCAAGGCAGAATTGCACGAAACAGATTTCAGGAGGTAGATACGAATCGCCTTTAAAGCACATGAAAAGCGGCAAAACGTTGACAATGATGCCCTTGGCCAAAAAGGGCGTATGCGTTTTTTCCTGAATATATTCAGGAAAAAACGCATACGCCCTTTTTGGCCAACCAAGCAACCTGGAAAGGCAAATCAGCGCTACAGAGAAGTCTCGCTTCCCATCGGTCAAAAGGGCCATGCTGAAAAAAGTGTCAAAACCAGAAATGCAGGACAGGCCATGGAGAAATGGGAGCCTTGCTACACTGATGGGCGGGATGTAAATTGCCAACAGCCACTCTGGAGAAGTGTACGGTGTGTCCTGAAACATCTGAGAAACACAGCTTAGAGAGCATAGGGCACTTCCACTCATGGGGGTATAAATTGGGAAAATGAAAAATCAGCAAGACACAAGCACCCCAAAGTTGAGGGCTGCTCTGTTGACAAGGACCTCCACTTCATTCCACCTTAAATATCCCAGGAAAGAGAAAAATGGATAAAGAAGTTGTGGTCCTTATGTACAATGGAATATCACTCAGCCATGAAATCAATGTCATAAGGTTAGTAGCAGCATGATGAGTGGATTTAGGTACGACGATTCTAAGAGAAATAAGTCACACAGAAAAGGACACTTCTCATAAGGTATCACTTATAGAGGGAATGTAAAAACCGTTACACTTGAACTGAATTACAAAACAGAACAGAGTCACACATGCAGAAAACACACTATGGCTGTTTAACGGGAAAGGTGAGGTGGGGTGATACATAAAACAAGGGTATCAAATTAGCTCAGATGCCGTTCCATAAACCCAATATGTAGTAGACAAGACCTACTCCTTGCTCAGAGAACTGGACTCAACACGCCCTATTCACCGCACAAGAATATATCTGACTAGTAATAATCTTGAAACCTATGTATTGATATCTCTCTGTTAGTGTGTCAAGTGGGTGTAAAGCGGCATAAACACAGCCGTGAAAAGCAGCTAAACCCCATTATGAAAATAAATTACTTTGAAAAACCCATGAAACAACGACAGTGAAAGAGATAGAAATTCTTACACAATGAGTTCAAGGGCTGTGATGCAACCTGGATTGACCATATCTAGACCCACAGCTGGATGAGACATAAGGGTGGACACTCTTGGGGCTGAGAGGTTTGGTGAGGTTGGGTGAGCAAACACAGACCCTTTAAAGTAATACTGCGTGGTACCCATCGCATGGGTCCCAAATCTCCAGCTTCAAGGGCATCTTCCTACATCGAAAACATGCATGAGAAACCCAGAAGATGGTACACCGTGTGATGGGGAAAGGTTTCTAAAACGCACCTCATTTCTCATCTCCTTGTGCCCGGGTTCGCCATTCCAGCCACTTTACTAGCAATCTCCCTACTTGGAGCATCAGCACCTTTAACCTCCTGTTCCGTACAGGTTGCAATTTGTCCTGAGGATGAACGGGAAGACGGGGAACCAACGAGAGACTAGCTCTTGGTGTCGGGACAGGCACAGGTCACTCTATTTTCCCATCAGGAAGAAAAATTAACCACAGGCTCAGCCTGCCCCCCGGAACCAGAACAGGGCCTGAAGCCATCCTGCGCTTTTGCGGCCAGCTCCCAAAAAAGCGAGTTGTAAAATGGAGGTTCAGGGCACTGCAATTCACAAACCTGCAGAGTTATAAATGATAACTCTCGTCCACAAATATATTGAGGGAAGGCAAAGAAGAGGATTTGAAATCAAGGCAGAATTGCACGAAACAGATTTCAGGAGGTAGATACGAATCGCCTTTAAAGCATATGAAAAGCGGCAAAACGTTGACAATGATGCCCTTGGCCAAAAAGGGCGTATGCGTTTTTTCCTGAATATATTCAGGAAAAAACGCATACGCCCTTTTTGGCCAACCAAGCAACCTGGAAAGGCAAATCAGCGCTACAGAGAAGTCTCGCTTCCCATCGGTCAAAAGGGCCATCCTGAAAAAAGTGTCAAAACCAGAAATGCAGGACAGGCCATGGAGAAATGGGAGCCTTGCTACACTGATGGGCGGGATGTAAATTGCCAACAGCCACTCTGGAGAAGTGTACGGTGTGTCCTGAAACATCTGAAAAACACAGCTTAGAGAGCATAGGGCACTTCCACTCATGGGGGTATAAATTGGGAAAATGAAAAATCAGCAAGACACAAGCACCCCAAAGTTGAGGGCTGCTCTGTTGACAAGGACCTCCACTTCATTCCACCTTAAATATCCCAGGAAAGAGAAAAATGGATAAAGAAGTTGTGGTCCTTATGTACAATGGAATATCACTCAGCCATGAAATCAATGTCATAAGGTTAGTAGCAGCATGATGAGTGGATTTAGGTACGACGATTCTAAGAGAAATAAGTCACACAGAAAAGGACACTTCTCATAAGGTATCACTTATAGAGGGAATGTAAAAACCGTTACACTTGAACTGAATTACAAAACAGAACAGAGTCACACATGCAGAAAACACACTATGGCTGCTTAACGGGAAAGGTGAGGTGGGGTGATACATAAAACAAGGGTATCAAATTAGCTCAGATACCGTTCCATAAACCCAATATGTAATAGACAAGACCTACTCCTTGCTCAGAGAACTGGACTCAACACGCCCTATTCACCGCACAAGAATATATCTGACTAGTAATAATCTTAAAACCTATGTATTGATATCTCTCTGTTAGTGTGTCAAGTGGGTGTAAAGCGGCATAAACACAGCCGTGAAAAGCAGCTAAACCCCATTATGAAAATAAATTACTTTGTAAAACCCATGAAACAACGACAGTGAAAGAGATAGAAATTCTTACACAATGAGTTCAGGGGCTGTGATGCAACCTGGATTGACCATATCTAGACCCACAGCTGGATGAGACATAAGGGTGGACACTCTTGGGGCTGAGAGGTTTGGTGAGGTTGGGTGAGCAAACACAGACCCTTTAAAGTAATACTGTGTGGTACCCATCGCATGGGTCCCAAATCTCCAGGTTCAAGGGCATCTTCCTACATCGAAAACATGCATGAGAAACCCAGAAGATGGTACACCGTGTGATGGGGAAAGGTTTCTAAAACGCACCTCATTTCTCATCTCCTTGTGCCCGGGTTCGCCATTCCAGCCGCTTTACTAGCAATCTCCCTACTTGGAGCATCAGCACCTTTAACCTCCTGTTCCGTACAGGTTGCAATTTGTCCTGAGGATGAACGGGAAGACGGGGAACCAACGAGAGACTAGCTCTTGGTGTTGGGACAGGCACAGGTCACTCTATTTTCCCATCAGGAAGAAGAATTAACCACAGGCTCAGCCTGCCCCCCGGAACCAGAACAGGGCCTGAAGCCATCCTGCGCTTTTGCGGCCAGCTCCCAAAAAAGCGAGTTGTAAAATGGAGGTTCAGGGCACTGCAATTCACAAACCTGCAGAGTTATAAATGATAACTCTCGTCCACAAATATATTGAGGGAAGGCAAAGAAGAGGATTTGAAATCAAGGCAGAATTGCACGAAACAGATTTCAGGAGGTAGATACGAATCGCCTTTAAAGCACATGAAAAGCGGCAAAACGTTGACAATGATGCCCTTGGCCAAAAAGGGCGTATGCGTTTTTTCCTGAATATATTCAGGAAAAAACGCATACGCCCTTTTTGGCCAACCAAGCAACCTGGAAAGGCAAATCAGCGCTACAGAGAAGTCTCGCTTCCCATCGGTCAAAAGGGCCATGCTGAAAAAAGTGTCAAAACCAGAAATGCAGGACAGGCCATGGAGAAATGGGAGCCTTGCTACACTGATGGGCGGGATGTAAATTGCCAACAGCCACTCTGGAGAAGTGTACGGTGTGTCCTGAAACATCTGAGAAACACAGCTTAGAGAGCATAGGGCACTTCCACTCATGGGGGTATAAATTGGGAAAATGAAAAATCAGCAAGACACAAGCACCCCAAAGATGAGGGCTGCTCTGTTGACAAGGACCTCCACTTCATTCCACCTTAAATATCCCAGGAAAGAGAAAAATGGATAAAGAAGTTGTGGTCCTTATGTACAATGGAATATCACTCAGCCAGGAAATCAATGTCATAAGGTTAGTAGCAGCATGATGAGTGGATTTAGGTACGACGATTCTAAGAGAAATAAGTCACACAGAAAAGGACACTTCTCATAAGGTATCACTTATAGAGGGAATGTAAAAACCGTTACACTTGAACTGAATTACAAAACAGAACAGAGTCACACATGCAGAAAACACACTATGGCTGCTTAACGGGAAAGGTGAGGTGGGGTGATACATAAAACAAGGGTATCAAATTAGCTCAGATACCGTTCCATAAACCCAATATGTAGTAGACAAGACCTACTCCTTGCTCAGAGAACTGGACTCAACACGCCCTATTCACCGCACAAGAATATATCTGACTAGTAATAATCTTGAAACCTATGTATTGATATCTCTCTGTTAGTGTGTCAAGTGGGTGTAAAGCGGCATAAACACAGCCGTGAAAAGCAGCTAAACCCCATTATGAAAATAAATTACTTTGAAAAACCCATGAAACAACGACAGTGAAAGAGATAGAAATTCTTACACAATGAGTTCAAGGGCTGTGATGCAACCTGGATTGACCATATCTAGACCCACAGCTGGATGAGACATAAGGGTGGACACTCTTGGGGCTGAGAGGTTTGGTGAGGTTGGGTGAGCAAACACAGACCCTTTAAAGTAATACTGCGTGGTACCCATCGCATGGGTCCCAAATCTCCAGCTTCAAGGGCATCTTCCTACATCGAAAACATGCATGAGAAACCCAGAAGATGGTACACCGTGTGATGGGGAAAGGTTTCTAAAACGCACCTCATTTCTCATCTCTTTGTGCCCGGGTTCGCCATTCCAGCCACTTTACTAGCAATCTCCCTACTTGGAGCATCAGCACCTTTAACCTCCTGTTCCGTACAGGTTGCAATTTGTCCTGAGGATGAACGGGAAGACGGGGAACCAACGAGAGACTAGCTCTTGGTTTCGGGACAGGCACAGGTCACTCTATTTTCCCATCAGGAAGAAGAATTAACCACAGGCTCAGCCTGCCCCCCGGAACCAGAACAGGGCCTGAAGCCATCCTGCGCTTTTGCGGCCAGCTCCCAAAAAAGCGAGTTGTAAAATGGAGGTTCAGGGCACTGCAATTCACAAACCTGCAGAGTTATAAATGATAACTCTCGTCCACAAATATATTGAGGGAAGGAAAAGAAGAGGATTTGAAATCAAGGCAGAATTGCACGAAACAGATTTCAGGAGGTAGATACGAATCGCCTTTAAAGCACATGAAAAGCGGCAAAACGTTGACAATGATGCCCTTGGCCAAAAAGGGCGTATGCGTTTTTTCCTGAATATATTCAGGAAAAAACGCATACGCCCTTTTTGGCCAACCAAGCAACCTGGAAAGGCAAATCAGCGCTACAGAGAAGTCTCGCTTCCCATCCGTCAAAAGGGCCATGCTGAAAAAAGTGTCAAAACCAGAAATGCAGGACAGGCCATGGAGAAATGGGAGCCTTGCTACACTGATGGGCGGGATGTAAATTGCCAACAGCCACTCTGGAGAAGTGTACGGTGAGTCCTGAAACATCTAAAAAACACAGCTTAGAGAGCATAGGGCACTTCCACTCATGGGGGTATAAATTGGGAAAATGAAAAATCAGCAAGACACAAACACCCCAAAGTTGAGGGCTGCTCTGTTGACAAGGACCTCCACTTCATTCCACCTTAAATATCCCAGGAAAGAGAAAAATGGATAAAGAAGTTGTGGTCCTTATGTACAATGGAATATCACTCAGCCAGGAAATCAATGTCATAAGGTTAGTAGCAGCATGATGAGTGGATTTAGGTACGACGATTCTAAGTGAAATAAGTCACACAGAAAAGGACACTTCTCATAAGGTATCACTTTTAGAGGGAATGTAAAAACCGTTACACTTGAACTGAATTACAAAACAGAACAGAGTCACACATGCAGAAAACAGACTATGGCTGCTTAACGGGAAAGGTGAGGTGGGGTGATACATAAAACAAGGGTATCAAATTAGCTCAGATACCGTTCCATAAACCCAATATGTAGTAGACAAGACCTACTCCTTGCTCAGAGAACTTGACTCAACACGCCCTATTCACCGCACAAGAATATATCTGACTAGTAATAATCTTAAAACCTATGTATTGATATCTCTCTGTTAGTGTGTCAAGTGGGTGTGAAGCGGCATAAACACAGCCGTGAAAAGCAGCTAAACCCCATTACGAAAACAAATTACTTTGAAAAACCCATGAAACAACGACAGTGAAAGAGATAGAAATTCTTACACAATGAGTTCAGGGGCTGTGATGCAACCTGGATTGACCATATCTAGACCCACAGCTGGATGAGACATAAGGGTGGACACTCTTGGGGCTGAGAGGTTTGGTGAGGTTGGGTGAGCAAACGCAGACCCTTTAAAGTAATACTGCGTGGTACCCATCGCATGGGTCCCAAATCTCCAGGTTCAAGGGCATCTTCCTACATCAAAAACATGCATGAGAAACCCAGAAGATGGTACACCGTGTGATGGGGAAAGGTTTCTAAAACGCACCTCATTTCTCATCTCCTTGTGCCCGGGTTCGCCATTCCAGCCACTTTACTAGCAATCTCCCTACTTGGAGCATCAGCACCTTTAACCTCCTGTTCCGTACATGTTGCAATTTGTCCTGAGGATGAACGGGAAGACGGGGAACCAACGAGAGACTAGCTCTTGGTGTCGGGACAGGCACAGGTCACTCTATTTTCCCATCAGGAAGAAGAATTAACCACAGGCTCAGCCTGCCCCCCGGAACCAGAACAGGGCCTGAAGCCATCCTGCGCTTTTGCGGCCAGCTCCCAAAAAAGCGAGTTGTAAAATGGAGGTTCAGGGCACTGCAATTCACAAACCTGCAGAGTTATAAATGATAACTCTCGTCCACAAATATATTGAGGGAAGGCAAAGAAGAGGATTTGAAATCAAGGCAGAATTGCACGAAACAGATTTCAGGAGGTAGATACGAATCGCCTTTAAAGCACATGAAAAGCGGCAAAACGTTGACAATGATGCCCTTGGCCAAAAAGGGCGTATGCGTTTTTTCCTGAATATATTCAGGAAAAAACGCATACGCCCTTTTTGGCCAACCAAGCAACCTGGAAAGGCAAATCAGCGCTACAGAGAAGTCTCGCTTCCCATCGGTCAAAAGGGCCATCCTGAAAAAAGTGTCAAAACCAGAAATGCAGGACAGGCCATGGAGAAATGGGAGCCTTGCTACACTGATGGGCGGGATGTAAATTGCCAACAGCCACTCTGGAGAAGTGTACGGTGTGTCCTGAAACATCTGAGAAACACAGCTTAGAGAGCATAGGGCACTTCCACTCATGGGGGTATAAATTGGGAAAATGAAAAATCAGCAAGACACAAGCACCCCAAAGATGAGGGCTGCTCTGTTGACAAGGACCTCCACTTCATTCCACCTTAAATATCCCAGGAAAGAGAAAAATGGATAAAGAAGTTGTGGTCCTTATGTACAATGGAATATCACTCAGCCAGGAAATCAATGTCATAAGGTTAGTAGCAGCATGATGAGTGGATTTAGGTACGACGATTCTAAGAGAAATAAGTCACACAGAAAAGGACACTTCTCATAAGGTATCACTTATTGAGGGAATGTAAAAACCGTTACACTTGAACTGAATTACAAAACAGAACAGAGTCACACATGCAGAAAACACACTATGGCTGCTTAACGGGAAAGGTGAGGTGGGGTGATACATAAAACAAGGGTATCAAATTAGCTCAGATACCGTTCCATAAACCCAATATGTAGTAGACAAGACCTACTCCTTGCTCAGAGAACTGGACTCAACACGCCCTATTCACCGCACAAGAATATATCTGACTAGTAATAATCTTGAAACCTATGTATTGATATCTCTCTGTTAGTGTGTCAAGTGGGTGTAAAGTGGCATAAACACAGCCGTGAAAAGCAGCTAAACCCCATTATGAAAATAAATTACTTTGAAAAACCCATGAAACAACGACAGTGAAAGAGATAGAAATTCTTACACAATGAGTTCAAGGGCTGTGATGCAACCTGGATTGACCATATCTAGACCCACAGCTGTATGAGACATAAGGGTGGACACTCTTGGGGCTGAGAGGTTTGGTGAGGTTGGGTGAGCAAACACAGACCCTTTAAAGTAATACTGCGTGGTACCCATCGCATGGGTCCCAAATCTCCAGCTTCAAGGGCATCTTCCTACATCGAAAACATGCATGAGAAACCCAGAAGATGGTACACCGTGTGATGGGGAAAGGTTTCTAAAACGCACCTCATTTCTCATCTCTTTGTGCCCGGGTTCGCCATTCCAGCCACTTTACTAGCAATCTCCCTACTTGGAGCATCAGCACCTTTAACCTCCTGTTCCGTACAGGTTGCAATTTGTCCTGAGGATGAACGGGAAGACGGGGAACCAACGAGAGACTAGCTCTTGGTTTCGGGACAGGCACAGGTCACTCTATTTTCCCATCAGGAAGAAGAATTAACCACAGGCTCAGCCTGCCCCCCGGAACCAGAACAGGGCCTGAAGCCATCCTGCGCTTTTGCGGCCAGCTCCCAAAAAAGCGAGTTGTAAAATGGAGGTTCAGGGCACTGCAATTCACAAACCTGCAGAGTTATAAATGATAACTCTCGTCCACAAATATATTGAGGGAAGGAAAAGAAGAGGATTTGAAATCAAGGCAGAATTGCACGAAACAGATTTCAGGAGGTAGATACGAATCGCCTTTAAAGCACATGAAAAGCGGCAAAACGTTGACAATGATGCCCTTGGCCAAAAAGGGCGTATGCGTTTTTTCCTGAATATATTCAGGAAAAAACGCATACGCCCTTTTTGGCCAACCAAGCAACCTGGAAAGGCAAATCAGCGCTACAGAGAAGTCTCGCTTCCCATCCGTCAAAAGGGCCATGCTGAAAAAAGTGTCAAAACCAGAAATGCAGGACAGGCCATGGAGAAATGGGAGCCTTGCTACACTGATGGGCGGGATGTAAATTGCCAACAGCCACTCTGGAGAAGTGTACGGTGAGTCCTGAAACATCTAAAAAACACAGCTTAGAGAGCATAGGGCACTTCCACTCATGGGGGTATAAATTGGGAAAATGAAAAATCAGCAAGACACAAGCACCCCAAAGTTGAGGGCTGCTCTGTTGACAAGGACCTCCACTTCATTCCACCTTAAATATCCCAGGAAAGAGAAAAATGGATAAAGAAGTTGTGGTCCTTATGTACAATGGAATATCACTCAGCCATGAAATCAATGTCATAAGGTTAGTAGCAGCATGATGAGTGGATTTAGGTACGACGATTCTAAGTGAAATAAGTCACACAGAAAAGGACACTTCTCATAAGGTATCACTTTTAGAGGGAATGTAAAAACCGTTACACTTGAACTGAATTACAAAACAGAACAGAGTCACACATGCAGAAAACAGACTATGGCTGCTTAACGGGAAAGGTGAGGTGGGGTGATACATAAAACAAGGGTATCAAATTAGCTCAGATACCGTTCCATAAACCCAATATGTAGTAGACAAGACCTACTCCTTGCTCAGAGAACTTGACTCAACACGCCCTATTCACCGCACAAGAATATATCTGACTAGTAATAATCTTAAAACCTATGTATTGATATCTCTCTGTTAGTGTGTCAAGTGGGTGTGAAGCGGCATAAACACAGCCGTGAAAAGCAGCTAAACCCCATTACGAAAACAAATTACTTTGAAAAACCCATGAAACAACGACAGTGAAAGAGATAGAAATTCTTACACAATGAGTTCAGGGGCTGTGATGCAACCTGGATTGACCATATCTAGACCCACAGCTGGATGAGACATAAGGGTGGACACTCTTGGGGCTGAGAGGTTTGGTGAGGTTGGGTGAGCAAACGCAGACCCTTTAAAGTAATACTGCGAGGTACCCATCGCATGGGTCCCAAATCTCCAGGTTCAAGGGCATCTTCCTACATCAAAAACATGCATGAGAAACCCAGAAGATGGTACACCGTGTGATGGGGAAAGGTTTCTAAAACGCACCTCATTTCTCATCTCCTTGTGCCCGGGTTCGCCATTCCAGCCACTTTACTAGCAATCTCCCTACTTGGAGCATCAGCACCTTTAACCTCCTGTTCCGTACATGTTGCAATTTGTCCTGAGGATGAACGGGAAGACGGGGAACCAACGAGAGACTAGCTCTTGGTGTCGGGACAGGCACAGGTCACTCTATTTTCCCATCAGGAAGAAGAATTAACCACAGGCTCAGCCTGCCCCCCGGAACCAGAACAGGGCCTGAAGCCATCCTGCGCTTTTGCGGCCAGCTCCCAAAAAAGCGAGTTGTAAAATGGAGGTTCAGGGCACTGCAATTCACAAACCTGCAGAGTTATAAATGATAACTCTCGTCCACAAATATATTGAGGGAAGGCAAAGAAGAGGATTTGAAATCAAGGCAGAATTGCACGAAACAGATTTCAGGAGGTAGATACGAATCGCCTTTAAAGCACATGAAAAGCGGCAAAACGTTGACAATGATGCCCTTGGCCAAAAAGGGCGTATGCGTTTTTTCCTGAATATATTCAGGAAAAAACGCATACGCCCTTTTTGGCCAACCAAGCAACCTGGAAAGGCAAATCAGCGCTACAGAGAAGTCTCGCTTCCCATCGGTCAAAAGGGCCATCCTGAAAAAAGTGTCAAAACCAGAAATGCAGGACAGGCCATGGAGAAATGGGAGCCTTGCTACACTGATGGGCGGGATGTAAATTGCCAACAGCCACTCTGGAGAAGTGTACGGTGTGTCCTGAAACATCTGAAAAACACAGCTTAGAGAGCATAGGGCACTTCCACTCATGGGGGTATAAATTGGGAAAATGAAAAATCAGCAAGACACAAGCACCCCAAAGTTGAGGGCTGCTCTGTTGACAAGGACCTCCACTTCATTCCACCTTAAATATCCCAGGAAAGAGAAAAATGGATAAAGAAGTTGTGGTCCTTATGTACAATGGAATATCACTCAGCCATGAAATCAATGTCATAAGGTTAGTAGCAGCATGATGAGTGGATTTAGGTACGACGATTCTAAGAGAAATAAGTCACACAGAAAAGGACACTTCTCATAAGGTATCACTTATAGAGGGAATGTAAAAACCGTTACACTTGAACTGAATTACAAAACAGAACAGAGTCACACATGCAGAAAACACACTATGGCTGCTTAACGGGAAAGGTGAGGTGGGGTGATACATAAAACAAGGGTATCAAATTAGCTCAGATACCGTTCCATAAACCCAATATGTAATAGACAAGACCTACTCCTTGCTCAGAGAACTGGACTCAACACGCCCTATTCACCGCACAAGAATATATCTGACTAGTAATAATCTTAAAACCTATGTATTGATATCTCTCTGTTAGTGTGTCAAGTGGGTGTAAAGCGGCATAAACACAGCCGTGAAAAGCAGCTAAACCCCATTATGAAAATAAATTACTTTGTAAAACCCATGAAACAACGACAGTGAAAGAGATAGAAATTCTTACACAATGAGTTCAGGGGCTGTGATGCAACCTGGATTGATCATATCTAGACCCACAGCTGGATGAGACATAAGGGTGGACACTCTTGGGGCTGAGAGGTTTGGTGAGGTTGGGTGAGCAAACGCAGACCCTTTAAAGTAATACTGCGTGGTACCCATCGCATGGGTCCCAAATCTCCAGGTTCAAGGGCATCTTCCTACATCGAAAACATGCATGAGAAACCCAGAAGATGGTACACCGTGTGATGGGGAAAGGTTTCTAAAACGCACCTCATTTCTCATCTCCTTGTGCCCGGGTTCGCCATTCCAGCCGCTTTACTAGCAATCTCCCTACTTGGAGCATCAGCACCTTTAACCTCCTGTTCCGTACAGGTTGCAATTTGTCCTGAGGATGAACGGGAAGACGGGGAACCAACGAGAGACTAGCTCTTGGTGTTGGGACAGGCACAGGTCACTCTATTTTCCCATCAGGAAGAAGAATTAACCACAGGCTCAGCCTGCCCCCCAGAACCAGAACAGGGCCTGAAGCCATCCTGCGCTTTTGCGGCCAGCTCCCAAAAAAGCGAGTTGTAAAATGGAGGTTCAGGGCACTGCAATTCACAAACCTGCAGAGTTATAAATGATAACTCTCGTCCACAAATATATTGAGGGAAGGCAAAGAAGAGGATTTGAAATCAAGGCAGAATTGCACGAAACAGATTTCAGGAGGTAGATACGAATCGCCTTTAAAGCACATGAAAAGCGGCAAAACGTTGACAATGATGCCCTTGGCCAAAAAGGGCGTATGCGTTTTTTCCTGAATATATTCAGGAAAAAACGCATACGCCCTTTTTGGCCAACCAAGCAACCTGGAAAGGCAAATCAGCGCTACAGAGAAGTCTCGCTTCCCATCGGTCAAAAGGGCCATCCTGAAAAAAGTGTCAAAACCAGAAATGCAGGACAGGCCATGGAGAAATGGGAGCCTTGCTACACTGATGGGCGGGATGTAAATTGCCAACAGCCACTCTGGAGAAGTGTACGGTGTGTCCTGAAACATCTGAAAAACACAGCTTAGAGAGCATAGGGCACTTCCACTCATGGGGGTATAAATTGGGAAAATGAAAAATCAGCAAGACACAAGCACCCCAAAGTTGAGGGCTGCTCTGTTGACAAGGACCTCCACTTCATTCCACCTTAAATATCCCAGGAAAGAGAAAAATGGATAAAGAAGTTGTGGTCCTTATGTACAATGGAATATCACTCAGCCATGAAATCAATGTCATAAGGTTAGTAGCAGCATGATGAGTGGATTTAGGTACGACGATTCTAAGAGAAATAAGTCACACAGAAAAGGACACTTCTCATAAGGTATCACTTATAGAGGGAATGTAAAAACCGTTACACTTGAACTGAATTACAAAACAGAACAGAGTCACACATGCAGAAAACACACTATGGCTGCTTAACGGGAAAGGTGAGGTGGGGTGATACATAAAACAAGGGTATCAAATTAGCTCAGATACCGTTCCATAAACCCAATATGTAATAGACAAGACCTACTCCTTGCTCAGAGAACTGGACTCAACACGCCCTATTCACCGCACAAGAATATATCTGACTAGTAATAATCTTAAAACCTATGTATTGATATCTCTCTGTTAGTGTGTCAAGTGGGTGTAAAGCGGCATAAACACAGCCGTGAAAAGCAGCTAAACCCCATTATGAAAATAAATTACTTTGTAAAACCCATGAAACAACGACAGTGAAAGAGATAGAAATTCTTACACAATGAGTTCAGGGGCTGTGATGCAACCTGGATTGACCATATCTAGACCCACAGCTGGATGAGACATAAGGGTGGACACTCTTGGGGCTGAGAGGTTTGGTGAGGTTGGGTGAGCAAACGCAGACCCTTTAAAGTAATACTGCGTGGTACCCATCGCATGGGTCCCAAATCTCCAGGTTCAAGGGCATCTTCCTACATCGAAAACATGCATGAGAAACCCAGAAGATGGTACACCGTGTGATGGGGAAAGGTTTCTAAAACGCACCTCATTTCTCATCTCCTTGTGCCCGGGTTCGCCATTCCAGCCGCTTTACTAGCAATCTCCCTACTTGGAGCATCAGCACCTTTAACCTCCTGTTCCGTACAGGTTGCAATTTGTCCTGAGGATGAACGGGAAGACGGGGAACCAACGAGAGACTAGCTCTTGGTGTTGGGACAGGCACAGGTCACTCTATTTTCCCATCAGGAAGAAGAATTAACCACAGGCTCAGCCTGCCCCCCAGAACCAGAACAGGGCCTGAAGCCATCCTGCGCTTTTGCGGCCAGCTCCCAAAAAAGCGAGTTGTAAAATGGAGGTTCAGGGCACTGCAATTCACAAACCTGCAGAGTTATAAATGATAACTCTCGTCCACAAATATATTGAGGGAAGGCAAAGAAGAGGATTTGAAATCAAGGCAGAATTGCACGAAACAGATTTCAGGAGGTAGATACGAATCGCCTTTAAAGCACATGAAAAGCGGCAAAACGTTGACAATGATGCCCTTGGCCAAAAAGGGCGTATGCGTTTTTTCCTGAATATATTCAGGAAAAAACGCATACGCCCTTTTTGGCCAACCAAGCAACCTGGAAAGGCAAATCAGCGCTACAGAGAAGTCTCGCTTCCCATCGGTCAAAAGGGCCATCCTGAAAAAAGTGTCAAAACCAGAAATGCAGGACAGGCCATGGAGAAATGGGAGCCTTGCTACACTGATGGGCGGGATGTAAATTGCCAACAGCCACTCTGGAAAAGTGTACGGTGTGTCCTGAAACATCTGAAAAACACAGCTTAGAGAGCATAGGGCACTTCCACTCATGGGGGTATAAATTGGGAAAATGAAAAATCAGCAAGACACAAGCACCCGAAAGTTGAGGGCTGCTCTGTTGACAAGGACCTCCACTTCATTCCACCTTAAATATCCCAGGAAAGAGAAAAATGGATAAAGAAGTTGTGGTCCTTATGTACAATGGAATATCACTCAGCCATGAAATCAATGTCATAAGGTTAGTAGCAGCATGATGAGTGGATTTAGGTACGACGATTCTAAGAGAAATAAGTCACACAGAAAAGGACACTTCTCATAAGGTATCACTTATAGAGGGAATGTAAAAACCATTACACTTGAACTGAATTACAAAACAGAACAGAGTCACACATGCAGAAAACACACTATGGCTGCTTAACGGGAAAGGTGAGGTGGGGTGATACATAAAACAAGGGTATCAAATTAGCTCAGATACCGTTCCATAAACCCAATATGTAATAGACAAGACCTACTCCTTGCTCAGAGAACTGGACTCAACACGCCCTATTCACCGCACAAGAATATATCTGACTAGTAATAATCTTAAAACCTATGTATTGATATCTCTCTGTTAGTGTGTCAAGTGGGTGTAAAGCGGCATAAACACAGCCGTGAAAAGCAGCTAAACCCCATTATGAAAATAAATTACTTTGTAAAACCCATGAAACAACGACAGTGAAAGAGATAGAAATTCTTACACAATGAGTTCAGGGGCTGTGATGCAACCTGGATTGACCATATCTAGACCCACAGCTGGATGAGACATAAGGGTGGACACTCTTGGGGCTGAGAGGTTTGGTGAGGTTGGGTGAGCAAACGCAGACCCTTTAAAGTAATACTGCGTGGTACCCATCGCATGGGTCCCAAATCTCCAGGTTCAAGGGCATCTTCCTACATCGAAAACATGCATGAGAAACCCAGAAGATGGTACACCGTGTGATGGGGAAAGGTTTCTAAAACGCACCTCATTTCTCATCTCCTTGTGCCCGGGTTCGCCATTCCAGCCGCTTTACTAGCAATCTCCCTACTTGGAGCATCAGCACCTTTAACCTCCTGTTCCGTACAGGTTGCAATTTGTCCTGAGGATGAACGGGAAGACGGGGAACCAACGAGAGACTAGCTCTTGGTGTTGGGACAGGCACAGGTCACTCTATTTTCCCATCAGGAAGAAGAATTAACCACAGGCTCAGCCTGCCCCCCAGAACCAGAACAGGGCCTGAAGCCATCCTGCGCTTTTGCGGCCAGCTCCCAAAAAAGCGAGTTGTAAAATGGAGGTTCAGGGCACTGCAATTCACAAACCTGCAGAGTTATAAATGATAACTCTCGTCCACAAATATATTGAGGGAAGGCAAAGAAGAGGATTTGAAATCAAGGCAGAATTGCACGAAACAGATTTCAGGAGGTAGATACGAATCGCCTTTAAAGCACATGAAAAGCGGCAAAACGTTGACAATGATGCCCTTGGCCAAAAAGGGCGTATGCGTTTTTTCCTGAATATATTCAGGAAAAAACGCATACGCCCTTTTTGGCCAACCAAGCAACCTGGAAAGGCAAATCAGCGCTACAGAGAAGTCTCGCTTCCCATCGGTCAAAAGGGCCATGCTGAAAAAAGTGTCAAAACCAGAAATGCAGGACAGGCCATGGAGAAATGGGAGCCTTGCTACACTGATGGGCGGGATGTAAATTGCCAACAGCCACTCTGGAGAAGTGTACGGTGTGTCCTGAAACATCTGAAAAACACAGCTTAGAGAGCATAGGGCACTTCCACTCATGGGGGTATAAATTGGGAAAATGAAAAATCAGCAAGACACAAGCACCCCAAAGTTGAGGGCTGCTCTGTTGACAAAGACCTCCACTTCATTCCACCTTAAATATCCCAGGAAAGAGAAACATGGATAAAGAAGTTGTGGTCCTTATGTACAATGGAATATCACTCAGCCATGAAATCAATGTCATAAGGTTAGTAGCAGCATGATGAGTGGATTTAGGTACGACGATTCTAAGAGAAATAAGTCACACAGAAAAGGACACTTCTCATAAGGTATCACTTATAGAGGGAATGTAAAAACCGTTACACTTGAACTGAATTACAAAACAGAACAGAGTCACACATGCAGAAAACACACTATGGCTGCTTAACGGGAAAGGTGAGGTGGGGTGATACATAAAACAAGGGTATCAAATTAGCTCAGATACCTTTCCATAAACCCAATATGTAATAGACAAGACCTACTCCTTGCTCAGAGAACTGGACTCAACACGCCCTATTCACCGCACAAGAATATATCTGACTAGTAATAATCTTAAAACGTATGTATTGATATCTCTCTGTTAGTGTGTCAAGTGGGTGTAAAGCGGCATAAACACAGCCGTGAAAAGCAGCTAAACCCCATTATGAAAATAAATTACTTTGTAAAACCCATGAAACAACGACAGTGAAAGAGGTAGAAATTCTTACACAATGAGTTCAGGGGCTGTGATGCAACCTGGATTGACCATATCTAGACCCACAGCTGGATGAGACATAAGGGTGGACACTCTTGGGGCTGAGAGGTTTGGTGAGGTTGGGTGAGCAAACGCAGACCCTTTAAAGTAATACTGCGTGGTACCCATCGCATGGGTCCCAAATCTCCAGGTTCAAGGGCATCTTCCTACATCGAAAACATGCATGAGAAACCCAGAAGATGGTACTCCGTGTGATGGGGAAAGGTTTCTAAAACGCACCTCATTTCTCATCTCCTTGTGCCCGGGTTCGCCATTCCAGCCACTTTACTAGCAATCTCCCTACTTGGAGCATCAGCACCTTTAACCTCCTGTTCCGTACAGGTTGCAATTTGTCCTGAGGATGAACGGGAAGACGGGGAACCAACGAGAGACTAGCTCTTGGTGTTGGGACAGGCACAGGTCACTCTATTTTCCCATCAGGAAGAAGAATTAACCACAGGCTCAGCCTGCCCCCCGGAACCAGAATAGGGCCTGAAGCCATCCTGCGCTTTTGCGGCCAGCTCCCAAAAAAGCGAGTTGTAAAATGGAGGTTCAGGGCACTGCAATTCACAAACCTGCAGAGTTATAAATGATAACTCTCGTCCACAAATATATTGAGGGAAGGCAAAGAAGAGGATTTGAAATCAAGGCAGAATTGCACGAAACAGATTTCAGGAGGTAGATACGAATCGCCTTTAAAGCACATGAAAAGCGGCAAAACGTTGACAATGATGCCCTTGGCCAAAAAGGGCGTATGCGTTTTTTCCTGAATATATTCAGGAAAAAACGCATACGCCCTTTTTGGCCAACCAACCAACCTGGAAAGGCAAATCAGCGCTACGGAGAAGTCTCGCTTCCCATTGGTCAAAAGGGCCATGCTGAAAAAAGTTTCAAAACCAGAAATGCAGGACAGGCCATGGAGAAATGGGAGCCTTGCTACAGTGATGGGCGGGATGTAAATTGCCAACAGCCACTCTGGAGAAGTGTACGGTGTGTCCTGAAACATCTGAGAAACACAGCTTAGAGAGCATAGGGCACTTCCACTCATGGGGGTATAAATTGGGAAAATGAAAAATCAGCAAGACACAAGCACCCCAAAGTTGAGGGCTGCTCTGTTGACAAGGACCTCCACTTCATTCCACCTTAAATATCCCAGGAAAGAGAAAAATGGATAAAGAAGTTGTGGTCCTTATGTACAATGGAATATCACTCAGCCATGAAATCAATGTCATAAGGTTAGTAGGAGCATGATGAGTAGATTTAGGTACGACGATTCTAAGTGAAATAAGTCACACAGAAAAGGACACTTCTCATAAGGTATCACTTATAGAGGGAATGTAAAAACCGTTACACTTGAACTGAATTACAAAACAAAACAGAGTCACACATGCAGAAAACACACTATGGCTGCTTAACGGGAAAGGTGAGGTGGGGTGATACATAAAACAAGGGTATCAAATTAGCTCAGATACCGTTCCATAAACCCAATATGTAATAGACAAGACCTACTCCTTGCTCAGAGAACTGGACTCAACACGCCCTATTCACCGCACAAGAATATATCTGACTAGTAATAATCTTAAAACCTATGTATTGATATCTCTCTGTTAGTGTGTCAAGTGGGTGTAAAGCGGCATAAACACAGCCGTGAAAAGCAGCTAAACCCCATTATGAAAATAAATTACTTTGTAAAACCCATGAAACAACGACAGTGAAAGAGATAGAAATTCGTACACAATGAGTTCAGGGGCTGTGATGCAACCTGGATTGACCATATCTAGACCCACAGCTGGATGAGACATAAGGGTGGACACTCTTGGGGCTGAGAGGTTTGGTGAGGTTGGGTGAGCAAACGCAGACCCTTTAAAGTAATACTGCGTGGTACCCATCGCATGGGTCCCAAATCTCCAGCTTCAAGGGGATCTTCCTACATCGAAAACATGCATGAGAAACCCAGAAGATGGTACACCGTGTGATGGGGAAAGGTTTCTAAAACGCACCTCATTTCTCATCTCCTTGTGCCCGGGTTCGCCATTCCAGCCACTTTACTAGCAATCTCCCTACTTGGAGCATCAGCACCTTTAACCTCCTGTTCCGTACAGGTTGCAATTTGTCCTGAGGATGAACGGGAAGACGGGGAACCAACGAGAGACTAGCTCTTGGTGTTGGGACAGGCACAGGTCACTCTATTTTCCCATCAGGAAGAAGAATTAACCACAGGCTCAGCCTGCCCCCCGGAACCAGAACAGGGCCTGAAGCCATCCTGCGCTTTTGCGGCCAGCTCCCAAAAAAGCGAGTTGTAAAATGGAGGTTCAGGGCACTGCAATTCACAAACCTGCAGAGTTATAAATGATAACTCTCGTCCACAAATATATTGAGGGAAGGCAAAGAAGAGGATTTGAAATCAAGGCAGAATTGCACGAAACAGATTTCAGGAGGTAGATACGAATCGCCTTTAAAGCACATGAAAAGCGGCAAAACGTTGACAATGATGCCCTTGGCCAAAAAGGGCGTATGCGTTTTTTCCTGAATATATTCAGGAAAAAACGCATACGCCCTTTTTGGCCAACCAAGCAACCTGGAAAGGCAAATCAGCGCTACAGAGAAGTCTCGCTTCCCATCGGTCAAAAGGGCCATCCTGAAAAAAGTGTCAAAACCAGAAATGCAGGACAGGCCATGGAGAAATGGGAGCCTTGCTACACTGATGGGCGGGATGTAAATTGCCAACAGCCACTCTGGAGAAGTGTACGGTGTGTCCTGAAACATCTGAAAAACACAGCTTAGAGAGCATAGGGCACTTCCACTCATGGGGGTATAAATTGGGAAAATGAAAAATCAGCAAGACACAAGCACCCCAAAGTTGAGGGCTGCTCTGTTGACAAGGACCTCCACTTCATTCCACCTTAAATATCCCAGGAAAGAGAAAAATGGATAAAGAAGTTGTGGTCCTTATGTACAATGGAATATCACTCAGCCATGAAATCAATGTCATAAGGTTAGTAGCAGCATGATGAGTGGATTTAGGTACGACGATTCTAAGAGAAATAAGTCACACAGAAAAGGACACTTCTCATAAGGTATCACTTATAGAGGGAATGTAAAAACCGTTACACTTGAACTGAATTACAAAACAGAACAGAGTCACACATGCAGAAAACACACTATGGCTGCTTAACGGGAAAGGTGAGGTGGGGTGATACATAAAACAAGGGTATCAAATTAGCTCAGATACCGTTCCATAAACCCAATATGTAATAGACAAGACCTACTCCTTGCTCAGAGAACTGGACTCAACACGCCCTATTCACCGCACAAGAATATATCTGACTAGTAATAATCTTAAAACCTATGTATTGATATCTCTCTGTTAGTGTGTCAAGTGGGTGTAAAGCGGCATAAACACAGCCGTGAAAAGCAGCTAAACCCCATTATGAAAATAAATTACTTTGTAAAACCCATGAAACAACGACAGTGAAAGAGATAGAAATTCTTACACAATGAGTTCAGGGGCTGTGATGCAACCTGGATTGACCATATCTAGACCCACAGCTGGATGAGACATAAGGGTGGACACTCTTGGGGCTGAGAGGTTTGGTGAGGTTGGGTGAGCAAACGCAGACCCTTTAAAGTAATACTGCGTGGTACCCATCGCATGGGTCCCAAATCTCCAGGTTCAAGGGCATCTTCCTACATCGAAAACATGCATGAGAAACCCAGAAGATGGTACACCGTGTGATGGGGAAAGGTTTCTAAAACGCACCTCATTTCTCATCTCCTTGTGCCCGGGTTCGCCATTCCAGCCGCTTTACTAGCAATCTCCCTACTTGGAGCATCAGCACCTTTAACCTCCTGTTCCGTACAGGTTGCAATTTGTCCTGAGGATGAACGGGAAGACGGGGAACCAACGAGAGACTAGCTCTTGGTGTTGGGACAGGCACAGGTCACTCTATTTTCCCATCAGGAAGAAGAATTAACCACAGGCTCAGCCTGCCCCCCAGAACCAGAACAGGGCCTGAAGCCATCCTGCGCTTTTGCGGCCAGCTCCCAAAAAAGCGAGTTGTAAAATGGAGGTTCAGGGCACTGCAATTCACAAACCTGCAGAGTTATAAATGATAACTCTCGTCCACAAATATATTGAGGGAAGGCAAAGAAGAGGATTTGAAATCAAGGCAGAATTGCACGAAACAGATTTCAGGAGGTAGATACGAATCGCCTTTAAAGCACATGAAAAGCGGCAAAACGTTGACAATGATGCCCTTGGCCAAAAAGGGCGTATGCGTTTTTTCCTGAATATATTCAGGAAAAAACGCATACGCCCTTTTTGGCCAACCAAGCAACCTGGAAAGGCAAATCAGCGCTACAGAGAAGTCTCGCTTCCCATCGGTCAAAAGGGCCATCCTGAAAAAAGTGTCAAAACCAGAAATGCAGGACAGGCCATGGAGAAATGGGAGCCTTGCTACACTGATGGGCGGGATGTAAATTGCCAACAGCCACTCTGGAGAAGTGTACGGTGTGTCCTGAAACATCTGAAAAACACAGCTTAGAGAGCATAGGGCACTTCCACTCATGGGGGTATAAATTGGGAAAATGAAAAATCAGCAAGACACAAGCACCCGAAAGTTGAGGGCTGCTCTGTTGACAAGGACCTCCACTTCATTCCACCTTAAATATCCCAGGAAAGAGAAAAATGGATAAAGAAGTTGTGGTCCTTATGTACAATGGAATATCACTCAGCCATGAAATCAATGTCATAAGGTTAGTAGCAGCATGATGAGTGGATTTAGGTACGACGATTCTAAGAGAAATAAGTCACACAGAAAAGGACACTTCTCATAAGGTATCACTTATAGAGGGAATGTAAAAACCATTACACTTGAACTGAATTACAAAACAGAACAGAGTCACACATGCAGAAAACACACTATGGCTGCTTAACGGGAAAGGTGAGGTGGGGTGATACATAAAACAAGGGTATCAAATTAGCTCAGATACCGTTCCATAAACCCAATATGTAATAGACAAGACCTACTCCTTGCTCAGAGAACTGGACTCAACACGCCCTATTCACCGCACAAGAATATATCTGACTAGTAATAATCTTAAAACCTATGTATTGATATCTCTCTGTTAGTGTGTCAAGTGGGTGTAAAGCGGCATAAACACAGCCGTGAAAAGCAGCTAAACCCCATTATGAAAATAAATTACTTTGTAAAACCCATGAAACAACGACAGTGAAAGAGATAGAAATTCTTACACAATGAGTTCAGGGGCTGTGATGCAACCTGGATTGACCATATCTAGACCCACAGCTGGATGAGACATAAGGGTGGACACTCTTGGGGCTGAGAGGTTTGGTGAGGTTGGGTGAGCAAACGCAGACCCTTTAAAGTAATACTGCGTGGTACCCATCGCATGGGTCCCAAATCTCCAGGTTCAAGGGCATCTTCCTACATCGAAAACATGCATGAGAAACCCAGAAGATGGTACACCGTGTGATGGGGAAAGGTTTCTAAAACGCACCTCATTTCTCATCTCCTTGTGCCCGGGTTCGCCATTCCAGCCGCTTTACTAGCAATCTCCCTACTTGGAGCATCAGCACCTTTAACCTCCTGTTCCGTACAGGTTGCAATTTGTCCTGAGGATGAACGGGAAGACGGGGAACCAACGAGAGACTAGCTCTTGGTGTTGGGACAGGCACAGGTCACTCTATTTTCCCATCAGGAAGAAGAATTAACCACAGGCTCAGCCTGCCCCCCAGAACCAGAACAGGGCCTGAAGCCATCCTGCGCTTTTGCGGCCAGCTCCCAAAAAAGCGAGTTGTAAAATGGAGGTTCAGGGCACTGCAATTCACAAACCTGCAGAGTTATAAATGATAACTCTCGTCCACAAATATATTGAGGGAAGGCAAAGAAGAGGATTTGAAATCAAGGCAGAATTGCACGAAACAGATTTCAGGAGGTAGATACGAATCGCCTTTAAAGCACATGAAAAGCGGCAAAACGTTGACAATGATGCCCTTGGCCAAAAAGGGCGTATGCGTTTTTTCCTGAATATATTCAGGAAAAAACGCATACGCCCTTTTTGGCCAACCAAGCAACCTGGAAAGGCAAATCAGCGCTACAGAGAAGTCTCGCTTCCCATCGGTCAAAAGGGCCATGCTGAAAAAAGTGTCAAAACCAGAAATGCAGGACAGGCCATGGAGAAATGGGAGCCTTGCTACACTGATGGGCGGGATGTAAATTGCCAACAGCCACTCTGGAGAAGTGTACGGTGTGTCCTGAAACATCTGAGAAACACAGCTTAGAGAGCATAGGGCACTTCCACTCATGGGGGTATAAATTGGGAAAATGAAAAATCAGCAAGACACAAGCACCCCAAAGTTGAGGGCTGCTCTGTTGACAAGGACCTCCACTTCATTCCACCTTAAATATCCCAGGAAAGAGAAAAATGGATAAAGAAGTTGTGGTCCTTATGTACAATGGAATATCACTCAGCCATGAAATCAATGTCATAAGGTTAGTAGGAGCATGATGAGTAGATTTAGGTACGACGATTCTAAGTGAAATAAGTCACACAGAAAAGGACACTTCTCATAAGGTATCACTTATAGAGGGAATGTAAAAACCGTTACACTTGAACTGAATTACAAAACAAAACAGAGTCACACATGCAGAAAACACACTATGGCTGCTTAACGGGAAAGGTGAGGTGGGGTGATACATAAAACAAGGGTATCAAATTAGCTCAGATACCGTTCCATAAACCCAATATGTAATAGACAAGACCTACTCCTTGCTCAGAGAACTGGACTCAACACGCCCTATTCACCGCACAAGAATATATCTGACTAGTAATAATCTTAAAACCTATGTATTGATATCTCTCTGTTAGTGTGTCAAGTGGGTGTAAAGCGGCATAAACACAGCCGTGAAAAGCAGCTAAACCCCATTATGAAAATAAATTACTTTGTAAAACCCATGAAACAACGACAGTGAAAGAGATAGAAATTCGTACACAATGAGTTCAGGGGCTGTGATGCAACCTGGATTGACCATATCTAGACCCACAGCTGGATGAGACATAAGGGTGGACACTCTTGGGGCTGAGAGGTTTGGTGAGGTTGGGTGAGCAAACGCAGACCCTTTAAAGTAATACTGCGTGGTACCCATCGCATGGGTCCCAAATCTCCAGCTTCAAGGGGATCTTCCTACATCGAAAACATGCATGAGAAACCCAGAAGATGGTACACCGTGTGATGGGGAAAGGTTTCTAAAACGCACCTCATTTCTCATCTCCTTGTGCCCGGGTTCGCCATTCCAGCCACTTTACTAGCAATCTCCCTACTTGGAGCATCAGCACCTTTAACCTCCTGTTCCGTACAGGTTGCAATTTGTCCTGAGGATGAACGGGAAGACGGGGAACCAACGAGAGACTAGCTCTTGGTGTTGGGACAGGCACAGGTCACTCTATTTTCCCATCAGGAAGAAGAATTAACCACAGGCTCAGCCTGCCCCCCGGAACCAGAACAGGGCCTGAAGCCATCCTGCGCTTTTGCGGCCAGCTCCCAAAAAAGCGAGTTGTAAAATGGAGGTTCAGGGCACTGCAATTCACAAACCTGCAGAGTTATAAATGATAACTCTCGTCCACAAATATATTGAGGGAAGGCAAAGAAGAGGATTTGAAATCAAGGCAGAATTGCACGAAACAGATTTCAGGAGGTAGATACGAATCGCCTTTAAAGCACATGAAAAGCGGCAAAACGTTGACAATGATGCCCTTGGCCAAAAAGGGCGTATGCGTTTTTTCCTGAATATATTCAGGAAAAAACGCATACGCCCTTTTTGGCCAACCAAGCAACCTGGAAAGGCAAATCAGCGCTACAGAGAAGTCTCGCTTCCCATCGGTCAAAAGGGCCATCCTGAAAAAAGTGTCAAAACCAGAAATGCAGGACAGGCCATGGAGAAATGGGAGCCTTGCTACACTGATGGGCGGGATGTAAATTGCCAACAGCCACTCTGGAGAAGTGTACGGTGTGTCCTGAAACATCTGAGAAACACAGCTTAGAGAGCATAGGGCACTTCCACTCATGGGGGTATAAATTGGGAAAATGAAAAATCAGCAAGACACAAGCACCCCAAAGTTGAGGGCTGCTCTGTTGACAAGGACCTCCACTTCATTCCACCTTAAATATCCCAGGAAAGAGAAAAATGGATAAAGAAGTTGTGGTCCTTATGTACAATGGAATATCACTCAGCCATGAAATCAATGTCATAAGGTTAGTAGCAGCATGATGAGTGGATTTAGGTACGACGATTCTAAGAGAAATAAGTCACACAGAAAAGGACACTTCTCATAAGGTATCACTTATAGAGGGAATGTAAAAACCGTTACACTTGAACTGAATTACAAAACAGAACAGAGTCACACATGCAGAAAACACACTATGGCTGCTTAACGGGAAAGGTGAGGTGGGGTGATACATAAAACAAGGGTATCAAATTAGCTCAGATACCGTTCCATAAACCCAATATGTAATAGACAAGACCTACTCCTTGCTCAGAGAACTGGACTCAACACGCCCTATTCACCGCACAAGAATATATCTGACTAGTAATAATCTTAAAACCTATGTATTGATATCTCTCTGTTAGTGTGTCAAGTGGGTGTAAAGCGGCATAAACACAGCCGTGAAAAGCAGCTAAACCCCATTATGAAAATAAATTACTTTGTAAAACCCATGAAACAACGACAGTGAAAGAGATAGAAATTCTTACACAATGAGTTCAGGGGCTGTGATGCAACCTGGATTGACCATATCTAGACCCACAGCTGGATGAGACATAAGGGTGGACACTCTTGGGGCTGAGAGGTTTGGTGAGGTTGGGTGAGCAAACGCAGACCCTTTAAAGTAATACTGCGTGGTACCCATCGCATGGGTCCCAAATCTCCAGGTTCAAGGGCATCTTCCTACATCGAAAACATGCATGAGAAACCCAGAAGATGGTACACCGTGTGATGGGGAAAGGTTTCTAAAACGCACCTCATTTCTCATCTCCTTGTGCCCGGGTTCGCCATTCCAGCCGCTTTACTAGCAATCTCCCTACTTGGAGCATCAGCACCTTTAACCTCCTGTTCCGTACAGGTTGCAATTTGTCCTGAGGATGAACGGGAAGACGGGGAACCAACGAGAGACTAGCTCTTGGTGTTGGGACAGGCACAGGTCACTCTATTTTCCCATCAGGAAGAAGAATTAACCACAGGCTCAGCCTGCCCCCCAGAACCAGAACAGGGCCTGAAGCCATCCTGCGCTTTTGCGGCCAGCTCCCAAAAAAGCGAGTTGTAAAATGGAGGTTCAGGGCACTGCAATTCACAAACCTGCAGAGTTATAAATGATAACTCTCGTCCACAAATATATTGAGGGAAGGCAAAGAAGAGGATTTGAAATCAAGGCAGAATTGCACGAAACAGATTTCAGGAGGTAGATACGAATCGCCTTTAAAGCACATGAAAAGCGGCAAAACGTTGACAATGATGCCCTTGGCCAAAAAGGGCGTATGCGTTTTTTCCTGAATATATTCAGGAAAAAACGCATACGCCCTTTTTGGCCAACCAAGCAACCTGGAAAGGCAAATCAGCGCTACAGAGAAGTCTCGCTTCCCATCGGTCAAAAGGGCCATCCTGAAAAAAGTGTCAAAACCAGAAATGCAGGACAGGCCATGGAGAAATGGGAGCCTTGCTACACTGATGGGCGGGATGTAAATTGCCAACAGCCACTCTGGAGAAGTGTACGGTGTGTCCTGAAACATCTGAAAAACACAGCTTAGAGAGCATAGGGCACTTCCACTCATGGGGGTATAAATTGGGAAAATGAAAAATCAGCAAGACACAAGCACCCGAAAGTTGAGGGCTGCTCTGTTGACAAGGACCTCCACTTCATTCCACCTTAAATATCCCAGGAAAGAGAAAAATGGATAAAGAAGTTGTGGTCCTTATGTACAATGGAATATCACTCAGCCATGAAATCAATGTCATAAGGTTAGTAGCAGCATGATGAGTGGATTTAGGTACGACGATTCTAAGAGAAATAAGTCACACAGAAAAGGACACTTCTCATAAGGTATCACTTATAGAGGGAATGTAAAAACCATTACACTTGAACTGAATTACAAAACAGAACAGAGTCACACATGCAGAAAACACACTATGGCTGCTTAACGGGAAAGGTGAGGTGGGGTGATACATAAAACAAGGGTATCAAATTAGCTCAGATACCGTTCCATAAACCCAATATGTAATAGACAAGACCTACTCCTTGCTCAGAGAACTGGACTCAACACGCCCTATTCACCGCACAAGAATATATCTGACTAGTAATAATCTTAAAACCTATGTATTGATATCTCTCTGTTAGTGTGTCAAGTGGGTGTAAAGCGGCATAAACACAGCCGTGAAAAGCAGCTAAACCCCATTATGAAAATAAATTACTTTGTAAAACCCATGAAACAACGACAGTGAAAGAGATAGAAATTCTTACACAATGAGTTCAGGGGCTGTGATGCAACCTGGATTGACCATATCTAGACCCACAGCTGGATGAGACATAAGGGTGGACACTCTTGGGGCTGAGAGGTTTGGTGAGGTTGGGTGAGCAAACGCAGACCCTTTAAAGTAATACTGCGTGGTACCCATCGCATGGGTCCCAAATCTCCAGGTTCAAGGGCATCTTCCTACATCGAAAACATGCATGAGAAACCCAGAAGATGGTACACCGTGTGATGGGGAAAGGTTTCTAAAACGCACCTCATTTCTCATCTCCTTGTGCCCGGGTTCGCCATTCCAGCCGCTTTACTAGCAATCTCCCTACTTGGAGCATCAGCACCTTTAACCTCCTGTTCCGTACAGGTTGCAATTTGTCCTGAGGATGAACGGGAAGACGGGGAACCAACGAGAGACTAGCTCTTGGTGTTGGGACAGGCACAGGTCACTCTATTTTCCCATCAGGAAGAAGAATTAACCACAGGCTCAGCCTGCCCCCCAGAACCAGAACAGGGCCTGAAGCCATCCTGCGCTTTTGCGGCCAGCTCCCAAAAAAGCGAGTTGTAAAATGGAGGTTCAGGGCACTGCAATTCACAAACCTGCAGAGTTATAAATGATAACTCTCGTCCACAAATATATTGAGGGAAGGCAAAGAAGAGGATTTGAAATCAAGGCAGAATTGCACGAAACAGATTTCAGGAGGTAGATACGAATCGCCTTTAAAGCACATGAAAAGCGGCAAAACGTTGACAATGATGCCCTTGGCCAAAAAGGGCGTATGCGTTTTTTCCTGAATATATTCAGGAAAAAACGCATACGCCCTTTTTGGCCAACCAAGCAACCTGGAAAGGCAAATCAGCGCTACAGAGAAGTCTCGCTTCCCATCGGTCAAAAGGGCCATGCTGAAAAAAGTGTCAAAACCAGAAATGCAGGACAGGCCATGGAGAAATGGGAGCCTTGCTACACTGATGGGCGGGATGTAAATTGCCAACAGCCACTCTGGAGAAGTGTACGGTGTGTCCTGAAACATCTGAAAAACACAGCTTAGAGAGCATAGGGCACTTCCACTCATGGGGGTATAAATTGGGAAAATGAAAAATCAGCAAGACACAAGCACCCCAAAGTTGAGGGCTGCTCTGTTGACAAAGACCTCCACTTCATTCCACCTTAAATATCCCAGGAAAGAGAAACATGGATAAAGAAGTTGTGGTCCTTATGTACAATGGAATATCACTCAGCCATGAAATCAATGTCATAAGGTTAGTAGCAGCATGATGAGTGGATTTAGGTACGACGATTCTAAGAGAAATAAGTCACACAGAAAAGGACACTTCTCATAAGGTATCACTTATAGAGGGAATGTAAAAACCGTTACACTTGAACTGAATTACAAAACAGAACAGAGTCACACATGCAGAAAACACACTATGGCTGCTTAACGGGAAAGGTGAGGTGGGGTGATACATAAAACAAGGGTATCAAATTAGCTCAGATACCTTTCCATAAACCCAATATGTAATAGACAAGACCTACTCCTTGCTCAGAGAACTGGACTCAACACGCCCTATTCACCGCACAAGAATATATCTGACTAGTAATAATCTTAAAACGTATGTATTGATATCTCTCTGTTAGTGTGTCAAGTGGGTGTAAAGCGGCATAAACACAGCCGTGAAAAGCAGCTAAACCCCATTATGAAAATAAATTACTTTGTAAAACCCATGAAACAACGACAGTGAAAGAGGTAGAAATTCTTACACAATGAGTTCAGGGGCTGTGATGCAACCTGGATTGACCATATCTAGACCCACAGCTGGATGAGACATAAGGGTGGACACTCTTGGGGCTGAGAGGTTTGGTGAGGTTGGGTGAGCAAACGCAGACCCTTTAAAGTAATACTGCGTGGTACCCATCGCATGGGTCCCAAATCTCCAGGTTCAAGGGCATCTTCCTACATCGAAAACATGCATGAGAAACCCAGAAGATGGTACTCCGTGTGATGGGGAAAGGTTTCTAAAACGCACCTCATTTCTCATCTCCTTGTGCCCGGGTTCGCCATTCCAGCCACTTTACTAGCAATCTCCCTACTTGGAGCATCAGCACCTTTAACCTCCTGTTCCGTACAGGTTGCAATTTGTCCTGAGGATGAACGGGAAGACGGGGAACCAACGAGAGACTAGCTCTTGGTGTTGGGACAGGCACAGGTCACTCTATTTTCCCATCAGGAAGAAGAATTAACCACAGGCTCAGCCTGCCCCCCGGAACCAGAATAGGGCCTGAAGCCATCCTGCGCTTTTGCGGCCAGCTCCCAAAAAAGCGAGTTGTAAAATGGAGGTTCAGGGCACTGCAATTCACAAACCTGCAGAGTTATAAATGATAACTCTCGTCCACAAATATATTGAGGGAAGGCAAAGAAGAGGATTTGAAATCAAGGCAGAATTGCACGAAACAGATTTCAGGAGGTAGATACGAATCGCCTTTAAAGCACATGAAAAGCGGCAAAACGTTGACAATGATGCCCTTGGCCAAAAAGGGCGTATGCGTTTTTTCCTGAATATATTCAGGAAAAAACGCATACGCCCTTTTTGGCCAACCAACCAACCTGGAAAGGCAAATCAGCGCTACGGAGAAGTCTCGCTTCCCATTGGTCAAAAGGGCCATGCTGAAAAAAGTGTCAAAACCAGAAATGCAGGACAGGCCATGGAGAAATGGGAGCCTTGCTACAGTGATGGGCGGGATGTAAATTGCCAACAGCCACTCTGGAGAAGTGTACGGTGTGTCCTGAAACATCTGAGAAACACAGCTTAGAGAGCATAGGGCACTTCCACTCATGGGGGTATAAATTGGGAAAATGAAAAATCAGCAAGACACAAGCACCCCAAAGTTGAGGGCTGCTCTGTTGACAAGGACCTCCACTTCATTCCACCTTAAATATCCCAGGAAAGAGAAAAATGGATAAAGAAGTTGTGGTCCTTATGTACAATGGAATATCACTCAGCCATGAAATCAATGTCATAAGGTTAGTAGGAGCATGATGAGTAGATTTAGGTACGACGATTCTAAGTGAAATAAGTCACACAGAAAAGGACACTTCTCATAAGGTATCACTTATAGAGGGAATGTAAAAACCGTTACACTTGAACTGAATTACAAAACAAAACAGAGTCACACATGCAGAAAACACACTATGGCTGCTTAACGGGAAAGGTGAGGTGGGGTGATACATAAAACAAGGGTATCAAATTAGCTCAGATACCGTTCCATAAACCCAATATGTAATAGACAAGACCTACTCCTTGCTCAGAGAACTGGACTCAACACGCCCTATTCACCGCACAAGAATATATCTGACTAGTAATAATCTTAAAACCTATGTATTGATATCTCTCTGTTAGTGTGTCAAGTGGGTGTAAAGCGGCATAAACACAGCCGTGAAAAGCAGCTAAACCCCATTATGAAAATAAATTACTTTGTAAAATCCATGAAACAACGACAGTGAAAGAGATAGAAATTCGTACACAATGAGTTCAGGGGCTGTGATGCAACCTGGATTGACCATATCTAGACCCACAGCTGGATGAGACATAAGGGTGGACACTCTTGGGGCTGAGAGGTTTGGTGAGGTTGGGTGAGCAAACGCAGACCCTTTAAAGTAATACTGCGTGGTACCCATCGCATGGGTCCCAAATCTCCAGCTTCAAGGGGATCTTCCTACATCGAAAACATGCATGAGAAACCCAGAAGATGGTACACCGTGTGATGGGGAAAGGTTTCTAAAACGCACCTCATTTCTCATCTCCTTGTGCCCGGGTTCGCCATTCCAGCCACTTTACTAGCAATCTCCCTACTTGGAGCATCAGCACCTTTAACCTCCTGTTCCGTACAGGTTGCAATTTGTCCTGAGGATGAACGGGAAGACGGGGAACCAACGAGAGACTAGCTCTTGGTGTTGGGACAGGCACAGGTCACTCTATTTTCCCATCAGGAAGAAGAATTAACCACAGGCTCAGCCTGCCCCCCGGAACCAGAACAGGGCCTGAAGCCATCCTGCGCTTTTGCGGCCAGCTCCCAAAAAAGCGAGTTGTAAAATGGAGGTTCAGGGCACTGCAATTCACAAACCTGCAGAGTTATAAATGATAACTCTCGTCCACAAATATATTGAGGGAAGGCAAAGAAGAGGATTTGAAATCAAGGCAGAATTGCACGAAACAGATTTCAGGAGGTAGATACGAATCGCCTTTAAAGCACATGAAAAGCGGCAAAACGTTGACAATGATGCCCTTGGCCAAAAAGTGCGTATGCGTTTTTTCCTGAATATATTCATGAAAAAACGCATATGCCCTTTTTGGCCAACCAAGCAACCTGGAAAGCAAATCAGCGCTACAGAGAAGTCTCGCTTCCCATCGGTCAAAAGGGCCATGCTGAAAAAAGTGTCAAAACCAGAAATGCAGGACAGGCCATGGAGAAATGGGAGCCTTGCTACACTGATGGGCGGGATGTAAATTGCCAACAGCCACTCTGGAGAAGTGTACGGTGTGTCCTGAAATATCTGAGAAACACAGCTTAGAGAGCATAGGGCACTTCCACTCATGGGGGTATAAATTGGGAAAATGAAAAATCAGCAAGACACAAGCACCCCAAAGTTGAGGGCTGCTCTGTTGACAAGGACCTCCACTTCATTCCACCTTAAATATCCCAGGAAAGAGAAACATGGATAAAGAAGTTGTGGTCCTTATGTACAATGGAATATCACTCAGCCATGAAATCAATGTCATAAGGTTAGTAGCAGCATGATGAGTGGATTTAGGTACGACGATTCTAAGAGAAATAAGTCACACAGAAAAGGACACTTCTCATAAGGTATCACTTATAGAGGGAATGTAAAAACCGTTACACTTGAACTGAATTATAAAACAGAACAGAGTCACACATGCAGAAAACACACTATGGCTGCTTAACGGGAAAGGTGAGGTGGGGTGATACATAAAACAAGGGTATCAAATTAGCTCAGATACCGTTCCATAAACCCAATATGTAATAGACAAGACCTACTCCTTGCTCAGAGAACTGGACTCAACACGCCCTATTCACCGCACAAGAATATATCTGACTAGTAATAATCTTAAAACCTATGTATTGATATCTCTCTGTTAGTGTGTCAAGTGGGTGTAAAGCGGCATAAACACAGCCGTGAAAAGCAGCTAAACCCCATTATGAAAATAAATTACTTTGAAAAACCCATGAAACAACGACAGTGAAAGAGATAGAAATTCTTACACAATGAGTTCAAGGGCTGTGATGCAACCTGGATTGACCATATCTAGACCCACAGCTGTATGAGACATAAGGGTGGACACTCTTGGGGCTGAGAGGTTTGGTGAGGTTGGGTGAGCAAACACAGACCCTTTAAAGTAATACTGCGTGGTACCCATCGCATGGGTCCCAAATCTCCAGCTTCAAGGGCATCTTCCTACATCGAAAACATGCATGAGAAACCCAGAAGATGGTACACCGTGTGATGGGGAAAGGTTTCTAAAACGCACCTCATTTCTCATCTCTTTGTGCCCGGGTTCGCCATTCCAGCCACTTTACTAGCAATCTCCCTACTTGGAGCATCAGCACCTTTAACCTCCTGTTCCGTACAGGTTGCAATTTGTCCTGAGGATGAACGGGAAGACGGGGAACCAACGAGAGACTAGCTCTTGGTTTCGGGACAGGCACAGGTCACTCTATTTTCCCATCAGGAAGAAGAATTAACCACAGGCTCAGCCTGCCCCCCGGAACCAGAACAGGGCCTGAAGCCATCCTGCGCTTTTGCGGCCAGCTCCCAAAAAAGCGAGTTGTAAAATGGAGGTTCAGGGCACTGCAATTCACAAACCTGCAGAGTTATAAATGATAACTCTCGTCCACAAATATATTGAGGGAAGGAAAAGAAGAGGATTTGAAATCAAGGCAGAATTGCACGAAACAGATTTCAGGAGGTAGATACGAATCGCCTTTAAAGCACATGAAAAGCGGCAAAACGTTGACAATGATGCCCTTGGCCAAAAAGGGCGTATGCGTTTTTTCCTGAATATATTCAGGAAAAAACGCATACGCCCTTTTTGGCCAACCAAGCAACCTGGAAAGGCAAATCAGCGCTACAGAGAAGTCTCGCTTCCCATCCGTCAAAAGGGCCATGCTGAAAAAAGTGTCAAAACCAGAAATGCAGGACAGGCCATGGAGAAATGGGAGCCTTGCTACACTGATGGGCGGGATGTAAATTGCCAACAGCCACTCTGGAGAAGTGTACGGTGAGTCCTGAAACATCTAAAAAACACAGCTTAGAGAGCATAGGGCACTTCCACTCATGGGGGTATAAATTGGGAAAATGAAAAATCAGCAAGACACAAGCACCCCAAAGTTGAGGGCTGCTCTGTTGACAAGGACCTCCACTTCATTCCACCTTAAATATCCCAGGAAAGAGAAAAATGGATAAAGAAGTTGTGGTCCTTATGTACAATGGAATATCACTCAGCCATGAAATCAATGTCATAAGGTTAGTAGCAGCATGATGAGTGGATTTAGGTACGACGATTCTAAGTGAAATAAGTCACACAGAAAAGGACACTTCTCATAAGGTATCACTTTTAGAGGGAATGTAAAAACCGTTACACTTGAACTGAATTACAAAACAGAACAGAGTCACACATGCAGAAAACAGACTATGGCTGCTTAACGGGAAAGGTGAGGTGGGGTGATACATAAAACAAGGGTATCAAATTAGCTCAGATACCGTTCCATAAACCCAATATGTAGTAGACAAGACCTACTCCTTGCTCAGAGAACTTGACTCAACACGCCCTATTCACCGCACAAGAATATATCTGACTAGTAATAATCTTAAAACCTATGTATTGATATCTCTCTGTTAGTGTGTCAAGTGGGTGTGAAGCGGCATAAACACAGCCGTGAAAAGCAGCTAAACCCCATTACGAAAACAAATTACTTTGAAAAACCCATGAAACAACGACAGTGAAAGAGATAGAAATTCTTACACAATGAGTTCAGGGGCTGTGATGCAACCTGGATTGACCATATCTAGACCCACAGCTGGATGAGACATAAGGGTGGACACTCTTGGGGCTGAGAGGTTTGGTGAGGTTGGGTGAGCAAACGCAGACCCTTTAAAGTAATACTGCGAGGTACCCATCGCATGGGTCCCAAATCTCCAGGTTCAAGGGCATCTTCCTACATCAAAAACATGCATGAGAAACCCAGAAGATGGTACACCGTGTGATGGGGAAAGGTTTCTAAAACGCACCTCATTTCTCATCTCCTTGTGCCCGGGTTCGCCATTCCAGCCACTTTACTAGCAATCTCCCTACTTGGAGCATCAGCACCTTTAACCTCCTGTTCCGTACATGTTGCAATTTGTCCTGAGGATGAACGGGAAGACGGGGAACCAACGAGAGACTAGCTCTTGGTGTCGGGACAGGCACAGGTCACTCTATTTTCCCATCAGGAAGAAGAATTAACCACAGGCTCAGCCTGCCCCCCGGAACCAGAACAGGGCCTGAAGCCATCCTGCGCTTTTGCGGCCAGCTCCCAAAAAAGCGAGTTGTAAAATGGAGGTTCAGGGCACTGCAATTCACAAACCTGCAGAGTTATAAATGATAACTCTCGTCCACAAATATATTGAGGGAAGGCAAAGAAGAGGATTTGAAATCAAGGCAGAATTGCACGAAACAGATTTCAGGAGGTAGATACGAATCGCCTTTAAAGCACATGAAAAGCGGCAAAACGTTGACAATGATGCCCTTGGCCAAAAAGGGCGTATGCGTTTTTTCCTGAATATATTCAGGAAAAAACGCATACGCCCTTTTTGGCCAACCAAGCAACCTGGAAAGGCAAATCAGCGCTACAGAGAAGTCTCGCTTCCCATCGGTCAAAAGGGCCATCCTGAAAAAAGTGTCAAAACCAGAAATGCAGGACAGGCCATGGAGAAATGGGAGCCTTGCTACACTGATGGGCGGGATGTAAATTGCCAACAGCCACTCTGGAGAAGTGTACGGTGTGTCCTGAAACATCTGAAAAACACAGCTTAGAGAGCATAGGGCACTTCCACTCATGGGGGTATAAATTGGGAAAATGAAAAATCAGCAAGACACAAGCACCCCAAAGTTGAGGGCTGCTCTGTTGACAAGGACCTCCACTTCATTCCACCTTAAATATCCCAGGAAAGAGAAAAATGGATAAAGAAGTTGTGGTCCTTATGTACAATGGAATATCACTCAGCCATGAAATCAATGTCATAAGGTTAGTAGCAGCATGATGAGTGGATTTAGGTACGACGATTCTAAGAGAAATAAGTCACACAGAAAAGGACACTTCTCATAAGGTATCACTTATAGAGGGAATGTAAAAACCGTTACACTTGAACTGAATTACAAAACAGAACAGAGTCACACATGCAGAAAACACACTATGGCTGCTTAACGGGAAAGGTGAGGTGGGGTGATACATAAAACAAGGGTATCAAATTAGCTCAGATACCGTTCCATAAACCCAATATGTAATAGACAAGACCTACTCCTTGCTCAGAGAACTGGACTCAACACGCCCTATTCACCGCACAAGAATATATCTGACTAGTAATAATCTTAAAACCTATGTATTGATATCTCTCTGTTAGTGTGTCAAGTGGGTGTAAAGCGGCATAAACACAGCCGTGAAAAGCAGCTAAACCCCATTATGAAAATAAATTACTTTGTAAAACCCATGAAACAACGACAGTGAAAGAGATAGAAATTCTTACACAATGAGTTCAGGGGCTGTGATGCAACCTGGATTGATCATATCTAGACCCACAGCTGGATGAGACATAAGGGTGGACACTCTTGGGGCTGAGAGGTTTGGTGAGGTTGGGTGAGCAAACGCAGACCCTTTAAAGTAATACTGCGTGGTACCCATCGCATGGGTCCCAAATCTCCAGGTTCAAGGGCATCTTCCTACATCGAAAACATGCATGAGAAACCCAGAAGATGGTACACCGTGTGATGGGGAAAGGTTTCTAAAACGCACCTCATTTCTCATCTCCTTGTGCCCGGGTTCGCCATTCCAGCCGCTTTACTAGCAATCTCCCTACTTGGAGCATCAGCACCTTTAACCTCCTGTTCCGTACAGGTTGCAATTTGTCCTGAGGATGAACGGGAAGACGGGGAACCAACGAGAGACTAGCTCTTGGTGTTGGGACAGGCACAGGTCACTCTATTTTCCCATCAGGAAGAAGAATTAACCACAGGCTCAGCCTGCCCCCCAGAACCAGAACAGGGCCTGAAGCCATCCTGCGCTTTTGCGGCCAGCTCCCAAAAAAGCGAGTTGTAAAATGGAGGTTCAGGGCACTGCAATTCACAAACCTGCAGAGTTATAAATGATAACTCTCGTCCACAAATATATTGAGGGAAGGCAAAGAAGAGGATTTGAAATCAAGGCAGAATTGCACGAAACAGATTTCAGGAGGTAGATACGAATCGCCTTTAAAGCACATGAAAAGCGGCAAAACTTTGACAATGATGCCCTTGGCCAAAAAGGGCGTATGCGTTTTTTCCTGAATATATTCAGGAAAAAACGCATACGCCCTTTTTGGCCAACCAAGCAACCTGGAAAGGCAAATCAGCGCTACAGAGAAGTCTCGCTTCCCATCGGTCAAAAGGGCCATCCTGAAAAAAGTGTCAAAACCAGAAATGCAGGACAGGCCATGGAGAAATGGGAGCCTTGCTACACTGATGGGCGGGATGTAAATTGCCAACAGCCACTCTGGAGAAGTGTACGGTGTGTCCTGAAACATCTGAAAAACACAGCTTAGAGAGCATAGGGCACTTCCACTCATGGGGGTATAAATTGGGAAAATGAAAAATCAGCAAGACACAAGCACCCCAAAGTTGAGGGCTGCTCTGTTGACAAGGACCTCCACTTCATTCCACCTTAAATATCCCAGGAAAGAGAAAAATGGATAAAGAAGTTGTGGTCCTTATGTACAATGGAATATCACTCAGCCATGAAATCAATGTCATAAGGTTAGTAGCAGCATGATGAGTGGATTTAGGTACGACGATTCTAAGAGAAATAAGTCACACAGAAAAGGACACTTCTCATAAGGTATCACTTATAGAGGGAATGTAAAAACCGTTACACTTGAACTGAATTACAAAACAGAACAGAGTCACACATGCAGAAAACACACTATGGCTGCTTAACGGGAAAGGTGAGGTGGGGTGATACATAAAACAAGGGTATCAAATTAGCTCAGATACCGTTCCATAAACCCAATATGTAATAGACAAGACCTACTCCTTGCTCAGAGAACTGGACTCAACACGCCCTATTCACCGCACAAGAATATATCTGACTAGTAATAATCTTAAAACCTATGTATTGATATCTCTCTGTTAGTGTGTCAAGTGGGTGTAAAGCGGCATAAACACAGCCGTGAAAAGCAGCTAAACCCCATTATGAAAATAAATTACTTTGTAAAACCCATGAAACAACGACAGTGAAAGAGATAGAAATTCTTACACAATGAGTTCAGGGGCTGTGATGCAACCTGGATTGACCATATCTAGACCCACAGCTGGATGAGACATAAGGGTGGACACTCTTGGGGCTGAGAGGTTTGGTGAGGTTGGGTGAGCAAACGCAGACCCTTTAAAGTAATACTGCGTGGTACCCATCGCATGGGTCCCAAATCTCCAGGTTCAAGGGCATCTTCCTACATCGAAAACATGCATGAGAAACCCAGAAGATGGTACACCGTGTGATGGGGAAAGGTTTCTAAAACGCACCTCATTTCTCATCTCCCTGTGCCCGGGTTCGCCATTCCAGCCGCTTTACTAGCAATCTCCCTACTTGGAGCATCAGCACCTTTAACCTCCTGTTCCGTACAGGTTGCAATTTGTCCTGAGGATGAACGGGAAGACGGGGAACCAACGAGAGACTAGCTCTTGGTGTTGGGACAGGCACAGGTCACTCTATTTTCCCATCAGGAAGAAGAATTAACCACAGGCTCAGCCTGCCCCCCAGAACCAGAACAGGGCCTGAAGCCATCCTGCGCTTTTGCGGCCAGCTCCCAAAAAAGCGAGTTGTAAAATGGAGGTTCAGGGCACTGCAATTCACAAACCTGCAGAGTTATAAATGATAACTCTCGTCCACAAATATATTGAGGGAAGGCAAAGAAGAGGATTTGAAATCAAGGCAGAATTGCACGAAACAGATTTCAGGAGGTAGATACGAATCGCCTTTAAAGCACATGAAAAGCGGCAAAACGTTGACAATGATGCCCTTGGCCAAAAAGGGCGTATGCGTTTTTTCCTGAATATATTCAGGAAAAAACGCATACGCCCTTTTTGGCCAACCAAGCAACCTGGAAAGGCAAATCAGCGCTACAGAGAAGTCTCGCTTCCCATCGGTCAAAAGGGCCATCCTGAAAAAAGTGTCAAAACCAGAAATGCAGGACAGGCCATGGAGAAATGGGAGCCTTGCTACACTGATGGGCGGGATGTAAATTGCCAACAGCCACTCTGGAGAAGTGTACGGTGTGTCCTGAAACATCTGAAAAACACAGCTTAGAGAGCATAGGGCACTTCCACTCATGGGGGTATAAATTGGGAAAATGAAAAATCAGCAAGACACAAGCACCCGAAAGTTGAGGGCTGCTCTGTTGACAAGGACCTCCACTTCATTCCACCTTAAATATCCCAGGAAAGAGAAAAATGGATAAAGAAGTTGTGGTCCTTATGTACAATGGAATATCACTCAGCCATGAAATCAATGTCATAAGGTTAGTAGCAGCATGATGAGTGGATTTAGGTACGACGATTCTAAGAGAAATAAGTCACACAGAAAAGGACACTTCTCATAAGGTATCACTTATAGAGGGAATGTAAAAACCATTACACTTGAACTGAATTACAAAACAGAACAGAGTCACACATGCAGAAAACACACTATGGCTGCTTAACGGGAAAGGTGAGGTGGGGTGATACATAAAACAAGGGTATCAAATTAGCTCAGATACCGTTCCATAAACCCAATATGTAATAGACAAGACCTACTCCTTGCTCAGAGAACTGGACTCAACACGCCCTATTCACCGCACAAGAATATATCTGACTAGTAATAATCTTAAAACCTATGTATTGATATCTCTCTGTTAGTGTGTCAAGTGGGTGTAAAGCGGCATAAACACAGCCGTGAAAAGCAGCTAAACCCCATTATGAAAATAAATTACTTTGTAAAACCCATGAAACAACGACAGTGAAAGAGATAGAAATTCTTACACAATGAGTTCAGGGGCTGTGATGCAACCTGGATTGACCATATCTAGACCCACAGCTGGATGAGACATAAGGGTGGACACTCTTGGGGCTGAGAGGTTTGGTGAGGTTGGGTGAGCAAACGCAGACCCTTTAAAGTAATACTGCGTGGTACCCATCGCATGGGTCCCAAATCTCCAGGTTCAAGGGCATCTTCCTACATCGAAAACATGCATGAGAAACCCAGAAGATGGTACACCGTGTGATGGGGAAAGGTTTCTAAAACGCACCTCATTTCTCATCTCCTTGTGCCCGGGTTCGCCATTCCAGCCGCTTTACTAGCAATCTCCCTACTTGGAGCATCAGCACCTTTAACCTCCTGTTCCGTACAGGTTGCAATTTGTCCTGAGGATGAACGGGAAGACGGGGAACCAACGAGAGACTAGCTCTTGGTGTTGGGACAGGCACAGGTCACTCTATTTTCCCATCAGGAAGAAGAATTAACCACAGGCTCAGCCTGCCCCCCAGAACCAGAACAGGGCCTGAAGCCATCCTGCGCTTTTGCGGCCAGCTCCCAAAAAAGCGAGTTGTAAAATGGAGGTTCAGGGCACTGCAATTCACAAACCTGCAGAGTTATAAATGATAACTCTCGTCCACAAATATATTGAGGGAAGGCAAAGAAGAGGATTTGAAATCAAGGCAGAATTGCACGAAACAGATTTCAGGAGGTAGATACGAATCGCCTTTAAAGCACATGAAAAGCGGCAAAACGTTGACAATGATGCCCTTGGCCAAAAAGGGCGTATGCGTTTTTTCCTGAATATATTCAGGAAAAAACGCATACGCCCTTTTTGGCCAACCAAGCAACCTGGAAAGGCAAATCAGCGCTACAGAGAAGTCTCGCTTCCCATCGGTCAAAAGGGCCATGCTGAAAAAAGTGTCAAAACCAGAAATGCAGGACAGGCCATGGAGAAATGGGAGCCTTGCTACACTGATGGGCGGGATGTAAATTGCCAACAGCCACTCTGGAGAAGTGTACGGTGTGTCCTGAAACATCTGAAAAACACAGCTTAGAGAGCATAGGGCACTTCCACTCATGGGGGTATAAATTGGGAAAATGAAAAATCAGCAAGACACAAGCACCCCAAAGTTGAGGGCTGCTCTGTTGACAAAGACCTCCACTTCATTCCACCTTAAATATCCCAGGAAAGAGAAACATGGATAAAGAAGTTGTGGTCCTTATGTACAATGGAATATCACTCAGCCATGAAATCAATGTCATAAGGTTAGTAGCAGCATGATGAGTGGATTTAGGTACGACGATTCTAAGAGAAATAAGTCACACAGAAAAGGACACTTCTCATAAGGTATCACTTATAGAGGGAATGTAAAAACCGTTACACTTGAACTGAATTACAAAACAGAACAGAGTCACACATGCAGAAAACACACTATGGCTGCTTAACGGGAAAGGTGAGGTGGGGTGATACATAAAACAAGGGTATCAAATTAGCTCAGATACCTTTCCATAAACCCAATATGTAATAGACAAGACCTACTCCTTGCTCAGAGAACTGGACTCAACACGCCCTATTCACCGCACAAGAATATATCTGACTAGTAATAATCTTAAAACGTATGTATTGATATCTCTCTGTTAGTGTGTCAAGTGGGTGTAAAGCGGCATAAACACAGCCGTGAAAAGCAGCTAAACCCCATTATGAAAATAAATTACTTTGTAAAACCCATGAAACAACGACAGTGAAAGAGGTAGAAATTCTTACACAATGAGTTCAGGGGCTGTGATGCAACCTGGATTGACCATATCTAGACCCACAGCTGGATGAGACATAAGGGTGGACACTCTTGGGGCTGAGAGGTTTGGTGAGGTTGGGTGAGCAAACGCAGACCCTTTAAAGTAATACTGCGTGGTACCCATCGCATGGGTCCCAAATCTCCAGGTTCAAGGGCATCTTCCTACATCGAAAACATGCATGAGAAACCCAGAAGATGGTACTCCGTGTGATGGGGAAAGGTTTCTAAAACGCACCTCATTTCTCATCTCCTTGTGCCCGGGTTCGCCATTCCAGCCACTTTACTAGCAATCTCCCTACTTGGAGCATCAGCACCTTTAACCTCCTGTTCCGTACAGGTTGCAATTTGTCCTGAGGATGAACGGGAAGACGGGGAACCAACGAGAGACTAGCTCTTGGTGTTGGGACAGGCACAGGTCACTCTATTTTCCCATCAGGAAGAAGAATTAACCACAGGCTCAGCCTGCCCCCCGGAACCAGAATAGGGCCTGAAGCCATCCTGCGCTTTTGCGGCCAGCTCCCAAAAAAGCGAGTTGTAAAATGGAGGTTCAGGGCACTGCAATTCACAAACCTGCAGAGTTATAAATGATAACTCTCGTCCACAAATATATTGAGGGAAGGCAAAGAAGAGGATTTGAAATCAAGGCAGAATTGCACGAAACAGATTTCAGGAGGTAGATACGAATCGCCTTTAAAGCACATGAAAAGCGGCAAAACGTTGACAATGATGCCCTTGGCCAAAAAGGGCGTATGCGTTTTTTCCTGAATATATTCAGGAAAAAACGCATACGCCCTTTTTGGCCAACCAACCAACCTGGAAAGGCAAATCAGCGCTACGGAGAAGTCTCGCTTCCCATTGGTCAAAAGGGCCATGCTGAAAAAAGTTTCAAAACCAGAAATGCAGGACAGGCCATGGAGAAATGGGAGCCTTGCTACAGTGATGGGCGGGATGTAAATTGCCAACAGCCACTCTGGAGAAGTGTACGGTGTGTCCTGAAACATCTGAGAAACACAGCTTAGAGAGCATAGGGCACTTCCACTCATGGGGGTATAAATTGGGAAAATGAAAAATCAGCAAGACACAAGCACCCCAAAGTTGAGGGCTGCTCTGTTGACAAGGACCTCCACTTCATTCCACCTTAAATATCCCAGGAAAGAGAAAAATGGATAAAGAAGTTGTGGTCCTTATGTACAATGGAATATCACTCAGCCATGAAATCAATGTCATAAGGTTAGTAGGAGCATGATGAGTAGATTTAGGTACGACGATTCTAAGTGAAATAAGTCACACAGAAAAGGACACTTCTCATAAGGTATCACTTATAGAGGGAATGTAAAAACCGTTACACTTGAACTGAATTACAAAACAAAACAGAGTCACACATGCAGAAAACACACTATGGCTGCTTAACGGGAAAGGTGAGGTGGGGTGATACATAAAACAAGGGTATCAAATTAGCTCAGATACCGTTCCATAAACCCAATATGTAATAGACAAGACCTACTCCTTGCTCAGAGAACTGGACTCAACACGCCCTATTCACCGCACAAGAATATATCTGACTAGTAATAATCTTAAAACCTATGTATTGATATCTCTCTGTTAGTGTGTCAAGTGGGTGTAAAGCGGCATAAACACAGCCGTGAAAAGCAGCTAAACCCCATTATGAAAATAAATTACTTTGTAAAATCCATGAAACAACGACAGTGAAAGAGATAGAAATTCGTACACAATGAGTTCAGGGGCTGTGATGCAACCTGGATTGACCATATCTAGACCCACAGCTGGATGAGACATAAGGGTGGACACTCTTGGGGCTGAGAGGTTTGGTGAGGTTGGGTGAGCAAACGCAGACCCTTTAAAGTAATACTGCGTGGTACCCATCGCATGGGTCCCAAATCTCCAGCTTCAAGGGGATCTTCCTACATCGAAAACATGCATGAGAAACCCAGAAGATGGTACACCGTGTGATGGGGAAAGGTTTCTAAAACGCACCTCATTTCTCATCTCCTTGTGCCCGGGTTCGCCATTCCAGCCACTTTACTAGCAATCTCCCTACTTGGAGCATCAGCACCTTTAACCTCCTGTTCCGTACAGGTTGCAATTTGTCCTGAGGATGAACGGGAAGACGGGGAACCAACGAGAGACTAGCTCTTGGTGTTGGGACAGGCACAGGTCACTCTATTTTCCCATCAGGAAGAAGAATTAACCACAGGCTCAGCCTGCCCCCCGGAACCAGAACAGGGCCTGAAGCCATCCTGCGCTTTTGCGGCCAGCTCCCAAAAAAGCGAGTTGTAAAATGGAGGTTCAGGGCACTGCAATTCACAAACCTGCAGAGTTATAAATGATAACTCTCGTCCACAAATATATTGAGGGAAGGCAAAGAAGAGGATTTGAAATCAAGGCAGAATTGCACGAAACAGATTTCAGGAGGTAGATACGAATCGCCTTTAAAGCACATGAAAAGCGGCAAAACGTTGACAATGATGCCCTTGGCCAAAAAGGGCGTATGCGTTTTTTCCTGAATATATTCAGGAAAAAACGCATACGCCCTTTTTGGCCAACCAAGCAACCTGGAAAGGCAAATCAGCGCTACAGAGAAGTCTCGCTTCCCATCGGTCAAAAGGGCCATCCTGAAAAAAGTGTCAAAACCAGAAATGCAGGACAGGCCATGGAGAAATGGGAGCCTTGCTACACTGATGGGCGGGATGTAAATTGCCAACAGCCACTCTGGAGAAGTGTACGGTGTGTCCTGAAACATCTGAAAAACACAGCTTAGAGAGCATAGGGCACTTCCACTCATGGGGGTATAAATTGGGAAAATGAAAAATCAGCAAGACACAAGCACCCCAAAGTTGAGGGCTGCTCTGTTGACAAGGACCTCCACTTCATTCCACCTTAAATATCCCAGGAAAGAGAAAAATGGATAAAGAAGTTGTGGTCCTTATGTACAATGGAATATCACTCAGCCATGAAATCAATGTCATAAGGTTAGTAGCAGCATGATGAGTGGATTTAGGTACGACGATTCTAAGAGAAATAAGTCACACAGAAAAGGACACTTCTCATAAGGTATCACTTATAGAGGGAATGTAAAAACCGTTACACTTGAACTGAATTACAAAACAGAACAGAGTCACACATGCAGAAAACACACTATGGCTGCTTAACGGGAAAGGTGAGGTGGGGTGATACATAAAACAAGGGTATCAAATTAGCTCAGATACCGTTCCATAAACCCAATATGTAATAGACAAGACCTACTCCTTGCTCAGAGAACTGGACTCAACACGCCCTATTCACCGCACAAGAATATATCTGACTAGTAATAATCTTAAAACCTATGTATTGATATCTCTCTGTTAGTGTGTCAAGTGGGTGTAAAGCGGCATAAACACAGCCGTGAAAAGCAGCTAAACCCCATTATGAAAATAAATTACTTTGTAAAACCCATGAAACAACGACAGTGAAAGAGATAGAAATTCTTACACAATGAGTTCAGGGGCTGTGATGCAACCTGGATTGATCATATCTAGACCCACAGCTGGATGAGACATAAGGGTGGACACTCTTGGGGCTGAGAGGTTTGGTGAGGTTGGGTGAGCAAACGCAGACCCTTTAAAGTAATACTGCGTGGTACCCATCGCATGGGTCCCAAATCTCCAGGTTCAAGGGCATCTTCCTACATCGAAAACATGCATGAGAAACCCAGAAGATGGTACACCGTGTGATGGGGAAAGGTTTCTAAAACGCACCTCATTTCTCATCTCCTTGTGCCCGGGTTCGCCATTCCAGCCGCTTTACTAGCAATCTCCCTACTTGGAGCATCAGCACCTTTAACCTCCTGTTCCGTACAGGTTGCAATTTGTCCTGAGGATGAACGGGAAGACGGGGAACCAACGAGAGACTAGCTCTTGGTGTTGGGACAGGCACAGGTCACTCTATTTTCCCATCAGGAAGAAGAATTAACCACAGGCTCAGCCTGCCCCCCAGAACCAGAACAGGGCCTGAAGCCATCCTGCGCTTTTGCGGCCAGCTCCCAAAAAAGCGAGTTGTAAAATGGAGGTTCAGGGCACTGCAATTCACAAACCTGCAGAGTTATAAATGATAACTCTCGTCCACAAATATATTGAGGGAAGGCAAAGAAGAGGATTTGAAATCAAGGCAGAATTGCACGAAACAGATTTCAGGAGGTAGATACGAATCGCCTTTAAAGCACATGAAAAGCGGCAAAACGTTGACAATGATGCCCTTGGCCAAAAAGGGCGTATGCGTTTTTTCCTGAATATATTCAGGAAAAAACGCATACGCCCTTTTTGGCCAACCAAGCAACCTGGAAAGGCAAATCAGCGCTACAGAGAAGTCTCGCTTCCCATCGGTCAAAAGGGCCATCCTGAAAAAAGTGTCAAAACCAGAAATGCAGGACAGGCCATGGAGAAATGGGAGCCTTGCTACACTGATGGGCGGGATGTAAATTGCCAACAGCCACTCTGGAGAAGTGTACGGTGTGTCCTGAAACATCTGAAAAACACAGCTTAGAGAGCATAGGGCACTTCCACTCATGGGGGTATAAATTGGGAAAATGAAAAATCAGCAAGACACAAGCACCCCAAAGTTGAGGGCTGCTCTGTTGACAAGGACCTCCACTTCATTCCACCTTAAATATCCCAGGAAAGAGAAAAATGGATAAAGAAGTTGTGGTCCTTATGTACAATGGAATATCACTCAGCCATGAAATCAATGTCATAAGGTTAGTAGCAGCATGATGAGTGGATTTAGGTACGACGATTCTAAGAGAAATAAGTCACACAGAAAAGGACACTTCTCATAAGGTATCACTTATAGAGGGAATGTAAAAACCGTTACACTTGAACTGAATTACAAAACAGAACAGAGTCACACATGCAGAAAACACACTATGGCTGCTTAACGGGAAAGGTGAGGTGGGGTGATACATAAAACAAGGGTATCAAATTAGCTCAGATACCGTTCCATAAACCCAATATGTAATAGACAAGACCTACTCCTTGCTCAGAGAACTGGACTCAACACGCCCTATTCACCGCACAAGAATATATCTGACTAGTAATAATCTTAAAACCTATGTATTGATATCTCTCTGTTAGTGTGTCAAGTGGGTGTAAAGCGGCATAAACACAGCCGTGAAAAGCAGCTAAACCCCATTATGAAAATAAATTACTTTGTAAAACCCATGAAACAACGACAGTGAAAGAGATAGAAATTCTTACACAATGAGTTCAGGGGCTGTGATGCAACCTGGATTGACCATATCTAGACCCACAGCTGGATGAGACATAAGGGTGGACACTCTTGGGGCTGAGAGGTTTGGTGAGGTTGGGTGAGCAAACGCAGACCCTTTAAAGTAATACTGCGTGGTACCCATCGCATGGGTCCCAAATCTCCAGGTTCAAGGGCATCTTCCTACATCGAAAACATGCATGAGAAACCCAGAAGATGGTACACCGTGTGATGGGGAAAGGTTTCTAAAACGCACCTCATTTCTCATCTCCTTGTGCCCGGGTTCGCCATTCCAGCCGCTTTACTAGCAATCTCCCTACTTGGAGCATCAGCACCTTTAACCTCCTGTTCCGTACAGGTTGCAATTTGTCCTGAGGATGAACGGGAAGACGGGGAACCAACGAGAGACTAGCTCTTGGTGTTGGGACAGGCACAGGTCACTCTATTTTCCCATCAGGAAGAAGAATTAACCACAGGCTCAGCCTGCCCCCCAGAACCAGAACAGGGCCTGAAGCCATCCTGCGCTTTTGCGGCCAGCTCCCAAAAAAGCGAGTTGTAAAATGGAGGTTCAGGGCACTGCAATTCACAAACCTGCAGAGTTATAAATGATAACTCTCGTCCACAAATATATTGAGGGAAGGCAAAGAAGAGGATTTGAAATCAAGGCAGAATTGCACGAAACAGATTTCAGGAGGTAGATACGAATCGCCTTTAAAGCACATGAAAAGCGGCAAAACGTTGACAATGATGCCCTTGGCCAAAAAGGGCGTATGCGTTTTTTCCTGAATATATTCAGGAAAAAACGCATACGCCCTTTTTGGCCAACCAAGCAACCTGGAAAGGCAAATCAGCGCTACAGAGAAGTCTCGCTTCCCATCGGTCAAAAGGGCCATCCTGAAAAAAGTGTCAAAACCAGAAATGCAGGACAGGCCATGGAGAAATGGGAGCCTTGCTACACTGATGGGCGGGATGTAAATTGCCAACAGCCACTCTGGAGAAGTGTACGGTGTGTCCTGAAACATCTGAAAAACACAGCTTAGAGAGCATAGGGCACTTCCACTCATGGGGGTATAAATTGGGAAAATGAAAAATCAGCAAGACACAAGCACCCGAAAGTTGAGGGCTGCTCTGTTGACAAGGACCTCCACTTCATTCCACCTTAAATATCCCAGGAAAGAGAAAAATGGATAAAGAAGTTGTGGTCCTTATGTACAATGGAATATCACTCAGCCATGAAATCAATGTCATAAGGTTAGTAGCAGCATGATGAGTGGATTTAGGTACGACGATTCTAAGAGAAATAAGTCACACAGAAAAGGACACTTCTCATAAGGTATCACTTATAGAGGGAATGTAAAAACCATTACACTTGAACTGAATTACAAAACAGAACAGAGTCACACATGCAGAAAACACACTATGGCTGCTTAACGGGAAAGGTGAGGTGGGGTGATACATAAAACAAGGGTATCAAATTAGCTCAGATACCGTTCCATAAACCCAATATGTAATAGACAAGACCTACTCCTTGCTCAGAGAACTGGACTCAACACGCCCTATTCACCGCACAAGAATCTATCTGACTAGTAATAATCTTAAAACCTATGTATTGATATCTCTCTGTTAGTGTGTCAAGTGGGTGTAAAGCGGCATAAACACAGCCGTGAAAAGCAGCTAAACCCCATTATGAAAATAAATTACTTTGTAAAACCCATGAAACAACGACAGTGAAAGAGATAGAAATTCTTACACAATGAGTTCAGGGGCTGTGATGCAACCTGGATTGACCATATCTAGACCCACAGCTGGATGAGACATAAGGGTGGACACTCTTGGGGCTGAGAGGTTTGGTGAGGTTGGGTGAGCAAACGCAGACCCTTTAAAGTAATACTGCGTGGTACCCATCGCATGGGTCCCAAATCTCCAGGTTCAAGGGCATCTTCCTACATCGAAAACATGCATGAGAAACCCAGAAGATGGTACACCGTGTGATGGGGAAAGGTTTCTAAAACGCACCTCATTTCTCATCTCCTTGTGCCCGGGTTCGCCATTCCAGCCGCTTTACTAGCAATCTCCCTACTTGGAGCATCAGCACCTTTAACCTCCTGTTCCGTACAGGTTGCAATTTGTCCTGAGGATGAACGGGAAGACGGGGAACCAACGAGAGACTAGCTCTTGGTGTTGGGACAGGCACAGGTCACTCTATTTTCCCATCAGGAAGAAGAATTAACCACAGGCTCAGCCTGCCCCCCAGAACCAGAACAGGGCCTGAAGCCATCCTGCGCTTTTGCGGCCAGCTCCCAAAAAAGCGAGTTGTAAAATGGAGGTTCAGGGCACTGCAATTCACAAACCTGCAGAGTTATAAATGATAACTCTCGTCCACAAATATATTGAGGGAAGGCAAAGAAGAGGATTTGAAATCAAGGCAGAATTGCACGAAACAGATTTCAGGAGGTAGATACGAATCGCCTTTAAAGCACATGAAAAGCGGCAAAACGTTGACAATGATGCCCTTGGCCAAAAAGGGCGTATGCGTTTTTTCCTGAATATATTCAGGAAAAAACGCATACGCCCTTTTTGGCCAACCAAGCAACCTGGAAAGGCAAATCAGCGCTACAGAGAAGTCTCGCTTCCCATCGGTCAAAAGGGCCATGCTGAAAAAAGTGTCAAAACCAGAAATGCAGGACAGGCCATGGAGAAATGGGAGCCTTGCTACACTGATGGGCGGGATGTAAATTGCCAACAGCCACTCTGGAGAAGTGTACGGTGTGTCCTGAAACATCTGAAAAACACAGCTTAGAGAGCATAGGGCACTTCCACTCATGGGGGTATAAATTGGGAAAATGAAAAATCAGCAAGACACAAGCACCCCAAAGTTGAGGGCTGCTCTGTTGACAAAGACCTCCACTTCATTCCACCTTAAATATCCCAGGAAAGAGAAACATGGATAAAGAAGTTGTGGTCCTTATGTACAATGGAATATCACTCAGCCATGAAATCAATGTCATAAGGTTAGTAGCAGCATGATGAGTGGATTTAGGTACGACGATTCTAAGAGAAATAAGTCACACAGAAAAGGACACTTCTCATAAGGTATCACTTATAGAGGGAATGTAAAAACCGTTACACTTGAACTGAATTACAAAACAGAACAGAGTCACACATGCAGAAAACACACTATGGCTGCTTAACGGGAAAGGTGAGGTGGGGTGATACATAAAACAAGGGTATCAAATTAGCTCAGATACCTTTCCATAAACCCAATATGTAATAGACAAGACCTACTCCTTGCTCAGAGAACTGGACTCAACACGCCCTATTCACCGCACAAGAATATATCTGACTAGTAATAATCTTAAAACGTATGTATTGATATCTCTCTGTTAGTGTGTCAAGTGGGTGTAAAGCGGCATAAACACAGCCGTGAAAAGCAGCTAAACCCCATTATGAAAATAAATTACTTTGTAAAACCCATGAAACAACGACAGTGAAAGAGGTAGAAATTCTTACACAATGAGTTCAGGGGCTGTGATGCAACCTGGATTGACCATATCTAGACCCACAGCTGGATGAGACATAAGGGTGGACACTCTTGGGGCTGAGAGGTTTGGTGAGGTTGGGTGAGCAAACGCAGACCCTTTAAAGTAATACTGCGTGGTACCCATCGCATGGGTCCCAAATCTCCAGGTTCAAGGGCATCTTCCTACATCGAAAACATGCATGAGAAACCCAGAAGATGGTACTCCGTGTGATGGGGAAAGGTTTCTAAAACGCACCTCATTTCTCATCTCCTTGTGCCCGGGTTCGCCATTCCAGCCACTTTACTAGCAATCTCCCTACTTGGAGCATCAGCACCTTTAACCTCCTGTTCCGTACAGGTTGCAATTTGTCCTGAGGATGAACGGGAAGACGGGGAACCAACGAGAGACTAGCTCTTGGTGTTGGGACAGGCACAGGTCACTCTATTTTCCCATCAGGAAGAAGAATTAACCACAGGCTCAGCCTGCCCCCCGGAACCAGAATAGGGCCTGAAGCCATCCTGCGCTTTTGCGGCCAGCTCCCAAAAAAGCGAGTTGTAAAATGGAGGTTCAGGGCACTGCAATTCACAAACCTGCAGAGTTATAAATGATAACTCTCGTCCACAAATATATTGAGGGAAGGCAAAGAAGAGGATTTGAAATCAAGGCAGAATTGCACGAAACAGATTTCAGGAGGTAGATACGAATCGCCTTTAAAGCACATGAAAAGCGGCAAAACGTTGACAATGATGCCCTTGGCCAAAAAGGGCGTATGCGTTTTTTCCTGAATATATTCAGGAAAAAACGCATACGCCCTTTTTGGCCAACCAACCAACCTGGAAAGGCAAATCAGCGCTACGGAGAAGTCTCGCTTCCCATTGGTCAAAAGGGCCATGCTGAAAAAAGTTTCAAAACCAGAAATGCAGGACAGGCCATGGAGAAATGGGAGCCTTGCTACAGTGATGGGCGGGATGTAAATTGCCAACAGCCACTCTGGAGAAGTGTACGGTGTGTCCTGAAACATCTGAGAAACACAGCTTAGAGAGCATAGGGCACTTCCACTCATGGGGGTATAAATTGGGAAAATGAAAAATCAGCAAGACACAAGCACCCCAAAGTTGAGGGCTGCTCTGTTGACAAGGACCTCCACTTCATTCCACCTTAAATATCCCAGGAAAGAGAAAAATGGATAAAGAAGTTGTGGTCCTTATGTACAATGGAATATCACTCAGCCATGAAATCAATGTCATAAGGTTAGTAGGAGCATGATGAGTAGATTTAGGTACGACGATTCTAAGTGAAATAAGTCACACAGAAAAGGACACTTCTCATAAGGTATCACTTATAGAGGGAATGTAAAAACCGTTACACTTGAACTGAATTACAAAACAAAACAGAGTCACACATGCAGAAAACACACTATGGCTGCTTAACGGGAAAGGTGAGGTGGGGTGATACATAAAACAAGGGTATCAAATTAGCTCAGATACCGTTCCATAAACCCAATATGTAATAGACAAGACCTACTCCTTGCTCAGAGAACTGGACTCAACACGCCCTATTCACCGCACAAGAATATATCTGACTAGTAATAATCTTAAAACCTATGTATTGATATCTCTCTGTTAGTGTGTCAAGTGGGTGTAAAGCGGCATAAACACAGCCGTGAAAAGCAGCTAAACCCCATTATGAAAATAAATTACTTTGTAAAATCCATGAAACAACGACAGTGAAAGAGATAGAAATTCGTACACAATGAGTTCAGGGGCTGTGATGCAACCTGGATTGACCATATCTAGACCCACAGCTGGATGAGACATAAGGGTGGACACTCTTGGGGCTGAGAGGTTTGGTGAGGTTGGGTGAGCAAACGCAGACCCTTTAAAGTAATACTGCGTGGTACCCATCGCATGGGTCCCAAATCTCCAGCTTCAAGGGGATCTTCCTACATCGAAAACATGCATGAGAAACCCAGAAGATGGTACACCGTGTGATGGGGAAAGGTTTCTAAAACGCACCTCATTTCTCATCTCCTTGTGCCCGGGTTCGCCATTCCAGCCACTTTACTAGCAATCTCCCTACTTGGAGCATCAGCACCTTTAACCTCCTGTTCCGTACAGGTTGCAATTTGTCCTGAGGATGAACGGGAAGACGGGGAACCAACGAGAGACTAGCTCTTGGTGTTGGGACAGGCACAGGTCACTCTATTTTCCCATCAGGAAGAAGAATTAACCACAGGCTCAGCCTGCCCCCCGGAACCAGAACAGGGCCTGAAGCCATCCTGCGCTTTTGCGGCCAGCTCCCAAAAAAGCGAGTTGTAAAATGGAGGTTCAGGGCACTGCAATTCACAAACCTGCAGAGTTATAAATGATAACTCTCGTCCACAAATATATTGAGGGAAGGCAAAGAAGAGGATTTGAAATCAAGGCAGAATTGCACGAAACAGATTTCAGGAGGTAGATACGAATCGCCTTTAAAGCACATGAAAAGCGGCAAAACGTTGACAATGATGCCCTTGGCCAAAAAGTGCGTATGCGTTTTTTCCTGAATATATTCAGGAAAAAACGCATATGCCCTTTTTGGCCAACCAAGCAACCTGGAAAGGCAAATCAGCGCTACAGAGAAGTCTCGCTTCCCATCGGTCAAAAGGGCCATGCTGAAAAAAGTGTCAAAACCAGAAATGCAGGACAGGCCATGGAGAAATGGGAGCCTTGCTACACTGATGGGCGGGATGTAAATTGCCAACAGCCACTCTGGAGAAGTGTACGGTGTGTCCTGAAATATCTGAGAAACACAGCTTAGAGAGCATAGGGCACTTCCACTCATGGGGGTATAAATTGGGAAAATGAAAAATCAGCAAGACACAAGCACCCCAAAGTTGAGGGCTGCTCTGTTGACAAGGACCTCCACTTCATTCCACCTTAAATATCCCAGGAAAGAGAAACATGGATAAAGAAGTTGTGGTCCTTATGTACAATGGAATATCACTCAGCCATGAAATCAATGTCATAAGGTTAGTAGCAGCATGATGAGTGGATTTAGGTACGACGATTCTAAGAGAAATAAGTCACACAGAAAAGGACACTTCTCATAAGGTATCACTTATAGAGGGAATGTAAAAACCGTTACACTTGAACTGAATTATAAAACAGAACAGAGTCACACATGCAGAAAACACACTATGGCTGCTTAACGGGAAAGGTGAGGTGGGGTGATACATAAAACAAGGGTATCAAATTAGCTCAGATACCGTTCCATAAACCCAATATGTAATAGACAAGACCTACTCCTTGCTCAGAGAACTGGACTCAACACGCCCTATTCACCGCACAAGAATATATCTGACTAGTAATAATCTTAAAACCTATGTATTGATATCTCTCTGTTAGTGTGTCAAGTGGGTGTAAAGCGGCATAAACACAGCCATGAAAAGCAGCTAAACCCCATTATGAAAATAAATTACTTTGTAAAACCCATGAAACAACGACAGTGAAAGAGATAGAAATTCTTACACAATGAGTTCAGGGGCTGTGATGCAACCTGGATTGACCATATCTAGACCCACAGCTGGATGAGACATAAGGGTGGACACTCTTGGGGCTGAGAGGTTTGGTGAGGTTGGGTGAGCAAACGCAGACCCTTTAAAGTAATACTGCGTGGTACCCATCGCATGGGTCCCAAATCTCCAGGTTCAAGGGCATCTTCCTACATCGAAAACATGCATGAGAAACCCAGAAGATGGTACACCGTGTGATGGGGAAAGGTTTCTAAAACGCACCTCATTTCTCATCTCCTTGTGCCCGGGTTCGCCATTCCAGCCGCTTTACTAGCAATCTCCCTACTTGGAGCATCAGCACCTTTAACCTCCTGTTCCGTACAGGTTGCAATTTGTCCTGAGGATGAACGGGAAGACGGGGAACCAACGAGAGACTAGCTCTTGGTGTTGGGACAGGCACAGGTCACTCTATTTTCCCATCAGGAAGAAGAATTAACCACAGGCTCAGCCTGCCCCCCAGAACCAGAACAGGGCCTGAAGCCATCCTGCGCTTTTGCGGCCAGCTCCCAAAAAAGCGAGTTGTAAAATGGAGGTTCAGGGCACTGCAATTCACAAACCTGCAGAGTTATAAATGATAACTCTCGTCCACAAATATATTGAGGGAAGGCAAAGAAGAGGATTTGAAATCAAGGCAGAATTGCACGAAACAGATTTCAGGAGGTAGATACGAATCGCCTTTAAAGCACATGAAAAGCGGCAAAACGTTGACAATGATGCCCTTGGCCAAAAAGGGCGTATGCGTTTTTTCCTGAATATATTCAGGAAAAAACGCATACGCCCTTTTTGGCCAACCAAGCAACCTGGAAAGGCAAATCAGCGATACAGAGAAGTCTCGCTTCCCATCGGTCAAAAGGGCCATGCTGAAAAAAGTGTCAAAACCAGAAATGCAGGACAGGCCATGGAGAAATGGGAGCCTTGCTACACTGATGGGCGAGATGTAAATTGCCAACAGCCACTCTGGAGAAGTGTACGGTGTGTCCTGAAACATCTGAAAAACACAGCTTAGAGAGCATAGGGCACTTCCACTCATGGGGGTATAAATTGGGAAAATGAAAAATCAGCAAGACACAAGCACCCCAAAGTTGAGGGCTGCTCTGTTGACAAAGACCTCCACTTCATTCCACCTTAAATATCCCAGGAAAGAGAAACATGGATAAAGAAGTTGTGGTCCTTATGTACAATGGAATATCACTCAGCCATGAAATCAATGTCATAAGGTTAGTAGCAGCATGATGAGTGGATTTAGGTACGACGATTCTAAGAGAAATAAGTCACACAGAAAAGGACACTTCTCATAAGGTATCACTTATAGAGGGAATGTAAAAACCGTTACACTTGAACTGAATTACAAAACAGAACAGAGTCACACATGCAGAAAACACACTATGGCTGCTTAACGGGAAAGGTGAGGTGGGGTGATACATAAAACAAGGGTATCAAATTAGCTCAGATACCGTTCCATAAACCCAATATGTAATAGACAAGACCTACTCCTTGCTCAGAGAACTGGACTCAACACGCCCTATTCACCGCACAAGAATATATCTGACTAGTAATAATCTTAAAACCTATGTATTGATATCTCTCTGTTAGTGTGTCAAGTGGGTGTAAAGCGGCATAAACACAGCCGTGAAAAGCAGCTAAACCCCATTATGAAAATAAATTACTTTGTAAAACCCATGAAACAACGACAGTGAAAGAGATAGAAATTCTTACACAATGAGTTCAGGGGCTGTGATGCAACCTGGATTGACCATATCTAGACCCACAGCTGGATGAGACATAAGGGTGGACACTCTTGGGGCTGAGAGGTTTGGTGAGGTTGGGTGAGCAAACGCAGACCCTTTAAAGTAATACTGCGTGGTACCCATCGCATGGGTCCCAAATCTCCAGGTTCAAGGGCATCTTCCTACATCGAAAACATGCATGAGAAACCCAGAAGATGGTACACCGTGTGATGGGGAAAGGTTTCTAAAACGCACCTCATTTCTCATCTCCTTGTGCCCGGGTTCGCCATTCCAGCCGCTTTACTAGCAATCTCCCTACTTGGAGCATCAGCACCTTTAACCTCCTGTTCCGTACAGGTTGCAATTTGTCCTGAGGATGAACGGGAAGACGGGGAACCAACGAGAGACTAGCTCTTGGTGTTGGGACAGGCACAGGTCACTCTATTTTCCCATCAGGAAGAAGAATTAACCACAGGCTCAGCCTGCCCCCCAGAACCAGAACAGGGCCTGAAGCCATCCTGCGCTTTTGCGGCCAGCTCCCAAAAAAGCGAGTTGTAAAATGGAGGTTCAGGGCACTGCAATTCACAAACCTGCAGAGTTATAAATGATAACTCTCGTCCACAAATATATTGAGGGAAGGCAAAGAAGAGGATTTGAAATCAAGGCAGAATTGCACGAAACAGATTTCAGGAGGTAGATACGAATCGCCTTTAAAGCACATGAAAAGCGGCAAAACGTTGACAATGATGCCCTTGGCCAAAAAGGGCGTATGCGTTTTTTCCTGAATATATTCAGGAAAAAACGCATACGCCCTTTTTGGCCAACCAAGCAACCTGGAAAGGCAAATCAGCGCTACAGAGAAGTCTCGCTTCCCATCGGTCAAAAGGGCCATCCTGAAAAAAGTGTCAAAACCAGAAATGCAGGACAGGCCATGGAGAAATGGGAGCCTTGCTACACTGATGGGCGGGATGTAAATTGCCAACAGCCACTCTGGAGAAGTGTACGGTGTGTCCTGAAACATCTGAAAAACACAGCTTAGAGAGCATAGGGCACTTCCACTCATGGGGGTATAAATTGGGAAAATGAAAAATCAGCAAGACACAAGCACCCGAAAGTTGAGGGCTGCTCTGTTGACAAGGACCTCCACTTCATTCCACCTTAAATATCCCAGGAAAGAGAAAAATGGATAAAGAAGTTGTGGTCCTTATGTACAATGGAATATCACTCAGCCATGAAATCAATGTCATAAGGTTAGTAGCAGCATGATGAGTGGATTTAGGTACGACGATTCTAAGAGAAATAAGTCACACAGAAAAGGACACTTCTCATAAGGTATCACTTATAGAGGGAATGTAAAAACCATTACACTTGAACTGAATTACAAAACAGAACAGAGTCACACATGCAGAAAACACACTATGGCTGCTTAACGGGAAAGGTGAGGTGGGGTGATACATAAAACAAGGGTATCAAATTAGCTCAGATACCGTTCCATAAACCCAATATGTAATAGACAAGACCTACTCCTTGCTCAGAGAACTGGACTCAACACGCCCTATTCACCGCACAAGAATATATCTGACTAGTAATAATCTTAAAACCTATGTATTGATATCTCTCTGTTAGTGTGTCAAGTGGGTGTAAAGCGGCATAAACACAGCCGTGAAAAGCAGCTAAACCCCATTATGAAAATAAATTACTTTGTAAAACCCATGAAACAACGACAGTGAAAGAGATAGAAATTCTTACACAATGAGTTCAGGGGCTGTGATGCAACCTGGATTGACCATATCTAGACCCACAGCTGGATGAGACATAAGGGTGGACACTCTTGGGGCTGAGAGGTTTGGTGAGGTTGGGTGAGCAAACGCAGACCCTTTAAAGTAATACTGCGTGGTACCCATCGCATGGGTCCCAAATCTCCAGGTTCAAGGGCATCTTCCTACATCGAAAACATGCATGAGAAACCCAGAAGATGGTACACCGTGTGATGGGGAAAGGTTTCTAAAACGCACCTCATTTCTCATCTCCTTGTGCCCGGGTTCGCCATTCCAGCCGCTTTACTAGCAATCTCCCTACTTGGAGCATCAGCACCTTTAACCTCCTGTTCCGTACAGGTTGCAATTTGTCCTGAGGATGAACGGGAAGACGGGGAACCAACGAGAGACTAGCTCTTGGTGTTGGGACAGGCACAGGTCACTCTATTTTCCCATCAGGAAGAAGAATTAACCACAGGCTCAGCCTGCCCCCCAGAACCAGAACAGGGCCTGAAGCCATCCTGCGCTTTTGCGGCCAGCTCCCAAAAAAGCGAGTTGTAAAATGGAGGTTCAGGGCACTGCAATTCACAAACCTGCAGAGTTATAAATGATAACTCTCGTCCACAAATATATTGAGGGAAGGCAAAGAAGAGGATTTGAAATCAAGGCAGAATTGCAGGAAACAGATTTCAGGAGGTAGATACGAATCGCCTTTAAAGCACATGAAAAGCGGCAAAACGTTGACAATGATGCCCTTGGCCAAAAAGGGCGTATGCGTTTTTTCCTGAATATATTCAGGAAAAAACGCATACGCCCTTTTTGGCCAACCAAGCAACCTGGAAAGGCAAATCAGCGCTACAGAGAAGTCTCGCTTCCCATCGGTCAAAAGGGCCATGCTGAAAAAAGTGTCAAAACCAGAAATGCAGGACAGGCCATGGAGAAATGGGAGCCTTGCTACACTGATGGGCGGGATGTAAATTGCCAACAGCCACTCTGGAGAAGTGTACGGTGTGTCCTGAAACATCTGAGAAACACAGCTTAGAGAGCATAGGGCACTTCCACTCATGGGGGTATAAATTGGGAAAATGAAAAATCAGCAAGACACAAGCACCCCAAAGTTGAGGGCTGCTCTGTTGACAAGGACCTCCACTTCATTCCACCTTAAATATCCCAGGAAAGAGAAAAATGGATAAAGAAGTTGTGGTCCTTATGTACAATGGAATATCACTCAGCCATGAAATCAATGTCATAAGGTTAGTAGGAGCATGATGAGTAGATTTAGGTACGACGATTCTAAGTGAAATAAGTCACACAGAAAAGGACACTTCTCATAAGGTATCACTTATAGAGGGAATGTAAAAACCGTTACACTTGAACTGAATTACAAAACAAAACAGAGTCACACATGCAGAAAACACACTATGGCTGCTTAACGGGAAAGGTGAGGTGGGGTGATACATAAAACAAGGGTATCAAATTAGCTCAGATACCGTTCCATAAACCCAATATGTAATAGACAAGACCTACTCCTTGCTCAGAGAACTGGACTCAACACGCCCTATTCACCGCACAAGAATATATCTGACTAGTAATAATCTTAAAACCTATGTATTGATATCTCTCTGTTAGTGTGTCAAGTGGGTGTAAAGCGGCATAAACACAGCCGTGAAAAGCAGCTAAACCCCATTATGAAAATAAATTACTTTGTAAAATCCATGAAACAACGACAGTGAAAGAGATAGAAATTCGTACACAATGAGTTCAGGGGCTGTGATGCAACCTGGATTGACCATATCTAGACCCACAGCTGGATGAGACATAAGGGTGGACACTCTTGGGGCTGAGAGGTTTGGTGAGGTTGGGTGAGCAAACGCAGACCCTTTAAAGTAATACTGCGTGGTACCCATCGCATGGGTCCCAAATCTCCAGCTTCAAGGGGATCTTCCTACATCGAAAACATGCATGAGAAACCCAGAAGATGGTACACCGTGTGATGGGGAAAGGTTTCTAAAACGCACCTCATTTCTCATCTCCTTGTGCCCGGGTTCGCCATTCCAGCCACTTTACTAGCAATCTCCCTACTTGGAGCATCAGCACCTTTAACCTCCTGTTCCGTACAGGTTGCAATTTGTCCTGAGGATGAACGGGAAGACGGGGAACCAACGAGAGACTAGCTCTTGGTGTTGGGACAGGCACAGGTCACTCTATTTTCCCATCAGGAAGAAGAATTAACCACAGGCTCAGCCTGCCCCCCGGAACCAGAACAGGGCCTGAAGCCATCCTGCGCTTTTGCGGCCAGCTCCCAAAAAAGCGAGTTGTAAAATGGAGGTTCAGGGCACTGCAATTCACAAACCTGCAGAGTTATAAATGATAACTCTCGTCCACAAATATATTGAGGGAAGGCAAAGAAGAGGATTTGAAATCAAGGCAGAATTGCACGAAACAGATTTCAGGAGGTAGATACGAATCGCCTTTAAAGCACATGAAAAGCGGCAAAACGTTGACAATGATGCCCTTGGCCAAAAAGTGCGTATGCGTTTTTTCCTGAATATATTCAGGAAAAAACGCATATGCCCTTTTTGGCCAACCAAGCAACCTGGAAAGGCAAATCAGCGCTACAGAGAAGTCTCGCTTCCCATCGGTCAAAAGGGCCATGCTGAAAAAAGTGTCAAAACCAGAAATGCAGGACAGGCCATGGAGAAATGGGAGCCTTGCTACACTGATGGGCGGGATGTAAATTGCCAACAGCCACTCTGGAGAAGTGTACGGTGTGTCCTGAAATATCTGAGAAACACAGCTTAGAGAGCATAGGGCACTTCCACTCATGGGGGTATAAATTGGGAAAATGAAAAATCAGCAAGACACAAGCACCCCAAAGTTGAGGGCTGCTCTGTTGACAAGGACCTCCACTTCATTCCACCTTAAATATCCCAGGAAAGAGAAACATGGATAAAGAAGTTGTGGTCCTTATGTACAATGGAATATCACTCAGCCATGAAATCAATGTCATAAGGTTAGTAGCAGCATGATGAGTGGATTTAGGTACGACGATTCTAAGAGAAATAAGTCACACAGAAAAGGACACTTCTCATAAGGTATCACTTATAGAGGGAATGTAAAAACCGTTACACTTGAACTGAATTATAAAACAGAACAGAGTCACACATGCAGAAAACACACTATGGCTGCTTAACGGGAAAGGTGAGGTGGGGTGATACATAAAACAAGGGTATCAAATTAGCTCAGATACCGTTCCATAAACCCAATATGTAATAGACAAGACCTACTCCTTGCTCAGAGAACTGGACTCAACACGCCCTATTCACCGCACAAGAATATATCTGACTAGTAATAATCTTAAAACCTATGTATTGATATCTCTCTGTTAGTGTGTCAAGTGGGTGTAAAGCGGCATAAACACAGCCGTGAAAAGCAGCTAAACCCCATTATGAAAATAAATTACTTTGTAAAACCCATGAAACAACGACAGTGAAAGAGATAGAAATTCTTACACAATGAGTTCAGGGGCTGTGATGCAACCTGGATTGACCATATCTAGACCCACAGCTGGATGAGACATAAGGGTGGACACTCTTGGGGCTGAGAGGTTTGGTGAGGTTGGGTGAGCAAACGCAGACCCTTTAAAGTAATACTGCGTGGTACCCATCGCATGGGTCCCAAATCTCCAGGTTCAAGGGCATCTTCCTACATCGAAAACATGCATGAGAAACCCAGAAGATGGTACACCGTGTGATGGGGAAAGGTTTCTAAAACGCACCTCATTTCTCATCTCCTTGTGCCCGGGTTCGCCATTCCAGCCGCTTTACTAGCAATCTCCCTACTTGGAGCATCAGCACCTTTAACCTCCTGTTCCGTACAGGTTGCAATTTGTCCTGAGGATGAACGGGAAGACGGGGAACCAACGAGAGACTAGCTCTTGGTGTTGGGACAGGCACAGGTCACTCTATTTTCCCATCAGGAAGAAGAATTAACCACAGGCTCAGCCTGCCCCCCAGAACCAGAACAGGGCCTGAAGCCATCCTGCGCTTTTGCGGCCAGCTCCCAAAAAAGCGAGTTGTAAAATGGAGGTTCAGGGCACTGCAATTCACAAACCTGCAGAGTTATAAATGATAACTCTCGTCCACAAATATATTGAGGGAAGGCAAAGAAGAGGATTTGAAATCAAGGCAGAATTGCACGAAACAGATTTCAGGAGGTAGATACGAATCGCCTTTAAAGCACATGAAAAGTGGCAAAACGTTGACAATGATGCCCTTGGCCAAAAAGGGCGTATGCGTTTTTTCCTGAATATATTCAGGAAAAAACGCATACGCCCTTTTTGGCCAACCAAGCAACCTGGAAAGGCAAATCAGCGCTACAGAGAAGTCTCGCTTCCCATCGGTCAAAAGGGCCATGCTGAAAAAAGTGTCAAAACCAGAAATGCAGGACAGGCCATGGAGAAATGGGAGCCTTGCTACACTGATGGGCGGGATGTAAATTGCCAACAGCCACTCTGGAGAAGTGTACGGTGTGTCCTGAAACATCTGAAAAACACAGCTTAGAGAGCATAGGGCACTTCCACTCATGGGGGTATAAATTGGGAAAATGAAAAATCAGCAAGACACAAGCACCCCAAAGTTGAGGGTTGCTCTGTTGACAAAGACCTCCACTTCATTCCACCTTAAATATCCCAGGAAAGAGAAACATGGATAAAGAAGTTGTGGTCCTTATGTACAATGGAATATCACTCAGCCATGAAATCAATGTCATAAGGTTAGTAGCAGCATGATGAGTGGATTTAGGTACGACGATTCTAAGAGAAATAAGTCACACAGAAAAGGACACTTCTCATAAGGTATCACTTATAGAGGGAATGTAAAAACCGTTACACTTGAACTGAATTACAAAACAGAACAGAGTCACACATGCAGAAAACACACTATGGCTGCTTAACGGGAAAGGTGAGGTGGGGTGATACATAAAACAAGGGTATCAAATTAGCTCAGATACCTTTCCATAAACCCAATATGTAATAGACAAGACCTACTCCTTGCTCAGAGAACTGGACTCAACACGCCCTATTCACCGCACAAGAATATATCTGACTAGTAATAATCTTAAAACGTATGTATTGATATCTCTCTGTTAGTGTGTCAAGTGGGTGTAAAGCGGCATAAACACAGCCGTGAAAAGCAGCTAAACCCCATTATGAAAATAAATTACTTTGTAAAACCCATGAAACAACGACAGTGAAAGAGGTAGAAATTCTTACACAATGAGTTCAGGGGCTGTGATGCAACCTGGATTGACCATATCTAGACCCACAGCTGGATGAGACATAAGGGTGGACACTCTTGGGGCTGAGAGGTTTGGTGAGGTTGGGTGAGCAAACGCAGACCCTTTAAAGTAATACTGCGTGGTACCCATCGCATGGGTCCCAAATCTCCAGGTTCAAGGGCATCTTCCTACATCGAAAACATGCATGAGAAACCCAGAAGATGGTACTCCGTGTGATGGGGAAAGGTTTCTAAAACGCACCTCATTTCTCATCTCCTTGTGCCCGGGTTCGCCATTCCAGCCACTTTACTAGCAATCTCCCTACTTGGAGCATCAGCACCTTTAACCTCCTGTTCCGTACAGGTTGCAATTTGTCCTGAGGATGAACGGGAAGACGGGGAACCAACGAGAGACTAGCTCTTGGTGTTGGGACAGGCACAGGTCACTCTATTTTCCCATCAGGAAGAAGAATTAACCACAGGCTCAGCCTGCCCCCCGGAACCAGAATAGGGCCTGAAGCCATCCTGCGCTTTTGCGGCCAGCTCCCAAAAAAGCGAGTTGTAAAATGGAGGTTCAGGGCACTGCAATTCACAAACCTGCAGAGTTATAAATGATAACTCTCGTCCACAAATATATTGAGGGAAGGCAAAGAAGAGGATTTGAAATCAAGGCAGAATTGCACGAAACAGATTTCAGGAGGTAGATACGAATCGCCTTTAAAGCACATGAAAAGCGGCAAAACGTTGACAATGATGCCCTTGGCCAAAAAGGGCGTATGCGTTTTTTCCTGAATATATTCAGGAAAAAACGCATACGCCCTTTTTGGCCAACCAACCAACCTGGAAAGGCAAATCAGCGCTACGGAGAAGTCTCGCTTCCCATTGGTCAAAAGGGCCATGCTGAAAAAAGTTTCAAAACCAGAAATGCAGGACAGGCCATGGAGAAATGGGAGCCTTGCTACACTGATGGGCGGGATGTAAATTGCCAACAGCCACTCTGGAGAAGTGTACGGTGTGTCCTGAAACATCTGAGAAACACAGCTTAGAGAGCATAGGGCACTTCCACTCATGGGGGTATAAATTGGGAAAATGAAAAATCAGCAAGACACAAGCACCCCAAAGTTGAGGGCTGCTCTGTTGACAAGGACCTCCACTTCATTCCACCTTAAATATCCCAGGAAAGAGAAAAATGGATAAAGAAGTTGTGGTCCTTATGTACAATGGAATATCACTCAGCCATGAAATCAATGTCATAAGGTTAGTAGGAGCATGATGAGTAGATTTAGGTACGACGATTCTAAGTGAAATAAGTCACACAGAAAAGGACACTTCTCATAAGGTATCACTTATAGAGGGAATGTAAAAACCGTTACACTTGAACTGAATTACAAAACAAAACAGAGTCACACATGCAGAAAACACACTATGGCTGCTTAACGGGAAAGGTGAGGTGGGGTGATACATAAAACAAGGGTATCAAATTAGCTCAGATACCGTTCCATAAACCCAATATGTAATAGACAAGACCTACTCCTTGCTCAGAGAACTGGACTCAACACGCCCTATTCACCGCACAAGAATATATCTGACTAGTAATAATCTTAAAACCTATGTATTGATATCTCTCTGTTAGTGTGTCAAGTGGGTGTAAAGCGGCATAAACACAGCCGTGAAAAGCAGCTAAACCCCATTATGAAAATAAATTACTTTGTAAAATCCATGAAACAACGACAGTGAAAGAGATAGAAATTCTTACACAATGAGTTCAGGGGCTGTGATGCAACCTGGATTGACCATATCTAGACCCACAGCTGGATGAGACATAAGGGTGGACACTCTTGGGGCTGAGAGGTTTGGTGAGGTTGGGTGAGCAAACGCAGACCCTTTAAAGTAATACTGCGTGGTACCCATCGCATGGGTCCCAAATCTCCAGCTTCAAGGGGATCTTCCTACATCGAAAACATGCATGAGAAACCCAGAAGATGGTACACCGTGTGATGGGGAAAGGTTTCTAAAACGCACCTCATTTCTCATCTCCTTGTGCCCGGGTTCGCCATTCCAGCCACTTTACTAGCAATCTCCCTACTTGGAGCATCAGCACCTTTAACCTCCTGTTCCGTACAGGTTGCAATTTGTCCTGAGGATGAACGGGAAGACGGGGAACCAACGAGAGACTAGCTCTTGGTGTTGGGACAGGCACAGGTCACTCTATTTTCCCATCAGGAAGAAGAATTAACCACAGGCTCAGCCTGCCCCCCGGACCAGAACAGGGCCTGAAGCCATCCTGCGCTTTTGCGGCCAGCTCCCAAAAAAGCGAGTTGTAAAATGGAGGTTCAGGGCACTGCAATTCACAAACCTGCAGAGTTATAAATGATAACTCTCGTCCACAAATATATTGAGGGAAGGCAAAGAAGAGGATTTGAAATCAAGGCAGAATTGCACGAAACAGATTTCAGGAGGTAGATACGAATCGCCTTTAAAGCACATGAAAAGCGGCAAAACGTTGACAATGATGCCCTTGGCCAAAAAGTGCGTATGCGTTTTTTCCTGAATATATTCAGGAAAAAACGCATATGCCCTTTTTGGCCAACCAAGCAACCTGGAAAGGCAAATCAGCGCTACAGAGAAGTCTCGCTTCCCATCGGTCAAAAGGGCCATGCTGAAAAAAGTGTCAAAACCAGAAATGCAGGACAGGCCATGGAGAAATGGGAGCCTTGCTACACTGATGGGCGGGATGTAAATTGCCAACAGCCACTCTGGAGAAGTGTACGGTGTGTCCTGAAATATCTGAGAAACACAGCTTAGAGAGCATAGGGCACTTCCACTCATGGGGGTATAAATTGGGAAAATGAAAAATCAGCAAGACACAAGCACCCCAAAGTTGAGGGCTGCTCTGTTGACAAGGACCTCCACTTCATTCCACCTTAAATATCCCAGGAAAGAGAAACATGGATAAAGAAGTTGTGGTCCTTATGTACAATGGAATATCACTCAGCCATGAAATCAATGTCATAAGGTTAGTAGCAGCATGATGAGTGGATTTAGGTACGACGATTCTAAGAGAAATAAGTCACACAGAAAAGGACACTTCTCATAAGGTATCACTTATAGAGGGAATGTAAAAACCGTTACACTTGAACTGAATTATAAAACAGAACAGAGTCACACATGCAGAAAACACACTATGGCTGCTTAACGGGAAAGGTGAGGTGGGGTGATACATAAAACAAGGGTATCAAATTAGCTCAGATACCGTTCCATAAACCCAATATGTAATAGACAAGACCTACTCCTTGCTCAGAGAACTGGACTCAACACGCCCTATTCACCGCACAAGAATATATCTGACTAGTAATAATCTTAAAACCTATGTATTGATATCTCTCTGTTAGTGTGTCAAGTGGGTGTAAAGCGGCATAAACACAGCCGTGAAAAGCAGCTAAACCCCATTATGAAAATAAATTACTTTGTAAAACCCATGAAACAACGACAGTGAAAGAGGTAGAAATTCTTACACAATGAGTTCAGGGGCTGTGATGCAACCTGGATTGACCATATCTAGACCCACAGCTGGATGAGACATAAGGGTGGACACTCTTGGGGCTGAGAGGTTTGGTGAGGTTGGGTGAGCAAACACAGACCCTTTAAAGTAATACTGCGTGGTACCCATCGCATGGGTCCCAAATCTCCATCTTCAAGGGCATCTTCCTACATCGAAAACATGCATGAGAAACCCAGAAGATGGTACACCGTGTGATGGGGAAAGGTTTCTAAAACGCACCTCATTTCTCATCTCCTTGTGCCCGGGTTCGCCATTCCAGCCACTTTACTAGCAATCTCCCTACTTGGAGCATCAGCACCTTTAACCTCCTGTTCCGTACAGGTTGCAATTTGTCCTGAGGATGAACGGGAAGACGGGGAAACAACGAGAGACTAGCTCTTGGTGTTGGGACAGGCACAGGTCACTCTATTTTCCCATCAGGAAGAAGAATTAACCACAGGCTCAGCCTGCCCCCCGGAACCAGAACAGGGCCTGAAGCCATCCTGCGCTTTTGCGGCCAGCTCCCAAAAAAGCGAGTTGTAAAATGGAGGTTCAGGGCACTGCAATTCACAAACCTGCAGAGTTATAAATGATAACTCTCGTCCACAAATATATTGAGGGAAGGCAAAGAAGAGGATTTGAAATCAAGGCAGAATTGCACGAAACAGATTTCAGGAGGTAGATACGAATCGCCTTTAAAGCACATGAAAAGCGGCAAAACGTTGACAATGATGCCCTTGGCCAAAAAGGGCGTATGCGTTTTTTCCTGAATATATTCAGGAAAAAACGCATACGCCCTTTTTGGCCAACCAAGCAACCTGGAAAGGCAAATCAGCGCTACAGAGAAGTCTCGCTTCCCATCGGTCAAAAGGGCCATGCTGAAAAAAGTGTCAAAACCAGAAATGCAGGACAGGCCATGGAGAAATGGGAGCCTTGCTACACTGATGGGCGGGATGTAAATTGCCAACAGCCACTCTGGAGAAGTGTACGGTGTGTCCTGAAACATCTGAAAAACACAGCTTAGAGAGCATAGGGCACTTCCACTCATGGGGGTATAAATTGGGAAAATGAAAAATCAGCAAGACACAAGCACCCCAAAGTTGAGGGCTGCTCTGTTGACAAGGACCTCCACTTCATTCCACCTTAAATATCCCAGGAAAGAGAAAAATGGATAAAGAAGTTGTGGTCCTTATGTACAATGGAATATCACTCAGCCATGAAATCAATGTCATAAGGTTAGTAGCAGCATGATGAGTGGATTTAGGTACGACGATTCTAAGAGAAATAAGTCACACAGAAAAGGACACTTCTCATAAGGTATCACTTATAGAGGGAATGTAAAAACCGTTACACTTGAACTGAATTACAAAACAGAACAGAGTCACACATGCAGAAAACACACTATGGCTGCTTAACGGGAAAGGTGAGGTGGGGTGATACATAAAACAAGGGTATCAAATTAGCTCAGATACCGTTCCATAAACCCAATATGTAATAGACAAGACCTACTCCTTGCTCAGAGAACTGGACTCAACACGCCCTATTCACCGCACAAGAATATATCTGACTAGTAATAATCTTAAAACCTATGTATTGATATCTCTCTGTTAGTGTGTCAAGTGGGTGTAAAGCGGCATAAACACAGCCGTGAAAAGCAGCTAAACCCCATTATGAAAATAAATTACTTTGTAAAACCCATGAAACAACGACAGTGAAAGAGATAGAAATTCTTACACAATGAGTTCAGGGGCTGTGATGCAACCTGGATTGACCATATCTAGACCCACAGCTGGATGAGACATAAGGGTGGACACTCTTGGGGCTGAGAGGTTTGGTGAGGTTGGGTGAGCAAACGCAGACCCTTTAAAGTAATACTGCGTGGTACCCATCGCATGGGTCCCAAATCTCCAGGTTCAAGGGCATCTTCCTACATCGAAAACATGCATGAGAAACTCAGAAGATGGTACACCGTGTGATGGGGAAAGGTTTCTAAAACGCACCTCATTTCTCATCTCCTTGTGCCCGGGTTCGCCATTCCAGCCGCTTTACTAGCAATCTCCCTACTTGGAGCATCAGCACCTTTAACCTCCTGTTCCGTACAGGTTGCAATTTGTCCTGAGGATGAACGGGAAGACGGGGAACCAACGAGAGACTAGCTCTTGGTGTTGGGACAGGCACAGGTCACTCTATTTTCCCATCAGGAAGAAGAATTAACCACAGGCTCAGCCTGCCGCCCAGACCTAGAACAGGGCCTGAAGCCATCCTGCGCTTTTGCGGCCAGCTCCCAAAAAAGCGAGTTGTAAAATGGAGGTTCAGGGCACTGCAATTCACAAACCTGCAGAGTTATAAATGATAACTCTCGTCCACAAATATATTGAGGGAAGGCAAAGAAGAGGATTTGAAATCAAGGCAGAATTGCACGAAACAGATTTCAGGAGGTAGATACGAATCGCCTTTAAAGCACATGAAAAGCGGCAAAACGTTGACAATGATGCCCTTGGCCAAAAAGGGCGTATGCGTTTTTTCCTGAATATATTCAGGAAAAAACGCATACGCCCTTTTTGGCCAACCAAGCAACCTGGAAAGGCAAATCAGCGCTACAGAGAAGTCTCGCTTCCCATCGGTCAAAAGGGCCATCCTGAAAAAAGTGTCAAAACCAGAAATGCAGGACAGGCCATGGAGAAATGGGAGCCTTGCTACACTGATGGGCGGGATGTAAATTGCCAACAGCCACTCTGGAGAAGTGTACGGTGTGTCCTGAAACATCTGAAAAACACAGCTTAGAGAGCATAGGGCACTTCCACTCATGGGGGTATAAATTGGGAAAATGAAAAATCAGCAAGACACAAGCACCCCAAAGATGAGGGCTGCTCTGTTGACAAGGACCTCCACTTCATTCCACCTTCAATATCCCAGGAAAGAGAAAAATGGATAAAGAAGTTGTGGTCCTTATGTACAATGGAATATCACTCAGCCATGAAATCAATGTCATAAGGTTAGTAGCAGCATGATGAGTGGATTTAGGTACGACGATTCTAAGTGAAATAAGTCACACAGAAAAGGACACTTCTCATAAGGTATCACTTATAGAGGGAATGTAAAAACCGTTACACTTGAACTGAATTACAAAACAGAACAGAGTCACACATGCAGAAAACACACTATGGCTGCTTAACGGGAAAGGTGAGGTGGGGTGATACATAAAACAAGGGTATCAAATTAGCTCAGATACCGTTCCATAAACCCAATATGTAATAGACAAGACCTACTCCTTGCTCAGAGAACTGGACTCAACACGCCCTATTCACCGCACAAGAATATATCTGACTAGTAAAAATCTTAAAACCTATGTATTGATATCTCTCTGTTAGTGTGTCAAGTGGGTGTAAAGCGGCATAAACACAGCCGTGAAAAGCAGCTAAACCCCATTATGAAAATAAATTACTTTGTAAAACCCATGAAACAACGACAGTGAAAGAGATAGAAATTCTTACACAATGAGTTCAGGGGCTGTGATGCAACCTGGATTGACCATATCTAGACCCACAGCTGGATGAGACATAAGGGTGGACACTCTTGGGGCTGAGAGGTTTGGTGAGGTTGGGTGAGCAAACGCAGACCCTTTAAAGTAATACTGCGTGGTACCCATCGCATGGGTCCCAAATCTCCAGGTTCAAGGGCATCTTCCTACATCGAAAACATGCATGAGAAACCCAGAAGATGGTACACCGTGTGATGGGGAAAGGTTTCTAAAACGCACCTCATTTCTCATCTCCTTGTGCCCGGGTTCGCCATTCCAGCCGCTTTACTAGCAATCTCCCTACTTGGAGCATCAGCACCTTTAATCTCCTGTTCCGTACAGGTTGCAATTTGTCCTGAGGATGAACGGGAAGACGGGGAACCAACGAGAGACTAGCTCTTGGTGTTGGGACAGGCACAGGTCACTCTATTTTCCCATCAGGAAGAAGAATTAACCACAGGCTCAGCCTGCCCCCCGGAACCAGAACAGGGCCTGAAGCCATCCTGCGCTTTTGCGGCCAGCTCCCAAAAAAGCGAGTTGTAAAATGGAGGTTCAGGGCACTGCAATTCACAAACCTGCAGAGTTATAAATGATAACTCTCGTCCACAAATATATTGAGGGAAGGCAAAGAAGAGGATTTGAAATCAAGGCAGAATTGCACGAAACAGATTTCAGGAGGTAGATACGAATCGCCTTTAAAGCACATGAAAAGCGGCAAAACGTTGACAATGATGCCCTTGGCCAAAAAGGGCGTATGCGTTTTTTCCTGAATATATTCAGGAAAAAACGCATACGCCCTTTTTGGCCAACCAAGCAACCTGGAAAGGCAAATCAGCGCTACAGAGAAGTCTCGCTTCCCATCGGTCAAAAGGGCCATGCTGAAAAAAGTGTCAAAACCAGAAATGCAGGACAGGCCATGGAGAAATGGGAGCCTTGCTACACTGATGGGCGGGATGTAAATTGCCAACAGCCACTCTGGAGAAGTGTACGGTGTGTCCTGAAACATCTGAAAAACACAGCTTAGAGAGCATAGGGCACTTCCACTCATGGGGGTATAAATTGGGAAAATGAAAAATCAGCAAGACACAAGCACCCCAAAGTTGAGGGCTGCTCTGTTGACAAGGACCTCCACTTCATTCCACCTTAAATATCCCAGGAAACAGAAAAATGGATAAAGAAGTTGTGGTCCTTATGTACAATGGAATATCACTCAGCCATGAAATCAATGTCATAAGGTTAGTAGCAGCATGATGAGTGGATTTAGGTACGACGATTCTAAGAGAAATAAGTCACACAGAAAAGGACACTTCTCATAAGGTATCACTTATAGAGGGAATGTAAAAACCGTTACACTTGAACTGAATTACAAAACAGAACAGAGTCACACATGCAGAAAACACACTATGGCTGCTTAACGGGAAAGGTGAGGTGGGGTGATACATAAAACAAGGGTATCAAATTAGCTCAGATACCTTTCCATAAACCCAATATGTAATAGACAAGACCTACTCCTTGCTCAGAGAACTGGACTCAACACGCCCTATTCACCGCACAAGAATATATCTGACTAGTAATAATCTTAAAACCTATGTATTGATATCTCTCTGTTAGTGTGTCAAGTGGGTGTAAAGCGGCATAAACACAGCCGTGAAAAGCAGCTAAACCCCATTATGAAAATAAATTACTTTGTAAAACCCATGAAACAACGACAGTGAAAGAGGTAGAAATTCTTACACAATGAGTTCAGGGGCTGTGATGCAACCTGGATTGACCATATCTAGACCCACAGCTGGATGAGACATAAGGGTGGACACTCTTGGGGCTGAGAGGTTTGGTGAGGTTGGGTGAGCAAACGCAGACCCTTTAAAGTAATACTGCGTGGTACCCATCGCATGGGTCCCAAATCTCCAGGTTCAAGGGCATCTTCCTACATCGAAAACATGCATGAGAAACCCAGAAGATGGTACACCGTGTGATGGGGAAAGGTTTCTAAAACGCACCTCATTTCTCATCTCCTTGTGCCCGGGTTCGCCATTCCAGCCGCTTTACTAGCAATCTCCCTACTTGGAGCATCAGCACCTTTAACCTCCTGTTCCGTACAGGTTGCAATTTGTCCTGAGGATGAACGGGAAGACGGGGAACCAACGAGAGACTAGCTCTTGGTGTTGGGACAGGCACAGGTCACTCTATTTTCCCATCAGGAAGAAGAATTAACCACAGGCTCAGCCTGCCCCCCAGAACTAGAACAGGGCCTGAAGCCATCCTGCGCTTTTGCGGCCAGCTCCCAAAAAAGCGAGTTGTAAAATGGAGGTTCAGGGCACTGCAATTCACAAACCTGCAGAGTTATAAATGATAACTCTCGTCCACAAATATATTGAGGGAAGGCAAAGAAGAGGATTTGAAATCAAGGCAGAATTGCACGAAACAGATTTCAGGAGGTAGATACGAATCGCCTTTAAAGCACATGAAAAGCGGCAAAACGTTGACAATGATGCCCTTGGCCAAAAAGGGCGTATGCGTTTTTTCCTGAATATATTCAGGAAAAAACGCATACGCCCTTTTTGGCCAACCAAGCAACCTGGAAAGGCAAATCAGCGCTACAGAGAAGTCTCGCTTCCCATCGGTCAAAAGGGCCATGCTGAAAAAAGTGTCAAAACCAGAAATGCAGGACAGGCCATGGAGAAATGGGAGCCTTGCTACACTGATGGGCGGGATGTAAATTGCCAACAGCCACTCTGGAGAAGTGTACGGTGTGTCCTGAAACATCTGAAAAACACAGCTTAGAGAGCATAGGGCACTTCCACTCATGGGGGTATAAATTGGGAAAATGAAAAATCAGCAAGACACAAGCACCCCAAAGTTGAGGGCTGCTCTGTTGACAAGGACCTCCACTTCATTCCACCTTCAATATCCCAGGAAAGAGAAAAATGGATAAAGAAGTTGTGGTCCTTATGTACAATGGAATATCACTCAGCCATGAAATCAATGTCATAAGGTTAGTAGCAGCATGATGAGTGGATTTAGGTACGACGATTCTAAGAGAAATAAGTCACACAGAAAAGGACACTTCTCATAAGGTATCACTTATAGAGGGAATGTAAAAACCGTTACACTTGAACTGAATTATAAAACAGAACAGAGTCACACATGCAGAAAACACACTATGGCTGCTTAACGGGAAAGGTGAGGTGGGGTGATACATAAAACAAGGGTATCAAATTAGCTCAGATACCTTTCCATAAACCCAATATGTAATAGACAAGACCTACTCCATGCTCAGAGAACTGGACTAAACACGCCCTATTCACCGCACAAGAATATATCTGACTAGTAATAATCTTAAAACCTATGTATTGATATCTCTCTGTTAGTGTGTCAAGTGGGTGTAAAGCGGCATAAACACAGCCGTGAAAAGCAGCTAAACCCCATTATGAAAATAAATTACTTTGTAAAACCCATGAAACAACGACAGTGAAAGAGGTAGAAATTCTTACACAATGAGTTCAGGGGCTGTGATGCAACCTGGATTGACCATATCTAGACCCACAGCTGGATGAGACATAAGGGTGGACACTCTTGGGGCTGAGAGGTTTGGTGAGGTTGGGTGAGCAAACACAGACCCTTTAAAGTAATACTGCGTGGTACCCATCGCATGGGTCCCAAATCTCCATCTTCAAGGGCATCTTCCTACATCGAAAACATGCATGAGAAACCCAGAAGATGGTACACCGTGTGATGGGGAAAGGTTTCTAAAACGCACCTCATTTCTCATCTCCTTGTGCCCGGGTTCGCCATTCCAGCCACTTTACTAGCAATCTCCCTACTTGGAGCATCAGCACCTTTAACCTCCTGTTCCGTACAGGTTGCAATTTGTCCTGAGGATGAACGGGAAGACGGGGAAACAACGAGAGACTAGCTCTTGGTGTTGGGACAGGCACAGGTCACTCTATTTTCCCATCAGGAAGAAGAATTAACCACAGGCTCAGCCTGCCCCCCGGAACCAGAACAGGGCCTGAAGCCATCCTGCGCTTTTGCGGCCAGCTCCCAAAAAAGCGAGTTGTAAAATGGAGGTTCAGGGCACTGCAATTCACAAACCTGCAGAGTTATAAATGATAACTCTCGTCCACAAATATATTGAGGGAAGGCAAAGAAGAGGATTTGAAATCAAGGCAGAATTGCACGAAACAGATTTCAGGAGGTAGATACGAATCGCCTTTAAAGCACATGAAAAGCGGCAAAACGTTGACAATGATGCCCTTGGCCAAAAAGGGCGTATGCGTTTTTTCCTGAATATATTCAGGAAAAAACGCATACGCCCTTTTTGGCCAACCAAGCAACCTGGAAAGGCAAATCAGCGCTACAGAGAAGTCTCGCTTCCCATCGGTCAAAAGGGCCATGCTGAAAAAAGTGTCAAAACCAGAAATGCAGGACAGGCCATGGAGAAATGGGAGCCTTGCTACACTGATGGGCGGGATGTAAATTGCCAACAGCCACTCTGGAGAAGTGTACGGTGTGTCCTGAAACATCTGAAAAACACAGCTTAGAGAGCATAGGGCACTTCCACTCATGGGGGTATAAATTGGGAAAATGAAAAATCAGCAAGACACAAGCACCCCAAAGTTGAGGGCTGCTCTGTTGACAAGGACCTCCACTTCATTCCACCTTAAATATCCCAGGAAAGAGAAAAATGGATAAAGAAGTTGTGGTCCTTATGTACAATGGAATATCACTCAGCCATGAAATCAATGTCATAAGGTTAGTAGCAGCATGATGAGTGGATTTAGGTACGACGATTCTAAGAGAAATAAGTCACACAGAAAAGGACACTTCTCATAAGGTATCACTTATAGAGGGAATGTAAAAACCGTTACACTTGAACTGAATTACAAAACAGAACAGAGTCACACATGCAGAAAACACACTATGGCTGCTTAACGGGAAAGGTGAGGTGGGGTGATACATAAAACAAGGGTATCAAATTAGCTCAGATACCGTTCCATAAACCCAATATGTAATAGACAAGACCTACTCCTTGCTCAGAGAACTGGACTCAACACGCCCTATTCACCGCACAAGAATATATCTGACTAGTAATAATCTTAAAACCTATGTATTGATATCTCTCTGTTAGTGTGTCAAGTGGGTGTAAAGCGGCATAAACACAGCCGTGAAAAGCTGCTAAACCCCATTATGAAAATAAATTACTTTGTAAAACCCATGAAACAACGACAGTGAAAGAGATAGAAATTCTTACACAATGAGTTCAGGGGCTGTGATGCAACCTGGATTGACCATATCTAGACCCACAGCTGGATGAGACATAAGGGTGGACACTCTTGGGGCTGAGAGGTTTGGTGAGGTTGGGTGAGCAAACGCAGACCCTTTAAAGTAATACTGCGTGGTACCCATCGCATGGGTCCCAAATCTCCAGGTTCAAGGGCATCTTCCTACATCGAAAACATGCATGAGAAACCCAGAAGATGGTACACCGTGTGATGGGGAAAGGTTTCTAAAACGCACCTCATTTCTCATCTCCTTGTGCCCGGGTTCCCCATTCCAGCCGCTTTACTAGCAATCTCCCTACTTGGAGCATCAGCACCTTTAATCTCCTGTTCCGTACAGGTTGCAATTTGTCCTGAGGATGAACGGGAAGACGGGGAACCAACGAGAGACTAGCTCTTGGTGTTGGGACAGGCACAGGTCACTCTATTTTCCCATCAGGAAGAAGAATTAACCACAGGCTCAGCCTGCCCCCCAGAACCAGAACAGGGCCTGAAGCCATCCTGCGCTTTTGCGGCCAGCTCCCAAAAAAGCGAGTTGTAAAATGGAGGTTCAGGGCACTGCAATTCACAAACCTGCAGAGTTATAAATGATAACTCTCGTCCACAAATATATTGAGGGAAGGCAAAGAAGAGGATTTGAAATCAAGGCAGAATTGCACGAAACAGATTTCAGGAGGTAGATACGAATCGCCTTTAAAGCACATGAAAAGCGGCAAAACGTTGACAATGATGCCCTTGGCCAAAAAGTGCGTATGCGTTTTTTCCTGAATATATTCAGGAAAAAACGCATACGCCCTTTTTGGCCAACCAAGCAACCTGGAAAGGCAAATCAGCGCTACAGAGAAGTCTCGCTTCCCATCGGTCAAAAGGGCCATGCTGAAAAAAGTGTCAAAACCAGAAATGCAGGACAGGCCATGGAGAAATGGGAGCCTTGCTACACTGATGGGCGGGATGTAAATTGCCAACAGCCACTCTGGAGAAGTGTACGGTGTGTCCTGAAACATCTGAAAAACACAGCTTAGAGAGCATAGGGCACTTCCACTCATGGGGGTATAAATTGGGAAAATGAAAAATCAGCAAGACACAAGCACCCCAAAGTTGAGGGCTGCTCTGTTGACAAGGACCTCCACTTCATTCCACCTTCAATATCCCAGGAAAGAGAAAAATGGATAAAGAAGTTGTGGTCCTTATGTACAATGGAATATCACTCAGCCATGAAATCAATGTCATAAGGTTAGTAGCAGCATGATGAGTGGATTTAGGTACGACGATTCTAAGAGAAATAAGTCACACAGAAAAGGACACTTCTCATAAGGTATCACTTATAGAGGGAATGTAAAAACTATTACACTTGAACTGAATTACAAAACAGAACAGAGTCACACATGCAGAAAACACACTATGGCTGCTTAACGGGAAAGGTGAGGTGGGGTGATACATAAAACAAGGGTATCAAATTAGCTCAGATACCGTTCCATAAACCCAATATGTAATAGACAAGACCTACTCCTTGCTCAGAGAACTGGACTCAACACGCCCTATTCACCGCACAAGAATATATCTGACTAGTAATAATCTTAAAACCTATGTATTGATATCTCTCTGTTAGTGTGTCAAGTGGGTGTAAAGCGGCATAAACACAGCCGTGAAAAGCAGCTAAACCCCATTATGAAAATAAATTACTTTGTAAAACCCATGAAACAACGACAGTGAAAGAGATAGAAATTCTTACACAATGAGTTCAGGGGCTGTGATGCAACCTGGATTGACCATATCTAGACCCACAGCTGGATGAGACATAAGGGTGGACACTCTTGGGGCTGAGAGGTTTGGTGAGGTTGGGTGAGCAAACGCAGACCCTTTAAAGTAATACTGCGTGGTACCCATCGCATGGGTCCCAAATCTCCAGGATCAAGGGCATCTTCCTACATCGAAAACATGCATGAGAAACCCAGAAGATGGTATACAGTGTGATGGGGAAAGGTTTCTAAAACGCACCTCATTTCTCATCTCCTTGTGCCCGGGTTCGCCATTCCAGCCGCTTTACTAGCAATCTCCCTACTTGGAGCATCAGCACCTTTAACCTCCTGTTCCGTACAGGTTGCAATTTGTCCTGAGGATGCACGGGAAGACGGGGAACCAACGAGAGACTAGCTCTTGGTGTCGGGACAGGCACAGGTCACTCTATTTTCCCATCAGGAAGAAGAATTAACCACAGGCTCAGCCTGCCTCCCGGAACCAGAACAGGGCCTGAAGCCATCCTGCGCTTTTGCGGCCAGCTCCCAAAAAAGCGAGTTGTAAAATGGAGGTTCAGGGCACTGCAATTCACAAACCTGCAGAGTTATAAATGATAACTCTCGTCCACAAATATATTGAGGGAAGGCAAAGAAGAGGATTTGAAATCAAGGCAGAATTGCACGAAACAGATTTCAGGAGGTAGATACGAATCGCCTTTAAAGCACATGAAAAGCGGCAAAACGTTGACAATGATGCCCTTGGCCAAAAAGGGCGTATGCGTTTTTTCCTGAATATATTCAGGAAAAAACGCATACGCCCTTTTTGGCCAACCAAGCAACCTGGAAAGGCAAATCAGCGCTACAGAGAAGTCTCGCTTCCCATCGGTCAAAAGGGCCATGCTGAAAAAAGTGTCAAAACCAGAAATGCAGGACAGGCCATGGAGAAATGGGAGCCTTGCTACACTGATGGGCGGGATGTAAATTGCCAACAGCCACTCTGGAGAAGTGTACGGTGAGTCCTGAAACATCTGAAAAACACAGCTTAGAGAGCATAGGGCACTTCCACTCATGGGGGTATGAATTGGGAAAATGAAAAATCAGCAAGACACAAGCACCCCAAAGTTGAGGGCTGCTCTGTTGACAAGGACCTCCACTTCATTCCACCTTAAATATCCCAGGAAAGAGAAAAATGGGTAAAGAAGTTGTGGTCCTTATGTACAATGGAATATCACTCAGCCATGAAATCAATGTCATAAGGCTAGTAGCAGCATGATGAGTGGATTTAGGTACGACGATTCTAAGTGAAATAAGTCACACAGAAAAGGACACTTCTCATAAGGTATCACTGATAGAGGGAATGTAAAAACCATTACACTTGAACTGAATTACAAAACAGAACAGAGTCACACATGCAGAAAACACACTATGGCTGCTTAACGGGAAAGGTGAGGTGGGGTGATACATAAAACAAGGGTATCAAATTAGCTCAGATACCGTTCCATAAACCCAATATGTAGTAGACAAGACCTACTCCTTGCTCAGAGAACTGGACTCAACACGCTCTATTCACCGCACAAGAATATATCTGACTAGTAATAATCTTAAAGCCTATGTACTGATATCTCTCTGTTAGTGTGTCAAGTGGGTGGAAAGCGGCATAAACACAGCCGTGAAAAGCAGCTAAACCTCATTATGAAAATAAATTACTTTGAAAAACCCATGAAACAACGACAGTGAAAGAGATAGAAATTCTTACACAATGAGTTCAGGGGCTGTGATGCAACCTGGATTGACCATATCTAGACCCACAGCTGGATGAGACATAAGGGTGGACATTCTTGGGGCTGAGAGGTTTGGTGAGGTTGGGTGAGCAAACGCAGACCCTTTAAAGTAATACTGCGTGGTACCCATCGCATGGGTCCCAAATCTCCAGCTTCAAGGGCATCTTCCTACATCGAAAACATGCATGAGAAACCCAGAAGATGGTACACCGTGTGATGGGGAAAGGTTTCTAAAACGCACCTCATTTCTCATCTCCTTGTGCCCGGGTTCGCCATTCCAGCCACTTTACTAGCAATCTCCCTACTTGGAGCATCAGCACCTTTAACCTCCTGTTCTGTACAGGTTGCAATTTGTCCTGAGGATGAACGGGAAGACGGGGAACCAACGAGAGACTAGCTCTTGGTGTTGGGACAGGCACAGGTCACTCTATTTTCCCATCAGGAAGAAGAATTAACCACAGGCTCAGCCTGCCCCCCGGAACCAGAACAGGGCCTGAAGCCATCCTGCGCTTTTGCGGCCAGCTCCCAAAAAAGCGAGTTGTAAAATGGAGGTTCAGGGCACTGCAATTCACAAACCTGCAGAGTTATAAATGATAACTCTCGTCCACAAATATATTGAGGGAAGGCAGAGATGAGGATTTGAAATCAAGGCAGAATTGCACGAAACAGATTTCAGGAGGTAGATACGAATCGCCTTTAAAGCACATGAAAAGCGGCAAAACGTTGACAATGATGCCCTTGGCCAAAAAGGGCGTATGCGTTTTTTCCTGAATATATTCAGGAAAAAACGCATACGCCCTTTTTGGCCAACCAAGCAACCTGGAAAGGCAAATCAGCGCTACAGAGAAGTCTCGCTTCCCATCGGTCAAAAGGGCCATGCTGAAAAAAGTGTCAAAACCAGAAATGCAGGACAGGCCATGGAGAAATGGGAGCCTTGCTACACTGATGGGCGGGATGTAAATTGCCAACAGCCACTCTCGAGAAGTGCACGGTGTGTCCTGAAACATCTGAAAAACACAGCTTAGAGAGCATAGGGCACTTCCACTCATGGGGGTATAAATTGGGAAAATGAAAAATCAGCAAGACACAAGCACCCCAATGTTGAGGGCTGCTCTGTTGACAAGGACCTCCACTTCATTCCACCTTAAATATCCCAGGAAAGAGAAAAATGGATAAAGAAGTTGTGGTCCTTATGTACAATGGAATATCACTCAGCCAGGAAATCAATGTCATAATGTTAGTAGCAGCATGATGAGTGGATTTAGGTACGACGATTCTAAGTGAAATAAGTCACACAGAAAAGGACACTTCTCCTAAGGTATCACTGATAGAGGGAATGTAAAAACCGTTACACTTGAAATGAATTACAAAACAGAACAGAGTCACACATGCAGAAAACACACTATGGCTGCTTAACGGGAAAGGTGAGGTGGGGTGATACATAAAACAAGGGTATCAAATTAGCTCAGATACCGTTCCATAAACCCAATATGTAGTAGACAAGACCTACTCCTTGCTCAGAGAACTGGACTCAACACGCCCTATTCACCGCACAAGAATATATGTGACTAGTAATAATCTTAAAACCTATGTATTGATATCTCTCTGTTAGTGTGTCAAGTGGGTGGAAAGCGGCATAAACACAGCCGTGAAAAGCAGCTAAACCCCATTATGAAAATAAATTACTTTGAAAAACCCATGAAACAACGACAGTGAAAGAGATAGAAATTCTTACACAATGAGTTCAGGGGCTGTGATGCAACCTGGATTGACCATATCTAGACCCACAGCTGGATGAGACATAAGGGTGGACACTCTTGGGGCTGAGAGGTTTGGTGAGGTTGGGTGAGCAAACGCAGACCCTTTAAAGTAATACTGCGTGGTACCCATCGCATGGGTCCCAAATCTCCAGCTTCAAGGGCATCTTCCTACATCGAAAACATGCATGAGAAACCCAGAAGATGGTACACCGTGTGATGGGGAAAGGTTTCTAAAACGCACCTCATTTCTCATCTCCTTGTGCCCGGGTTCGCCATTCCAGCCACTTTACTAGCAATCTCCCTACTTGGAGCATCAGCACCTTTAACCTCCTGTTCCGTACAGGTTGCAATTTGTCCTGAGGATGAACGGGAAGACGGGGAACCAACGAGAGACTAGCTCTTGGTGTCGGGACAGGCACAGGTCACTCTATTTTCCCATCAGGAAGAAGAATTAACCACAGGCTCAGCCTGCCCCCCGGAACCAGAACAGGGCCTGAAGCCATCCTGCGCTTTTGCGGCCAGCTCCCAAAAAAGCGAGATGTAAAATGGAGGTTCAGGGCACTGCAATTCACAAACCTGCAGAGTTATAAATGATAACTCTCGTCCACAAATATATTGAGGGAAGGCAAAGAAGAGGATTTGAAATCAAGGCAGAATTGCACGAAACAGATTTCAGGAGGTAGATACGAATCGCCTTTAAAGCACATGAAAAGCGGCAAAACGTTGACAATGATGCCCTTGGCCAAAAAGGGCGTATGCGTTTTTTCCTGAATATATTCAGGAAAAAACGCATACGCCCTTTTTGGCCAACCAAGCAACCTGGAAAGGCAAATCAGCGCTACAGAGAAGTCTCGCTTCCCATCCGTCAAAAGGGCCATGCTGAAAAAAGTGTCAAAACCAGAAATGCAGGACAGGCCATGGAGAAATGGGAGCCTTGCTACACTGATGGGCGGGATGTAAATTGCCAACAGCCACTCTCGAGAAGTGCACGGTGTGTCCTGAAACATCTGAAAAACACAGCTTAGAGAGCATAGGGCACTTCCACTCATGGGGGTATAAATTGGGAAAATGAAAAATCAGCAAGACACAAGCACCCCAATGTTGAGGGCTGCTCTGTTGACAAGGACCTCCACTTCATTCCACCTTAAATATCCCAGGAAACAGAAAAATGGATAAAGAAGTTGTGGTCCTTATGTACAATGGAATATCACTCAGCCAGGAAATCAATGTCATAATGTTAGTAGCAGCATGATGAGTGGATTTAGGTACGACGATTCTAAGTGAAATAAGTCACACAGAAAAGGACACTTCTCATAAGGTATCACTTATGGAGGGAATGTAAAAACCGTTACACTTGAACTGAATTACAAAACAGAACAGAGTCACACATGCAGAAAACACACTATGGCTGCTTAACGGGAAAGGTGAGGTGGGGTGATACATAAAACAAGGGTATCAAATTAGCTCAGATACCGTTCGATAAACCCAATATGTAATAGACAGGACCTACTCCTTGCTCAGAGAACTGGACTCAACACGCCCTATTCACAGCACAAGAATATATGTGACTAGTAATAATCTTAAAACCTATGTATTGATATCTCTCTGTTAGTGTGTCAAGTGGGTGTAAAGCGGCATAAACACAGCCGTGAAAAGCAGCTAAACCCCATTATGAAATTAAATTACTTTGAAAAACCCATGAAACAACGACAGTGAAAGAGATAGAAATTCTTACACAATGAGTTCAGGGGCTGTGATGCAACCTGGATTGACCATATCTAGACCCACAGCTGGATGAGACATAAGGGTGGACACTCTTGGGGCTGAGAGGTTTGGTGAGGTTGGGTGAGCAAACGCAGACCCTTTAAAGTAAGACTGCGTGGTACCCATCGCATGGGTCCCAAATCTCCAGCTTCAAGGGCATCTTCCTACATCGAAAACATGCATGAGAAACCCAGAAGATGGTACACCGTGTGATGGGGAAAGGTTTCTAAAACGCACCTCATTTCTCATCTCCTTGTGCCCTGGTTCGCCATTCCAGCCGTTTTACTAGCAATCTCCCTACTTGGAGCATCAGCACCTTTAACCTCCTGTTCCGTACAGGTTGCAATTTGTCCTGAGGATGAACGGGAAGACGGGGAACCAACGAGAGACTAGCTCTTGGTGTCGGGACAGGCACAGGTCACTCTATTTTCCCATCAGGAAGAAGAATTAACCACAGGCTCAGCCTGCCTCCCGGAACCAGAACAGGGCCTGAAGCCATCCTGCGCTTTTGCGGCCAGCTCCCAAAAAAGCGAGTTGTAAAATGGAGGTTCAGGGCACTGCAATTCACAAACCTGCAGAGTTATAAATGATAACTCTCGTCCACAAATATATTGAGGGAAGGCAAAGAAGAGGATTTGAAATCAAGGCAGAATTGCACGAAACAGATTTCAGGAGGTAGATACGAATCGCCTTTAAAGCACATGAAAAGCGGCAAAACGTTGACAATGATGCCCTTGGCCAAAAAGGGCGTATGCGTTTTTTCCTGAATATATTCAGGAAAAAACGCATACGCCCTTTTTGGCCAACCAAGCAACCTGGAAAGGCAAATCAGCGCTACAGAGAAGTCTCGCTTCCCATCGGTCAAAAGGGCCATGCTGAAAAAAGTGTCAAAACCAGAAATGCAGGACAGGCCATGGAGAAATGGGAGCCTTTCTACACTGATGGGCGGGATGTAAATTGCCAACAGCCACTCTGGAGAAGTGTACGGTGTGTCCTGAAACATCTGAAAAACACAGCTTAGAGAGCATAGGGCACTTCCACTCATGGGGGTATAAATTGGGAAAATGAAAAATCAGCAAGACACAAGCACCCCAATGTTGAGGGCTGCTCTGTTGACAAGGACCTCCACTTCATTCCACCTTAAATATCCCAGGAAAGAGAAAAATGGATAAAGAAGTTGTGGTCCTTATGTACAATGGAATATCACTCAGCCAGGAAATCAATGTCATAATGTTAGTAGCAGCATGATGAGTGGATTTAGGTATGACGATTCTAAGTGAAATAAGTCACACAGAAAAGGACACTTCTCATAAGGTATCACTTATGGAGGGAATGTAAAAACCGTTACACTTGAACTGAATTACAAAACAGAACAGAGTCACACATGCAGAAAACACACTATGGCTGCTTAACGGGAAAGGTGAGGTGGGGTGATACATAAAACAAGGGTATCAAATTAGCTCAGATACCGTTCCATAAACCCAATATGTAATAGACAAGACCTACTCCTTGCTCAGAGAACTGGACTCAACACGCCCTATTCACAGCACAAGAATATATGTGACTAGTAATAATCTTAAAACCTATGTATTGATATCTCTCTGTTAGTGTGTCAAGTGGGTGTAAAGCGGCATAAACACAGCCGTGAAAAGCAGCTAAACCCCATTATGAAAATAAATTACTTTGAAAAACCCATGAAACAACGACAGTGAAAGAGATAGAAATTCTTACACAATGAGTTCAGGGGCTGTGATGCAACCTGGATTGACCATATCTAGACCCACAGCTGGATGAGACATAAGGGTGGACACTCTTGGGGCTGAGAGGTTTGGTGAGGTTGGGTGAGCAAACGCAGACCCTTTAAAGTAAGACTGCGTGGTACCCATCGCATGGGTCCCAAATCTCCAGCTTCAAGGGCATCTTCCTACATCGAAAACATGCATGAGAAACCCAGAAGATGGTACACCGTGTGATGGGGAAAGGTTTCTAAAACGCACCTCATTTCTCATCTCCTTGTGCCCGGGTTCGCCATTCCAGCCGTTTTACTAGCAATCTCCCTACTTGGAGCATCAGCACCTTTAACCTCCTGTTCCGTACAGGTTGCATTTTGTCCTGAGGATGAACGGGAAGATGGGGAACCAACGAGAGACTAGCTCTTGGTGTCGGGACAGGCACAGGTCACTCTATTTTCCCATCAGGAAGAAGAATTAACCACAGGCTCAGCCTGCCTCCCGGAACCAGAACAGGGCCTGAAGCCATCCTGCGCTTTTGCGGCCAGCTCCCAAAAAAGCGAGTTGTAAAATGGAGGTTCAGGGCACTGCAATTCACAAACCTGCAGAGTTATAAATGATAACTCTCGTCCACAAATATATTGAGGGAAGGCAAAGAAGAGGATTTGAAATCAAGGCAGAATTGCACGAAACAGATTTCAGGAGGTAGATACGAATCGCCTTTAAAGCACATGAAAAGCGGCAAAACGTTGACAATGATGCCCTTGGCCAAAAAGGGCGTATGCGTTTTTTCCTGAATATATTCAGGAAAAAACGCATACGCCCTTTTTGGCCAACCAAGCAACCTGGAAAGGCAAATCAGCGCTACAGAGAAGTCTTGCTTCCCATCGGTCAAAAGGGCCATGCTGAAAAAAGTCTCAAAACCAGAAATGCAGGACAGGCCATGGAGAAATGGGAGCCTTTCTACACTGATGGGCGGGATGTAAATTGCCAACAGCCACTCTGGAGAAGTGTACGGTGTGTCCTGAAACATCTGAAAAACACAGCTTAGAGAGCATAGGGCACTTCCACTCATGGGGGTATAAATTGGGAAAATGAAAAATCAGCAAGACACAAGCACCCCAATGTTGAGGGCTGCTCTGTTGACAAGGACCTCCACTTCATTCCACCTTAAATATCCCAGGAAAGAGAAAAATGGATAAAGAAGTTGTGGTCCTTATGTACAATGGAATATCACTCAGCCAGGAAATCAATGTCATAATGTTAGTAGCAGCATGATGAGTGGATTTAGGTACGACGATTCTAAGTGAAATAAGTCACACAGAAAAGGACACTTCTCATAAGGTATCACTTATGGAGGGAATGTAAAAACCGTTACACTTGAACTGAATTACAAAACAGAACAGAGTCACACATGCAGAAAACACACTATGGCTGCTTAACGGGAAAGGTGAGGTGGGGTGATACATAAAACAAGGGTATCAAATTAGCTCAGATACCGTTCGATAAACCCAATATGTAATAGACAGGACCTACTCCTTGCTCAGAGAACTGGACTCAACACGCCCTATTCACAGCACAAGAATATATGTGACTAGTAATAATCTTAAAACCTATGTATTGATATCTCTCTGTTAGTGTGTCAAGTGGGTGTAAAGCGGCATAAACACAGCCGTGAAAAGCAGCTAAACCCCATTATGAAATTAAATTACTTTGAAAAACCCATGAAACAACGACAGTGAAAGAGATAGAAATTCTTACACAATGAGTTCAGGGGCTGTGATGCAACCTGGATTGACCATATCTAGACCCACAGCTGGATGAGACATAAGGGTGGACACTCTTGGGGCTGAGAGGTTTGGTGAGGTTGGGTGAGCAAACGCAGACCCTTTAAAGTAAGACTGCGTGGTACCCATCGCATGGGTCCCAAATCTCCAGCTTCAAGGGCATCTTCCTACATCGAAAACATGCATGAGAAACCCAGAAGATGGTACACCGTGTGATGGGGAAAGGTTTCTAAAACGCACCTCATTTCTCATCTCCTTGTGCCCTGGTTCGCCATTCCAGCCGTTTTACTAGCAATCTCCCTACTTGGAGCATCAGCACCTTTAACCTCCTGTTCCGTACAGGTTGCAATTTGTCCTGAGGATGAACGGGAAGACGGGGAACCAACGAGAGACTAGCTCTTGGTGTCGGGACAGGCACAGGTCACTCTATTTTCCCATCAGGAAGAAGAATTAACCACAGGCTCAGCCTGCCTCCCGGAACCAGAACAGGGCCTGAAGCCATCCTGCGCTTTTGCGGCCAGCTCCCAAAAAAGCGAGTTGTAAAATGGAGGTTCAGGGCACTGCAATTCACAAACCTGCAGAGTTATAAATGATAACTCTCGTCCACAAATATATTGAGGGAAGGCAAAGAAGAGGATTTGAAATCAAGGCAGAATTGCACGAAACAGATTTCAGGAGGTAGATACGAATCGCCTTTAAAGCACATGAAAAGCGGCAAAACGTTGACAATGATGCCCTTGGCCAAAAAGGGCGTATGCGTTTTTTCCTGAATATATTCAGGAAAAAACGCATACGCCCTTTTTGGCCAACCAAGCAACCTGGAAAGGCAAATCAGCGCTACAGAGAAGTCTCGCTTCCCATCGGTCAAAAGGGCCATGCTGAAAAAAGTGTCAAAACCAGAAATGCAGGACAGGCCATGGAGAAATGGGAGCCTTTCTACACTGATGGGCGGGATGTAAATTGCCAACAGCCACTCTGGAGAAGTGTACGGTGTGTCCTGAAACATCTGAAAAACACAGCTTAGAGAGCATAGGGCACTTCCACTCATGGGGGTATAAATTGGGAAAATGAAAAATCAGCAAGACACAAGCACCCCAATGTTGAGGGCTGCTCTGTTGACAAGGACCTCCACTTCATTCCACCTTAAATATCCCAGGAAAGAGAAAAATGGATAAAGAAGTTGTGGTCCTTATGTACAATGGAATATCACTCAGCCAGGAAATCAATGTCATAATGTTAGTAGCAGCATGATGAGTGGATTTAGGTATGACGATTCTAAGTGAAATAAGTCACACAGAAAAGGACACTTCTCATAAGGTATCACTTATGGAGGGAATGTAAAAACCGTTACACTTGAACTGAATTACAAAACAGAACAGAGTCACACATGCAGAAAACACACTATGGCTGCTTAACGGGAAAGGTGAGGTGGGGTGATACATAAAACAAGGGTATCAAATTAGCTCAGATACCGTTCCATAAACCCAATATGTAATAGACAAGACCTACTCCTTGCTCAGAGAACTGGACTCAACACGCCCTATTCACAGCACAAGAATATATGTGACTAGTAATAATCTTAAAACCTATGTATTGATATCTCTCTGTTAGTGTGTCAAGTGGGTGTAAAGCGGCATAAACACAGCCGTGAAAAGCAGCTAAACCCCATTATGAAAATAAATTACTTTGAAAAACCCATGAAACAACGACAGTGAAAGAGATAGAAATTCTTACACAATGAGTTCAGGGGCTGTGATGCAACCTGGATTGACCATATCTAGACCCACAGCTGGATGAGACATAAGGGTGGACACTCTTGGGGCTGAGAGGTTTGGTGAGGTTGGGTGAGCAAACGCAGACCCTTTAAAGTAAGACTGCGTGGTACCCATCGCATGGGTCCCAAATCTCCAGCTTCAAGGGCATCTTCCTACATCGAAAACATGCATGAGAAACCCAGAAGATGGTACACCGTGTGATGGGGAAAGGTTTCTAAAACGCACCTCATTTCTCATCTCCTTGTGCCCGGGTTCGCCATTCCAGCCGTTTTACTAGCAATCTCCCTACTTGGAGCATCAGCACCTTTAACCTCCTGTTCCGTACAGGTTGCAATTTGTCCTGAGGATGAACGGGAAGATGGGGAACCAACGAGAGACTAGCTCTTGGTGTCGGGACAGGCACAGGTCACTCTATTTTCCCATCAGGAAGAAGAATTAACCACAGGCTCAGCCTGCCTCCCGGAACCAGAACAGGGCCTGAAGCCATCCTGCGCTTTTGCGGCCAGCTCCCAAAAAAGCGAGTTGTAAAATGGAGGTTCAGGGCACTGCAATTCACAAACCTGCAGAGTTATAAATGATAACTCTCGTCCACAAATATATTGAGGGAAGGCAAAGAAGAGGATTTGAAATCAAGGCAGAATTGCACGAAACAGATTTCAGGAGGTAGATACGAATCGCCTTTAAAGCACATGAAAAGCGGCAAAACGTTGACAATGATGCCCTTGGCCAAAAAGGGCGTATGCGTTTTTTCCTGAATATATTCAGGAAAAAACGCATACGCCCTTTTTGGCCAACCAAGCAACCTGGAAAGGCAAATCAGCGCTACAGAGAAGTCTCGCTTCCCATCGGTCAAAAGGGCCATGCTGAAAAAAGTCTCAAAACCAGAAATGCAGGACAGGCCATGGAGAAATGGGAGCCTTTCTACACTGATGGGCGGGATGTAAATTGCCAACAGCCACTCTGGAGAAGTGTACGGTGTGTCCTGAAACATCTGAAAAACACAGCTTAGAGAGCATAGGGCACTTCCACTCATGGGGGTATAAATTGGGAAAATGAAAAATCAGCAAGACACAAGCACCCCAATGTTGAGGGCTGCTCTGTTGACAAGGACCTCCACTTCATTCCACCTTAAATATCCCAGGAAAGAGAAAAATGGATAAAGAAGTTGTGGTCCTTATGTACAATGGAATATCACTCAGCCAGGAAATCAATGTCATAATGTTAGTAGCAGCATGATGAGTGGATTTAGGTATGACGATTCTAAGTGAAATAAGTCACACAGAAAAGGACACTTCTCATAAGGTATCACTTATGGAGGGAATGTAAAAACCGTTACACTTGAACTGAATTACAAAACAGAACAGAGTCACACATGCAGAAAACACACTATGGCTGCTTAACGGGAAAGGTGAGGTGGGGTGATACATAAAACAAGGGTATCAAATTAGCTCAGATACCGTTCCATAAACCCAATATGTAATAGACAAGACCTACTCCTTGCTCAGAGAACTGGACTCAACACGCCCTATTCACAGCACAAGAATATATGTGACTAGTAATAATCTTAAAACCTATGTATTGATATCTCTCTGTTAGTGTGTCAAGTGGGTGTAAAGCGGCATAAACACAGCCGTGAAAAGCAGCTAAACCCCATTATGAAAATAAATTACTTTGAAAAACCCATGAAACAACGACAGTGAAAGAGATAGAAATTCTTACACAATGAGTTCAGGGGCTGTGATGCAACCTGGATTGACCATATCTAGACCCACAGCTGGATGAGACATAAGGGTGGACACTCTTGGGGCTGAGAGGTTTGGTGAGGTTGGGTGAGCAAACGCAGACCCTTTAAAGTAATACTGCGTGGTACCCATCGCATGGGTCCCAAATCTCCAGCTTCAAGGGCATCTTCCTACATCGAAAACATGCATGAGAAACCCAGATGATGGTACACCGTGTGATGGGGAAAGGTTTCTAAAACGCACCTCATTTCTCATCTCCTTGTGCCCGGGTTCGCCATTCCAGCCGCTTTACTAGCAATCTCCCTACTTGGAGCATCAGCACCTTTAACCTCCTGTTCCGTACAGGTTGCAATTTGTCCTGAGGATGAACGGGAAGACGGGGAACCAACGAGAGACTAGCTCTTGGTGTCGGGACAGGCACAGGTCACTCTATTTTCCCATCAGGAAGAAGAATTAACCACAGGCTCAGCCTGCCCCCCGGAACCAGAACAGGGCCTGAAGCCATCCTGCGCTTTTGCGGCCAGCTCCCAAAAAAGCGAGATGTAAAATGGAGGTTCAGGGCACTGCAATTCACAAACCTGCAGAGTTATAAATGATAACTCTCGTCCACAAATATATTGAGGGAAGGCAAAGAAGAGGATTTGAAATCAAGGCAGAATTGCACGAAACAGATTTCAGGAGGTAGATACGAATCGCCTTTAAAGCACATGAAAAGCGGCAAAACGTTGACAATGATGCCCTTGGCCAAAAAGGGCGTATGCGTTTTTTCCTGAATATATTCAGGAAAAAACGCATACGCCCTTTTGGCCAACCAAGCAACCTGGAAAGGCAAATCAGCGCTACAGAGAAGTCTCGCTTCCCATCCGTCAAAAGGGCCATGCTGAAAAAAGTGTCAAAACCAGAAATGCAGGACAGGCCATGGAGAAATGGGAGCCTTGCTACACTGATGGGCGGGATGTAAATTGCCAACAGCCACTCTGGAGAAGTGCACGGTGTGTCCTGAAACATCTGAAAAACACAGCTTAGAGAGCATAGGGCACTTCCACTCATGGGGGTATAAATTGGGAAAATTAAAAATCAGCAAGACACAAGCACCCCAATGTTGAGGGCTGCTCTGTTGACAAGGACCTCCACTTCATTCCACCTTAAATATCCCAGGAAACAGAAAAATGGATAAAGAAGTTGTGGTCCTTATGTACAATGGAATATCACTCAGCCATGAAATCAATGTCATAAGGCTAGTAGAAGCATGATGAGTGGATTTAGGTACGACGATTCTAAGTGAAATAAGTCACACAGAAAAGGACACTTCTCATAAGGTATCACTGATAGAGGGAATGTAAAAACCGTTACACTTGAACTGAATTACAAAACAGAACAGAGTCACACATGCAGAAAACACACTATGGCTGCTTAACGGGAAAGGTGAGGTGGGGTGATACATAAAACAAGGGTTTCAAATTAGCTCAGATACCGTTCCATAAACCCAATATGTAATAGACAAGACCTACTCCTTGCTCAGAGAACTGGACTCAACATGCCCTATTCACCGCACAAGAATCTATCTGACTAGTAATAATCTTAAAACCTATGTATTGATATCTCTCTGTTAGTGTGTCAAGTGGGTGTAAAGCGGCATAAACACAGCAGTGAAAAGCAGCTAAACCCCATTATAAAAATAAATTACTTTGAAAAACCCATGAAACAAAGACAGTGAAAGAGAGAGAAATTCTTACACAATGCGTTCAGGGGCTGTGATGCAACCTGGATTGACAATATGTAGACCCACAGGTGGATGAGACATAAGGGTGGACACTCTTGGGGCTGAGAGGTTTGGTGAGGTTGGGTGTGCAAACGCAGACCCTTTAAAGTAATACTGTGTGGAACCCAATCCATGGGTCCCAAATCTCCAGGATCAAGGGCATCTTCCTACATCGAAAATATGCATGAGAAACCCAGAAGATGGTACACCGTGTGATGGGGAAAGGTTTCTAAAACGCACCTCATTTCTCACCTCCTTGTGCCCGGGTTCGCCATTCCAGCCACTTTATAAGCAATCTCCCTACTTGGAGCATCAGCACCTTTAACCTCCTGTTCCGTACAGGTTGCAATTTGTCCTGAGGATGAACGGGAAGACGGGGAACCAATGAGAGACTAGCTGTTAGTGTGGACACAGGCACAGGTCACTCTATTTTCCCATCAGGAAGAAGAATTAACCACAGGCTCAGCCTGCCCCCTGGAACCAGAACAGGGCCTGAAGCCATCCTGAGCTTCTGTGGCCAGCTCCCAAAAGAGCGAGTTGTAAAATGGAGCTTCAGGGCACTGCAATTCACAAACCTGCAGAGTTATAAATGATAACTCTCGTCCACAAATATATTGAGGGAAGGCAAAGAAGAGGATTTGAAATCAAGGCAGAATTGCAGGAAACAGATTTCAGGAGGTAGATTCGAATCGCCTTTAAAGCACATGAAAAGAGGCAAAACGTTGACAATGATGCCCTTGGCCAAAAAGGGCGTATGCGTTTTTTCCTGAATATATTCAGGAAAAAACGCATACGCCCTTTTTGGCCAACCAAGCAACCTGGAAAGGCAAATCAGGGCTACAAAGAAGACTCGCTACCCATCGGTCAAAAGGGCCATGCTGAAAAACGTGTCAAAACCAGAAATGCAGGACAGGCCATGGAGAAATGGGAGCCTTGCTACACAGATGGGCGGGATGTAAATTGCCAACAGCCACTCTGGAGAAGTGTACGTTGTGTCCTGAAACACCTGAAAAACACAGCTTAGAGAGCATACGGTACTTCCACTCATGGGGTTATAAATTGGGAAAATTAAAAATCAGCAAGACATAAGCACCCCAAAGTTGAGGGCCGCTCTGTTGACAAGGACCTCCACTTCATTCCACCTTCAATATCCCAGGAAAGAGAAAAATGGATAAAGAAGTTGTGGTCCTTATGTACAATGGAATATCACTCAGCCATGAAATCAATGTCATAAGACTAGTAGCAGGATGATGAGTGGATTTAGGTACGACGATTCTAAGTGAAATAAGTCACACAGAAAAGGACACTTCTCATAAGGTATCACTTATAGAGGGAATGTAAAAACCGTTACACTTGAACTGAATTACAAAACAGAACAGAGTCACACATGCAGAAAACACACTATGGCTGCTTAACGGGAAAGGTGAGGTAGGGTGATACATAAAACAAGGGTTTCAAATTAGCTCAGATACCGTTCCATAAACCCAATATGTAATAGACAAGACCTACTCCTTGCTCAGAGAACTGGACTCAACACGCCCTATTCACCGCACAAGAATATATCTGACTAGGAATAATCTTAAAACCTATGTATTGATATCTCTCTGTTAGTGTGTCAAGTGGGTGTAAAGCGGCATAAACACAGCAGTGAAAAGCAGCTAAACCGCATTATAAAAATAAATTACTTTGAAAAACCCATGAAACAAAGACAGTGAAAGAGAGAGAAATTCTTACACAATGCGTTCAGGGGCTGTGATGCAACCTGGATTGACCATATCTAGACCCACAACTGGGTGAGACATAAGGGTGGACACTCTTGGGGCTGAGAGGTTTGGTGAGGTTGGGTGAGCAAACGCAGACCCTTTAAAGTAATACTGCGTGGTACCCGTCCCATGGGTCCCAAATCTCCAGGTTCAAGGGCATCTTCCTACATCGAAAACATGCATGAGAAACCCAGAAGATGGTACAAAGTGTGATGGGGAAATGTTTCTAAAACGCACCTCATTTCTCATCTCCTTGTGCCTGGGTTCACCATTCCAGCCGCTTTAGTAGCAATCTCCCTACTTGGAGCATCAGCACCTTTAACGTGTTCCGTACAGGTTGCAATTTGTCCTGAGGATGAACGGCAAGACGGGGAACCAATGAGAGACTAGCTGTTGGTGTGGACACAGGCAGAGGTCACTCTATTTTCCCATCAGGAAGAAGAATTAACCACAGGCTCAGCCTGCCCCCCGGAAGCCTAAGAGGGCGTGAAACCATCATGCACTTTTGCGGCCAGCTCTCAAAAAAGCGAGTTGTAAAATGGAGCTTCAGGGCACTGCAATTCACAAACCTGCAGAGTTATAAATGATAACTCTCGTCCACAAATATATTGAGGGAAGGCAAAGAAGAGGATTTGAAATCAAGGCAGAATTGCAGGAAACAGATTTCAGGAGGTAGATTCGAATCGCCTTTAAAGCACATGAAAAGCGGCAAAACGTTGACAATGATGCCCTTGGCCAAAAAGGGCGTATGCGTTTTTTCCTGAATATATTCAGGAAAAAACGCATACGCCCTTTTTGGCCAACCAAGCAACCTGGAAAGGCAAATCAGCGCTACAGAGAAGTCTCGCTTCCCATCGGTCAAAAGGGCCATGCTGAAAAAAGTGTCAAAACCAGAAATGCAGGACAGGCCATGGAGAAATGGGAGCCTTGCTACACTGATGGGCGGGATGTAAATTGCCAAGAGCCACTCTGGAGAAGTGTACGGTGTGTCCTGAAATATCTGAAAAACACAGCTTAGAGAGCATAGGGCACTTCCACTCATGGGGGTATAAATTGGGAAAATGAAAAATCAGCAAGACACAAGCACCCCAAAGTTGAGGGCTGCTCTGTTGACAAGGACCTCCACTTCATTCCACCTTAAATATCCCAGGAAAGAGAAAAATGGATAAAGAAGTTGTGGTCCTTATGTACAATGGAATATCACTCAGCCATGAAATCAATGTCATAATGTTAGTAGCAGCATGATGAGTGGATTTAGGTACGACGATTCTAAGTGAAATAAGTCACACAGAAAAGGACACTTCTCCTAAGGTATCACTGATAGAGGGAATGTAAAAACCGTTACACTTGAACTGAATTACAAAACAGAACAGAGTCACACATGCAGAAAACACACTATGGCTGCTTAACGGGAAAGGTGAGGTGGGGTGATACATAAAACAAGGGTATCAAATTAGCTCAGATACCGTTCCATAAACCCAATATGTAGTAGACAAGACCTACTCCTTGCTCAGAGAACTGGACTCAACACGCCCTATTCACCGCACAAGAATATATCTGACTAGTAATAATCTTAAAGCCTATGTACTGATATCTCTCTGTTAGTGTGTCAAGTGGGTGGAAAGCGGCATAAACACAGCCGTGAAAAGCAGCTAAACCCCATTATGAAAATAAATTACTTTGAAAAACCCATGAAACAACGACAGTGAAAGAGATAGAAATTCTTACACAATGAGTTCAGGGGCTGTGATGCAACCTGGATTGACCATATCTAGACCCACAGCTGGATGAGACATAAGGGTGGACATTCTTGGGGCTGAGAGGTTTGGTGAGGTTGGGTGAGCAAACGCAGACCCTTTAAAGTAATACTGCGTGGTACCCATCGCATGGGTCCCAAATCTCCAGCTTCAAGGGCATCTTCCTACATCGAAAACATGCATGAGAAACCCAGAAGATGGTACACCGTGTGATGGGGAAAGGTTTCTAAAACGCACCTCATTTCTCATCTCCTTGTGCCCGGGTTCGCCATTCCAGCCACTTTACTAGCAATCTCCCTACTTGGAGCATCAGCACCTTTAACCTCCTGTTCTGTACAGGTTGCAATTTGTCCTGAGGATGAACGGGAAGACGGGGAACCAACGAGAGACTAGCTCTTGGTGTTGGGACAGGCACAGGTCACTCTATTTTCCCATCAGGAAGAAGAATTAACCACAGGCTCAGCCTGCCCCCCGGAACCAGAACAGGGCCTGAAGCCATCCTGCGCTTTTGCGGCCAGCTCCCAAAAAAGCGAGTTGTAAAATGGAGGTTCAGGGCACTGCAATTCACAAACCTGCAGAGTTATAAATGATAACTCTCGTCCACAAATATATTGAGGGAAGGCAGAGATGAGGATTTGAAATCAAGGCAGAATTGCACGAAACAGATTTCAGGAGGTAGATACGAATCGCCTTTAAAGCACATGAAAAGCGGCAAAACGTTGACAATGATGCCCTTGGCCAAAAAGGGCGTATGCGTTTTTTCCTGAATATATTCAGGAAAAAACGCATACGCCCTTTTTGGCCAACCAAGCAACCTGGAAAGGCAAATCAGCGCTACAGAGAAGTCTCGCTTCCCATCGGTCAAAAGGGCCATGCTGAAAAAAGTGTCAAAACCAGAAATGCAGGACAGGCCATGGAGAAATGGGAGCCTTGCTACACTGATGGGCGGGATGTAAATTGCCAACAGCCACTCTCGAGAAGTGCACGGTGTGTCCTGAAACATCTGAAAAACACAGCTTAGAGAGCATAGGGCACTTCCACTCATGGGGGTATAAATTGGGAAAATTAAAAATCAGCAAGACACAAGCACCCCAATGTTGAGGGCTGCTCTGTTGACAAGGACCTCCACTTCATTCCACCTTAAATATCCCAGGAAAGAGAAAAATGGATAAAGAAGTTGTGGTCCTTATGTACAATGGAATATCACTCAGCCAGGAAATCAATGTCATAATGTTAGTAGCAGCATGATGAGTGGATTTAGGTACGACGATTCTAAGTGAAATAAGTCACACAGAAAAGGACACTTCTCATAAGGTATCACTTATGGAGGGAATGTAAAAACCGTTACACTTGAACTGAATTACAAAACAGAACAGAGTCACACATGCAGAAAACACACTATGGCTGCTTAACGGGAAAGGTGAGGTGGGGTGATACATAAAACAAGGGTATCAAATTAGCTCAGATACCGTTCGATAAACCCAATATGTAATAGACAGGACCTACTCCTTGCTCAGAGAACTGGACTCAACACGCCCTATTCACAGCACAAGAATATATGTGACTAGTAATAATCTTAAAACCTATGTATTGATATCTCTCTGTTAGTGTGTCAAGTGGGTGTAAAGCGGCATAAACACAGCTGTGAAAAGCAGCTAAACCCCATTATGAAAATAAATTACTTTGAAAAACCCATGAAACAACGACAGTGAAAGAGATAGAAATTCTTACACAATGAGTTCAGGGGCTGTGATGCAACCTGGATTGACCATATCTAGACCCACAGCTGGATGAGACATAAGGGTGGACACTCTTGGGGCTGAGAGGTTTGGTGAGGTTGGGTGAGCAAACGCAGACCCTTTAAAGTAATACTGCGTGGTACCCATCGCATGGGTCCCAAATCTCCAGGATCAAGGGCATCTTCCTACATCGAAAACATGCATGAGAAACCCAGAAGATGGTACACCGTGTGATGGGGAAAGGTTTCTAAAACGCACCTCATTTCTCATCTCCTTGTGCCCGGGTTCGCCATTCCAGCCGCTTTACTAGCAATCTCCCTACTTGGAGCATCAGCACCTTTAACCTCCTGTTCCGTACAGGTTGCAATTTGTCCTGAGGATGCACGGGAAGACGGGGAACCAACGAGAGACTAGCTCTTGGTGTCGGGACAGGCACAGGTCACTCTATTTTCCCATCAGGAAGAAGAATTAACCACAGGCTCAGCCTGCCTCCCGGAACCAGAACAGGGCCTGAAGCCATCCTGCGCTTTTGCGGCCAGCTCCCAAAAAAGCGAGTTGTAAAATGGAGGTTCAGGGCACTGCAATTCACAAACCTGCAGAGTTATAAATGATAACTCTCGTCCACAAATATATTGAGGGAAGGCAAAGAAGAGGATTTGAAATCAAGGCAGAATTGCACGAAACAGATTTCAGGAGGTAGATACGAATCGCCTTTAAAGCACATGAAAAGCGGCAAAACGTTGACAATGATGCCCTTGGCCAAAAAGGGCGTATGCGTTTTTTCCTGAATATATTCAGGAAAAAACGCATACGCCCTTTTTGGCCAACCAAGCAACCTGGAAAGGCAAATCAGCGCTACAGAGAAGTCTCGCTTCCCATCGGTCAAAAGGGCCATGCTGAAAAAAGTGTCAAAACCAGAAATGCAGGACAGGCCATGGAGAAATGGGAGCCTTGCTACACTGATGGGCGGGATGTAAATTGCCAACAGCCACTCTGGAGAAGTGTACGGTGAGTCCTGAAACATCTGAAAAACACAGCTTAGAGAGCATAGGGCACTTCCACTCATGGGGGTATGAATTGGGAAAATGAAAAATCAGCAAGACACAAGCACCCCAAAGTTGAGGGCTGCTCTGTTGACAAGGACCTCCACTTCATTCCACCTTAAATATCCCAGGAAAGAGAAAAATGGGTAAAGAAGTTGTGGTCCTTATGTACAATGGAATATCACTCAGCCATGAAATCAATGTCATAAGGCTAGTAGCAGCATGATGAGTGGATTTAGGTACGACGATTCTAAGTGAAATAAGTCACACAGAAAAGGACACTTCTCATAAGGTATCACTGATAGAGGGAATGTAAAAACCATTACACTTGAACTGAATTACAAAACAGAACAGAGTCACACATGCAGAAAACACACTATGGCTGCTTAACGGGAAAGGTGAGGTGGGGTGATACATAAAACAAGGGTATCAAATTAGCTCAGATACCGTTCGATAAACCCAATATGTAATAGACAGGACCTACTCCTTGCTCAGAGAACTGGACTCAACACGCCCTATTCACAGCACAAGAATATATGTGACTAGTAATAATCTTAAAACCTATATATTGATATCTCTCTGTTAGTGTGTCAAGTGGGTGTAAAGCGGCATAAACACAGCCGTGAAAAGCAGCTAAACCCCATTATGAAAATAAATTACTTTGAAAAACCCATGAAACAACGACAGTGAAAGAGATAGAAATTCTTACACAATGAGTTCAGGGGCTGTGATGCAACCTGGATTGACCATATCTAGACCCACAGCTGGATGAGACATAAGGGTGGACACTCTTGGGGCTGAGAGGTTTGGTGAGGTTGGGTGAGCAAACGCAGACCCTTTAAAGTAAGACTGCGTGGTACCCATCGCATGGGTCCCAAATCTCCAGCTTCAAGGGCATCTTCCTACATCGAAAACATGCATGAGAAACCCAGATGATGGTACACCGTGTGATGGGGAAAGGTTTCTAAAACGCACCTCATTTCTCATCTCCTTGTGCCCGGGTTCGCCATTCCAGCCGCTTTACTAGCAATCTCCCTACTTAGAGCATCAGCACCTTTAACCTCCTGTTCCGTACAGGTTGCAATTTGTCCTGAGGATGAACGGGAAGACGGGGAACCAACGAGAGACTAGCTCTTGGTGTCGGGACAGGCACAGGTCACTCTATTTTCCCATCAGGAAGAAGAATTAACCACAGGCTCAGCCTGCCCCCCGGAACCAGAACAGGGCCTGAAGCCATCCTGCGCTTTTGCGGCCAGCTCCCAAAAAAGCGAGATGTAAAATGGAGGTTCAGGGCACTGCAATTCACAAACCTGCAGAGTTATAAATGATAACTCTCGTCCACAAATATATTGAGGGAAGGCAAAGAAGAGGATTTGAAATCAAGGCAGAATTGCACGAAACAGATTTCAGGAGGTAGATACGAATCGCCTTTAAAGCACATGAAAAGCGGCAAAACGTTGACAATGATGCCCTTGGCCAAAAAGGGCGTATGCGTTTTTTCCTGAATATATTCAGGAAAAAACGCATACGCCCTTTTTGGCCAACCAAGCAACCTGGAAAGGCAAATCAGCGCTACAGAGAAGTCTCGCTTCCCATCCGTCAAAAGGGCCATGCTGAAAAAAGTGTCAAAACCAGAAATGCAGGACAGGCCATGGAGAAATGGGAGCCTTGCTACACTGATGGGCGGGATGTAAATTGCCAACAGCCACTCTCGAGAAGTGCACGGTGTGTCCTGAAACATCTGAAAAACACAGCTTAGAGAGCATAGGGCACTTCCACTCATGGGGGTATAAATTGGGAAAATGAAAAATCAGCAAGACACAAGCACCCCAATGTTGAGGGCTGCTCTGTTGACAAGGACCTCCACTTCATTCCACCTTAAATATCCCAGGAAACAGAAAAATGGATAAAGAAGTTGTGGTCCTTATGTACAATGGAATATCACTCAGCCAGGAAATCAATGTCATAATGTTAGTAGCAGCATGATGAGTGGATTTAGGTACGACGATTCTAAGTGAAATAAGTCACACAGAAAAGGACACTTCTCATAAGGTATCACTTATGGAGGGAATGTAAAAACCGTTACACTTGAACTGAATTACAAAACAGAACAGAGTCACACATGCAGAAAACACACTATGGCTGCTTAACGGGAAAGGTGAGGTGGGGTGATACATAAAACAAGGGTATCAAATTAGCTCAGATACCGTTCGATAAACCCAATATGTAATAGACAGGACCTACTCCTTGCTCAGAGAACTGGACTCAACACGCCCTATTCACAGCACAAGAATATATGTGACTAGTAATAATCTTAAAACCTATGTATTGATATCTCTCTGTTAGTGTGTCAAGTGGGTGTAAAGCGGCATAAACACAGCCGTGAAAAGCAGCTAAACCCCATTATGAAATTAAATTACTTTGAAAAACCCATGAAACAACGACAGTGAAAGAGATAGAAATTCTTACACAATGAGTTCAGGGGCTGTGATGCAACCTGGATTGACCATATCTAGACCCACAGCTGGATGAGACATAAGGGTGGACACTCTTGGGGCTGAGAGGTTTGGTGAGGTTGGGTGAGCAAACGCAGACCCTTTAAAGTAAGACTGCGTGGTACCCATCGCATGGGTCCCAAATCTCCAGCTTCAAGGGCATCTTCCTACATCGAAAACATGCATGAGAAACCCAGAAGATGGTACACCGTGTGATGGGGAAAGGTTTCTAAAACGCACCTCATTTCTCATCTCCTTGTGCCCTGGTTCGCCATTCCAGCCGTTTTACTAGCAATCTCCCTACTTGGAGCATCAGCACCTTTAACCTCCTGTTCCGTACAGGTTGCAATTTGTCCTGAGGATGAACGGGAAGACGGGGAACCAACGAGAGACTAGCTCTTGGTGTCGGGACAGGCACAGGTCACTCTATTTTCCCATCAGGAAGAAGAATTAACCACAGGCTCAGCCTGCCTCCCGGAACCAGAACAGGGCCTGAAGCCATCCTGCGCTTTTGCGGCCAGCTCCCAAAAAAGCGAGTTGTAAAATGGAGGTTCAGGGCACTGCAATTCACAAACCTGCAGAGTTATAAATGATAACTCTCGTCCACAAATATATTGAGGGAAGGCAAAGAAGAGGATTTGAAATCAAGGCAGAATTGCACGAAACAGATTTCAGGAGGTAGATACGAATCGCCTTTAAAGCACATGAAAAGCGGCAAAACGTTGACAATGATGCCCTTGGCCAAAAAGGGCGTATGCGTTTTTTCCTGAATATATTCAGGAAAAAACGCATACGCCCTTTTTGGCCAACCAAGCAACCTGGAAAGGCAAATCAGCGCTACAGAGAAGTCTCGCTTCCCATCGGTCAAAAGGGCCATGCTGAAAAAAGTGTCAAAACCAGAAATGCAGGACAGGCCATGGAGAAATGGGAGCCTTTCTACACTGATGGGCGGGATGTAAATTGCCAACAGCCACTCTGGAGAAGTGTACGGTGTGTCCTGAAACATCTGAAAAACACAGCTTAGAGAGCATAGGGCACTTCCACTCATGGGGGTATAAATTGGGAAAATGAAAAATCAGCAAGACACAAGCACCCCAATGTTGAGGGCTGCTCTGTTGACAAGGACCTCCACTTCATTCCACCTTAAATATCCCAGGAAAGAGAAAAATGGATAAAGAAGTTGTGGTCCTTATGTACAATGGAATATCACTCAGCCAGGAAATCAATGTCATAATGTTAGTAGCAGCATGATGAGTGGATTTAGGTATGACGATTCTAAGTGAAATAAGTCACACAGAAAAGGACACTTCTCATAAGGTATCACTTATGGAGGGAATGTAAAAACCGTTACACTTGAACTGAATTACAAAACAGAACAGAGTCACACATGCAGAAAACACACTATGGCTGCTTAACGGGAAAGGTGAGGTGGGGTGATACATAAAACAAGGGTATCAAATTAGCTCAGATACCGTTCCATAAACCCAATATGTAATAGACAAGACCTACTCCTTGCTCAGAGAACTGGACTCAACACGCCCTATTCACAGCACAAGAATATATGTGACTAGTAATAATCTTAAAACCTATGTATTGATATCTCTCTGTTAGTGTGTCAAGTGGGTGTAAAGCGGCATAAACACAGCCGTGAAAAGCAGCTAAACCCCATTATGAAAATAAATTACTTTGAAAAACCCATGAAACAACGACAGTGAAAGAGATAGAAATTCTTACACAATGAGTTCAGGGGCTGTGATGCAACCTGGATTGACCATATCTAGACCCACAGCTGGATGAGACATAAGGGTGGACACTCTTGGGGCTGAGAGGTTTGGTGAGGTTGGGTGAGCAAACGCAGACCCTTTAAAGTAAGACTGCGTGGTACCCATCGCATGGGTCCCAAATCTCCAGCTTCAAGGGCATCTTCCTACATCGAAAACATGCATGAGAAACCCAGAAGATGGTACACCGTGTGATGGGGAAAGGTTTCTAAAACGCACCTCATTTCTCATCTCCTTGTGCCCGGGTTCGCCATTCCAGCCGTTTTACTAGCAATCTCCCTACTTGGAGCATCAGCACCTTTAACCTCCTGTTCCGTACAGGTTGCAATTTGTCCTGAGGATGAACGGGAAGATGGGGAACCAACGAGAGACTAGCTCTTGGTGTCGGGACAGGCACAGGTCACTCTATTTTCCCATCAGGAAGAAGAATTAACCACAGGCTCAGCCTGCCTCCCGGAACCAGAACAGGGCCTGAAGCCATCCTGCGCTTTTGCGGCCAGCTCCCAAAAAAGCGAGTTGTAAAATGGAGGTTCAGGGCACTGCAATTCACAAACCTGCAGAGTTATAAATGATAACTCTCGTCCACAAATATATTGAGGGAAGGCAAAGAAGAGGATTTGAAATCAAGGCAGAATTGCACGAAACAGATTTCAGGAGGTAGATACGAATCGCCTTTAAAGCACATGAAAAGCGGCAAAACGTTGACAATGATGCCCTTGGCCAAAAAGGGCGTATGCGTTTTTTCCTGAATATATTCAGGAAAAAACGCATACGCCCTTTTTGGCCAACCAAGCAACCTGGAAAGGCAAATCAGCGCTACAGAGAAGTCTCGCTTCCCATCGGTCAAAAGGGCCATGCTGAAAAAAGTCTCAAAACCAGAAATGCAGGACAGGCCATGGAGAAATGGGAGCCTTTCTACACTGATGGGCGGGATGTAAATTGCCAACAGCCACTCTGGAGAAGTGTACGGTGTGTCCTGAAACATCTGAAAAACACAGCTTAGAGAGCATAGGGCACTTCCACTCATGGGGGTATAAATTGGGAAAATGAAAAATCAGCAAGACACAAGCACCCCAATGTTGAGGGCTGCTCTGTTGACAAGGACCTCCACTTCATTCCACCTTAAATATCCCAGGAAAGAGAAAAATGGATAAAGAAGTTGTGGTCCTTATGTACAATGGAATATCACTCAGCCAGGAAATCAATGTCATAATGTTAGTAGCAGCATGATGAGTGGATTTAGGTACGACGATTCTAAGTGAAATAAGTCACACAGAAAAGGACACTTCTCATAAGGTATCACTTATGGAGGGAATGTAAAAACCGTTACACTTGAACTGAATTACAAAACAGAACAGAGTCACACATGCAGAAAACACACTATGGCTGCTTAACGGGAAAGGTGAGGTGGGGTGATACATAAAACAAGGGTATCAAATTAGCTCAGATACCGTTCGATAAACCCAATATGTAATAGACAGGACCTACTCTTTGCTCAGAGAACTGGACTCAACACGCCCTATTCACAGCACAAGAATATATGTGACTAGTAATAATCTTAAAACCTATGTATTGATATCTCTCTGTTAGTGTGTCAAGTGGGTGTAAAGCGGCATAAACACAGCCGTGAAAAGCAGCTAAACCCCATTATGAAATTAAATTACTTTGAAAAACCCATGAAACAACGACAGTGAAAGAGATAGAAATTCTTACACAATGAGTTCAGGGGCTGTGATGCAACCTGGATTGACCATATCTAGACCCACAGCTGGATGAGACATAAGGGTGGACACTCTTGGGGCTGAGAGGTTTGGTGAGGTTGGGTGAGCAAACGCAGACCCTTTAAAGTAAGACTGCGTGGTACCCATCGCATGGGTCCCAAATCTCCAGCTTCAAGGGCATCTTCCTACATCGAAAACATGCATGAGAAACCCAGAAGATGGTACACCGTGTGATGGGGAAAGGTTTCTAAAACGCACCTCATTTCTCATCTCCTTGTGCCCTGGTTCGCCATTCCAGCCGTTTTACTAGCAATCTCCCTACTTGGAGCATCAGCACCTTTAACCTCCTGTTCCGTACAGGTTGCAATTTGTCCTGAGGATGAACGGGAAGACGGGGAACCAACGAGAGACTAGCTCTTGGTGTCGGGACAGGCACAGGTCACTCTATTTTCCCATCAGGAAGAAGAATTAACCACAGGCTCAGCCTGCCTCCCGGAACCAGAACAGGGCCTGAAGCCATCCTGCGCTTTTGCGGCCAGCTCCCAAAAAAGCGAGTTGTAAAATGGAGGTTCAGGGCACTGCAATTCACAAACCTGCAGAGTTATAAATGATAACTCTCGTCCACAAATATATTGAGGGAAGGCAAAGAAGAGGATTTGAAATCAAGGCAGAATTGCACGAAACAGATTTCAGGAGGTAGATACGAATCGCCTTTAAAGCACATGAAAAGCGGCAAAACGTTGACAATGATGCCCTTGGCCAAAAAGGGCGTATGCGTTTTTTCCTGAATATATTCAGGAAAAAACGCATACGCCCTTTTTGGCCAACCAAGCAACCTGGAAAGGCAAATCAGCGCTACAGAGAAGTCTCGCTTCCCATCGGTCAAAAGGGCCATGCTGAAAAAAGTGTCAAAACCAGAAATGCAGGACAGGCCATGGAGAAATGGGAGCCTTTCTACACTGATGGGCGGGATGTAAATTGCCAACAGCCACTCTGGAGAAGTGTACGGTGTGTCCTGAAACATCTGAAAAACACAGCTTAGAGAGCATAGGGCACTTCCACTCATGGGGGTATAAATTGGGAAAATGAAAAATCAGCAAGACACAAGCACCCCAATGTTGAGGGCTGCTCTGTTGACAAGGACCTCCACTTCATTCCACCTTAAATATCCCAGGAAAGAGAAAAATGGATAAAGAAGTTGTGGTCCTTATGTACAATGGAATATCACTCAGCCAGGAAATCAATGTCATAATGTTAGTAGCAGCATGATGAGTGGATTTAGGTATGACGATTCTAAGTGAAATAAGTCACACAGAAAAGGACACTTCTCATAAGGTATCACTTATGGAGGGAATGTAAAAACCGTTACACTTGAACTGAATTACAAAACAGAACAGAGTCACACATGCAGAAAACACACTATGGCTGCTTAACGGGAAAGGTGAGGTGGGGTGATACATAAAACAAGGGTATCAAATTAGCTCAGATACCGTTCCATAAACCCAATATGTAATAGACAAGACCTACTCCTTGCTCAGAGAACTGGACTCAACACGCCCTATTCACAGCACAAGAATATATGTGACTAGTAATAATCTTAAAACCTATGTATTGATATCTCTCTGTTAGTGTGTCAAGTGGGTGTAAAGCGGCATAAACACAGCCGTGAAAAGCAGCTAAACCCCATTATGAAATTAAATTACTTTGAAAAACCCATGAAACAACGACAGTGAAAGAGATAGAAATTCTTACACAATGAGTTCAGGGGCTGTGATGCAACCTGGATTGACCATATCTAGACCCACAGCTGGATGAGACATAAGGGTGGACACTCTTGGGGCTGAGAGGTTTGGTGAGGTTGGGTGAGCAAACGCAGACCCTTTAAAGTAAGACTGCGTGGTACCCATCGCATGGGTCCCAAATCTCCAGCTTCAAGGGCATCTTCCTACATCGAAAACATGCATGAGAAACCCAGAAGATGGTACACCGTGTGATGGGGAAAGGTTTCTAAAACGCACCTCATTTCTCATCTCCTTGTGCCCTGGTTCGCCATTCCAGCCGTTTTACTAGCAATCTCCCTACTTGGAGCATCAGCACCTTTAACCTCCTGTTCCGTACAGGTTGCAATTTGTCCTGAGGATGAACGGGAAGACGGGGAACCAACGAGAGACTAGCTCTTGGTGTCGGGACAGGCACAGGTCACTCTATTTTCCCATCAGGAAGAAGAATTAACCACAGGCTCAGCCTGCCTCCCGGAACCAGAACAGGGCCTGAAGCCATCCTGCGCTTTTGCGGCCAGCTCCCAAAAAAGCGAGTTGTAAAATGGAGGTTCAGGGCACTGCAATTCACAAACCTGCAGAGTTATAAATGATAACTCTCGTCCACAAATATATTGAGGGAAGGCAAAGAAGAGGATTTGAAATCAAGGCAGAATTGCACGAAACAGATTTCAGGAGGTAGATACGAATCGCCTTTAAAGCACATGAAAAGCGGCAAAACGTTGACAATGATGCCCTTGGCCAAAAAGGGCGTATGCGTTTTTTCCTGAATATATTCAGGAAAAAACGCATACGCCCTTTTTGGCCAACCAAGCAACCTGGAAAGGCAAATCAGCGCTACAGAGAAGTCTCGCTTCCCATCGGTCAAAAGGGCCATGCTGAAAAAAGTGTCAAAACCAGAAATGCAGGACAGGCCATGGAGAAATGGGAGCCTTTCTACACTGATGGGCGGGATGTAAATTGCCAACAGCCACTCTGGAGAAGTGTACGGTGTGTCCTGAAACATCTGAAAAACACAGCTTAGAGAGCATAGGGCACTTCCACTCATGGGGGTATAAATTGGGAAAATGAAAAATCAGCAAGACACAAGCACCCCAATGTTGAGGGCTGCTCTGTTGACAAGGACCTCCACTTCATTCCACCTTAAATATCCCAGGAAAGAGAAAAATGGATAAAGAAGTTGTGGTCCTTATGTACAATGGAATATCACTCAGCCAGGAAATCAATGTCATAATGTTAGTAGCAGCATGATGAGTGGATTTAGGTATGACGATTCTAAGTGAAATAAGTCACACAGAAAAGGACACTTCTCATAAGGTATCACTTATGGAGGGAATGTAAAAACCGTTACACTTGAACTGAATTACAAAACAGAACAGAGTCACACATGCAGAAAACACACTATGGCTGCTTAACGGGAAAGGTGAGGTGGGGTGATACATAAAACAAGGGTATCAAATTAGCTCAGATACCGTTCCATAAACCCAATATGTAATAGACAAGACCTACTCCTTGCTCAGAGAACTGGACTCAACACGCCCTATTCACAGCACAAGAATATATGTGACTAGTAATAATCTTAAAACCTATGTATTGATATCTCTCTGTTAGTGTGTCAAGTGGGTGTAAAGCGGCATAAACACAGCCGTGAAAAGCAGCTAAACCCCATTATGAAAATAAATTACTTTGAAAAACCCATGAAACAACGACAGTGAAAGAGATAGAAATTCTTACACAATGAGTTCAGGGGCTGTGATGCAACCTGGATTGACCATATCTAGACCCACAGCTGGATGAGACATAAGGGTGGACACTCTTGGGGCTGAGAGGTTTGGTGAGGTTGGGTGAGCAAACGCAGACCCTTTAAAGTAAGACTGCGTGGTACCCATCGCATGGGTCCCAAATCTCCAGCTTCAAGGGCATCTTCCTACATCGAAAACATGCATGAGAAACCCAGAAGATGGTACACCGTGTGATGGGGAAAGGTTTCTAAAACGCACCTCATTTCTCATCTCCTTGTGCCCGGGTTCGCCATTCCAGCCGTTTTACTAGCAATCTCCCTACTTGGAGCATCAGCACCTTTAACCTCCTGTTCCGTACAGGTTGCAATTTGTCCTGAGGATGAACGGGAAGATGGGGAACCAACGAGAGACTAGCTCTTGGTGTCGGGACAGGCACAGGTCACTCTATTTTCCCATCAGGAAGAAGAATTAACCACAGGCTCAGCCTGCCTCCCGGAACCAGAACAGGGCCTGAAGCCATCCTGCGCTTTTGCGGCCAGCTCCCAAAAAAGCGAGTTGTAAAATGGAGGTTCAGGGCACTGCAATTCACAAACCTGCAGAGTTATAAATGATAACTCTCGTCCACAAATATATTGAGGGAAGGCAAAGAAGAGGATTTGAAATCAAGGCAGAATTGCACGAAACAGATTTCAGGAGGTAGATACGAATCGCCTTTAAAGCACATGAAAAGCGGCAAAACGTTGACAATGATGCCCTTGGCCAAAAAGGGCGTATGCGTTTTTTCCTGAATATATTCAGGAAAAAACGCATACGCCCTTTTTGGCCAACCAAGCAACCTGGAAAGGCAAATCAGCGCTACAGAGAAGTCTCGCTTCCCATCGGTCAAAAGGGCCATGCTGAAAAAAGTCTCAAAACCAGAAATGCAGGACAGGCCATGGAGAAATGGGAGCCTTTCTACACTGATGGGCGGGATGTAAATTGCCAACAGCCACTCTGGAGAAGTGTACGGTGTGTCCTGAAACATCTGAAAAACACAGCTTAGAGAGCATAGGGCACTTCCACTCATGGGGGTATAAATTGGGAAAATGAAAAATCAGCAAGACACAAGCACCCCAATGTTGAGGGCTGCTCTGTTGACAAGGACCTCCACTTCATTCCACCTTAAATATCCCAGGAAAGAGAAACATGGATAAAGAAGTTGTGGTCCTTATGTACAATGGAATATCACTCAGCCAGGAAATCAATGTCATAATGTTAGTAGCAGCATGATGAGTGGATTTAGGTACGACGATTCTAAGTGAAATAAGTCACACAGAAAAGGACACTTCTCATAAGGTATCACTTATGGAGGGAATGTAAAAACCGTTACACTTGAACTGAATTACAAAACAGAACAGAGTCACACATGCAGAAAACACACTATGGCTGCTTAACGGGAAAGGTGAGGTGGGGTGATACATAAAACAAGGGTATCAAATTAGCTCAGATACCGTTCGATAAACCCAATATGTAATAGACAGGACCTACTCCTTGCTCAGAGAACTGGACTCAACACGCCCTATTCACAGCACAAGAATATATGTGACTAGTAATAATCTTAAAACCTATGTATTGATATCTCTCTGTTAGTGTGTCAAGTGGGTGTAAAGCGGCATAAACACAGCCGTGAAAAGCAGCTAAACCCCATTATGAAATTAAATTACTTTGAAAAACCCATGAAACAACGACAGTGAAAGAGATAGAAATTCTTACACAATGAGTTCAGGGGCTGTGATGCAACCTGGATTGACCATATCTAGACCCACAGCTGGATGAGACATAAGGGTGGACACTCTTGGGGCTGAGAGGTTTGGTGAGGTTGGGTGAGCAAACGCAGACCCTTTAAAGTAAGACTGCGTGGTACCCATCGCATGGGTCCCAAATCTCCAGCTTCAAGGGCATCTTCCTACATTGAAAACATGCATGAGAAACCCAGAAGATGGTACACCGTGTGATGGGGAAAGGTTTCTAAAACGCACCTCATTTCTCATCTCCTTGTGCCCTGGTTCGCCATTCCAGCCGTTTTACTAGCAATCTCCCTACTTGGAGCATCAGCACCTTTAACCTCCTGTTCCGTACAGGTTGCAATTTGTCCTGAGGATGAACGGGAAGACGGGGAACCAACGAGAGACTAGCTCTTGGTGTCGGGACAGGCACAGGTCACTCTATTTTCCCATCAGGAAGAAGAATTAACCACAGGCTCAGCCTGCCTCCCGGAACCAGAACAGGGCCTGAAGCCATCCTGCGCTTTTGCGGCCAGCTCCCAAAAAAGCGAGTTGTAAAATGGAGGTTCAGGGCACTGCAATTCACAAACCTGCAGAGTTATAAATGATAACTCTCGTCCACAAATATATTGAGGGAAGGCAAAGAAGAGGATTTGAAATCAAGGCAGAATTGCACGAAACAGATTTCAGGAGGTAGATACGAATCGCCTTTAAAGCACATGAAAAGCGGCAAAACGTTGACAATGATGCCCTTGGCCAAAAAGGGCGTATGCGTTTTTTCCTGAATATATTCAGGAAAAAACGCATACGCCCTTTTTGGCCAACCAAGCAACCTGGAAAGGCAAATCAGCGCTACAGAGAAGTCTCGCTTCCCATCGGTCAAAAGGGCCATGCTGAAAAAAGTGTCAAAACCAGAAATGCAGGACAGGCCATGGAGAAATGGGAGCCTTTCTACACTGATGGGCGGGATGTAAATTGCCAACAGCCACTCTGGAGAAGTGTACGGTGTGTCCTGAAACATCTGAAAAACACAGCTTAGAGAGCATAGGGCACTTCCACTCATGGGGGTATAAATTGGGAAAATGAAAAATCAGCAAGACACAAGCACCCCAATGTTGAGGGCTGCTCTGTTGACAAGGACCTCCACTTCATTCCACCTTAAATATCCCAGGAAAGAGAAAAATGGATAAAGAAGTTGTGGTCCTTATGTACAATGGAATATCACTCAGCCAGGAAATCAATGTCATAATGTTAGTAGCAGCATGATGAGTGGATTTAGGTATGACGATTCTAAGTGAAATAAGTCACACAGAAAAGGACACTTCTCATAAGGTATCACTTATGGAGGGAATGTAAAAACCGTTACACTTGAACTGAATTACAAAACAGAACAGAGTCACACATGCAGAAAACACACTATGGCTGCTTAACGGGAAAGGTGAGGTGGGGTGATACATAAAACAAGGGTATCAAATTAGCTCAGATACCGTTCCATAAACCCAATATGTAATAGACAAGACCTACTCCTTGCTCAGAGAACTGGACTCAACACGCCCTATTCACAGCACAAGAATATATGTGACTAGTAATAATCTTAAAACCTATGTATTGATATCTCTCTGTTAGTGTGTCAAGTGGGTGTAAAGCGGCATAAACACAGCCGTGAAAAGCAGCTAAACCCCATTATGAAAATAAATTACTTTGAAAAACCCATGAAACAACGACAGTGAAAGAGATAGAAATTCTTACACAATGAGTTCAGGGGCTGTGATGCAACCTGGATTGACCATATCTAGACCCACAGCTGGATGAGACATAAGGGTGGACACTCTTGGGGCTGAGAGGTTTGGTGAGGTTGGGTGAGCAAACGCAGACCCTTTAAAGTAAGACTGCGTGGTACCCATCGCATGGGTCCCAAATCTCCAGCTTCAAGGGCATCTTCCTACATCGAAAACATGCATGAGAAACCCAGAAGATGGTACACCGTGTGATGGGGAAAGGTTTCTAAAACGCACCTCATTTCTCATCTCCTTGTGCCCGGGTTCGCCATTCCAGCCGTTTTACTAGCAATCTCCCTACTTGGAGCATCAGCACCTTTAACCTCCTGTTCCGTACAGGTTGCAATTTGTCCTGAGGATGAACGGGAAGATGGGGAACCAACGAGAGACTAGCTCTTGGTGTCGGGACAGGCACAGGTCACTCTATTTTCCCATCAGGAAGAAGAATTAACCACAGGCTCAGCCTGCCTCCCGGAACCAGAACAGGGCCTGAAGCCATCCTGCGCTTTTGCGGCCAGCTCCCAAAAAAGCGAGTTGTAAAATGGAGGTTCAGGGCACTGCAATTCACAAACCTGCAGAGTTATAAATGATAACTCTCGTCCACAAATATATTGAGGGAAGGCAAAGAAGAGGATTTGAAATCAAGGCAGAATTGCACGAAACAGATTTCAGGAGGTAGATACGAATCGCCTTTAAAGCACATGAAAAGCGGCAAAACGTTGACAATGATGCCCTTGGCCAAAAAGGGCGTATGCGTTTTTTCCTGAATATATTCAGGAAAAAACGCATACGCCCTTTTTGGCCAACCAAGCAACCTGGAAAGGCAAATCAGCGCTACAGAGAAGTCTCGCTTCCCATCCGTCAAAAGGGCCATGCTGAAAAAAGTCTCAAAACCAGAAATGCAGGACAGGCCATGGAGAAATGGGAGCCTTTCTACACTGATGGGCGGGATGTAAATTGCCAACAGCCACTCTGGAGAAGTGTACGGTGTGTCCTGAAACATCTGAAAAACACAGCTTAGAGAGCATAGGGCACTTCCACTCATGGGGGTATAAATTGGGAAAATGAAAAATCAGCAAGACACAAGCACCCCAATGTTGAGGGCTGCTCTGTTGACAAGGACCTCCACTTCATTCCACCTTAAATATCCCAGGAAAGAGAAAAATGGATAAAGAAGTTGTGGTCCTTATGTACAATGGAATATCACTCAGCCAGGAAATCAATGTCATAATGTTAGTAGCAGCATGATGAGTGGATTTAGGTATGACGATTCTAAGTGAAATAAGTCACACAGAAAAGGACACTTCTCATAAGGTATCACTTATGGAGGGAATGTAAAAACCGTTACACTTGAACTGAATTACAAAACAGAACAGAGTCACACATGCAGAAAACACACTATGGCTGCTTAACGGGAAAGGTGAGGTGGGGTGATACATAAAACAAGGGTATCAAATTAGCTCAGATACCGTTCCATAAACCCAATATGTAATAGACAAGACCTACTCCTTGCTCAGAGAACTGGACTCAACACGCCCTATTCACAGCACAAGAATATATGTGACTAGTAATAATCTTAAAACCTATGTATTGATATCTCTCTGTTAGTGTGTCAAGTGGGTGTAAAGCGGCATAAACACAGCCGTGAAAAGCAGCTAAACCCCATTATGAAAATAAATTACTTTGAAAAACCCATGAAACAACGACAGTGAAAGAGATAGAAATTCTTACACAATGAGTTCAGGGGCTGTGATGCAACCTGGATTGACCATATCTAGACCCACAGCTGGATGAGACATAAGGGTGGACACTCTTGGGGCTGAGAGGTTTGGTGAGGTTGGGTGAGCAAACGCAGACCCTTTAAAGTAATACTGCGTGGTACCCATCGCATGGGTCCCAAATCTCCAGCTTCAAGGGCATCTTCCTACATCGAAAACATGCATGAGAAACCCAGATGATGGTACACCGTGTGATGGGGAAAGGTTTCTAAAACGCACCTCATTTCTCATCTCCTTGTGCCCGGGTTCGCCATTCCAGCCGCTTTACTAGCAATCTCCCTACTTGGAGCATCAGCACCTTTAACCTCCTGTTCCGTACAGGTTGCAATTTGTCCTGAGGATGAACGGGAAGACGGGGAACCAACGAGAGACTAGCTCTTGGTGTCGGGACAGGCACAGGTCACTCTATTTTCCCATCAGGAAGAAGAATTAACCACAGGCTCAGCCTGCCCCCCGGAACCAGAACAGGGCCTGAAGCCATCCTGCGCTTTTGCGGCCAGCTCCCAAAAAAGCGAGATGTAAAATGGAGGTTCAGGGCACTGCAATTCACAAACCTGCAGAGTTATAAATGATAACTCTCGTCCACAAATATATTGAGGGAAGGCAAAGAAGAGGATTTGAAATCAAGGCAGAATTGCACGAAACAGATTTCAGGAGGTAGATACGAATCGCCTTTAAAGCACATGAAAAGCGGCAAAACGTTGACAATGATGCCCTTGGCCAAAAAGGGCGTATGCGTTTTTTCCTGAATATATTCAGGAAAAAACGCATACGCCCTTTTGGCCAACCAAGCAACCTGGAAAGGCAAATCAGCGCTACAGAGAAGTCTCGCTTCCCATCCGTCAAAAGGGCCATGCTGAAAAAAGTGTCAAAACCAGAAATGCAGGACAGGCCATGGAGAAATGGGAGCCTTGCTACACTGATGGGCGGGATGTAAATTGCCAACAGCCACTCTGGAGAAGTGCACGGTGTGTCCTGAAACATCTGAAAAACACAGCTTAGAGAGCATAGGGCACTTCCACTCATGGGGGTATAAATTGGGAAAATTAAAAATCAGCAAGACACAAGCACCCCAATGTTGAGGGCTGCTCTGTTGACAAGGACCTCCACTTCATTCCACCTTAAATATCCCAGGAAACAGAAAAATGGATAAAGAAGTTGTGGTCCTTATGTACAATGGAATATCACTCAGCCATGAAATCAATGTCATAAGGCAAGTAGAAGCATGATGAGTGGATTTAGGTACGACGATTCTAAGTGAAATAAGTCACACAGAAAAGGACACTTCTCATAAGGTATCACTGATAGAGGGAATGTAAAAACCGTTACACTTGAACTGAATTACAAAACAGAACAGAGTCACACATGCAGAAAACACACTATGGCTGCTTAACGGGAAAGGTGAGGTGGGGTGATACATAAAACAAGGGTTTCAAATTAGCTCAGATACCGTTCCATAAACCCAATATGTAATAGACAAGACCTACTCCTTGCTCAGAGAACTGGACTCAACATGCCCTATTCACCGCACAAGAATCTATCTGACTAGTAATAATCTTAAAACCTATGTATTGATATCTCTCTGTTAGTGTGTCAAGTGGGTGTAAAGCGGCATAAACACAGCAGTGAAAAGCAGCTAAACCCCATTATAAAAATAAATTACTTTGAAAAACCCATGAAACAAAGACAGTGAAAGAGAGAGAAATTCTTACACAATGCGTTCAGGGGCTGTGATGCAACCTGGATTGACAATATGTAGACCCACAGGTGGATGAGACATAAGGGTGGACACTCTTGGGGCTGAGAGGTTTGGTGAGGTTGGGTGTGCAAACGCAGACCCTTTAAAGTAATACTGTGTGGAACCCAATCCATGGGTCCCAAATCTCCAGGATCAAGGGCATCTTCCTACATCGAAAACATGCATGAGAAACCCAGAAGATGGTACACCGTGTGATGGGGAAAGGTTTCTAAAACGCACCTCATTTCTCACCTCCTTGTGCCCGGGTTCGCCATTCCAGCCACTTTATAAGCAATCTCCCTACTTGGAGCATCAGCACCTTTAACCTCCTGTTCCGTACAGGTTGCAATTTGTCCTGAGGATGAACGGGAAGACGGGGAACCAATGAGAGACTAGCTGTTAGTGTGGACACAGGCACAGGTCACTCTATTTTCCCATCAGGAAGAAGAATTAACCACAGGCTCAGCCTGCCCCCTGGAACCAGAACAGGGCCTGAAGCCATCCTGAGCTTCTGTGGCCAGCTCCCAAAAGAGCGAGTTGTAAAATGGAGCTTCAGGGCACTGCAATTCACAAACCTGCAGAGTTATAAATGATAACTCTCGTCCACAAATATATTGAGGGAAGGCAAAGAAGAGTATTTGAAATCAAGGCAGAATTGCAGGAAACAGATTTCAGGAGGTAGATTCGAATCGCCTTTAAAGCACATGAAAAGAGGCAAAACGTTGACAATGATGCCCTTGGCCAAAAAGGGCGTATGCGTTTTTTCCTGAATATATTCAGGAAAAAACGCATACGCCCTTTTTGGCCAACCAAGCAACCTGGAAAGGCAAATCAGGGCTACAAAGAAGACTCGCTACCCATCGGTCAAAAGGGCCATGCTGAAAAACGTGTCAAAACCAGAAATGCAGGACAGGCCATGGAGAAATGGGAGCCTTGCTACACAGATGGGCGGGATGTAAATTGCCAACAGCCACTCTGGAGAAGTGTACGTTGTGTCCTGAAACACCTGAAAAACACAGCTTAGAGAGCATACGGTACTTCCACTCATGGGGTTATAAATTGGGAAAATTAAAAATCAGCAAGACATAAGCACCCCAAAGTTGAGGGCTGCTCTGTTGACAAGGACCTCCACTTCATTCCACCTTCAATATCCCAGGAAAGAGAAAAATGGATAAAGAAGTTGTGGTCCTTATGTACAATGGAATATCACTCAGCCATGAAATCAATGTCATAAGACTAGTAGCAGCATGATGAGTGGATTTAGGTACGACGATTCTAAGTGAAATAAGTCACACAGAAAAGGACACTTCTCATAAGGTATCACTTATAGAGGGAATGTAAAAACCGTTACACTTGAACTGAATTACAAAACAGAACAGAGTCACACATGCAGAAAACACACTATGGCTGCTTAACGGGAAAGGTGAGGTAGGGTGATACATAAAACAAGGGTTTCAAATTAGCTCAGATACCGTTCCATAAACCCAATATGTAATAGACAAGACCTACTCCTTGCTCAGAGAACTGGACTCAACACGCCCTATTCACCGCACAAGAATATATCTCACTAGGAATAATCTTAAAACCTATGTATTGATATCTCTCTGTTAGTGTGTCAAGTGGGTGTAAAGCGGCATAAACACAGCAGTGAAAAGCAGCTAAACCGCATTATAAAAATAAATTACTTTGAAAAACCCATGAAACAAAGACAGTGAAAGAGAGAGAAATTCTTACACAATGCGTTCAGGGGCTGTGATGCAACCTGGATTGACCATATCTAGACCCACAACTGGGTGAGACATAAGGGTGGACACTCTTGGGGCTGAGAGGTTTGGTGAGGTTGGGTGAGCAAACGCAGACCCTTTAAAGTAATACTGCGTGGTACCCGTCCCATGGGTCCCAAATCTCCAGGTTCAAGGGCATCTTCCTACATCGAAAACATGCATGAGAAACCCAGAAGATGGTACAAAGTGTGATGGGGAAATGTTTCTAAAACGCACCTCATTTCTCATCTCCTTGTGCCTGGGTTCACCATTCCAGCCGCTTTAGTAGCAATCTCCCTACTTGGAGCATCAGCACCTTTAACCTGTTCCGTACAGGTTGCAATTTGTCCTGAGGATGAACGGCAAGACGGGGAACCAATGAGAGACTAGCTGTTGGTGTGGACACAGGCAGAGGTCACTCTATTTTCCCATCAGGAAGAAGAATTAACCACAGGCTCAGCCTGCCCCCCGGAAGCCTAAGAGGGCGTGAAACCATCATGCACTTTTGCGGCCAGCTCTCAAAAAAGCGAGTTGTAAAATGGAGCTTCAGGGCACTGCAATTCACAAACCTGCAGAGTTATAAATGATAACTCTCGTCCACAAATATATTGAGGGAAGGCAAAGAAGAGGATTTGAAATCAAGGCAGAATTGCAGGAAACAGATTTCAGGAGGTAGATTCGAATCGCCTTTAAAGCACATGAAAAGCGGCAAAACGTTGACAATGATGCCCTTGGCCAAAAAGGGCGTATGCGTTTTTTCCTGAATATATTCAGGAAAAAACGCATACGCCCTTTTTGGCCAACCAAGCAACCTGGAAAGGCAAATCAGCGCTACAGAGAAGTCTCGCTTCCCATCGGTCAAAAGGGCCATGCTGAAAAAAGTGTCAAAACCAGAAATGCAGGACAGGCCATGGAGAAATGGGAGCCTTGCTACACTGATGGGCGGGATGTAAATTGCCAAGAGCCACTCTGGAGAAGTGTACGGTGTGTCCTGAAATATCTGAAAAACACAGCTTAGAGAGCATAGGGCACTTCCACTCATGGGGGTATAAATTGGGAAAATGAAAAATCAGCAAGACACAAGCACCCCAAAGTTGAGGGCTGCTCTGTTGACAAGGACCTCCACTTCATTCCACCTTAAATATCCCAGGAAAGAGAAAAATGGATAAAGAAGTTGTGGTCCTTATGTACAATGGAATATCACTCAGCCATGAAATCAATGTCATAATGTTAGTAGCAGCATGATGAGTGGATTTAGGTACGACGATTCTAAGTGAAATAAGTCACACAGAAAAGGACACTTCTCCTAAGGTATCACTGATAGAGGGAATGTAAAAACCGTTACACTTGAACTGAATTACAAAACAGAACAGAGTCACACATGCAGAAAACACACTATGGCTGCTTAACGGGAAAGGTGAGGTGGGGTGATACATAAAACAAGGGTATCAAATTAGCTCAGATACCGTTCCATAAACCCAATATGTAGTAGACAAGACCTACTCCTTGCTCAGAGAACTGGACTCAACACGCCCTATTCACCGCACAAGAATATATCTGACTAGTAATAATCTTAAAGCCTATGTATTGATATCTCTCTGTTAGTGTGTCAAGTGGGTGGAAAGCGGCATAAACACAGCCGTGAAAAGCAGCTAAACCCCATTATGAAAATAAATTACTTTGAAAAACCCATGAAACAACGACAGTGAAAGAGATAGAAATTCTTACACAATGCGTTCAGGGGCTGTGATGCAACCTGGATTGACCATATCTAGACCCACAGCTGGATGAGACATAAGGGTGGACACTCTTGGGGCTGAGAGGTTTGGTGAGGTTGGGTGTGCAAACGCAGACCCTTTAAAGTAATACTGCGTGGTATCCGTCCCATGGGTCCCAAATCTCCAGGTTCAAGGGCATCCTCCTACATCAAAAACATGCATGAGCAACCCAGACGATGGTACATCCGTGTGATGGGGAAAGGTTTCTAAAACGCACCTCATTTCTCATCTCCTTGTGCCCGGGTTCGCCATTCCAGCCGATTTACTAGCAATCTCCCTACTTGGAGCATCAGCACCTTTAACCTCCTGTTCCGTACAGGTTGCAATTTGTCCTGAGGATGAACGGGAAGACGGGGAACCAGTGAGAGACTAGCTCTTGGTGTTGGGACAGGCACAGGTCACTCTATTTTCCCATCAGGAAGAAGAATTAACCACAGGCTCAGCCTGCCCCCTGGAACCAGAACAGGGCCTGAAGCCATCCTGAGCTTCTGTGGCCAGCTCCCAAAAGAGCGAGTTGTAAAATGGAGCTTCAGGGCACTGCAATTCACAAACCTGCAGAGTTATAAATGATAACTCTCGTCCACAAATATATTGAGGGAAGGCAAAGAAGAGTATTTGAAATCAAGGCAGAATTGCAGGAAACAGATTTCAGGAGGTAGATTCGAATCGCCTTTAAAGCACATGAAAAGAGGCAAAACGTTGACAATGATGCCCTTGGCCAAAAAGGGCGTATGCGTTTTTTCCTGAATATATTCAGGAAAAAACGCATACGCCCTTTTTGGCCAACCAAGCAACCTGGAAAGGCAAATCAGGGCTACAAAGAAGACTCGCTACCCATCGGTCAAAATGGCCATGCTGAAAAACGTGTCAAAACCAGAAATGCAGGACAGGCCATGGAGAAATGGGAGCCTTGCTACACAGATGGGCGGGATGTAAATTGCCAACAGCCACTCTGGAGAAGTGTACGTTGTGTCCTGAAACACCTGAAAAACACAGCTTAGAGAGCATACGGTACTTCCACTCATGGGGTTATAAATTGGGAAAATTAAAAATCAGCAAGACATAAGCACCCCAAAGTTTAGGGCTGCTCTGTTGACAAGGACCTCCACTTCATTCCACCTTCAATATCCCAGGAAAGAGAAAAATGGATAAAGAAGTTGTGGTCCTTATGTACAATGGAATATCACTCAGCCATGAAATCAATGTCATAAGACTAGTAGCAGCATGATGAGTGGATTTAGGTACGACGATTCTAAGTGAAATAAGTCACACAGAAAAGGACCCTTCTCATAAGGTATCACTTATAGAGGGAATGTAAAAACCGTTACACTTGAACTGAATTACAAAACAGAACAGAGTCACACATGCAGAAAACACACTATGGCTGCTTAACGGGAAAGGTGAGGTGGGGTGATACATAAAACAAGGGTTTCAAATTAGCTCAGATACCGTTCCATAAACCCAATATGTAATAGACAAGACCTACTCCTTGCTCAGAGAACTGGACTCAACACGCCCTATTCACCGCACAAGAATATATCTGACTAGGAATAATCTTAAAACCTATGTATTGATATCTCTCTGTTAGTGTGTCAAGTGGGTATAAAGCGGCATAAACACAGCCGTGAAAAGCAGCTAAACCGCATTATAAAAATAAATTACTTTGAAAAACCCATGAAACAAAGACAGTGAAAGAGAGAGAAATTCTTACACAATGCGTTCAGGGGCTGTGATGCAACCTGGATTGACCATATCTAGACCCACAACTGGGTGAGACATAAGGGTGGACACTCTTGGGGCTGAGAGGTTTGGTGAGGTTGGGTGAGCAAACGCAGACCCTTTAAAGTAATACTGCGTGGTACCCGTCCCATGGGTCCCAAATCTCCAGGTTCAAGGGCATCTTCCTACATCGAAAACATGCATGAGAAACCCAGAAGATGGTACACCGTGTGATGGGGAAATGTTTCTAAAACGCACCTCATTTCTCATCTCCTTGTGCCTGGGTTCACCATTCCAGCCGCTTTAGTAGCAATCTCCCTACTTGGAGCATCAGCACCTGTAACCTGTTCCGTACAGGTTGCAATTTGTCCTGAGGATGAACGGCAAGACGGGGAACCAATGAGAGACTAGCTGTTGGTGTGGACACAGGCACAGGTCACTCTATTTTCCCATCAGGAAGAAGAATTAACCACAGGCTCAGCCTGCCCCCCGGAAGCCTAAGAGGGCGTGAAACCATCATGCACTTTTGCGGCCAGCTCTCAAAAAAGCGAGTTGTAAAATGGAGCTTCAGGGCACTGCAATTCACAAACCTGCAGAGTTATAAATGATAACTCTCGTCCACAAATATATTGAGGGAAGGCAAAGAAGAGGATTTGAAATCAAGGCAGAATTGCAGGAAACAGATTTCAGGAGGTAGATTCGAATCGCCTTTAAAGCACATGAAAAGCGGCAAAACGTTGACAATGATGCCCTTGGCCAAAAAGGGCGTATGCGTTTTTTCCTGAATATATTCAGGAAAAAACGCATACGCCCTTTTTGGCCAACCAAGCAACCTGGAAAGGCAAATCAGCGCTACAGAGAAGTCTCGCTTCCCATCGGTCAAAAGGGCCATGCTGAAAAAAGTGTCAAAACCAGAAATGCAGGACAGGCCATGGAGAAATGGGAGCCTTGCTACACTGATGGGCGGGATGTAAATTGCCAACAGCCACTCTGGAGAAGTGTACGGTGTGTCCTGAAACATCTGAAAAACACAGCTTAGAGAGCATAGGGCACTTCCACTCATGGGGGTATAAATTGGGAAAATGAAAAATCAGCAAGACACAAGCACCCCAAAGTTGAGGGCTGCTCTGTTGACAAGGACCTCCACTTCATTCCACCTTAAATATCCCAGGAAAGAGAAAAATGGATAAAGAAGTTGTGGTCCTTATGTACAATGGAATATCACTCAGCCATGAAATCAATGTCATAATGTTAGTAGCAGCATGATGAGTGGATTTAGGTACGACGATTCTAAGTGAAATAAGTCACACAGAAAAGGACACTTCTCCTAAGGTATCACTGATAGAGGGAATGTAAAAACCGTTACACTTGAACTGAATTACAAAACAGAACAGAGTCACACATGCAGAAAACACACTATGGCTGCTTAACGGGAAAGGTGAGGTGGGGTGATACATAAAACAAGGGTATCAAATTAGCTCAGATACCGTTCCATAAACCCAATATGTAGTAGACAAGACCTACTCCTTGCTCAGAGAACTGGACTCAACACGCCCTATTCACCGCACAAGAATATATCTGACTAGTAATAATCTTAAAGCCTATGTATTGATATCTCTCTGTTAGTGTGTCAAGTGGGTGGAAAGCGGCATAAACACAGCCGTGAAAAGCAGCTAAACCCCATTATGAAAATAAATTACTTTGAAAAACCCATGAAACAACGACAGTGAAAGAGATAGAAATTCTTACACAATGCGTTCAGGGGCTGTGATGCAACCTGGATTGACCATATCTAGACCCACAGCTGGATGAGACATAAGGGTGGACACTCTTGGGGCTGAGAGGTTTGGTGAGGTTGGGTGTGCAAACGCAGACCCTTTAAAGTAATACTGCGTGGTATCCGTCCCATGGGTCCCAAATCTCCAGGTTCAAGGGCATCCTCCTACATCAAAAACATGCATGAGCAACCCAGACGATGGTACATCCGTGTGATGGGGAAAGGTTTCTAAAACGCACCTCATTTCTCATCTCCTTGTGCCTGGGTTCGCCATTCCAGCCGCTTTACTAGCAATCTCCCTACTTGGAGCATCAGCACCTTTAACCTCCTGTTCCGTACAGGTTGCAATTTGTCCTGAGGATGAACGGGAAGATGGGGAACCAATGAGAGACTAGCACTTGGTGTGGACACAGGCACAGGTCACTCTATTTTCCCATCAGGAAGAAGAATTAACCACAGGCTCAGCCTGCCCCCTGGAACCAGAACAGGGCGAGAAACCATCATGCGCTTTTGCGGCCAGCTCCCAAAAAAGCGAGTTGTAAAATGGAGCCTCAGGGCACTGCAATTCACAAACCTGCAGAGTTATAAATGATAACTCTCATCCACAAATATATTGAGGGAAGGCAAAGAAGAGGATTTGAAATCAAGGCAGAATTGCACGAAACAGATTTCAGGAGGTAGATTCGAATCGCCTTTAAAGCACATGAAAAGTGGCAAAACGTTGACAATGATGCCCTTGGCCAAAAAGGGCGTATGCGTTTTTTCCTGAATATATTAAGGAAAAAACGCATACGCCCTTTTTGGCCAACCAAGCAACCTGGAAAGGCAAATCAGGCCTACAAAGAAGACTCGCTACCCATCGGTCAAAAGGGCCATGCTGAAAAACGTGTCAAAAGCAGAAATGCAGGACAGGCCATGGAGAAATGGGAGCCTTGCTACACTGATGGGCGGGATGTAAATTGCCAACAGCCACTCTGGAGAAGTGTACGGTGTGTCCTGAAACACCTAAAAAACACAGCTTAGAGAGCATAGGGCACTTCCACTCATGGGGGTATGAATTGGGAAAATGAAAAATCAGCAAGACACAAGCACCCCAAAGTTTAGGGCTGCTCTGTTGACAAGGACCTCCACTTCATTCCACCTTAAATATCCCAGGAAACAGAAAAATGGATAAAGAAGTTGTGGTCCTTATGTACAATGGAATATCACTCAGCCATGAAATCAATGTCATAAGGCTAGTAGAAGCATGATGAGTGGATTTAGGTACGACGATTCTAAGTGAAATAAGTCACACAGAAAAGGACACTTCTCATAAGGTATCACTGATAGAGGGAATGTAAAAACCGTTACACTTGAACTGAATTACAAAACAGAACAGAGTCACACATGCAGAAAACACACTATGGCTGCTTAACGGGAAAGGTGAGGTGGGGTGATACATAAAACAAGGGTTTCAAATTAGCTCAGATACCGTTCCATAAACCCAATATGTAATAGACAAGACCTACTCCTTGCTCAGAGAACTGGACTCAACATGCCCTATTCACCGCACAAGAATCTATCTGACTAGTAATAAGCTTAAAACCTATGTATTGATATCTCTCTGTTAGTGTGTCAAGTGGGTGTAAAGCGGCATAAACACAGCAGTGAAAAGCAGCTAAACCCCATTATAAAAATAAATTACTTTGAAAAACCCATGAAACAAAGACAGTGAAAGAGAGAGAAATTCTTACACAATGCGTTCAGGGGCTGTGATGCAACCTGGATTGACAATATGTAGACCCACAGGTGGATGAGACATAAGGGTGGACACTCTTGGGGCTGAGAGGTTTGGTGAGGTTGGGTGTGCAAACGCAGACCCTTTAAAGTAATACTGTGTGGAACCCAATCCATGGGTCCCAAATCTCCAGGATCAAGGGCATCTTCCTACATCGAAAACATGCATGAGAAACCCAGAAGATGGTACACCGTGTGATGGGGAAAGGTTTCTAAAACGCACCTCATTTCTCACCTCCTTGTGCCCGGGTTCGCCATTCCAGCCACTTTATAAGCAATCTCCCTACTTGGAGCATCAGCACCTTTAACCTCCTGTTCCGTACAGGTTGCAATTTGTCCTGAGGATGAACGGGAAGACGGGGAACCAATGAGAGACTAGCTGTTAGTGTGGACACAGGCACAGGTCACTCTATTTTCCCATCAGGAAGAAGAATTAACCACAGGCTCAGCCTGCCCCCTGGAACCAGAACAGGGCCTGAAGCCATCCTGAGCTTCTGTGGCCAGCTCCCAAAAAAGCGAGTTGTAAAATGGAGGTTCAGGGCACTGCAATTCACAAACCTGCAGAGTTATAAATGATAACTCTCGTCCACAAATATATTGAGGGAAGGCAAAGAAGAGGATTTGAAATCAAGGCAGAATTGCACGAAACAGATTTCAGGAGGTAGATTCGAATCGCCTTTAAAGCACATGAAAAGTGGCAAAACGTTGACAATGATGCCCTTGGCCAAAAAGGGCGTATGCGTTTTTTCCTGAATATATTCAGGAAAAAACGCATACGCCCTTTTTGGCCAACCAAGCAACCTGGAAAGGCAAATCAGGGCTACAAAGAAGACTCGCTACCCATCGGTCAAAAGGGCCATGCTGAAAAACGTGTCAAAACCAGAAATGCAGGACAGGCCATGGAGAAATGGGAGCCTTGCTACACAGATGGGCGGGATGTAAATTGCCAACAGCCACTCTGGAGAAGTGTACGTTGTGTCCTGAAACACCTGAAAAACACAGCTTAGAGAGCATACGGTACTTCCACTCATGGGGTTATAAATTGGGAAAATTAAAAATCAGCAAGACATAAGCACCCCAAAGTTTAGGGCTGCTCTGTTGACAAGGACCTCCACTTCATTCCACCTTCAATATCCCAGGAAAGAGAAAAATGGATAAAGAAGTTGTGGTCCTTATGTACAATGGAATATCACTCAGCCATGAAATCAATGTCATAAGACTAGTAGCAGCATGATGAGTGGATTTAGGTACGACGATTCTAAGTGAAATAAGTCACACAGAAAAGGACACTTCTCATAAGGTATCACTTATAGAGGGAATGTAAAAACCGTTACACTTGAACTGAATTACAAAACAGAACAGAGTCACACATGCAGAAAACACACTATGGCTGCTTAACGGGAAAGGTGAGGTGGGGTGATACATAAAACAAGGGTTTCAAATTAGCTCAGATACCGTTCCATAAACCCAATATGTAATAGACAAGACCTACTCCTTGCTCAGAGAACTGGACTCAACACGCCCTATTCACCGCACAAGAATATATCTGACTAGGAATAATCTTAAAACCTATGTATTGATATCTCTCTGTTAGTGTGTCAAGTGGGTGTAAAGCGGCATAAACACAGCAGTGAAAAGCAGCTAAACCGCATTATAAAAATAAATTACTTTGAAAAACCCATGAAACAAAGACAGTGAAAGAGAGAGAAATTCTTACACAATGCGTTCAGGGGCTGTGATGCAACCTGGATTGACCATATCTAGACCCACAACTGGGTGAGACATAAGGGTGGACACTCTTGGGGCTGAGAGGTTTTGTGAGGTTGGGTGAGCAAACGCAGACCCTTTAAAGTAATACTGCGTGGTACCCGTCTCATGGGTCCCAAATCTCCAGGTTCAAGGGCATCTTCCTACATCGAAAACATGCATGAGAAACCCAGAAGATGGTACACCGTGTGATGGGGAAATGTTTCTAAAACGCACCTCATTTCTCATCTCCTTGTGCCTGGGTTCACCATTCCAGCCGCTTTAGTAGCAATCTCCCTACTTGGAGCATCAGCACCTGTAACCTGTTCCGTACAGGTTGCAATTTGTCCTGAGGATGAACGGCAAGACGGGGAACCAATGAGAGACTAGCTGTTGGTGTGGACACAGGCACAGGTCACTCTATTTTCCCATCAGGAAGAAGAATTAACCACAGGCTCAGCCTGCCCCCCGGAAGCCTAAGAGGGCGTGAAACCATCATGCACTTTTGCGGCCAGCTCTCAAAAAAGCGAGTTGTAAAATGGAGCTTCAGGGCACTGCAATTCACAAACCTGCAGAGTTATAAATGATAACTCTCGTCCACAAATATATTGAGGGAAGGCAAAGAAGAGGATTTGAAATCAAGGCAGAATTGCAGGAAACAGATTTCAGGAGGTAGATTCGAATCGCCTTTAAAGCACATGAAAAGCGGCAAAATGTTGACAATGATGCCCTTGGCCAAAAAGGGCGTATGCGTTTTTTCCTGAATATATTCAGGAAAAAACGCATACGCCCTTTTTGGCCAACCAAGCAACCTGGAAAGGCAAATCAGCGCTACAAAGAAGTCTCGCTTCCCATCGGTCAAAAGGGCCATGCTGAAAAAAGTGTCAAAACCAGAAATGCAGGACAGGCCATGGAGAAATGGGAGCCTTGCTACACTGATGGGCGGGATGTAAATTGCCAACAGCCACTCTGGAGAAGTGTACGGTGTGTCCTGAAACATCTGAAAAACACAGCTTAGAGAGCATAGGGCACTTCCACTCATGGGGGTATAAATTGGGAAAATGAAAAATCAGCAAGACACAAGCACCCCAAAGTTGAGGGCTGCTCTGTTGACAAGGACCTCCACTTCATTCCACCTTAAATATCCCAGGAAAGAGAAAAATGGATAAAGAAGTTGTGGTCCTTATGTACAATGGAATATCACTCAGCCATGAAATCAATGTCATAATGTTAGTAGCAGCATGATGAGTGGATTTAGGTACGACGATTCTAAGTGAAATAAGTCACACAGAAAAGGACACTTCTCCTAAGGTATCACTGATAGAGGGAATGTAAAAACCGTTACACTTGAACTGAATTACAAAACAGAACAGAGTCACACATGCAGAAAACACACTATGGCTGCTTAACGGGAAAGGTGAGGTGGGGTGATACATAAAACAAGGGTATCAAATTAGCTCAGATACCGTTCCATAAACCCAATATGTAGTAGACAAGACCTACTCCTTGCTCAGAGAACTGGACTCAACACGCCCTATTCACCGCACAAGAATATATCTGACTAGTAATAATCTTAAAGCCTATGTATTGATATCTCTCTGTTAGTGTGTCAAGTGGGTGGAAAGCGGCATAAACACAGCCGTGAAAAGCAGCTAAACCCCATTATGAAAATAAATTACTTTGAAAAACCCATGAAACAACGACAGTGAAAGAGATAGAAATTCTTACACAATGAGTTCAGGGGCTGTGATGCAACCTGGATTGACCATATCTAGACCCACAGCTGGATGAGACATAAGGGTGGACACTCTTGGGGCTGAGAGGTTTGGTGAGGTTGGGTGAGCAAACGCAGACCCTTTAAAGTAATACTGCGTGGTACCCATCGCATGGGTCCCAAATCTCCAGCTTCAAGGGCATCTTCCTACATCGAAAACATGCATGAGAAACCCAGAAGATGGTACACCGTGTGATGGGGAAAGGTTTCTAAAACGCACCTCATTTCTCATCTCCTTGTGCCCGGGTTCGCCATTCCAGCCACTTTACTAGCAATCTCCCTACTTGGAGCATCAGCACCTTTAACCTCCTGTTCCGTACAGGTTGCAATTTGTCCTGAGGATGAACGGGAAGACGGGGAACCAACGAGAGACTAGCTCTTGGTGTTGGGACAGGCACAGGTCACTCTATTTTCCCATCAGGAAGAAGAATTAACCACAGGCTCAGCCTGCCCCCCGGAACCAGAACAGGGCCTGAAGCCATCCTGCACTTTTGCGGCCAGCTCCCAAAAAAGCGAGTTGTAAAATGGAGGTTCAGGGCACTGCAATTCACAAACCTGCAGAGTTATAAATGATAACTCTCGTCCACAAATATATTGAGGGAAGGCAAAGAAGAGGATTTGAAATCAAGGCAGAATTGCACGAAACATATTTCAGGAGGTAGATTCGAATCGCCTTTAAAGCACATGAAAAGTGGCAAAACGTTGACAATGATGCCCTTGGCCAAAAAGGGCGTATGCGTTTTTTCCTGAATATATTCAGGAAAAAACGCATACGCCCTTTTTGGCCAACCAAGCAACCTGGAAAGGCAAATCAGGGCTACAAAGAAGACTCGCTACCCATCGGTCAAAAGGGCCATGCTGAAAAACGTGTCAAAACCAGAAATGCAGGACAGGCCATGGAGAAATGGGAGCCTTGCTACACAGATGGGCGGGATGTAAATTGCCAACAGCCACTCTGGAGAAGTGTACGTTGTGTCCTGAAACACCTGAAAAACACAGCTTAGAGAGCATACGGTACTTCCACTCATGGGGTTATAAATTGGGAAAATTAAAAATCAGCAAGACATAAGCACCCCAAAGTTTAGGGCTGCTCTGTTGACAAGGACCTCCACTTCATTCCACCTTCAATATCCCAGGAAAGAGAAAAATGGATAAAGAAGTTGTGGTCCTTATGTACAATGGAATATCACTCAGCCATGAAATCAATGTCATAAGACTAGTAGCAGCATGATGAGTGGATTTAGGTACGACGATTCTAAGTGAAATAAGTCACACAGAAAAGGACACTTCTCATAAGGTATCACTTATAGAGGGAATGTAAAAACCGTTACACTTGAACTGAATTACAAAACAGAACAGAGTCACACATGCAGAAAACACACTATGGCTGCTTAACGGGAAAGGTGAGGTGGGGTGATACATAAAACAAGGGTTTCAAATTAGCTCAGATACCGTTCCATAAACCCAATATGTAATAGACAAGACCTACTCCTTGCTCAGAGAACTGGACTCAACACGCCCTATTCACCGCACAAGAATATATCTGACTAGGAATAATCTTAAAACCTATGTATTGATATCTCTCTGTTAGTGTGTCAAGTGGGTGTAAAGCGGCATAAACACAGCAGTGAAAAGCAGCTAAACCGCATTATAAAAATAAATTACTTTGAAAAACCCATGAAACAAAGACAGTGAAAGAGAGAGAAATTCTTACACAATGCGTTCAGGGGCTGTGATGCAACCTGGATTGACCATATCTAGACCCACAACTGGGTGAGACATAAGGGTGGACACTCTTGGGGCTGAGAGGTTTGGTGAGGTTGGGTGAGCAAACGCAGACCCTTTAAAGTAATACTGCGTGGTACCCGTCCCATGGGTCCCAAATCTCCAGGTTCAAGGGCATCTTCCTACATCGAAAACATGCATGAGAAACCCAGAAGATGGTACACCGTGTGATGGGGAAATGTTTCTAAAACGCACCTCATTTCTCATCTCCTTGTGCCTGGGTTCACCATTCCAGCCGCTTTAGTAGCAATCTCCCTACTTGGAGCATCAGCACCTTTAACCTGTTCCGTACAGGTTGCAATTTGTCCTGAGGATGAACGGCAAGACGGGGAACCAATGAGAGACTAGCTGTTGGTGTGGACACAGGCAGAGGTCACTCTATTTTCCCATCAGGAAGAAGAATTAACCACAGGCTCAGCCTGCCCCCCCGAAGCCTAAGAGGGCGTGAAACCATCATGCACTTTTGCGGCCAGCTCTCAAAAAAGCGAGTTGTAAAATGGAGCTTCAGGGCACTGCAATTCACAAACCTGCAGAGTTATAAATGATAACTCTCGTCCACAAATATATTGAGGGAAGGCAAAGAAGAGGATTTGAAATCAAGGCAGAATTGCAGGAAACAGATTTCAGGAGGTAGATTCGAATCGCCTTTAAAGCACATGAAAAGAGGCAAAATGTTGACAATGATGCCCTTGGCCAAAAAGGGCGTATGCGTTTTTTCCTGAATATATTCAGGAAAAAACGCATACGCCCTTTTTGGCCAACCAAGCAACCTGGAAAGGCAAATCAGCGCTACAGAGAAGTCTCGCTTCCCATCGGTCAAAAGGGCCATGCTGAAAAAAGTGTCAAAACCAGAAATGCAGGACAGGCCATGGAGAAATGGGAGCCTTGCTACACTGATGGGCGGGATGTAAATTGCCAACAGCCACTCTGGAGAAGTGTACGGTGTGTCCTGAAACATCTGAAAAACACAGCTTAGAGAGCATAGGGCACTTCCACTCATGGGGGTATAAATTGGGAAAATGAAAAATCAGCAAGACACAAGCACCCCAAAGTTGAGGGCTGCTCTGTTGACAAGGACCTCCACTTCATTCCACCTTAAATATCCCAGGAAAGAGAAAAATGGATAAAGAAGTTGTGGTCCTTATGTACAATGGAATATCACTCAGCCATGAAATCAATGTCATAATGTTAGTAGCAGCATGATGAGTGGATTTAGGTACGACGATTCTAAGTGAAATAAGTCACACAGAAAAGGACACTTCTCCTAAGGTATCACTGATAGAGGGAATGTAAAAACCGTTACACTTGAACTGAATTACAAAACAGAACAGAGTCACACATGCAGAAAACACACTATGGCTGCTTAACGGGAAAGGTGAGGTGGGGTGATACATAAAACAAGGGTATCAAATTAGCTCAGATACCGTTCCATAAACCCAATATGTAGTAGACAAGACCTACTCCTTGCTCAGAGAACTGGACTCAACACGCCCTATTCACCGCACAAGAATATATCTGACTAGTAATAATCTTAAAGCCTATGTATTGATATCTCTCTGTTAGTGTGTCAAGTGGGTGGAAAGCGGCATAAACACAGCCGTGAAAAGCAGCTAAACCCCATTATGAAAATAAATTACTTTGAAAAACCCATGAAACAACGACAGTGAAAGAGAAATTCTTACACAATGAGTTCAGGGGCTGTGATGCAACCTGGATTGACCATATCTAGACCCACAGCTGGATGAGACATAAGGGTGGACACTCTTGGGGCTGAGAGGTTTGGTGAGGTTGGGTGAGCAAATGCAGACCCTTTAAAGTAATACTGCGTGGTACCCATCGCATGGGTCCCAAATCTCCAGGTTCAAGGGCATCTTCCTACATCGAAAACATGCATGAGAAACCCAGAAGATGGTACACCGTGTGATGGGGAAAGGTTTCTAAAACGCACCTCATTTCTCATCTCCTTGTGCCCGGGTTCGCCATTCCAGCCACTTTACTAGCAATCTCCCTACTTGGAGCATCAGCACCTTTAACCTCCTGTTCCGAACAGGTTGCAATTTGTCCTGAGGATGAACGGGAAGACGGGGAACCAACGAGAGACTAGCTCTTGGTGTTGGGACAGGCACAGGTCACTCTATTTTCCCATCAGGAAGAAGAATTAACCACAGGCTCAGCCTGCCCCCCGGAACCAGAACAGGGCCTGAAGCCATTCTGCGATTTTGCGGCCAGCTCCCAAAAAAGCGAGTTGTAAAATGGAGGTTCAGGGCACTGCAATTCACAAACCTGCAGAGTTATAAATGATAACTCTCGTCCACAAATATATTGAGGGAAGGCAAAGAAGAGGATTTGAAATCAAGGCAGAATTGCACGAAACAGATTTCAGGAGGTAGATTCGAATCGCCTTTAAAGCACATGAAAAGTGGCAAAACGTTGACAATGATGCCCTTGGCCAAAAAGGGCGTATGCGTTTTTTCCTGAATATATTCAGGAAAAAACGCATACGCCCTTTTTGGCCAACCAAGCAACCTGGAAAGGCAAATCAGGCCTACAAAGAAGACTCGCTACCCATCGGTCAAAAGGGCCATGCTGAAAAACGTGTCAAAACCAGAAATGCAGGACAGGCCATGGAGAAATGGGAGCCTTGCTACACAGATGGGCGGGATGTAAATTGCCAACAGCCACTCTGGAGAAGTGTACGTTGTGTCCTGAAACACCTGAAAAACACAGCTTAGAGAGCATACGGTACTTCCACTCATGGGGTTATAAATTGGGAAAATTAAAAATCAGCAAGACATAAGCACCCCAAAGTTTAGGGCTGCTCTGTTGACAAGGACCTCCACTTTATTCCACCTTCAATATCCCAGGAAAGAGAAAAATGGATAAAGAAGTTGTGGTCCTTATGTACAATCGAATATCACTCAGCCATGAAATCAATGTCATAAGACTAGTAGCAGCATGATGAGTGGATTTAGGTACGACGATTCTAAGTGAAATAAGTCACACAGAAAAGGACACTTCTCATAAGGTATCACTGATAGAGGGAATGTAAAAACCGTTACACTTGAACTGAATTACAAAACAGAACAGAGTCACACATGCAGAAAACACACTATGGCTGCTTAACGGGAAAGGTGAGGTGGGGTGATACATAAAACAAGGGTTTCAAATTAGCTCAGATACCGTTCCATAAACCCAATATGTAATAGACAAGACCTACTCCTTGCTCAGAGAACTGGACTCAACATGCCCTATTCACCGCACAAGAATCTATCTGACTAGTAATAAGCTTAAAACCTATGTATTGATATCTCTCTGTTAGTGTGTCAAGTGGGTGTAAAGCGGCATAAACACAGCAGTGAAAAGCAGCTAAACCCCATTATAAAAATAAATTACTTTGAAAAACCCATGAAACAAAGACAGTGAAAGAGAGAGAAATTCTTACACAATGCGTTCAGGGGCTGTGATGCAACCTGGATTGACCATATCTAGACCCACAGGTGGATGAGACATAAGGGTGGACTCTCTTGGGGCTGAGAGGTTTGGTGAGGTTGGGTGTGCAAACGCAGACCCTTTAAAGTAATACTGTGTGGAACCCAATCCATGGGTCCCAAATCTCCAGGATCAAGGGCATCTTCCTACATCGAAAACATGCATGAGAAACCCAGAAGATGGTACACCGTGTGATGGGGAAAGGTTTCTAAAACGCACCTCATTTCTCACCTCCTTGTGCCCGGGTTCGCCATTCCAGCCACTTTATAAGCAATCTCCCTACTTGGAGCATCAGCACCTTTAACCTCCTGTTCTGTACAGGTTGCAATTTGTCCTGAGGATGAACGGGAAGACGGGGAACCAATGAGAGACTAGCTGTTAGTGTGGACACAGGCACAGGTCACTCTATTTTCCCATCAGGAAGAAGAATTAACCACAGGCTCAGCCTGCCCCCTGGAACCAGAACAGGGCCTGAAGCCATCCTGAGCTTCTGTGGCCAGCTCCCAAAAGAGCGAGTTGTAAAATGGAGCTTCAGGGCACTGCAATTCACAAACCTGCAGAGTTATAAATGATAACTCTCGTCCACAAATATATTGAGGGAAGGCAAAGAAGAGGATTTGAAATCAAGGCAGAATTGCAGGAAACAGATTTCAGGAGGTACATTCGAATCGCCTTTAAAGCACATGAAAAGTGGCAAAACGTTGACAATGATGCCCTTGGCCAAAAAGGGCGTATGCGTTTTTTCCTGAATATATTCAGAAAAAAACGCATACGCCCTTTTTGGCCAACCAAGCAACCTGGAAAGGCAAATCAGGGCTACAAAGAAGACTCGCTACCCATCGGTCAAAAGGGCCATGCTGAAAAACGTGTCAAAACCAGAAATGCAGGACAGGCCATGGAGAAATGGGAGCCTTGCTACACAGATGGGCGGGATGTAAATTGCCAACAGCCACTCTGGAGAAGTGTACGGTGTGTCCTGAAACACCTGAAAAACACAGCTTAGAGAGCATACGGTACTTCCACTCATGGGGTTATAAATTGGGAAAATTAAAAATCAGCAAGACATAAGCACCCCAAAGTTGAGGGCTGCTCTGTTGACAAGGACCTCCACTTCATTCCACCTTAAATATCCCAGGAAAGAGAAAAATGGATAAAGAAGTTGTGGTCCTTATGTACAATGGAATATCACTCAGCCATGAAATCAATGTCATAAGGTTAGTAGCAGCATGATGAGTGGATTTAGGTACGACGATTCTAAGAGAAATAAGTCACACAGAAAAGGACACTTCTCATAAGGTATCACTTATAGAGGGAATGTAAAAACTATTACACTTGAACTGAATTACAAAACAGAACAGAGTCACACATGCAGAAAACACACTATGGCTGCTTAACGGGAAAGGTGAGGTGGGGTGATACATAAAACAAGGGTATCAAATTAGCTCAGATACCTTTCCATAAACCCAATATGTAATAGACAAGACCTACTCCTTGCTCAGAGAACTGGACTCAACACGCCCTATTCACCGCACAAGAATATATCTGACTAGTAATAATATTAAAACCTATGTATTGATATCTCTCTGTTAGTGTGTCAAGTGGGTGTAAAGCGGCATAAACACAGCCGTGAAAAGCAGCTAAACCCCATTATGAAAATAAATTACTTTGTAAAACCCATGAAACAACGACAGTGAAAGAGATAGAAATTCTTACACAATGAGTTCAGGGGCTGTGATGCAACCTGGATTGACCATATCTAGACCCACAGCTGGATGAGACATAAGGGTGGACACTCTTGGGGCTGAGAGGTTTGGTGAGGTTGGGTGAGCAAACGCAGACCCTTTAAAGTAATACTGCGTGGTACCCATCGCATGGGTCCCAAATCTCCAGGATCAAGGGCATCTTCCTACATCGAAAACATGCATGAGAAACCCAGAAGATGGTATACAGTGTGATGGGGAAAGGTTTCTAAAACGCACCTCATTTCTCATCTCCTTGTGCCCGGGTTCGCCATTCCAGCCGCTTTACTAGCAATCTCCCTACTTGGAGCATCAGCACCTTTAACCTCCTGTTCCGTACAGGTTGCAATTTGTCCTGAGGATGAACGGGAAGACGGGGAACCAACGAGAGACTAGCTCTTGGTGTTGGGACAGGCACAGGTCACTCTATTTTCCCATCAGGAAGAAGAATTAACCACAGGCTCAGCCTGCCCCGCAGAACAAGATCAGTGCCTGAAGCCATCCTGCGCTTTTGCGGCCAGCTCCCAAAAAAGCGAATTGTAAAATGGAGGTTCAGGGCACTGCAATTCACAAACCTGCAGAGTTATAAATGATAACTCTCGTCCACAAATATATTGAGGGAAGGCAAAGAAGAGGATTTGAAATCAAGGCAGAATTGCACGAAACAGATTTCAGGAGGTAGATACGAATCGCCTTTAAAGCACATGAAAAGCGGCAAAACGTTGACAATGATGCCCTTGGCCAAAAAGGGCGTATGCGTTTTTTCCTGAATATATTCAGGAAAAAACGCATACGCCCTTTTTGGCCAACCAAGCAACCTGGAAAGGCAAATCAGCGCTACAGAGAAGTCTCGCTTCCCATCGGTCAAAAGGGCCATCCTGAAAAAAGTGTCAAAACCAGAAATGCAGGACAGGCCATGGAGAAATGGGAGCCTTGCTACACTGATGGGCGGGATGTAAATTGCCAACAGCCACTCTGGAGAAGTGTACGGTGTGTCCTGAAACATCTGGAAAACACAGCTTAGAGAGCATAGGGCACTTCCACTCATGGGGGTATAAATTGGGAAAATGAAAAATCAGCAAGACACAAGCACCCCAAAGTTGAGGGCTGCTCTGTTGACAAGGACCTCCACTTCATTCCACCTTAAATATCCCAGGAAAGAGAAACATGGATAAAGAAGTTGTGGTCCTTATGTACAGTGGAATATCACTCAGCCATGAAATCAATGTCATAAGGTTAGTAGCAGCATGATGAGTGGATTTAGGTACGATGATTCTAAGAGAAATAAGTCACACAGAAAAGGACACTTCTCATAAGGTATCACTTATAGAGGGAATGTAAAAACTATTACACTTGAACTGAATTACAAAACAGAACAGAGTCACACATGCAGAAAACACACTATGGCTGCTTAACGGGAAAGGTGAGGTGGGGTGATACATAAAACAAGGGTATCAAATTAGCTCAGATACCTTTCCATAAACCCAATATGTAATAGACAAGACCTACTCCTTGCTCAGAGAACTGGACTCAACACGCCCTATTCACCGCACAAGAATATATCTGACTAGTAATAATCTTAAAACCTATGTATTGATATCTCTCTGTTAGTGTGTCAAGTGGGTGTAAAGCGGCATAAACACAGCCGTGAAAAGCAGCTAAACCCCATTATGAAAATAAATTACTTTGTAAAACCCATGAAACAACGACAGTGAAAGAGATAGAAATTCTTACACAATGAGTTCAGGGGCTGTGATGCAACCTGGATTGACCATATCTAGACCCACAGCTGGATGAGACATAAGGGTGGACACTCTTGGGGCTGAGAGGTTTGGTGAGGTTGGGTGAGCAAACGCAGACCCTTTAAAGTAATACTGCGTGGTACCCATCGCATGGGTCCCAAATCTCCAGCTTCAAGGGCATCTTCCTACATCGAAAACATGCATGAGAAACCCAGAAGATGGTACTCCGTGTGATGGGGAAAGGTTTCTAAAACGCACCTCATTTCTCATCTCCTTGTGCCCGGGTTCGCCATTCCAGCCACTTTACTAGCAATCTCCCTACTTGGAGCATCAGCACCTTTAACCTCCTGTTCCGTACAGGTTGCAATTTGTCCTGAGGATGAACGGGAAGACGGGGAACCAACGAGAGACTAGCTCTTGGTGTTGGGACAGGCACAGGTCACTCTATTTTCCCATCAGGAAGAAGAATTAACCACAGGTTCAGCCTGCCCCCCGGAACCAGAATAGGGCCTGAAGCCATCCTGCGCTTTTGCGGCCAGCTCCCAAAAAAGCGAGTTGTAAAATGGAGGTTCAGGGCACTGCAATTCACAAACCTGCAGAGTTATAAATGATAACTCTCGTCCACAAATATATTGAGGGAAGGCAAAGAAGAGGATTTGAAATCAAGGCAGAATTGCACGAAACAGATTTCAGGAGGTAGATACGAATCGCCTTTAAAGCACATGAAAAGCGGCAAAACGTTGACAATGATGCCCTTGGCCAAAAAGGGCGTATGCGTTTTTTCCTGAATATATTCAGGAAAAAACGCATACGCCCTTTTTGGCCAACCAACCAACCTGGAAAGGCAAATCAGCGCTACGGAGAAGTCTCGCTTCCCATTGGTCAAAAGGGCCATGCTGAAAAAAGTTTCAAAACCAGAAATGCAGGACAGGCCATGGAGAAATGGGAGCCTTGCTACACTGATGGGCGGGATGTAAATTGCCAACAGCCACTCTGGAGAAGTGTACGGTGTGTCCTGAAACATCTGAAAAACACAGCTTAGAGAGCATAGGGCACTTCCACTCATGGGGGTATAAATTGGGAAAATGAAAAATCAGCAAGACACAAGCACCCCAAAGTTGAGGGCTGCTCTGTTGACAAGGACCTCCACTTCATTCCACCTTCAATATCCCAGGAAAGAGAAAAATGGATAAAGAAGTTGTGGTCCTTATGTACAATGGAATATCACTCAGCCATGAAATCAATGTCATAAGGTTAGTAGCAGCATGATGAGTAGATTTAGGTACGACGATTCTAAGTGAAATAAGTCACACAGAAAAGGACACTTCTCATAAGGTATCACTTATAGCGGGAATGTAAAAACCGTTACACTTGAACTGAATTACAAAACAGAACAGAGTCACACATGCAGAAAACACACTATGGCTGCTTAACGGGAAAGGTGAGGTGGGGTGATACATAAAACAAGGGTATCAAATTAGCTCAGATACCGTTCCATAAACCCAATATGTAGTAGACAAGACCTACTCCTTGCTCAGAGAACTGGACTCAACACGCCCTATTCACCGCACAAGAATATATCTGACTAGTAATAATCTTAAAACCTATATATTGATATCTCTCTGTTAGTGTGTCAAGTGGGTGTAAAGCGGCATAAACACAGCCGTGAAAAGCGGCTAAACCCCATTATGAAAATAAATTACTTTGTAAAACCCATGAAACAACGACAGTGAAAGAGATAGAAATTCTTACACAATGAGTTCAGGGGCTGTGATGCAACCTGGATTGACCATATCTAGACCCACAGCTGGATGAGACATAAGGGTGGACACTCTTGGGGCTGAGAGGTTTGGTGAGGTTGGGTGAGCAAACGCAGACCCTTTAAATAATACTGCGTGGTACCCATCGCATGGGTCCCAAATCTCCAGGATCAAGGGCATCTTCCTACATCGAAAACATGCATGAGAAACCCAGAAGATGGTATACCGTGTGATGGGGAAAGGTTTCTAAAAAGCACCTAATTTCTCATCGCCTTGTGCCCGGGTTCGCCATTCCAGCCGCTTTACTAGCAAGCTCCCTACTTGGAGCATCAGCACCTTTAACCTCCTGTTCCGTACAGGTTGCAATTTGTCCTGAGGATAAACGGGAAGACGTGGAACCAACGAGAGACTAGCTCTTGGTGTTGGGACAGGCACAGGTCACTCTATTTTCCCATCAGAAAGAAGAATTAACCACAGGCTCAGCCTGCCCCCCGGAACCAGAACAGGGCCTGAAGCCATTCTGCGATTTTGCCGCCAGCTCCCATAAAAACGAGTTGTAAAATGGAGGTTCAGGGCACTGCAATTCACAAACCTGCAGAGTTATAAATGATAACTCTCGTCCACAAATATATTGAGGGAAGGCAAAGAAGAGGATTTGAAATCAAGGCAGAATTGCAGGAAAGAGATTTCAGGAGGTAGATTCGAATCGCCTTTAAAGCACATGAAAAGCGGCAAAACGTTGACAATGATGCCCTTGGCCAAAAAGGGCGTATGCGTTTTTTCCTGAATATATTCAGGAAAAAACGCATACGCCCTTTTTGGCCAACCAAGCAACCTGGAAAGGCAAATCAGCGCTACAAACAAGTCTCGCTTCCCATCGGTCAAAAGGGCCATGCTGAAAAAAGTGTCAAAACCAGAAATGCAGGACAGGCCATGGAGAAATGGGAGCCTTGCTACACTGATGGGCGGGATGTAAATTGCCAAGAGCCACTCTGGAGAAGTGTCCGGTGAGTCCTGAAACATCTGAAAAACACAGCTTAGAGAGCATAGGGCACTTCCACTCATGGGGGTATGAATTGGGAAAATGAAAAATCAGCAAGACACAAGCACCCCAAAGTTTAGGGCTGCTCTGTTGACCAGGACCTCCACTTCATTCCACCTTAAATATCCCAGGAAAGAGAAAAATGGGTAAAGAAGTTGTGGTCCTTATGTACAATGGAATATCACTCAGCCATGAAATCAATGTCATAAGGCTAGTAGCAGCATGATGAGTGGATTTAGGTACGACGATTCTAAGTGAAATAAGTCACACAGAAAAGGACACTTCTCATAAGGTATCACTGATAGAGGGAATGTAAAAACCGTTACACTTGAACTGAATTACAAAACAGAACAGAGTCACACATGCAGAAAACACACTATGGCTGCTTAACGGGAAAGGTGAGGTGGGGTGATACATAAAACAAGGGTATCAAATTAGCTCAGATACCGTTCCATAAACCCAATATGTAATAGACAAGACCTACTCCTTGCTCAGAGAACTGGACTCAACACGCCCTATTCACCGCACAAGAATATATCTGACTAATAATAATCGTAAAACCTATGTATTGATATCTCTCTGTTAGTGTGTCAAGTGGGTGTAAAGCGGCATAAACACAGCAGTGAAAAGCAGCTAAACCCCATTATAAAAATAAATTACTTTGAAACACCCATGAAACAAAGACAGTGAAAGAGAAATTCTTACACAATGCGTTCAGGGGCTGTGATGCAACCTGGATTGACCATATCTAGACTCACAGCTGGATCAGACATAAGGGTGGACACTCTTGGGGCTGAGAGGTTTGGTGAGGTTGGGTGAGCAAACGCAGACCCTTTAAAGTAATACTGCATGATACCCATCGCATGGGTCCCAAATCTCCAGGTTCAAGGGCATCTTCCTACATCAAAAACATGCATGAGAGACCCAGAAGATGGTACACCGTGTGATGGGGAAAGGTTTCTAAAACGCACCTCATTTCTCATCGCCTTGTGCCCGGGTTCGCCATTCCAGCCGCTTTACTAGCAAGCTCCCTACTTGGAGCATCAGCACCGTTAACCTCCTGTTCCGTACAGGTTGCAATTTGTCCTGAGGATAAATGGGAAGACGTGGAACCAACGAGAGACTAGCTCTTGGTGTTGGGACAGGCACAGGTCACTCTATTTTCCCATCAGAAAGAAGAATTAACCACAGGCTCAGCCTGCCCCCCGGAACCAGAACAGGGCCTGAAGCCATTCTGCGATTTTGCCGCCAGCTCCCATAAAAACGAGTTGTAAAATGGAGGTTCAGGGCACTGCAATTCACAAACCTGCAGAGTTATAAATGATAACTCTCGTCCACAAATATATTGAGGGAAGGCAAAGAAGAGGATTTGAAATCAAGGCAGAATTGCAGGAAAGAGATTTCAGGAGGTAGATTCGAATCGCCTTTAAAGCACATGAAAAGCGGCAAAACGTTGACAATGATGCCCTTGGCCAAAAAGGGCGTATGCGTTTTTTCCTGAATATATTCAGGAAAAAACGCATACGCCCTTTTTGGCCAACCAAGCAACCTGGAAAGGCAAATCAGCGCTACAAACAAGTCTCGCTTCCCATCGGTCAAAAGGGCCATGCTGAAAAAAGTGTCAAAACCAGAAATGCAGGACAGGCCATGGAGAAATGGGAGCCTTGCTACACTGATGGGCGGGATGTAAATTGCCAAGAGCCACTCTGGAGAAGTGTCCGGTGAGTCCTGAAACATCTGAAAAACACAGCTTAGAGAGCATAGGGCACTTCCACTCATGGGGGTATGAATTGGGAAAATGAAAAATCAGCAAGACACAAGCACCCCAAAGTTTAGGGCTGCTCTGTTGACCAGGACCTCCACTTCATTCCACCTTAAATATCCCAGGAAAGAGAAAAATGGGTAAAGAAGTTGTGGTCCTTATGTACAATGGAATATCACTCAGCCATGAAATCAATGTCATAAGGCTAGTAGCAGCATGATGAGTGGATTTAGGTACGACGATTCTAAGTGAAATAAGTCACACAGAAAAGGACACTTCTCATAAGGTATCACTGATAGAGGGAATGTAAAAACCGTTACACTTGAACTGAATTACAAAACAGAACAGAGTCACACATGCAGAAAACACACTATGGCTGCTTAACGGGAAAGGTGAGGTGGGGTGATACATAAAACAAGGGTATCAAATTAGCTCAGATACCGTTCCATAAACCCAATATGTAATAGACAAGACCTACTCCTTGCTCAGAGAACTGGACTCAACACGCCCTATTCACCGCACAAGAATATATCTGACTAATAATAATCGTAAAACCTATGTATTGATATCTCTCTGTTAGTGTGTCAAGTGGGTGTAAAGCGGCATAAACACAGCAGTGAAAAGCAGCTAAACCCCATTATAAAAATAAATTACTTTGAAACACCCATGAAACAAAGACAGTGAAAGAGAGATAAATTCTTACACAATGCGTTCAGGGGCTGTGATGCAACCTGGATTGACCATATCTAGACGCACAGCTGGATGAGACATAAGGGTGGACACTCTTGGGCCTGAGAGGTTTGGTGAGGTTGGGTGAGCAAACGCAGACCCTTTAAAGGAATACTGCGTGGTACCCATCGCATGGGTCCCAAATCTCCAGGTTCAAGGGCATCTTCCTACATCAAAAACATGCATGAGAAACCCAGAAGATGGTACACCGTGTGATGGGGAAAGGTTTCTAAAACGCACTTCATTTCTCATCGCCTTGTGCCCGGGTTCGCCATTCCAGCCGCTTTACTAGCAAGCTCCCTACTTGGAGCATCATCACCTTTAACCTCCTGTTCCGTACAGGTTGAAATTTGTCCTGAGGATAAACGGGAAGACGTAGAACCAACGAGAGACTAGCTCTTGGTGTTGGGACAGGCACAGGTCACTCTATTTTCCCATCAGAAAGAAGAATTAACCACAGGCTCAGCCTGCCCCCCGGAACCAGAACAGGGCCTGAAGCCATTCTGCGATTTTGCGGCCAGCTCCCATAAAAACGAGTTGTAAAATGGAGGTTCAGGGCACTGCAATTCACAAACCTGCAGAGTTATAAATGATAACTCTCCTCCACAAATATATTGAGGGAAGGCAAAGAAGAGGAGTTGAAATCAAGGCAGAATTGCAGGAAAGAGATTTCAGGAGGTAGATTCGAATCGCATTTAAAGCACATGAAAAGCGGCAAAACGTTGACAATGATGCCCTTGGCCAAAAAGGGCGTATGCGTTTTTTCCTGAATATATTCAGGAAAAAACGCATACGCCCTTTTTGGCCAACCAAGCAACCTGGAAAGGCAAATCAGCGCTACAAAAAAGTCTCGCTTCCCATCGGTCAAAAGGGCCATGCTGAAAAAAGTGTCAAAACCAGAAATGCAGGACAGGCCATGGAGAAATGGGAGCCTTGCTACACTGATGGGCGGGATGCAAATTGCCAACAGCCACTCTGGAGAAGTGTACGGTGAGTCCTGAAACATCTAAAAAACACAGCTTAGAGAGCATAGGGCACTTCCAGTCATGGGGGTATGAATTGGGAAAATGAAAAATCAGCAAGACACAAGCACCCCAAAGTTGAGGGCTGCTCTGTTGACAAGGACCTCCACTTCATTCCACCTTAAATATCCCAGGAAAGAGAAAAATGGGTAAAGAAGTTGTGGTCCTTATGTACAATGGAATATCACTCAGCCATGAAATCAATGTCATAAGGCTAGTAGCAGCATGATGAGTGGATTTAGGTACGACGATTCTAAGTGAAATAAGTCACACAGAAAAGGACACTTCTCATAAGGTATCACTGATAGAGGGAATGTAAAAACCGTTACACTTGAACTGAATTACAAAACAGAACAGAGTCACACATGCAGAAAACACTATGGCTGCTTAACGGGAAAGGTGAGGTGGGGTGATACATAAAACAAGGGTATCAAATTAGCTCAGATACCATTCCATAAACCCAATATGTAATAGACAAGACCTACTCCTTGCTCAGAGAACTGGACTCAACACGCCCTATTCACCGCACAAGAATATATCTGACTAATAATAATCGTAAAACATATGTATTGATATCTCTCTGTTAGTGTGTCAAGTGGGTGGAAAGCGGCATAAACACAGCAGTGAAAAGCAGCTAAACCCCATTATAAAAATAAATTACTTTGAAACACCCATGAAACAAAGACAGTGAAAGAGAGAGAAATTCTTACACAATGCGTTCAGGGGCTGTGATGCAACCTGGATTGACTATATCTAGACTCACAGCTGGATGAGACATAAGGGTGGACACTCTTGGGGCTGAGAGGTTTGGTGAGGTTGGGTGAGCAAACGCAGACCCTTTAAAGTAATACTGCGTGGTACCCATCGCATGGGTCCCAAATCTCCAGGTTCAAGGGCATCTTCCTACATCGAAAACATGCATGAGAAACCCAGAAGATGGTACACCGTGTGATGGGGAAAGGTTTCGAAAACGCACCTCATTTCTCATCTCCTTGTGCCCGGGTTCGCCATTCCAGCCGCTCTACTAGCAATCTCCCTACTTGGAGCATCAGCACCTTTAACCTCCTGTTCCGTACAGGTTGCAATTTGTCCTGAGGATGAACGGGAAGACGGGGAACCAACGAGAGACTAGCTCTTGGTGTTGGGACAGGCACAGGTCACTCTATTTTCCCATCAGGAAGAAGAATTAACCACAGGCTCAGCCTGCCCCCCAGAACCAGAACAGGGCCTGAAGCCATCCTGCGCTTTTGCGGCCAGCTCCCAAAAAAGCGAGTTGTAAAATGGAGGTTCAGGGCACTGCAATTCACAAACCTGCAGAGTTATAAATGATAACTCTCGTCCACAAATATATTGAGGGAAGGCAAAGAAGAGGATTTGAAATCAAGGCAGAATTGCACGAAACAGATTTCAGGAGGTAGATACGAATCGCCTTTAAAGCACATGAAAAGCGGCAAAACGTTGACAATGATGTCCTTGGCCAAAAAGGGCGTATGCGTTTTTTCCTGAATATATTCAGGAAAAAACGCATACGCCCTTTTTGGCCAACCAAGCAACCTGGATAGGCAAATCAGCGCTACAGAGAAGTCTCGCTTCCCATCGGTCAAAAGGGCCATGCTGAAAAAAGTGTCAAAACCAGAAATGCAGGACAGGCCATGGAGAAATGGGAGCCTTGCTACACTGATGGGCGGGATGTAAATTGCCAACAGCCACTCTGGAGAAGTGTACGGTGAGTCCTGAAACATCTGAAAAACACAGCTTAGAGAGCATAGGGCACTTCCACTCATGGGGGTATAAATTGGGAAAATTAAAAATCAGCAAGACACAAGCACCCCAAAGTTGAGAACTGCTATGTTGACAAGGACCTCCACTTCATTCCACCTTAAATATCCCAGGAAAGAGAAAAATGGATAAAGAAGTTGTGGTCCTTATGTACAATGGAATATCACTCAGCCATGAAATCAATGTCATAAGGTTAGTAGCAGCATGATGAGTGGATATAGGTACGACGATTCTAAGTGAAATAAGTCACACAGAAAAGTACACTTCTCATAAGGTATCACTGATAGAGGGAATGTAAAAACCGTTACACTTGAACTGAATTACAAAACAGAACAGAGTCACACATGCAGAAAACAGACTATGGCTGCTTAACGGGAAAGGTGAGGTGGGGTGATACATAAAACAAGGGTATCAAATTAGCTCAGATACCGTTCCATAAACCCAATATGTAATAGACAAGACCTACTCCTTGCTCAGAGAACTGGACTCAACACGCCCTATTCACCGCACAAGAATATATCTGACTAGTAATAATCTTAAAACCTATGTATTGATATCTCTCTGTTAGTGTGTCAAGTGGGTGTAAAGCGGCATAAACACAGCCGTGAAAAGCAGCTAAACCCCATTATGAAAATAAATTACTTTGTAAAACCCATGAAACAACGACAGTGAAAGAGATAGAAATTCTTACACAATGAGTTCAGGGGCTGTGATGCAACCTGGATTGACCATATCTAGACCCACAGCTGGATGAGACATAAGGGTGGACACTCTTGGGGCTGAGAGGTTTGGTGAGGTTGGGTGAGCAAATGCAGACCCTTTAAAGTAATACTGCGTGGTACCCATCGCATGGGTCCCAAATCTCCAGGTTCAAGGGCATCTTCCTACATCGAAAACATGCATGAGAAACCCAGAAGATGGTACACCGTGTGATGGGGAAAGGTTTCTAAAACGCACCTCATTTCTCATCTCCTTGTGCCCGGGTTCGCCATTCCAGCCACTTTACTAGCAATCTCCCTACTTGGAGCATCAGCACCTTTAACCTCCTGTTCCGTACAGGTTGCAATTTGTCCTGAGGATGAACGGGAAGACGGGGAACAAACGAGATACTAGCTCTTGGTGTTGGGACAGGCACAGGTCACTCTATTTTCCCATCAGGAAGAAGAATTAACCACAGGCTCAGCCTGCCCCCCGGAACCAGAACAGGGCCTGAAGCCATCCTGCGCTTTTGCGGCCAGCTCCCAAAAAAGCGAGTTGTAAAATGGAGCTTCAGGGCACTGCAATTCACAAACCTGCAGAGTTATAAATGATAACTCTCGTCCACAAATATATTGAGGGAAGGCACAGAAGAGGATTTGAAATCAAGGCAGAATTGCACGAAACAGATTTCAGGAGGTAGATTCGAATCGCCTTTAAAGCACATGAAAAGCGGCAAAACGTTGACAATGATGCCCTTGGCCAAAAAGGGCGTATGCGTTTTTTCCTGAATATATTCAGGAAAAAATGCATACGCCCTTTTTGGCCAACCAAGCAACCTGGAAAGGCAAATCAGGGCAACAAAGAAGACTCGCTACCCATCGGTCAAAAGGGCCATGCTGAAAAAAGTCTCAAAACCAGAAATGCAGGACAGGCCATGGAGAAATGGGAGCCTTGCTACACTGATGGGCGGGATGTAAATTGCCAAGAGCCACTCTGGAGAAGTGTCCGGTGAGTCCTGAAACATCTGAAAAACACAGCTTAGAGAGCATAGGGCACTTCCACTCATGGGGGTATGAATTGGGAAAATGAAAAATCAGCAAGACACAAGCACCCCAAAGTTTAGGGCTGCTCTGTTGACAAGGGCCTCCACTTCATTCCACCTTAAATATCCCAGGAAAGAGAAACATGGGTAAAGAAGTTGTGGTCCTTATGTACAATGGAATATCACTCAGCCATGAAATCAATGTCATAAGGCTAGTAGCAGCATGATGAGTGGATTTAGGTACGACGATTCTAAGTGAAATAAGTCACACAGAAAAGGACACTTCTCATAAGGTATCACTGATAGAGGGAATGTAAAAACCGTTACACTTGAACTGAATTACAAAACAGAACAGAGTCACACATGCAGAAAACACACTATGGCTGCTTAACGGGAAAGGTGAGGTGGGGTGATACATAAAACAAGGGTATCAAATTAGCTCAGATACCATTCCATAAACCCAATATGTAATAGACAAGACCTACTCCTTGCTCAGAGAACTGGACTCAACACGCCATATTCACCGCACAAGAATATATCTGACTAATAATAATCGTAAAACCTATGTATTGATATCTCTCTGTTAGTGTGTCAAGTGGGTGTAAAGCGGCATAAACACAGCAGTGAAAAGCAGCTAAACCCCATTATAAAAATAAATTACTTTGAAACACCCATGAAAAAAAGACAGTGAAAGAGAGAGAAATTCTTACACAATGCGTTCAGGGGCTGTGATGCAACCTGGATTGACCATATCTAGACTCACAGCTGGATCAGACATAAGGGTGGACACTCTTGGGGCTGAGAGGTTTGGTGAGGTTGGGTGAGCAAACGCAGACCCTTTAAAGTAATACTGCATGATACCCATCGCATGGGTCCCAAATCTCCAGGTTCAAGGGCATCTTCCTACATCAAAAACATGCATGAGAGACCCAGAAGATGGTACACCGTGTGATGGGGAAATGTTTCTAAAACGCACCTCATTTCTCATCGCCTTGTGCCCGGGTTCGCCATTCCAGCCGCTTTACTAGCAAGCTCCCTACTTGGAGCATCAGCACCTTTAACCTCCTGTTCCGTACAGGTTGCAATTTGTCCTGAGGATAAATGGGAAGACGTGGAACCAACGAGAGACTAGCTCTTGGTGTTGGGACAGGCACAGGTCACTCTATTTTCCCATCAGAAAGAAGAATTAACCACAGGCTCAGCCTGCCCCCCGGAACCAGAACAGGGCCTGAAGCCATTCTGCGATTTTGCCGCCAGCTCCCATAAAAACGAGTTGTAAAATGGAGGTTCAGGGCACTGCAATTCACAAACCTGCAGAGTTATAAATGATAACTCTCGTCCACAAATATATTGAGGGAAGGCAAAGAAGAGGATTTAAAATCAAGGCAGAATTGCAGGAAAGAGATTTCAGGAGGTAGATTCGAATCGCCTTTAAAGCACATGAAAAGCGGCAAAACATTGACAATGATGCCCTTGGCCAAAAAGGGCGTATGCGTTTTTTCCTGAATATATTCAGGAAAAAACGCATACGCCCTTTTTGGCCAACCAAGCAACCTGGAAAGGCAAATCAGCGCTACAAACAAGTCTCGCTTCCCATCGGTCAAAAGGGCCATGCTGAAAAAAGTGTCAAAACCAGAAATGCAGGACAGGCCATGGAGAAATGGGAGCCTTGCTACACTGATGGGCGGGATGTAAATTGCCAACAGCCACTCTGGAGAAGTGTCCGGTGAGTCCTGAAACATCTGAAAAACACAGCTTAGAGAGCATAGGGCACTTCCACTCATGGGGGTATGAATTGGGAAAATGAAAAATCAGCAAGACACAAGCACTCCAAAGTTTAGGGCTGCTCTGTTGACCAGGACCTCCACTTCATTCCACCTTAAATATCCCAGGAAAGAGAAAAATGGGTAAAGAAGTTGTGGTCCTTATGTACAATGGAATATCACTCAGCCATGAAATCAATGTCATAAGGCTAGTAGCAGCATGATGAGTGGATTTAGGTACGACGATTCTAAGTGAAATAAGTCACACAGAAAAGGACACTTCTCATAAGGTATCACTGATAGAGGGAATGTAAAAACCGTTACACTTGAACTGAATTACAAAACAGAACAGAGTCACACATGCAGAAAACACACTATGGCTGCTTAACGGGAAAGGTGAGGTGGGGTGATACATAAAACAAGGGTATCAAATTAGCTCAGATACCGTTCCATAAACCCAATATGTAATAGACAAGACCTACTCCTTGCTCAGAGAACTGGACTCAACACGCCCTATTCACCGCACAAGAATATATCTGACTAATAATAATCGTAAAACCTATGTATTGATATCTCTCTGTTAGTGTGTCAAGTGGGTGTAAAGCGGCATAAACACAGCAGTGAAAAGCAGCTAAACCCCATTATAAAAATAAATTACTTTGAAACACCCATGAAACAAAGACAGTGAAAGAGAGATAAATTCTTACACAATGCGTTCAGGGGCTGTGATGCAACCTGGATTGACCATATCTAGACGCACAGCTGGATGAGACATAAGGGTGGACACTCTTGGGCCTGAGAGGTTTGGTGAGGTTGGGTGAGCAAACGCAGACCGTTTAAAGTAATACTGCATGATACCCATCGCATGGGTCCCAAATCTCCAGGTTCAAGGGCATCTTCCTACATCAAAAACATGCATGAGAAACCCAGAAGATGGTACACCGTGTGATGGGGAAAGGTTTCTAAAACGCACTTCATTTCTCATCGCCTTGTGCCCGGGTTCGCCATTCCAGCCGCTTTACTAGCAAGCTCCCTACTTGGAGCATCAGCACCTTTAACCTCCTGTTCCGTACAGGTTGAAATTTGTCCTGAGGATAAACGGGAAGACGTAGAACCAACGAGAGACTAGCTCTTGGTGTTGGGACAGGCACAGGTCACTCTATTTTCCCATCAGAAAGAAGAATTAACCACAGGCTCAGCCTGCCCCCCGGAACCAGAACAGGGCCTGAAGCCATTCTGCGATTTTGCGGCCAGCTCCCATAAAAACGAGTTGTAAAATGGAGGTTCAGGGCACTGCAATTCACAAACCTGCAGAGTTATAAATGATAACTCTCCTCCACAAATATATTGAGGGAAGGCAAAGAAGAGGAGTTGAAATCAAGGCAGAATTGCAGGAAAGAGATTTCAGGAGGTAGATTCGAATCGCATTTAAAGCACATGAAAAGCGGCAAAACGTTGACAATGATGCCCTTGGCCAAAAAGGGCGTATGCGTTTTTTCCTGAATATATTCAGGAAAAAACGCATACGCCCTTTTTGGCCAACCAAGCAACCTGGAAAGGCAAATCAGCGCTACAAAAAAGTCTCGCTTCCCATCGGTCAAAAGGGCCATGCTGAAAAAAGTGTCAAAACCAGAAATGCAGGACAGGCCATGGAGAAATGGGAGCCTTGCTACACTGATGGGCGGGATGCAAATTGCCAACAGCCACTCTGGAGAAGTGTACGGTGAGTCCTGAAACATCTAAAAAACACAGCTTAGAGAGCATAGGGCACTTCCAGTCATGGGGGTATGAATTGGGAAAATGAAAAATCAGCAAGACACAAGCACCCCAAAGTTGAGGGCTGCTCTGTTGACAAGGACCTCCACTTCATTCCACCTTAAATATCCCAGGAAAGAGAAAAATGGGTAAAGAAGTTGTGGTCCTTATGTACAATGGAATATCACTCAGCCATGAAATCAATGTCATAAGGCTAGTAGCAGCATGATGAGTGGATTTAGGTACGACGATTCTAAGTGAAATAAGTCACACAGAAAAGGACACTTCTCATAAGGTATCACTGATAGAGGGAATGTAAAAACCGTTACACTTGAACTGAATTACAAAACAGAACAGAGTCACACATGCAGAAAACACTATGGCTGCTTAACGGGAAAGGTGAGGTGGGGTGATACATAAAACAAGGGTATCAAATTAGCTCAGATACCATTCCATAAACCTAATATGTAATAGACAAGACCTACTCCTTGCTCAGAGAACTGGACTCAACACGCCCTATTCACCGCACAAGAATATATCTGACTAATAATAATCGTAAAACATATGTATTGATATCTCTCTGTTAGTGTGTCAAGTGGGTGTAAAGCGGCATAAACACAGCAGTGAAAAGCAGCTAAACCCCATTATAAAAATAAATTACTTTGAAACACCCATGAAACAAAGACAGTGAAAGAGAGAGAAATTCTTACACAATGCGTTCAGGGGCTGTGATGCAACCTGGATTGACTATATCTAGACTCACAGCTGGATGAGACATAAGGGTGGACACTCTTGGGGCTGAGAGGTTTGGTGAGGTTGGGTGAGCAAACGCAGACCCTTTAAAGTAATACTGCGTGGTACCCATCGCATGGGTCCCAAATCTCCAGGTTCAAGGGCATCTTCCTACATCGAAAACATGCATGAGAAACCCAGAAGATGGTACACCGTGTGATGGGGAAAGGTTTCGAAAACGCACCTCATTTCTCATCTCCTTGTGCCCGGGTTCGCCATTCCAGCCGCTCTACTAGCAATCTCCCTACTTGGAGCATCAGCACCTTTAACCTCCTGTTCCGTACAGGTTGCAATTTGTCCTGAGGATGAACGGGAAGACGGGGAACCAACGAGAGACTAGCTCTTGGTGTTGGGACAGGCACAGGTCACTCTATTTTCCCATCAGGAAGAAGAATTAACCACAGGCTCAGCCTGCCCCCCAGAACCAGAACAGGGCCTGAAGCCATCCTGCGCTTTTGCGGCCAGCTCCCAAAAAAGCGAGTTGTAAAATGGAGGTTCAGGGCACTGCAATTCACAAACCTGCAGAGTTATAAATGATAACTCTCGTCCACAAATATATTGAGGGAAGGCAAAGAAGAGGATTTGAAATCAAGGCAGAATTGCACGAAACAGATTTCAGGAGGTAGATACGAATCGCCTTTAAAGCACATGAAAAGCGGCAAAACGTTGACAATGATGTCCTTGGCCAAAAAGGGCGTATGCGTTTTTTCCTGAATATATTCAGGAAAAAACGCATACGCCCTTTTTGGCCAACCAAGCAACCTGGATAGGCAAATCAGCGCTACAGAGAAGTCTCGCTTCCCATCGGTCAAAAGGGCCATGCTGAAAAAAGTGTCAAAACCAGAAATGCAGGACAGGCCATGGAGAAATGGGAGCCTTGCTACACTGATGGGCGGGATGTAAATTGCCAACAGCCACTCTGGAGAAGTGTACGGTGAGTCCTGAAACATCTGAAAAACACAGGTTAGAGAGCATAGGGCACTTCCACTCATGGGGGTATAAATTGGGAAAATTAAAAATCAGCAAGACACAAGCACCCCAAAGTTGAGAACTGCTATGTTGACAAGGACCTCCACTTCATTCCACCTTAAATATCCCAGGAAAGAGAAAAATTGATAAAGAAGTTGTGGTCCTTATGTACAATGGAATATCACTCAGCCATGAAATCAATGTCATAAGGTTAGTAGCAGCATGATGAGTGGATATAGGTACGACGATTCTAAGTGAAATAAGTCACACAGAAAAGTACACTTCTCATAAGGTATCACTGATAGAGGGAATGTAAAAACCGTTACACTTGAACTGAATTACAAAACAGAACAGAGTCACACATGCAGAAAACAGACTATGGCTGCTTAACGGGAAAGGTGAGGTGGGGTGATACATAAAACAAGGGTATCAAATTAGCTCAGATACCGTTCCATAAACCCAATATGTAATAGACAAGACCTACTCCTTGCTCAGAGAACTGGACTCAACACGCCCTATTCACCGCACAAGAATATATCTGACTAGTAATAATCTTAAAACCTATGTATTGATATCTCTCTGTTAGTGTGTCAAGTGGGTGTAAAGCGGCATAAACACAGCCGTGAAAAGCAGCTAAACCCCATTATGAAAATAAATTACTTTGTAAAACCCATGAAACAACGACAGTGAAAGAGATAGAAATTCTTACACAATGAGTTCAGGGGCTGTGATGCAACCTGGATTGACCATATCTAGACCCACAGCTGGATGAGACATAAGGGTGGACACTCTTGGGGCTGAGAGGTTTGGTGAGGTTGGGTGAGCAAATGCAGACCCTTTAAAGTAATACTGCATGGTACCCATCGCATGGGTCCCAAATCTCCAGCTTCAAGGGCATCTTCCTACATCAAAAACATGCATGAGAAACCCAGAAGATGGTACACAGTGTGATGGGGAAAGGTTTCTAAAACGCACCTCATTTCTCATCGCCTTGTGCCCGGGTTCGCCATTCCAGCCGCTTTACTAGCAAGCTCCCTACTTGGAGCATCAGCACCTTTAACCTCCTGTTCCGTACAGGTTGCAATTTGTCCTGAGGATAAACGGGAAGACGTGGAACCAACGAGAGACTAGCTCTTGGTGTTGGGACAGGCACAGGTCACTCTATTTTCCCATCAGAAAGAAGAATTAACCACAGGCTCAGCCTGCCCCCCGGAACCAGAACAGGGCCTGAAGCCATTCTGCGATTTTGCGGCCAGCTCCCATAAAAACGAGTTGTACAATGGAGCTTCAGGGCACTGCAATTCACAAACCTGCAGAGTTATAAATGATAACTCTCGTCCACAAATATATTGAGGGAAGGCAAAGAAGAGGATTTGAAATCAAGGCAGAATTGCAGGAAAGAGATTTCAGGAGGTAGATTCGAATCGCATTTAAAGCACATGAAAAGCGGCAAAACGTTGACAATGATGCCCTTGGCCAAAAAGGGCGTATGCGTTTTTTCCTGAATATATTCAGGAAAAACGCATACGCCCTTTTTGGCCAACCAAGCAACCTGGAAAGGCAAATCAGCGCTACAAAGAAGTCTCGCTTCCCATCGGTCAAAAGGGCCATGCTGAAAAAAGTGTCAAAACCAGAAATGCAGGACAGGCCATGGAGAAATGGGAGCCTTGCTACACTGATGGGCGGGATGTAAATTGCCAACAGCCACTCTGGAGAAGTGTACGGTGAGTCCTGAAACATCTAAAAAACACAGCTTAGAGAGCATAGGGCACTTCCACTCATGGGGGTATGAATTGGGAAAATGAAAAATCAGCAAGACACAAGCACCCCAAAGTTTAGGGCTGCTCTGTTGACAAGGACCTCCACTTCATTCCACCTTAAATATCCCAGGAAAGAAAAACATGGGTAAAGAAGTTGTGGTCCTTATGTACAATGGAATATCACTCAGCCATGAAATCAATGTCATAAGGCTAGTAGCAGCATGATGAGTGGATTTAGGTACGATGATTCTAAGTGAAATAAGTCACACAGAAAAGGACACTTCTCATAAGGTATCACTGATAGAGGGAATGTAAAAACCGTTACACTTGAACTGAATTACAAAACAGAACAGAGTCACACATGCAGAAAACACACTATGGCTGCTTAACGGGAAAGGTGAGGTGGGGTGATACATAAAACAAGGGTATCAAATTAGCTCAGATACCATTCCATAAACCCAATATGTAATAGACAAGACCTACTCCTTGCTCAGAGAACTGGACTCAACACGCCCTATTCACCGCACAAGAATATATCTGAATAATAATAATCGTAAAACCTATGTATTGATATCTCTCTGTTAGTGTGTCAAGTGGGTGTAAAGCGGCATAAACACAGCAGTGAAAAGCAGCTAAACCCCATTATAAAAATAAATTACTTTGAAACACCCATGAAAAAAAGACAGTGAAAGAGAAATTCTTACACAATGCGTTCAGGGGCTGTGATGCAACCTGGATTGACCATATCTAGACTCACAGCTGGATCAGACATAAGGGTGGACACTCTTAGGGCTGAGAGGTTTGGTGAGGTTGGGTGAGCAAACGCAGACCCTTTAAAGTAATACTGCATGATACCCATCGCATGGGTCCCAAATCTCCAGGTTCAAGGGCATCTTCCTACATCAAAAACATGCATGAGAGACCCAGAAGATGGTACACCGTGTGATGGGGAAAGGTTTCTAAAACGCACCTCATTTCTCATCGCCTTGTGCCCGGGTTCGCCATTCCAGCCGCTTTACTAGCAAGCTCCCTACTTGGAGCATCAGCACCGTTAACCTCCTGTTCCGTACAGGTTGCAATTTGTCCTGAGGATAAATGGGAAGACGTGGAACCAACGAGAGACTAGCTCTTGGTGTTGGGACAGGCACAGGTCACTCTATTTTCCCATCAGAAAGAAGAATTAACCACAGGCTCAGCCTGCCCCCCGGAACCAGAACAGGGCCTGAAGCCATTCTGCGATTTTGCCGCCAGCTCCCATAAAAACGAGTTGTAAAATGGAGGTTCAGGGCACTGCAATTCACAAACCTGCAGAGTTATAAATGATAACTCTCGTCCACAAATATATTGAGGGAAGGCAAAGAAGAGGATTTGAAATCAAGGCAGAATTGCAGGAAAGAGATTTCAGGAGGTAGATTCGAATCGCCTTTAAAGCACATGAAAAGCGGCAAAACGTTGACAATGATGCCCTTGGCCAAAAAGGGCGTATGCGTTTTTTCCTGAATATATTCAGGAAAAAACGCATACGCCCTTTTTGGCCAACCAAGCAACCTGGAAAGGCAAATCAGCGCTACAAACAAGTCTCGCTTCCCATCGGTCAAAAGGGCCATGCTGAAAAAAGTGTCAAAACCAGAAATGCAGGACAGGCCATGGAGAAATGGGAGCCTTGCTACACTGATGGGCGGGATGTAAATTGCCAAGAGCCACTCTGGAGAAGTGTCCGGTGAGTCCTGAAACATCTGAAAAACACAGCTTAGAGAGCATAGGGCACTTCCACTCATGGGGGTATGAATTGGGAAAATGAAAAATCAGCAAGACACAAGCACCCCAAAGTTTAGGGCTGCTCTGTTGACCAGGACCTCCACTTCATTCCACCTTAAATATCCCAGGAAAGAGAAAAATGGGTAAAGAAGTTGTGGTCCTTATGTACAATGGAATATCACTCAGCCATGAAATCAATGTCATAAGGCTAGTAGCAGCATGATGAGTGGATTTAGGTACGACGATTCTAAGTGAAATAAGTCACACAGAAAAGGACACTTCTCATAAGGTATCACTGATAGAGGGAATGTAAAAACCGTTACACTTGAACTGAATTACAAAACAGAACAGAGTCACACATGCAGAAAACACACTATGGCTGCTTAACGGGAAAGGTGAGGTGGGGTGATACATAAAACAAGGGTATCAAATTAGCTCAGATACCGTTCCATAAACCCAATATGTAATAGACAAGACCTACTCCTTGCTCAGAGAACTGGACTCAACACGCCCTATTCACCGCACAAGAATATATCTGACTAATAATAATCGTAAAACCTATGTATTGATATCTCTCTGTTAGTGTGTCAAGTGGGTGTAAAGCGGCATAAACACAGCAGTGAAAAGCAGCTAAACCCCATTATAAAAATAAATTACTTTGAAACACCCATGAAACAAAGACAGTGAAAGAGAGATAAATTCTTACACAATGCGTTCAGGGGCTGTGATGCAACCTGGATTGACCATATCTAGACGCACAGCTGGATGAGACATAAGGGTGGACACTCTTGGGCCTGAGAGGTTTGGTGAGGTTGGGTGAGCAAACGCAGACCGTTTAAAGTAATACTGCATGATACCCATCGCATGGGTCCCAAATCTCCAGGTTCAAGGGCATCTTCCTACATCAAAAACATGCATGAGAAACCCAGAAGATGGTACACCGTGTGATGGGGAAAGGTTTCTAAAACGCACTTCATTTCTCATCGCCTTGTGCCCGGGTTCGCCATTCCAGCCGCTTTACTAGCAAGCTCCCTACTTGGAGCATCAGCACCTTTAACCTCCTGTTCCGTACAGGTTGAAATTTGTCCTGAGGATAAACAGGAAGACGTAGAACCAACGAGAGACTAGCTCTTGGTGTTGGGACAGGCACAGGTCACTCTATTTTCCCATCAGAAAGAAGAATTAACCACAGGCTCAGCCTGCCCCCCGGAACCAGAACAGGGCCTGAAGCCATTCTGCGATTTTGCGGCCAGCTACCATAAAAACGAGTTGTAAAATGGAGGTTCAGGGCACTGCAATTCACAAACCTGCAGAGTTATAAATGATAACTCTCCTCCACAAATATATTGAGGGAAGGCAAAGAAGAGGAGTTGAAATCAAGGCAGAATTGCAGGAAAGAGATTTCAGGAGGTAGATTCGAATCGCATTTAAAGCACATGAAAAGCGGCAAAACGTTGACAATGATGCCCTTGGCCAAAAAGGGCGTATGCGTTTTTTCCTGAATATATTCAGGAAAAAACGCATACGCCCTTTTTGGCCAACCAAGCAACCTGGAAAGGCAAATCAGCGCTACAAAAAAGTCTCGCTTCCCATCGGTCAAAAGGGCCATGCTGAAAAAAGTGTCAAAACCAGAAATGCAGGACAGGCCATGGAGAAATGGGAGCCTTGCTACACTGATGGGCGGGATGCAAATTGCCAACAGCCACTCTGGAGAAGTGTACGGTGAGTCCTGAAACATCTAAAAAACACAGCTTAGAGAGCATAGGGCACTTCCAGTCATGGGGGTATGAATTGGGAAAATGAAAAATCAGCAAGACACAAGCACCCCAAAGTTGAGGGCTGCTCTGTTGACAAGGACCTCCACTTCATTCCACCTTAAATATCCCAGGAAAGAGAAAAATGGGTAAAGAAGTTGTGGTCCTTATGTACAATGGAATATCACTCAGCCATGAAATCAATGTCATAAGGCTAGTAGCAGCATGATGAGTGGATTTAGGTACGACGATTCTAAGTGAAATAAGTCACACAGAAAAGGACACTTCTCATAAGGTATCACTGATAGAGGGAATGTAAAAACCGTTACACTTGAACTGAATTACAAAACAGAACAGAGTCACACATGCAGAAAACACTATGGCTGCTTAACGGGAAAGGTGAGGTGGGGTGATACATAAAACAAGGGTATCAAATTAGCTCAGATACCATTCCATAAACCCAATATGTAATAGACAAGACCTACTCCTTGCTCAGAGAACTGGACTCAACACGCCCTATTCACCGCACAAGAATATATCTGACTAATAATAATCGTAAAACATATGTATTGATATCTCTCTGTTAGTGTGTCAAGTGGGTGTAAAGCGGCATAAACACAGCAGTGAAAAGCAGCTAAACCCCATTATAAAAATAAATTACTTTGAAACACCCATGAAACAAAGACAGTGAAAGAGAGAGAAATTCTTACACAATGCGTTCAGGGGCTGTGATGCAACCTGGATTGACTATATCTAGACTCACAGCTGGATGAGACATAAGGGTGGACACTCTTGGGGCTGAGAGGTTTGGTGAGGTTGGGTGAGCAAACGCAGACCCTTTAAAGTAATACTGCGTGGTACCCATCGCATGGGTCCCAAATCTCCAGGTTCAAGGGCATCTTCCTACATCGAAAACATGCATGAGAAACCCAGAAGATGGTACACCGTGTGATGGGGAAAGGTTTCGAAAACGCACCTCATTTCTCATCTCCTTGTGCCCGGGTTCGCCATTCCAGCCGCTCTACTAGCAATCTCCCTACTTGGAGCATCAGCACCTTTAACCTCCTGTTCCGTACAGGTTGCAATTTGTCCTGAGGATGAACGGGAAGACGGGGAACCAACGAGAGACTAGCTCTTGGTGTTGGGACAGGCACAGGTCACTCTATTTTCCCATCAGGAAGAAGAATTAACCACAGGCTCAGCCTGCCCCCCAGAACCAGAACAGGGCCTGAAGCCATCCTGCGCTTTTGCGGCCAGCTCCCAAAAAAGCGAGTTGTAAAATGGAGGTTCAGGGCACTGCAATTCACAAACCTGCAGAGTTATAAATGATAACTCTCGTCCACAAATATATTGAGGGAAGGCAAAGAAGAGGATTTGAAATCAAGGCAGAATTGCACGAAACAGATTTCAGGAGGTAGATACGAATCGCCTTTAAAGCACATGAAAAGCGGCAAAACGTTGACAATGATGTCCTTGGCCAAAAAGGGCGTATGCGTTTTTTCCTGAATATATTCAGGAAAAAACGCATACGCCCTTTTTGGCCAACCAAGCAACCTGGATAGGCAAATCAGCGCTACAGAGAAGTCTCGCTTCCCATCGGTCAAAAGGGCCATGCTGAAAAAAGTGTCAAAACCAGAAATGCAGGACAGGCCATGGAGAAATGGGAGCCTTGCTACACTGATGGGCGGGATGTAAATTGCCAACAGCCACTCTGGAGAAGTGTACGGTGAGTCCTGAAACATCTGAAAAACACAGCTTAGAGAGCATAGGGCACTTCCACTCATGGGGGTATAAATTGGGAAAATTAAAAATCAGCAAGACACAAGCACCCCAAAGTTGAGAACTGCTATGTTGACAAGGACCTCCACTTCATTCCACCTTAAATATCCCAGGAAAGAGAAAAATTGATAAAGAAGTTGTGGTCCTTATGTACAATGGAATATCACTCAGCCATGAAATCAATGTCATAAGGTTAGTAGCAGCATGATGAGTGGATATAGGTACGACGATTCTAAGTGAAATAAGTCACACAGAAAAGTACACTTCTCATAAGGTATCACTGATAGAGGGAATGTAAAAACCGTTACACTTGAACTGAATTACAAAACAGAACAGAGTCACACATGCAGAAAACAGACTATGGCTGCTTAACGGGAAAGGTGAGGTGGGGTGATACATAAAACAAGGGTATCAAATTAGCTCAGATACCGTTCCATAAACCCAATATGTAATAGACAAGACCTACTCCTTGCTCAGAGAACTGGACTCAACACGCCCTATTCACCGCACAAGAATATATCTGACTAGTAATAATCTTAAAACCTATGTATTGATATCTCTCTGTTAGTGTGTCAAGTGGGTGTAAAGCGGCATAAACACAGCCGTGAAAAGCAGCTAAACCCCATTATGAAAATAAATTACTTTGTAAAACCCATGAAACAACGACAGTGAAAGAGATAGAAATTCTTACACAATGAGTTCAGGGGCTGTGATGCAACCTGGATTGACCATATCTAGACCCACAGCTGGATGAGACATAAGGGTGGACACTCTTGGGGCTGAGAGGTTTGGTGAGGTTGGGTGAGCAAATGCAGACCCTTTAAAGTAATACTGCGTGGTACCCATCGCATGGGTCCCAAATCTCCAGGTTCAAGGGCATCTTCCTACATCGAAAACATGCATGAGAAACCCAGAAGATGGTACACCGTGTGATGGGGAAAGGTTTCTAAAACGCACCTCATTTCTCATCTCCTTGTGCCCGGGTTCGCCATTCCATCCACTTTACTAGCAATCTCCCTACTTGGAGCATCAGCACCTTTAACCTCCTGTTCCGTACAGGTTGCAATTTGTCCTGAGGATGAACGGGAAGACGGGGAACAAACGAGATACTAGCTCTTGGTGTTGGGACAGGCACAGGTCACTCTATTTTCCCATCAGGAAGAAGAATTAACCACAGGCTCAGCCTGCCCCCCGGAACCAGAACAGGGCCTGAAGCCATCCTGCGCTTTTGCGGCCAGCTCCCAAAAAAGCGAGTTGTAAAATGGAGGTTCAGGGCACTGCAATTCACAAACCTGCAGAGTTATAAATGATAACTCTCGTCCACAAATATATTGAGGGAAGGCACAGAAGAGGATTTGAAATCAAGGCAGAATTGCACGAAACAGATTTCAGGAGGTAGATTCGAATCGCCTTTAAAGCACATGAAAAGCGGCAAAACGTTGACAATGATGCCCTTGGCCAAAAAGGGCGTATGCGTTTTTTCCTGAATATATTCAGGAAAAAATGCATACGCCCTTTTTGGCCAACCAAGCAACCTGGAAAGGCAAATCAGGGCAACAAAGAAGACTCGCTACCCATCGGTCAAAAGGGCCATGCTGAAAAAAGTCTCAAAACCAGAAATGCAGGACAGGCCATGGAGAAATGGGAGCCTTGCTACACTGATGGGCGGGATGTAAATTGCCAAGAGCCACTCTGGAGAAGTGTCCGGTGAGTCCTGAAACATCTGAAAAACACAGCTTAGAGAGCATAGGGCACTTCCACTCATGGGGGTATGAATTGGGAAAATGAAAAATCAGCAAGACACAAGCACCCCAAAGTTTAGGGCTGCTCTGTTGACAAGGGCCTCCACTTCATTCCACCTTAAATATCCCAGGAAAGAGAAACATGGGTAAAGAAGTTGTGGTCCTTATGTACAATGGAATATCACTCAGCCATGAAATCAATGTCATAAGGCTAGTAGCAGCATGATGAGTGGATTTAGGTACGACGATTCTAAGTGAAATAAGTCACACAGAAAAGGACACTTCTCATAAGGTATCACTGATAGAGGGAATGTAAAAACCGTTACACTTGAACTGAATTACAAAACAGAACAGAGTCACACATGCAGAAAACACACTATGGCTGCTTAACGGGAAAGGTGAGGTGGGGTGATACATAAAACAAGGGTATCAAATTAGCTCAGATACCATTCCATAAACCCAATATGTAATAGACAAGACCTACTCCTTGCTCAGAGAACTGGACTCAACACGCCCTATTCACCGCACAAGAATATATCTGACTAATAATAATCGTAAAACCTATGTATTGATATCTCTCTGTTAGTGTGTCAAGTGGGTGTAAAGCGGCATAAACACAGCAGTGAAAAGCAGCTAAACCCCATTATAAAAATAAATTACTTTGAAACACCCATGAAAAAAAGACAGTGAAAGAGAGAGAAATTCTTACACAATGCGTTCAGGGGCTGTGATGCAACCTGGATTGACCATATCTAGACTCACAGCTGGATCAGACATAAGGGTGGACACTCTTGGGGCTGAGAGGTTTGGTGAGGTTGGGTGAGCAAACGCAGACCCTTTAAAGTAATACTGCATGATACCCATCGCATGGGTCCCAAATCTCCAGGTTCAAGGGCATCTTCCTACATCAAAAACATGCATGAGAGACCCAGAAGATGGTACACCGTGTGATGGGGAAATGTTTCTAAAACGCACCTCATTTCTCATCGCCTTGTGCCCGGGTTCGCCATTCCAGCCGCTTTACTAGCAAGCTCCCTACTTGGAGCATCAGCACCTTTAACCTCCTGTTCCGTACAGGTTGCAATTTGTCCTGAGGATAAATGGGAAGACGTGGAACCAACGAGAGACTAGCTCTTGGTGTTGGGACAGGCACAGGTCACTCTATTTTCCCATCAGAAAGAAGAATTAACCACAGGCTCAGCCTGCCCCCCGGAACCAGAACAGGGCCTGAAGCCATTCTGCGATTTTGCCGCCAGCTCCCATAAAAACGAGTTGTAAAATGGAGGTTCAGGGCACTGCAATTCACAAACCTGCAGAGTTATAAATGATAACTCTCGTCCACAAATATATTGAGGGAAGGCAAAGAAGAGGATTTAAAATCAAGGCAGAATTGCAGGAAAGAGATTTCAGGAGGTAGATTCGAATCGCCTTTAAAGCACATGAAAAGCGGCAAAACATTGACAATGATGCCCTTGGCCAAAAAGGGCGTATGCGTTTTTTCCTGAATATATTCAGGAAAAAACGCATACGCCCTTTTTGGCCAACCAAGCAACCTGGAAAGGCAAATCAGCGCTACAAAGAAGTCTCGCTTCCCATCGGTCCAAAGGGCCATGCTGAAAAAAGTGTCAAAACCAGAAATGCAGGACAGGCCATGGAGAAATGGGAGCCTTGCTACACTGATGGGCGGGATGTAAATTGCCAACAGCCACTCTGGAGAAGTGTCCGGTGAGTCCTGAAACATCTGAAAAACACAGCTTAGAGAGCATAGGGCACTTCCACTCATGGGGGTATGAATTGGGAAAATGAAAAATCAGCAAGACACAAGCACTCCAAAGTTTAGGGCTGCTCTGTTGACCAGGACCTCCACTTCATTCCACCTTAAATATCCCAGGAAAGAGAAAAATGGGTAAAGAAGTTGTGGTCCTTATGTACAATGGAATATCACTCAGCCATGAAATCAATGTCATAAGGCTAGTAGCAGCATGATGAGTGGATTTAGGTACGACGATTCTAAGTGAAATAAGTCACACAGAAAAGGACACTTCTCATAAGGTATCACTGATAGAGGGAATGTAAAAACCGTTACACTTGAACTGAATTACAAAACAGAACAGAGTCACACATGCAGAAAACACACTATGGCTGCTTAACGGGAAAGGTGAGGTGGGGTGATACATAAAACAAGGGTATCAAATTAGCTCAGATACCGTTCCATAAACCCAATATGTAATAGACAAGACCTACTCCTTGCTCAGAGAACTGGACTCAACACGCCCTATTCACCGCACAAGAATATATCTGACTAATAATAATCGTAAAACCTATGTATTGATATCTCTCTGTTAGTGTGTCAAGTGGGTGTAAAGCGGCATAAACACAGCAGTGAAAAGCAGCTAAACCCCATTATAAAAATAAATTACTTTGAAACACCCATGAAACAAAGACAGTGAAAGAGAGATAAATTCTTACACAATGCGTTCAGGGGCTGTGATGCAACCTGGATTGACCATATCTAGACGCACAGCTGGATGAGACATAAGGGTGGACACTCTTGGGCCTGAGAGGTTTGGTGAGGTTGGGTGAGCAAACGCAGACCGTTTAAAGTAATACTGCATGATACCCATCGCATGGGTCCCAAATCTCCAGGTTCAAGGGCATCTTCCTACATCAAAAACATGCATGAGAAACCCAGAAGATGGTACACCGTGTGATGGGGAAAGGTTTCTAAAACGCACTTCATTTCTCATCGCCTTGTGCCCGGGTTCGCCATTCCAGCCGCTTTACTAGCAAGCTCCCTACTTGGAGCATCAGCACCTTTAACCTCCTGTTCCGTACAGGTTGAAATTTGTCCTGAGGATAAACGGGAAGACGTAGAACCAACGAGAGACTAGCTCTTGGTGTTGGGACAGGCACAGGTCACTCTATTTTCCCATCAGAAAGAAGAATTAACCACAGGCTCAGCCTGCCCCCCGGAACCAGAACAGGGCCTGAAGCCATTCTGCGATTTTGCGGCCAGCTCCCATAAAAACGAGTTGTAAAATGGAGGTTCAGGGCACTGCAATTCACAAACCTGCAGAGTTATAAATGATAACTCTCCTCCACAAATATATTGAGGGAAGGCAAAGAAGAGGAGTTGAAATCAAGGCAGAATTGCAGGAAAGAGATTTCAGGAGGTAGATTCGAATCGCATTTAAAGCACATGAAAAGCGGCAAAACGTTGACAATGATGCCCTTGGCCAAAAAGGGCGTATGCGTTTTTTCCTGAATATATTCAGGAAAAAACGCATACGCCCTTTTTGGCCAACCAAGCAACCTGGAAAGGCAAATCAGCGCTACAAAAAAGTCTCGCTTCCCATCGGTCAAAAGGGCCATGCTGAAAAAAGTGTCAAAACCAGAAATGCAGGACAGGCCATGGAGAAATGGGAGCCTTGCTACACTGATGGGCGGGATGCAAATTGCCAACAGCCACTCTGGAGAAGTGTACGGTGAGTCCTGAAACATCTAAAAAACACAGCTTAGAGAGCATAGGGCACTTCCAGTCATGGGGGTATGAATTGGGAAAATGAAAAATCAGCAAGACACAAGCACCCCAAAGTTGAGGGCTGCTCTGTTGACAAGGACCTCCACTTCATTCCACCTTAAATATCCCAGGAAAGAGAAAAATGGGTAAAGAAGTTGTGGTCCTTATGTACAATGGAATATCACTCAGCCATGAAATCAATGTCATAAGGCTAGTAGCAGCATGATGAGTGGATTTAGGTACGACGATTCTAAGTGAAATAAGTCACACAGAAAAGGACACTTCTCATAAGGTATCACTGATAGAGGGAATGTAAAAACCGTTACACTTGAACTGAATTACAAAACAGAACAGAGTCACACATGCAGAAAACACTATGGCTGCTTAACGGGAAAGGTGAGGTGGGGTGATACATAAAACAAGGGTATCAAATTAGCTCAGATACCATTCCATAAACCCAATATGTAATAGACAAGACCTACTCCTTGCTCAGAGAACTGGACTCAACACGCCCTATTCACCGCACAAGAATATATCTGACTAATAATAATCGTAAAACATATGTATTGATATCTCTCTGTTAGTGTGTCAAGTGGGTGTAAAGCGGCATAAACACAGCAGTGAAAAGCAGCTAAACCCCATTATAAAAATAAATTACTTTGAAACACCCATGAAACAAAGACAGTGAAAGAGAGAGAAATTCTTACACAATGCGTTCAGGGGCTGTGATGCAACCTGGATTGACTATATCTAGACTCACAGCTGGATGAGACATAAGGGTGGACACTCTTGGGGCTGAGAGGTTTGGTGAGGTTGGGTGAGCAAACGCAGACCCTTTAAAGTAATACTGCGTGGTACCCATCGCATGGGTCCCAAATCTCCAGGTTCAAGGGCATCTTCCTACATCGAAAACATGCATGAGAAACCCAGAAGATGGTACACCGTGTGATGGGGAAAGGTTTCGAAAACGCACCTCATTTCTCATCTCCTTGTGCCCGGGTTCGCCATTCCAGCCGCTCTACTAGCAATCTCCCTACTTGGAGCATCAGCACCTTTAACCTCCTGTTCCGTACAGGTTGCAATTTGTCCTGAGGATGAACGGGAAGACGGGGAACCAACGAGAGACTAGCTCTTGGTGTTGGGACAGGCACAGGTCACTCTATTTTCCCATCAGGAAGAAGAATTAACCACAGGCTCAGCCTGCCCCCCAGAACCAGAACAGGGCCTGAAGCCATCCTGCGCTTTTGCGGCCAGCTCCCAAAAAAGCGAGTTGTAAAATGGAGGTTCAGGGCACTGCAATTCACAAACCTGCAGAGTTATAAATGATAACTCTCGTCCACAAATATATTGAGGGAAGGCAAAGAAGAGGATTTGAAATCAAGGCAGAATTGCACGAAACAGATTTCAGGAGGTAGATACGAATCGCCTTTAAAGCACATGAAAAGCGGCAAAACGTTGACAATGATGTCCTTGGCCAAAAAGGGCGTATGCGTTTTTTCCTGAATATATTCAGGAAAAAACGCATACGCCCTTTTTGGCCAACCAAGCAACCTGGATAGGCAAATCAGCGCTACAGAGAAGTCTCGCTTCCCATCGGTCAAAAGGGCCATGCTGAAAAAAGTGTCAAAACCAGAAATGCAGGACAGGCCATGGAGAAATGGGAGCCTTGCTACACTGATGGGCGGGATGTAAATTGCCAACAGCCACTCTGGAGAAGTGTACGGTGAGTCCTGAAACATCTGAAAAACACAGGTTAGAGAGCATAGGGCACTTCCACTCATGGGGGTATAAATTGGGAAAATTAAAAATCAGCAAGACACAAGCACCCCAAAGTTGAGAACTGCTATGTTGACAAGGACCTCCACTTCATTCCACCTTAAATATCCCAGGAAAGAGAAAAATTGATAAAGAAGTTGTGGTCCTTATGTACAATGGAATATCACTCAGCCATGAAATCAATGTCATAAGGTTAGTAGCAGCATGATGAGTGGATATAGGTACGACGATTCTAAGTGAAATAAGTCACACAGAAAAGTACACTTCTCATAAGGTATCACTGATAGAGGGAATGTAAAAACCGTTACACTTGAACTGAATTACAAAACAGAACAGAGTCACACATGCAGAAAACACACTATGGCTGCTTAACGGGAAAGGTGAGGTGGGGTGATACATAAAACAAGGGTATCAAATTAGCTCAGATACCGTTCCATAAACCCAATATGTAATAGACAAGACCTACTCCTTGCTCAGAGAACTGGACTCAACACGCCCTATTCACCGCACAAGAATATATCTGACTAGTAATAATCTTAAAACCTATGTATTGATATCTCTCTGTTAGTGTGTCAAGTGGGTGTAAAGCGGCATAAACACAGCCGTGAAAAGCAGCTAAACCCCATTATGAAAATAAATTACTTTGTAAAACCCATGAAACAACGACAGTGAAAGAGATAGAAATTCTTACACAATGAGTTCAGGGGCTGTGATGCAACCTGGATTGACCATATCTAGACCCACAGCTGGATGAGACATAAGGGTGGACACTCTTGGGGCTGAGAGGTTTGGTGAGGTTGGGTGAGCAAATGCAGACCCTTTAAAGTAATACTGCCTGGTACCCATCGCATGGGTCCCAAATCTCCAGCTTCAAGGGCATCTTCCTACATCAAAAACATGCATGAGAAACCCAGAAGATGGTACACAGTGTGATGGGGAAAGGTTTCTAAAACGCACCTCATTTCTCATCGCCTTGTGCCCGGGTTCGCCATTCCAGCCGCTTTACTAGCAAGCTCCCTACTTGGAGCATCAGCACCTTTAACCTCCTGTTCCGTACAGGTTGCAATTTGTCCTGAGGATAAACGGGAAGACGTGGAACCAACGAGAGACTAGCTCTTGGTGTTGGGACAGGCACAGGTCACTCTATTTTCCCATCAGAAAGAAGAATTAACCACAGGCTCAGCCTGCCCCCCGGAACCAGAACAGGGCCTGAAGCCATTCTGCGATTTTGCGGCCAGCTCCCATAAAAACGAGTTGTACAATGGAGCTTCAGGGCACTGCAATTCACAAACCTGCAGAGTTATAAATGATAACTCTCGTCCACAAATATATTGAGGGAAGGCAAAGAAGAGGATTTGAAATCAAGGCAGAATTGCAGGAAAGAGATTTCAGGAGGTAGATTCGAATCGCATTTAAAGCACATGAAAAGCGGCAAAACGTTGACAATGATGCCCTTGGCCAAAAAGGGCGTATGCGTTTTTTCCTGAATATATTCAGGAAAAACGCATACGCCCTTTTTGGCCAACCAAGCAACCTGGAAAGGCAAATCAGCGCTACAAAGAAGTCTCGCTTCCCATCGGTCAAAAGGGCCATGCTGAAAAAAGTGTCAAAACCAGAAATGCAGGACAGGCCATGGAGAAATGGGAGCCTTGCTACACTGATGGGCGGGATGTAAATTGCCAACAGCCACTCTGGAGAAGTGTACGGTGAGTCCTGAAACATCTAAAAAACACAGCTTAGAGAGCATAGGGCACTTCCACTCATGGGGGTATGAATTGGGAAAATGAAAAATCAGCAAGACACAAGCACCCCAAAGTTTAGGGCTGCTCTGTTGACAAGGACCTCCACTTCATTCCACCTTAAATATCCCAGGAAAGAAAAACATGGGTAAAGAAGTTGTGGTCCTTATGTACAATGGAATATCACTCAGCCATGAAATCAATGTCATAAGGCTAGTAGCAGCATGATGAGTGGATTTAGGTACGACGATTCTAAGTGAAATAAGTCACACAGAAAAGGACACTTCTCATAAGGTATCACTGATAGAGGGAATGTAAAAACCGTTACACTTGAACTGAATTACAAAACAGAACAGAGTCACACATGCAGAAAACACACTATGGCTGCTTAACGGGAAAGGTGAGGTGGGGTGATACATAAAACAAGGGTATCAAATTAGCTCAGATACCATTCCATAAACCCAATATGTAATAGACAAGACCTACTCCTTGCTCAGAGAACTGGACTCAACACGCCCTATTCACCGCACAAGAATATATCTGAATAATAATAATCGTAAAACCTATGTATTGATATCTCTCTGTTAGTGTGTCAAGTGGGTGTAAAGCGGCATAAACACAGCAGTGAAAAGCAGCTAAACCCCATTATAAAAATAAATTACTTTGAAACACCCATGAAAAAAAGACAGTGAAAGAGAAATTCTTACACAATGCGTTCAGGGGCTGTGATGCAACCTGGATTGACCATATCTAGACTCACAGCTGGATCAGACATAAGGGTGGACACTCTTGGGGCTGAGAGGTTTGGTGAGGTTGGGTGAGCAAACGCAGACCCTTTAAAGTAATACTGCATGATACCCATCGCATGGGTCCCAAATCTCCAGGTTCAAGGGCATCTTCCTACATCAAAAACATGCATGAGAGACCCAGAAGATGGTACACCGTGTGATGGGGAAAGGTTTCTAAAACGCACCTCATTTCTCATCGCCTTGTGCCCGGGTTCGCCATTCCAGCCGCTTTACTAGCAAGCTCCCTACTTGGAGCATCAGCACCGTTAACCTCCTGTTCCGTACAGGTTGCAATTTGTCCTGAGGATAAATGGGAAGACGTGGAACCAACGAGAGACTAGCTCTTGGTGTTGGGACAGGCACAGGTCACTCTATTTTCCCATCAGAAAGAAGAATTAACCACAGGCTCAGCCTGCCCCCCGGAACCAGAACAGGGCCTGAAGCCATTCTGCGATTTTGCCGCCAGCTCCCATAAAAACGAGTTGTAAAATGGAGGTTCAGGGCACTGCAATTCACAAACCTGCAGAGTTATAAATGATAACTCTCGTCCACAAATATATTGAGGGAAGGCAAAGAAGAGGATTTGAAATCAAGGCAGAATTGCAGGAAAGAGATTTCAGGAGGTAGATTCGAATCGCCTTTAAAGCACATGAAAAGCGGCAAAACGTTGACAATGATGCCCTTGGCCAAAAAGGGCGTATGCGTTTTTTCCTGAATATATTCAGGAAAAAACGCATACGCCCTTTTTGGCCAACCAAGCAACCTGGAAAGGCAAATCAGCGCTACAAACAAGTCTCGCTTCCCATCGGTCAAAAGGGCCATGCTGAAAAAAGTGTCAAAACCAGAAATGCAGGACAGGCCATGGAGAAATGGGAGCCTTGCTACACTGATGGGCGGGATGTAAATTGCCAAGAGCCACTCTGGAGAAGTGTCCGGTGAGTCCTGAAACATCTGAAAAACACAGCTTAGAGAGCATAGGGCACTTCCACTCATGGGGGTATGAATTGGGAAAATGAAAAATCAGCAAGACACAAGCACCCCAAAGTTTAGGGCTGCTCTGTTGACCAGGACCTCCACTTCATTCCACCTTAAATATCCCAGGAAAGAGAAAAATGGGTAAAGAAGTTGTGGTCCTTATGTACAATGGAATATCACTCAGCCATGAAATCAATGTCATAAGGCTAGTAGCAGCATGATGAGTGGATTTAGGTACGACGATTCTAAGTGAAATAAGTCACACAGAAAAGGACACTTCTCATAAGGTATCACTGATAGAGGGAATGTAAAAACCGTTACACTTGAACTGAATTACAAAACAGAACAGAGTCACACATGCAGAAAACACACTATGGCTGCTTAACGGGAAAGGTGAGGTGGGGTGATACATAAAACAAGGGTATCAAATTAGCTCAGATACCGTTCCATAAACCCAATATGTAATAGACAAGACCTACTCCTTGCTCAGAGAACTGGACTCAACACGCCCTATTCACCGCACAAGAATATATCTGACTAATAATAATCGTAAAACCTATGTATTGATATCTCTCTGTTAGTGTGTCAAGTGGGTGTAAAGCGGCATAAACACAGCAGTGAAAAGCAGCTAAACCCCATTATAAAAATAAATTACTTTGAAACACCCATGAAACAAAGACAGTGAAAGAGAGATAAATTCTTACACAATGCGTTCAGGGGCTGTGATGCAACCTGGATTGACCATATCTAGACGCACAGCTGGATGAGACATAAGGGTGGACACTCTTGGGCCTGAGAGGTTTGGTGAGGTTGGGTGAGCAAACGCAGACCGTTTAAAGTAATACTGCATGATACCCATCGCATGGGTCCCAAATCTCCAGGTTCAAGGGCATCTTCCTACATCAAAAACATGCATGAGAAACCCAGAAGATGGTACACCGTGTGATGGGGAAAGGTTTCTAAAACGCACTTCATTTCTCATCGCCTTGTGCCCGGGTTCGCCATTCCAGCCGCTTTACTAGCAAGCTCCCTACTTGGAGCATCAGCACCTTTAACCTCCTGTTCCGTACAGGTTGAAATTTGTCCTGAGGATAAACGGGAAGACGTAGAACCAACGAGAGACTAGCTCTTGGTGTTGGGACAGGCACAGGTCACTCTATTTTCCCATCAGAAAGAAGAATTAACCACAGGCTCAGCCTGCCCCCCGGAACCAGAACAGGGCCTGAAGCCATTCTGCGATTTTGCGGCCAGCTCCCATAAAAACGAGTTGTAAAATGGAGGTTCAGGGCACTGCAATTCACAAACCTGCAGAGTTATAAATGATAACTCTCCTCCACAAATATATTGAGGGAAGGCAAAGAAGAGGAGTTGAAATCAAGGCAGAATTGCAGGAAAGAGATTTCAGGAGGTAGATTCGAATCGCATTTAAAGCACATGAAAAGCGGCAAAACGTTGACAATGATGCCCTTGGCCAAAAAGGGCGTATGCGTTTTTTCCTGAATATATTCAGGAAAAAACGCATACGCCCTTTTTGGCCAACCAAGCAACCTGGAAAGGCAAATCAGCGCTACAAAAAAGTCTCGCTTCCCATCGGTCAAAAGGGCCATGCTGAAAAAAGTGTCAAAACCAGAAATGCAGGACAGGCCATGGAGAAATGGGAGCCTTGCTACACTGATGGGCGGGATGCAAATTGCCAACAGCCACTCTGGAGAAGTGTACGGTGAGTCCTGAAACATCTAAAAAACACAGCTTAGAGAGCATAGGGCACTTCCAGTCATGGGGGTATGAATTGGGAAAATGAAAAATCAGCAAGACACAAGCACCCCAAAGTTGAGGGCTGCTCTGTTGACAAGGACCTCCACTTCATTCCACCTTAAATATCCCAGGAAAGAGAAAAATGGGTAAAGAAGTTGTGGTCCTTATGTACAATGGAATATCACTCAGCCATGAAATCAATGTCATAAGGCTAGTAGCAGCATGATGAGTGGATTTAGGTACGACGATTCTAAGTGAAATAAGTCACACAGAAAAGGACACTTCTCATAAGGTATCACTGATAGAGGGAATGTAAAAACCGTTACACTTGAACTGAATTACAAAACAGAACAGAGTCACACATGCAGAAAACACTATGGCTGCTTAACGGGAAAGGTGAGGTGGGGTGATACATAAAACAAGGGTATCAAATTAGCTCAGATACCATTCCATAAACCCAATATGTAATAGACAAGACCTACTCCTTGCTCAGAGAACTGGACTCAACACGCCCTATTCACCGCACAAGAATATATCTGACTAATAATAATCGTAAAACATATGTATTGATATCTCTCTGTTAGTGTGTCAAGTGGGTGTAAAGCGGCATAAACACAGCAGTGAAAAGCAGCTAAACCCCATTATAAAAATAAATTACTTTGAAACACCCATGAAACAAAGACAGTGAAAGAGAGAGAAATTCTTACACAATGCGTTCAGGGGCTGTGATGCAACCTGGATTGACTATATCTAGACTCACAGCTGGATCAGACATAAGGGTGGACACTCTTGGGGCTGAGAGGTTTGGTGAGGTTGGGTGAGCAAACGCAGACCCTTTAAAGTAATACTGCATGATACCCATCGCATGGGTCCCAAATCTCCAGGTTCAAGGGCATCTTCCTACATCAAAAACATGCATGAGAGACCCAGAAGATGGTACACCGTGTGATGGGGAAAGGTTTCTAAAACGCACCTCATTTCTCATCGCCTTGTGCCCGGGTTCGCCATTCCAGCCGCTTTACTAGCAAGCTCCCTACTTGGAGCATCAGCACCGTTAACCTCCTGTTCCGTACAGGTTGCAATTTGTCCTGAGGATAAATGGGAAGACGTGGAACCAACGAGAGACTAGCTCTTGGTGTTGGGACAGGCACAGGTCACTCTATTTTCCCATCAGAAAGAAGAATTAACCACAGGCTCAGCCTGCCCCCCGGAACCAGAACAGGGCCTGAAGCCATTCTGCGATTTTGCCGCCAGCTCCCATAAAAACGAGTTGTAAAATGGAGGTTCAGGGCACTGCAATTCACAAACCTGCAGAGTTATAAATGATAACTCTCGTCCACAAATATATTGAGGGAAGGCAAAGAAGAGGATTTGAAATCAAGGCAGAATTGCAGGAAAGAGATTTCAGGAGGTAGATTCGAATCGCCTTTAAAGCACATGAAAAGCGGCAAAACGTTGACAATGATGCCCTTGGCCAAAAAGGGCGTATGCGTTTTTTCCTGAATATATTCAGGAAAAAACGCATACGCCCTTTTTGGCCAACCAAGCAACCTGGAAAGGCAAATCAGCGCTACAAACAAGTCTCGCTTCCCATCGGTCAAAAGGGCCATGCTGAAAAAAGTGTCAAAACCAGAAATGCAGGACAGGCCATGGAGAAATGGGAGCCTTGCTACACTGATGGGCGGGATGTAAATTGCCAAGAGCCACTCTGGAGAAGTGTCCGGTGAGTCCTGAAACATCTGAAAAACACAGCTTAGAGAGCATAGGGCACTTCCACTCATGGGGGTATGAATTGGGAAAATGAAAAATCAGCAAGACACAAGCACCCCAAAGTTTAGGGCTGCTCTGTTGACCAGGACCTCCACTTCATTCCACCTTAAATATCCCAGGAAAGAGAAAAATGGGTAAAGAAGTTGTGGTCCTTATGTACAATGGAATATCACTCAGCCATGAAATCAATGTCATAAGGCTAGTAGCAGCATGATGAGTGGATTTAGGTACGACGATTCTAAGTGAAATAAGTCACACAGAAAAGGACACTTCTCATAAGGTATCACTGATAGAGGGAATGTAAAAACCGTTACACTTGAACTGAATTACAAAACAGAACAGAGTCACACATGCAGAAAACACACTATGGCTGCTTAACGGGAAAGGTGAGGTGGGGTGATACATAAAACAAGGGTATCAAATTAGCTCAGATACCGTTCCATAAACCCAATATGTAATAGACAAGACCTACTCCTTGCTCAGAGAACTGGACTCAACACGCCCTATTCACCGCACAAGAATATATCTGACTAATAATAATCGTAAAACCTATGTATTGATATCTCTCTGTTAGTGTGTCAAGTGGGTGTAAAGCGGCATAAACACAGCAGTGAAAAGCAGCTAAACCCCATTATAAAAATAAATTACTTTGAAACACCCATGAAACAAAGACAGTGAAAGAGAGATAAATTCTTACACAATGCGTTCAGGGGCTGTGATGCAACCTGGATTGACCATATCTAGACGCACAGCTGGATGAGACATAAGGGTGGACACTCTTGGGCCTGAGAGGTTTGGTGAGGTTGGGTGAGCAAACGCAGACCGTTTAAAGTAATACTGCATGATACCCATCGCATGGGTCCCAAATCTCCAGGTTCAAGGGCATCTTCCTACATCAAAAACATGCATGAGAAACCCAGAAGATGGTACACCGTGTGATGGGGAAAGGTTTCTAAAACGCACTTCATTTCTCATCGCCTTGTGCCCGGGTTCGCCATTCCAGCCGCTTTACTAGCAAGCTCCCTACTTGGAGCATCAGCACCTTTAACCTCCTGTTCCGTACAGGTTGAAATTTGTCCTGAGGATAAACGGGAAGACGTAGAACCAACGAGAGACTAGCTCTTGGTGTTGGGACAGGCACAGGTCACTCTATTTTCCCATCAGAAAGAAGAATTAACCACAGGCTCAGCCTGCCCCCCGGAACCAGAACAGGGCCTGAAGCCATTCTGCGATTTTGCGGCCAGCTCCCATAAAAACGAGTTGTAAAATGGAGGTTCAGGGCACTGCAATTCACAAACCTGCAGAGTTATAAATGATAACTCTCCTCCACAAATATATTGAGGGAAGGCAAAGAAGAGGAGTTGAAATCAAGGCAGAATTGCAGGAAAGAGATTTCAGGAGGTAGATTCGAATCGCATTTAAAGCACATGAAAAGCGGCAAAACGTTGACAATGATGCCCTTGGCCAAAAAGGGCGTATGCGTTTTTTCCTGAATATATTCAGGAAAAAACGCATACGCCCTTTTTGGCCAACCAAGCAACCTGGAAAGGCAAATCAGCGCTACAAAAAAGTCTCGCTTCCCATCGGTCAAAAGGGCCATGCTGAAAAAAGTGTCAAAACCAGAAATGCAGGACAGGCCATGGAGAAATGGGAGCCTTGCTACACTGATGGGCGGGATGCAAATTGCCAACAGCCACTCTGGAGAAGTGTACGGTGAGTCCTGAAACATCTAAAAAACACAGCTTAGAGAGCATAGGGCACTTCCAGTCATGGGGGTATGAATTGGGAAAATGAAAAATCAGCAAGACACAAGCACCCCAAAGTTGAGGGCTGCTCTGTTGACAAGGACCTCCACTTCATTCCACCTTAAATATCCCAGGAAAGAGAAAAATGGGTAAAGAAGTTGTGGTCCTTATGTACAATGGAATATCACTCAGCCATGAAATCAATGTCATAAGGCTAGTAGCAGCATGATGAGTGGATTTAGGTACGACGATTCTAAGTGAAATAAGTCACACAGAAAAGGACACTTCTCATAAGGTATCACTGATAGAGGGAATGTAAAAACCGTTACACTTGAACTGAATTACAAAACAGAACAGAGTCACACATGCAGAAAACACTATGGCTGCTTAACGGGAAAGGTGAGGTGGGGTGATACATAAAACAAGGGTATCAAATTAGCTCAGATACCATTCCATAAACCCAATATGTAATAGACAAGACCTACTCCTTGCTCAGAGAACTGGACTCAACACGCCCTATTCACCGCACAAGAATATATCTGACTAATAATAATCGTAAAACATATGTATTGATATCTCTCTGTTAGTGTGTCAAGTGGGTGTAAAGCGGCATAAACACAGCAGTGAAAAGCAGCTAAACCCCATTATAAAAATAAATTACTTTGAAACACCCATGAAACAAAGACAGTGAAAGAGAGAGAAATTCTTACACAATGCGTTCAGGGGCTGTGATGCAACCTGGATTGACTATATCTAGACTCACAGCTGGATGAGACATAAGGGTGGACACTCTTGGGGCTGAGAGGTTTGGTGAGGTTGGGTGAGCAAACGCAGACCCTTTAAAGTAATACTGCGTGGTACCCATCGCATGGGTCCCAAATCTCCAGGTTCAAGGGCATCTTCCTACATCGAAAACATGCATGAGAAACCCAGAAGATGGTACACCGTGTGATGGGGAAAGGTTTCGAAAACGCACCTCATTTCTCATCTCCTTGTGCCCGGGTTCGCCATTCCAGCCGCTCTACTAGCAATCTCCCTACTTGGAGCATCAGCACCTTTAACCTCCTGTTCCGTACAGGTTGCAATTTGTCCTGAGGATGAACGGGAAGACGGGGAACCAACGAGAGACTAGCTCTTGGTGTTGGGACAGGCACAGGTCACTCTATTTTCCCATCAGGAAGAAGAATTAACCACAGGCTCAGCCTGCCCCCCAGAACCAGAACAGGGCCTGAAGCCATCCTGCGCTTTTGCGGCCAGCTCCCAAAAAAGCGAGTTGTAAAATGGAGGTTCAGGGCACTGCAATTCACAAACCTGCAGAGTTATAAATGATAACTCTCGTCCACAAATATATTGAGGGAAGGCAAAGAAGAGGATTTGAAATCAAGGCAGAATTGCACGAAACAGATTTCAGGAGGTAGATACGAATCGCCTTTAAAGCACATGAAAAGCGGCAAAACGTTGACAATGATGTCCTTGGCCAAAAAGGGCGTATGCGTTTTTTCCTGAATATATTCAGGAAAAAACGCATACGCCCTTTTTGGCCAACCAAGCAACCTGGATAGGCAAATCAGCGCTACAGAGAAGTCTCGCTTCCCATCGGTCAAAAGGGCCATGCTGAAAAAAGTGTCAAAACCAGAAATGCAGGACAGGCCATGGAGAAATGGGAGCCTTGCTACACTGATGGGCGGGATGTAAATTGCCAACAGCCACTCTGGAGAAGTGTACGGTGAGTCCTGAAACATCTGAAAAACACAGCTTAGAGAGCATAGGGCACTTCCACTCATGGGGGTATAAATTGGGAAAATTAAAAATCAGCAAGACACAAGCACCCCAAAGTTGAGAACTGCTATGTTGACAAGGACCTCCACTTCATTCCACCTTAAATATCCCAGGAAAGAGAAAAATTGATAAAGAAGTTGTGGTCCTTATGTACAATGGAATATCACTCAGCCATGAAATCAATGTCATAAGGTTAGTAGCAGCATGATGAGTGGATATAGGTACGACGATTCTAAGTGAAATAAGTCACACAGAAAAGGACACTTCTCATAAGGTATCACTGATAGAGGGAATGTAAAAACCGTTACACTTGAACTGAATTACAAAACAGAACAGAGTCACACATGCAGAAAACAGACTATGGCTGCTTAACGGGAAAGGTGAGGTGGGGTGATACATAAAACAAGGGTATCAAATTAGCTCAGATACCGTTCCATAAACCCAATATGTAATAGACAAGACCTACTCCTTGCTCAGAGAACTGGACTCAACACGCCCTATTCACCGCACAAGAATATATCTGACTAGTAATAATCTTAAAACCTATGTATTGATATCTCTCTGTTAGTGTGTCAAGTGGGTGTAAAGCGGCATAAACACAGCCGTGAAAAGCAGCTAAACCCCATTATGAAAATAAATTACTTTGTAAAACCCATGAAACAACGACAGTGAAAGAGATAGAAATTCTTACACAATGAGTTCAGGGGCTGTGATGCAACCTGGATTGACCATATCTAGACCCACAGCTGGATGAGACATAAGGGTGGACACTCTTGGGGCTGAGAGGTTTGGTGAGGTTGGGTGAGCAAATGCAGACCCTTTAAAGTAATACTGCGTGGTACCCATCGCATGGGTCCCAAATCTCCAGGTTCAAGGGCATCTTCCTACATCGAAAACATGCATGAGAAACCCAGAAGATGGTACACCGTGTGATGGGGAAAGGTTTCTAAAACGCACCTCATTTCTCATCTCCTTGTGCCCGGGTTCGCCATTCCAGCCACTTTACTAGCAATCTCCCTACTTGGAGCATCAGCACCTTTAACCTCCTGTTCCGTACAGGTTGCAATTTGTCCTGAGGATGAACGGGAAGACGGGGAACAAACGAGATACTAGCTCTTGGTGTTGGGACAGGCACAGGTCACTCTATTTTCCCATCAGGAAGAAGAATTAACCACAGGCTCAGCCTGCCCCCCGGAACCAGAACAGGGCCTGAAGCCATCCTGCGCTTTTGCGGCCAGCTCCCAAAAAAGCGAGTTGTAAAATGGAGGTTCAGGGCACTGCAATTCACAAACCTGCAGAGTTATAAATGATAACTCTCGTCCACAAATATATTGAGGGAAGGCACAGAAGAGGATTTGAAATCAAGGCAGAATTGCACGAAACAGATTTCAGGAGGTAGATTCGAATCGCCTTTAAAGCACATGAAAAGCGGCAAAACGTTGACAATGATGCCCTTGGCCAAAAAGGGCGTATGCGTTTTTTCCTGAATATATTCAGGAAAAAATGCATACGCCCTTTTTGGCCAACCAAGCAACCTGGAAAGGCAAATCAGGGCAACAAAGAAGACTCGCTACCCATCGGTCAAAAGGGCCATGCTGAAAAAAGTCTCAAAACCAGAAATGCAGGACAGGCCATGGAGAAATGGGAGCCTTGCTACACTGATGGGCGGGATGTAAATTGCCAAGAGCCACTCTGGAGAAGTGTCCGGTGAGTCCTGAAACATCTGAAAAACACAGCTTAGAGAGCATAGGGCACTTCCACTCATGGGGGTATGAATTGGGAAAATGAAAAATCAGCAAGACACAAGCACCCCAAAGTTTAGGGCTGCTCTGTTGACAAGGGCCTCCACTTCATTCCACCTTAAATATCCCAGGAAAGAGAAACATGGGTAAAGAAGTTGTGGTCCTTATGTACAATGGAATATCACTCAGCCATGAAATCAATGTCATAAGGCTAGTAGCAGCATGATGAGTGGATTTAGGTACGACGATTCTAAGTGAAATAAGTCACACAGAAAAGGACACTTCTCATAAGGTATCACTGATAGAGGGAATGTAAAAACCGTTACACTTGAACTGAATTACAAAACAGAACAGAGTCACACATGCAGAAAACACACTATGGCTGCTTAACGGGAAAGGTGAGGTGGGGTGATACATAAAACAAGGGTATCAAATTAGCTCAGATACCATTCCATAAACCCAATATGTAATAGACAAGACCTACTCCTTGCTCAGAGAACTGGACTCAACACGCCCTATTCACCGCACAAGAATATATCTGACTAATAATAATCGTAAAACCTATGTATTGATATCTCTCTGTTAGTGTGTCAAGTGGGTGTAAAGCGGCATAAACACAGCAGTGAAAAGCAGCTAAACCCCATTATAAAAATAAATTACTTTGAAACACCCATGAAAAAAAGACAGTGAAAGAGAGAGAAATTCTTACACAATGCGTTCAGGGGCTGTGATGCAACCTGGATTGACCATATCTAGACTCACAGCTGGATCAGACATAAGGGTGGACACTCTTGGGGCTGAGAGGTTTGGTGAGGTTGGGTGAGCAAACGCAGACCCTTTAAAGTAATACTGCATGATACCCATCGCATGGGTCCCAAATCTCCAGGTTCAAGGGCATCTTCCTACATCAAAAACATGCATGAGAGACCCAGAAGATGGTACACCGTGTGATGGGGAAATGTTTCTAAAACGCACCTCATTTCTCATCGCCTTGTGCCCGGGTTCGCCATTCCAGCCGCTTTACTAGCAAGCTCCCTACTTGGAGCATCAGCACCTTTAACCTCCTGTTCCGTACAGGTTGCAATTTGTCCTGAGGATAAATGGGAAGACGTGGAACCAACGAGAGACTAGCTCTTGGTGTTGGGACAGGCACAGGTCACTCTATTTTCCCATCAGAAAGAAGAATTAACCACAGGCTCAGCCTGCCCCCCGGAACCAGAACAGGGCCTGAAGCCATTCTGCGATTTTGCCGCCAGCTCCCATAAAAACGAGTTGTAAAATGGAGGTTCAGGGCACTGCAATTCACAAACCTGCAGAGTTATAAATGATAACTCTCGTCCACAAATATATTGAGGGAAGGCAAAGAAGAGGATTTAAAATCAAGGCAGAATTGCAGGAAAGAGATTTCAGGAGGTAGATTCGAATCGCCTTTAAAGCACATGAAAAGCGGCAAAACATTGACAATGATGCCCTTGGCCAAAAAGGGCGTATGCGTTTTTTCCTGAATATATTCAGGAAAAAACGCATACGCCCTTTTTGGCCAACCAAGCAACCTGGAAAGGCAAATCAGCGCTACAAAGAAGTCTCGCTTCCCATCGGTCCAAAGGGCCATGCTGAAAAAAGTGTCAAAACCAGAAATGCAGGACAGGCCATGGAGAAATGGGAGCCTTGCTACACTGATGGGCGGGATGTAAATTGCCAACAGCCACTCTGGAGAAGTGTCCGGTGAGTCCTGAAACATCTGAAAAACACAGCTTAGAGAGCATAGGGCACTTCCACTCATGGGGGTATGAATTGGGAAAATGAAAAATCAGCAAGACACAAGCACTCCAAAGTTTAGGGCTGCTCTGTTGACCAGGACCTCCACTTCATTCCACCTTAAATATCCCAGGAAAGAGAAAAATGGGTAAAGAAGTTGTGGTCCTTATGTACAATGGAATATCACTCAGCCATGAAATCAATGTCATAAGGCTAGTAGCAGCATGATGAGTGGATTTAGGTACGACGATTCTAAGTGAAATAAGTCACACAGAAAAGGACACTTCTCATAAGGTATCACTGATAGAGGGAATGTAAAAACCGTTACACTTGAACTGAATTACAAAACAGAACAGAGTCACACATGCAGAAAACACACTATGGCTGCTTAACGGGAAAGGTGAGGTGGGGTGATACATAAAACAAGGGTATCATATTAGCTCAGATACCGTTCCATAAACCCAATATGTAATAGACAAGACCTACTCCTTGCTCAGAGAACTGGACTCAACACGCCCTATTCACCGCACAAGAATATATCTGACTAATAATAATCGTAAAACCTATGTATTGATATCTCTCTGTTAGTGTGTCAAGTGGGTGTAAAGCGGCATAAACACAGCAGTGAAAAGCAGCTAAACCCCATTATAAAAATAAATTACTTTGAAACACCCATGAAACAAAGACAGTGAAAGAGAGATAAATTCTTACACAATGCGTTCAGGGGCTGTGATGCAACCTGGATTGACCATATCTAGACGCACAGCTGGATGAGACATAAGGGTGGACACTCTTGGGCCTGAGAGGTTTGGTGAGGTTGGGTGAGCAAACGCAGACCGTTTAAAGTAATACTGCATGATACCCATCGCATGGGTCCCAAATCTCCAGGTTCAAGGGCATCTTCCTACATCAAAAACATGCATGAGAAACCCAGAAGATGGTACACCGTGTGATGGGGAAAGGTTTCTAAAACGCACTTCATTTCTCATCGCCTTGTGCCCGGGTTCGCCATTCCAGCCGCTTTACTAGCAAGCTCCCTACTTGGAGCATCAGCACCTTTAACCTCCTGTTCCGTACAGGTTGAAATTTGTCCTGAGGATAAACGGGAAGACGTAGAACCAACGAGAGACTAGCTCTTGGTGTTGGGACAGGCACAGGTCACTCTATTTTCCCATCAGAAAGAAGAATTAACCACAGGCTCAGCCTGCCCCCCGGAACCAGAACAGGGCCTGAAGCCATTCTGCGATTTTGCGGCCAGCTCCCATAAAAACGAGTTGTAAAATGGAGGTTCAGGGCACTGCAATTCACAAACCTGCAGAGTTATAAATGATAACTCTCCTCCACAAATATATTGAGGGAAGGCAAAGAAGAGGAGTTGAAATCAAGGCAGAATTGCAGGAAAGAGATTTCAGGAGGTAGATTCGAATCGCATTTAAAGCACATGAAAAGCGGCAAAACGTTGACAATGATGCCCTTGGCCAAAAAGGGCGTATGCGTTTTTTCCTGAATATATTCAGGAAAAAACGCATACGCCCTTTTTGGCCAACCAAGCAACCTGGAAAGGCAAATCAGCGCTACAAAAAAGTCTCGCTTCCCATCGGTCAAAAGGGCCATGCTGAAAAAAGTGTCAAAACCAGAAATGCAGGACAGGCCATGGAGAAATGGGAGCCTTGCTACACTGATGGGCGGGATGCAAATTGCCAACAGCCACTCTGGAGAAGTGTACGGTGAGTCCTGAAACATCTAAAAAACACAGCTTAGAGAGCATAGGGCACTTCCAGTCATGGGGGTATGAATTGGGAAAATGAAAAATCAGCAAGACACAAGCACCCCAAAGTTGAGGGCTGCTCTGTTGACAAGGACCTCCACTTCATTCCACCTTAAATATCCCAGGAAAGAGAAAAATGGGTAAAGAAGTTGTGGTCCTTATGTACAATGGAATATCACTCAGCCATGAAATCAATGTCATAAGGCTAGTAGCAGCATGATGAGTGGATTTAGGTACGACGATTCTAAGTGAAATAAGTCACACAGAAAAGGACACTTCTCATAAGGTATCACTGATAGAGGGAATGTAAAAACCGTTACACTTGAACTGAATTACAAAACAGAACAGAGTCACACATGCAGAAAACACTATGGCTGCTTAACGGGAAAGGTGAGGTGGGGTGATACATAAAACAAGGGTATCAAATTAGCTCAGATACCATTCCATAAACCCAATATGTAATAGACAAGACCTACTCCTTGCTCAGAGAACTGGACTCAACACGCCCTATTCACCGCACAAGAATATATCTGACTAATAATAATCGTAAAACATATGTATTGATATCTCTCTGTTAGTGTGTCAAGTGGGTGTAAAGCGGCATAAACACAGCAGTGAAAAGCAGCTAAACCCCATTATAAAAATAAATTACTTTGAAACACCCATGAAACAAAGACAGTGAAAGAGAGAGAAATTCTTACACAATGCGTTCAGGGGCTGTGATGCAACCTGGATTGACTATATCTAGACTCACAGCTGGATGAGACATAAGGGTGGACACTCTTGGGGCTGAGAGGTTTGGTGAGGTTGGGTGAGCAAACGCAGACCCTTTAAAGTAATACTGCGTGGTACCCATCGCATGGGTCCCAAATCTCCAGGTTCAAGGGCATCTTCCTACATCGAAAACATGCATGAGAAACCCAGAAGATGGTACACCGTGTGATGGGGAAAGGTTTCGAAAACGCACCTCATTTCTCATCTCCTTGTGCCCGGGTTCGCCATTCCAGCCGCTCTACTAGCAATCTCCCTACTTGGAGCATCAGCACCTTTAACCTCCTGTTCCGTACAGGTTGCAATTTGTCCTGAGGATGAACGGGAAGACGGGGAACCAACGAGAGACTAGCTCTTGGTGTTGGGACAGGCACAGGTCACTCTATTTTCCCATCAGGAAGAAGAATTAACCACAGGCTCAGCCTGCCCCCCAGAACCAGAACAGGGCCTGAAGCCATCCTGCGCTTTTGCGGCCAGCTCCCAAAAAAGCGAGTTGTAAAATGCAGCTTCAGGGCACTGCAATTCACAAACCTGCAGAGTTATAAATGATAACTCTCGTCCACAAATATATTGAGGGAAGGCAAAGAAGAGGATTTGAAATCAAGGCAGAATTGCACGAAACAGATTTCAGGAGGTAGATACGAATCGCCTTTAAAGCACATGAAAAGCGGCAAAACGTTGACAATGATGTCCTTGGCCAAAAAGGGCGTATGCGTTTTTTCCTGAATATATTCAGGAAAAAACGCATACGCCCTTTTTGGCCAACCAAGCAACCTGGATAGGCAAATCAGCGCTACAGAGAAGTCTCGCTTCCCATCGGTCAAAAGGGCCATGCTGAAAAAAGTGTCAAAACCAGAAATGCAGGACAGGCCATGGAGAAATGGGAGCCTTGCTACACTGATGGGCGGGATGTAAATTGCCAACAGCCACTCTGGAGAAGTGTACGGTGAGTCCTGAAACATCTGAAAAACACAGCTTAGAGAGCATAGGGCACTTCCACTCATGGGGGTATAAATTGGGAAAATTAAAAATCAGCAAGACACAAGCACCCCAAAGTTGAGAACTGCTATGTTGACAAGGACCTCCACTTCATTCCACCTTAAATATCCCAGGAAAGAGAAAAATTGATAAAGAAGTTGTGGTCCTTATGTACAATGGAATATCACTCAGCCATGAAATCAATGTCATAAGGTTAGTAGCAGCATGATGAGTGGATATAGGTACGACGATTCTAAGTGAAATAAGTCACACAGAAAAGTACACTTCTCATAAGGTATCACTGATAGAGGGAATGTAAAAACCGTTACACTTGAACTGAATTACAAAACAGAACAGAGTCACACATGCAGAAAACAGACTATGGCTGCTTAACGGGAAAGGTGAGGTGGGGTGATACATAAAACAAGGGTATCAAATTAGCTCAGATACCGTTCCATAAACCCAATATGTAATAGACAAGACCTACTCCTTGCTCAGAGAACTGGACTCAACACGCCCTATTCACCGCACAAGAATATATCTGACTAGTAATAATCTTAAAACCTATGTATTGATATCTCTCTGTTAGTGTGTCAAGTGGGTGTAAAGCGGCATAAACACAGCCGTGAAAAGCAGCTAAACCCCATTATGAAAATAAATTACTTTGTAAAACCCATGAAACAACGACAGTGAAAGAGATAGAAATTCTTACACAATGAGTTCAGGGGCTGTGATGCAACCTGGATTGACCATATCTAGACCCACAGCTGGATGAGACATAAGGGTGGACACTCTTGGGGCTGAGAGGTTTGGTGAGGTTGGGTGAGCAAATGCAGACCCTTTAAAGTAATACTGCGTGGTACCCATCGCATGGGTCCCAAATCTCCAGGTTCAAGGGCATCTTCCTACATCGAAAACATGCATGAGAAACCCAGAAGATGGTACACCGTGTGATGGGGAAAGGTTTCTAAAACGCACCTCATTTCTCATCTCCTTGTGCCCGGGTTCGCCATTCCAGCCACTTTACTAGCAATCTCCCTACTTGGAGCATCAGCACCTTTAACCTCCTGTTCCGTACAGGTTGCAATTTGTCCTGAGGATGAACGGGAAGACGGGGAACAAACGAGATACTAGCTCTTGGTGTTGGGACAGGCACAGGTCACTCTATTTTCCCATCAGGAAGAAGAATTAACCACAGGCTCAGCCTGCCCCCCGGAACCAGAACAGGGCCTGAAGCCATCCTGCGCTTTTGCGGCCAGCTCCCAAAAAAGCGAGTTGTAAAATGGAGGTTCAGGGCACTGCAATTCACAAACCTGCAGAGTTATAAATGATAACTCTCGTCCACAAATATATTGAGGGAAGGCACAGAAGAGGATTTGAAATCAAGGCAGAATTGCACGAAACAGATTTCAGGAGGTAGATTCGAATCGCCTTTAAAGCACATGAAAAGCGGCAAAACGTTGACAATGATGCCCTTGGCCAAAAAGGGCGTATGCGTTTTTTCCTGAATATATTCAGGAAAAAATGCATACGCCCTTTTTGGCCAACCAAGCAACCTGGAAAGGCAAATCAGGGCAACAAAGAAGACTCGCTACCCATCGGTCAAAAGGGCCATGCTGAAAAAAGTCTCAAAACCAGAAATGCAGGACAGGCCATGGAGAAATGGGAGCCTTGCTACACTGATGGGCGGGATGTAAATTGCCAAGAGCCACTCTGGAGAAGTGTCCGGTGAGTCCTGAAACATCTGAAAAACACAGCTTAGAGAGCATAGGGCACTTCCACTCATGGGGGTATGAATTGGGAAAATGAAAAATCAGCAAGACACAAGCACCCCAAAGTTTAGGGCTGCTCTGTTGACAAGGGCCTCCACTTCATTCCACCTTAAATATCCCAGGAAAGAGAAACATGGGTAAAGAAGTTGTGGTCCTTATGTACAATGGAATATCACTCAGCCATGAAATCAATGTCATAAGGCTAGTAGCAGCATGATGAGTGGATTTAGGTACGACGATTCTAAGTGAAATAAGTCACACAGAAAAGGACACTTCTCATAAGGTATCACTGATAGAGGGAATGTAAAAACCGTTACACTTGAACTGAATTACAAAACAGAACAGAGTCACACATGCAGAAAACACACTATGGCTGCTTAACGGGAAAGGTGAGGTGGGGTGATACATAAAACAAGGGTATCAAATTAGCTCAGATACCATTCCATAAACCCAATATGTAATAGACAAGACCTACTCCTTGCTCAGAGAACTGGACTCAACACGCCCTATTCACCGCACAAGAATATATCTGACTAATAATAATCGTAAAACCTATGTATTGATATCTCTCTGTTAGTGTGTCAAGTGGGTGTAAAGCGGCATAAACACAGCAGTGAAAAGCAGCTAAACCCCATTATAAAAATAAATTACTTTGAAACACCCATGAAAAAAAGACAGTGAAAGAGAGAGAAATTCTTACACAATGCGTTCAGGGGCTGTGATGCAACCTGGATTGACCATATCTAGACTCACAGCTGGATCAGACATAAGGGTGGACACTCTTGGGGCTGAGAGGTTTGGTGAGGTTGGGTGAGCAAACGCAGACCCTTTAAAGTAATACTGCATGATACCCATCGCATGGGTCCCAAATCTCCAGGTTCAAGGGCATCTTCCTACATCAAAAACATGCATGAGAGACCCAGAAGATGGTACACCGTGTGATGGGGAAATGTTTCTAAAACGCACCTCATTTCTCATCGCCTTGTGCCCGGGTTCGCCATTCCAGCCGCTTTACTAGCAAGCTCCCTACTTGGAGCATCAGCACCTTTAACCTCCTGTTCCGTACAGGTTGCAATTTGTCCTGAGGATAAATGGGAAGACGTGGAACCAACGAGAGACTAGCTCTTGGTGTTGGGACAGGCACAGGTCACTCTATTTTCCCATCAGAAAGAAGAATTAACCACAGGCTCAGCCTGCCCCCCGGAACCAGAACAGGGCCTGAAGCCATTCTGCGATTTTGCCGCCAGCTCCCATAAAAACGAGTTGTAAAATGGAGGTTCAGGGCACTGCAATTCACAAACCTGCAGAGTTATAAATGATAACTCTCGTCCACAAATATATTGAGGGAAGGCAAAGAAGAGGATTTAAAATCAAGGCAGAATTGCAGGAAAGAGATTTCAGGAGGTAGATTCGAATCGCCTTTAAAGCACATGAAAAGCGGCAAAACATTGACAATGATGCCCTTGGCCAAAAAGGGCGTATGCGTTTTTTCCTGAATATATTCAGGAAAAAACGCATACGCCCTTTTTGGCCAACCAAGCAACCTGGAAAGGCAAATCAGCGCTACAAAGAAGTCTCGCTTCCCATCGGTCCAAAGGGCCATGCTGAAAAAAGTGTCAAAACCAGAAATGCAGGACAGGCCATGGAGAAATGGGAGCCTTGCTACACTGATGGGCGGGATGTAAATTGCCAACAGCCACTCTGGAGAAGTGTCCGGTGAGTCCTGAAACATCTGAAAAACACAGCTTAGAGAGCATAGGGCACTTCCACTCATGGGGGTATGAATTGGGAAAATGAAAAATCAGCAAGACACAAGCACTCCAAAGTTTAGGGCTGCTCTGTTGACCAGGACCTCCACTTCATTCCACCTTAAATATCCCAGGAAAGAGAAAAATGGGTAAAGAAGTTGTGGTCCTTATGTACAATGGAATATCACTCAGCCATGAAATCAATGTCATAAGGCTAGTAGCAGCATGATGAGTGGATTTAGGTACGACGATTCTAAGTGAAATAAGTCACACAGAAAAGGACACTTCTCATAAGGTATCACTGATAGAGGGAATGTAAAAACCGTTACACTTGAACTGAATTACAAAACAGAACAGAGTCACACATGCAGAAAACACACTATGGCTGCTTAACGGGAAAGGTGAGGTGGGGTGATACATAAAACAAGGGTATCAAATTAGCTCAGATACCGTTCCATAAACCCAATATGTAATAGACAAGACCTACTCCTTGCTCAGAGAACTGGACTCAACACGCCCTATTCACCGCACAAGAATATATCTGACTAATAATAATCGTAAAACCTATGTATTGATATCTCTCTGTTAGTGTGTCAAGTGGGTGTAAAGCGGCATAAACACAGCAGTGAAAAGCAGCTAAACCCCATTATAAAAATAAATTACTTTGAAACACCCATGAAACAAAGACAGTGAAAGAGAGAGGAATTCTTACACAATGCGTTCAGGGGCTGTGATGCAACCTGGATTGACCATATCTAGACGCACAGCTGGATGAGACATAAGGGTGGACACTCTTGGGCCTGAGAGGTTTGGTGAGGTTGGGTGAGCAAACGCAGACCCTTTAATGTAATACTGCATGATACCCATCGCATGGGTCCCAAATCTCCAGGTTCAAGGGCATCTTCCTACATCAAAAACATGCATGAGAAACCCAGAAGATGGTACACCGTGTGATGGGGAAAGGTTTCTAAAACGCACCTCATTTCTCATCGCCTTGTGCCCGGGTTCGCCATTCCAGCCGCTTTACTAGCAAGCTCCCTACTTGGAGCATCAGCACCTTTAACCTCCTGTTCCGTACAGGTTGCAATTTGTCCTGAGGATAAACGGGAAGACGTGGAACAAACGAGAGACTAGCTCTTGGTGTTGGGACAGGCACAGGTCACTCTATTTTCCCATCAGAAAGAAGAATTAACCACAGGCTCAGCCTGCCCCCCGGAACCAGAACAGGGCCTGAAGCCATTCTGCGATTTTGCGGCCAGCTCCCATAAAAACGAGTTGTAAAATGGAGGTTCAGGGCACTGCAATTCACAAACCTGCAGAGTTATAAATGATAACTCTCGTCCACAAATATATTGAGGGAAGGCAAAGAAGAGGATTTGAAATCAAGGCAGAATTGCAGGAAAGAGATTTCAGGAGGTAGATTCGAATCGCCTTTAAAGCACATGAAAAGCGGCAAAACGTTGACAATGATGCCCTTGGCCAAAAAGGGCGTATGCGTTTTTTCCTGAATATATTCAGGAAAAAACGCATACGCCCTTTTTGGCCAACCAAGCAACCTGGAAAGGCAAATCAGCGCTACAAACAAGTCTCGCTTCCCATCGGTCAAAAGGGCCATGCTGAAAAAAGTGTCAAAACCAGAAATGCAGGACAGGCCATGGAGAAATGGGAGCCTTGCTACACTGATGGGCGGGATGTAAATTGCCAACAGCCACTCTGGAGAAGTGTACAGTGAGTCCTGAAACATCTGAAAAACACAGCTTAGAGAGCATAGGGCACTTCCACTCATGGGGGTATGAATTGGGAAAATGAAAAATCAGCAAGACACAAGCACCCCAAAGTTGAGGGCTGCTCTGTTGACAAGGACCTCCACTTCATTCCACCTTAAATATCCCAGGAAAGAGAAAAATGGGTAAAGAAGTTGTGGTCCTTATGTACAATGGAATATCACTCAGCCATGAAATCAATGTCATAAGGCTAGTAGCAGCATGATGAGTGGATTTAGGTACGACGATTCTAAGTGAAATAAGTCACACAGAAAAGGACACTTCTCATAAGGTATCACTGATAGAGGGAATGTAAAAACCGTTACACTTGAACTGAATTACAAAACAGAACAGAGTCACACATGCAGAAAACACACTATGGCTGCTTAACGGGAAAGGTGAGGTGGGGTGATACATAAAACAAGGGTTTCAAATTAGCTCAGATACCGTTCCATAAACCCAATATGTAATAGACAAGACCTACTCCTTGCTCAGAGAACTGGACTCAACACGCCCTATTCACCGCACAAGAATATATCTGACTAGTAATAATCGTAAAGCCTATGTATTGATATCTCTCTGTTAGTGTGTCAAGTGGGTGTAAAGCGGCATAAACACAGCAGTGAAAAGCAGCTAAACCCCATTATAAAAATAAATTACTTTGAAACACCCATGAAAAAAAGACAGTGAAAGAGAGAGAAATTCTTACACAATGCGTTCAGGGGCTGTGATGCAACCTGGATTGACCATATCTAGACTCACAGCTGGATGAGACATAAGGGTGGACACTCTTGGGGCTGAGAGGTTTGGTGAGGTTGGGTGAGCAAACGCAGACCCTTTAAAGTAATACTGCATGATACACATCGCATGGGTCCCAAATCTCCAGGTTCAAGGGCATCTTCCTACATCAAAAACATGCATGAGAAACCCAGAAGATGGTACACCGTGTGATGGGGAAAGGTTTCTAAAACGCACCTCATTTCTCATCGCCTTGTGCCCGGGTTCGCCATTCCAGCCGCTTTACTAGCAAGCTCCCTACTTGGAGCATCAGCACCTTTAACCTCCTGTTCCGTACAGGTTGCAATTTGTCCTGAGGATAAATGGGAAGACGTGGAACCAACGAGAGACTAGCTCTTGGTGTTGGGACAGGCACAGGTCACTCTATTTTCCCATCAGAAAGAAGAATTAACCACAGGCTCAGCCTGCCCCCCGGAACCAGAACAGGGCCTGAAGCCATTCTGCGATTTTGCCGCCAGCTCCCATAAAAACGAGTTGTAAAATGGAGGTTCAGGGCACTGCAATTCACAAACCTGCAGAGTTATAAATGATAACTCTCGTCCACAAATATATTGAGGGAAGACAAAGAAGAGGATTTGAAATCAAGGCAGAATTGCAGGAAAGAGATTTCAGGAGGTAGATTCGAATCGCCTTTAAAGCACATGAAAAGCGGCAAAACGTTGAAAATGATGCCCTTGGCCAAAAAGGGCGTATGCGTTTTTTCCTGAATATACTCAGGAAAAAACGCATACGCCCTTTTTGGCCAACCAAGCAACCTGGAAAGGCAAATCAGCGCTACAAACAAGTCTCGCTTCCCATCGGTCAAAAGGGCCATGCTGAAAAAAGTGTCAAAACCAGAAATGCAGGACAGGCCATGGAGAAATGGGAGCCTTGCTACACTGATGGGCGGGATGTAAATTGCCAACAGCCACTCTGGAGAAGTGTACGGTGAGTCCTGAAACATCTGAAAAACACAGCTTAGAGAGCATAGGGCACTTCCACTCATGGGGGTATGAATTGGGAAAATGAAAAATCAGCAAGACACAAGCACCCCAAAGTTGAGGGCTGCTCTGTTGACAAGGACCTCCACTTCATTCCACCTTAAATATCCCAGGAAAGAGAAAAATGGGTAAAGAAGTTGTGGTCCTTATGTACAATGGAATATCACTCAGCCATGAAATCAATGTCATAAGGCTAGTAGCAGCATGATGAGTGGATTTAGGTACGACGATTCTAAGTGAAATAAGTCACACAGAAAAGGACACTTCTCATAAGGTATCACTGATAGAGGGAATGTAAAAACCGTTACACTTGAACTGAATTACAAAACAGAACAGAGTCACACATGCAGAAAACACACTATGGCTGCTTAACGGGAAAGGTGAGGTGGGGTGATACATAAAACAAGGGTTTCAAATTAGCTCAGATACCGTTCCATAAACCCAATATGTAATAGACAAGACCTACTCCTTGCTCAGAGAACTGGACTCAACACGCCCTATTCACCGCACAAGATTATATCTGACTAGTAATAATCGTAAAGCCTATGTATTTATATCTCTCTGTTAGTGTGTCAAGTGGGTGTAAAGTGGCATAAACACAGCAGTGAAAAGCAGCTAAATCCCATTATGAAAATAAATTACTTTGAAAAACCCATGAAACAAAGACAGTGAACGAGAGAGGAATTCTTACACAATGCGTTCAGGGGCTGTGATGCAACCTGGATTGACCATATCTAGACCCACAGCTGGATGAGACATAAGGGTGGACACTCTTGGGGCTGAGAGGTTTGGTGAGGTTGGGTGAGCAAACGCAGACCCTTTAAAGTAATACTGCATGGTACCCATCGCATGGGTCCCAAATCTCCAGGTTCAAGGGCATCTTCCTACATCAAAACATGCATGAGAAACCCAGAAGATGGTACACAGTGTGATGGGGAAAGGTTTCTAAAACGCACCTCATTTCTCATCGCCTTGTGCCCGGGTTCGCCATTCCAGCCGCTTTACTAGCAAGCTCCCTACTTGGAGCATCAGCACCTTTAACCTCCTGTTCCGTACAGGTTGCAATTTGTCCTGAGGATAAATGGGAAGACGTGGAACCAACGAGAGACTAGCTCTTGGTGTTGGGACAGGCACAGGTCACTCTATTTTCCCATCAGAAATAAGAATTAACCACAGGCTCAGCCTGCCCCCCGGAACCAGAACAGGGCCTGAAGCCATTCTGCGATTTTGCGGCCAGCTCCCATAAAAACGAGTTTTAAAATGGAGGTTCAGGGCACTGCAATTCACAAACCTGCAGAGTTATAAATGATAACTCTCGTCCACAAATATATTGAGGGAAGGCAAAGAAGAGGATTTGAAATCAAGGCAGAATTGCAGGAAAGAGATTTCAGGAGGTAGACTCGAATCGCATTTAAAGCACATGAAAAGCGGCAAAACGTTGACAATGATGCCCTTGGCCAAAAAGGGCGTATGCGTTTTTTCCTGAATATATTCAGGAAAAAACGCATACGCCCTTTTTGGCCAACCAAGCAACCTGGAAAGGCAAATGAGCGCTACAAACAAGTCTCGCTTCCCATCGGTCAAAAGGGCCATGCTGAAAAAAGTGTCAAAACCAGAAATGCAGGACAGGCCATGGAGAAATGGGAGCCTTGCTACACTGATGGGCGGGATGTAAATTGCCAACAGCCACTCTGGAGAAGTGTACGGTGAGTCCTGAAACATCTGAAAAACACAGCTTAGAGAGCATAGGGCACTTCCACTCATGGGGGTATGAATTGGGAAAATGAAAAATCAGCAAGACACAAGCACCCCAAAGTTTAGGGCTGCTCTGTTGACAAGGACCTCCACTTCATTCCACCTTAAATATCCCAGGAAAGAGAAAAATGGGTAAAGAAGCTGTGGTCCTTATGTACAATGGAATATCACTCAGCCATGAAATCAATGTCATAAGGCTAGTAGCAGCATGATGAGTGGATTAAGGTACGACGATTCTAAGTGAAATAAGTCACACAGAAAAGGACACTTCTCATAAGGTATCACTGATAGAGGGAATGTAAAAACCGTTACACTTGAACTGAATTACAAAACAGAACAGAGTCACACATGCAGAAAACACACTATGGCTGCTTAACGGGAAAGGTGAGGTGGGGTGATACATAAAACAAGGGTTTCAAATTAGCTCAGATACCGTTCCATAAACCCAATATGTAATAGACAAGACCTACTCCTTGCTCAGAGAACTGGACTCAACACGCCCTATTCACCGCACAAGAATATATCTGACTAGTAATAATCGTAAAGCCTATGTATTGATATCTCTCTGTTAGTGTGTCAAGTGGGTGTAAAGCGGCATAAACACAGCAGTGAAAAGCAGCTAAATCCCATTATGAAAATAAATTACTTTGAAAAACCCATGAAACAAAGACAGTGAACGAGAGAGGAATTCTTACACAATGCGTTCGGGGGCTGTGATGCAACCTGGATTGACCATATCTAGACCCACAGCTGGATGAGACATAAGGGTGGACACTCTTGGGGCTGAGAGGTTTGGTGAGGTTGGGTGAGCAAACGCAGACCCCTTAAAGTAATACTGCATGATACCCATCGCATGGGTCCCAAATCTCCAGGTTCAAGGGCATCTTCCTACAACAAAAACATGCATGAGAAACCCAGAAGATGGTACACCGTGTGATGGGGAAAGGTTTCTAAAACGCACCTCATTTCTCATCGCCTTGTGCCCGGGTTCGCCATTCCAGCCGCTTTACTAGCAAGCTCCCTACTTGGAGCATCAGCACCTTTAACCTCCTGTTCCGTACAGGTTGCAATTTGTCCTGAGGATAAATGGGAAGACGTGGAACCAACGAGAGACTAGCTCTTGGTGTTGGGACAGGCACAGGTCACTCTATTTTCCCATCAGAAATAAGAATTAACCACAGGCTCAGCCTGCCCCCCGGAACCAGAACAGGGCCTGAAGCCATTCTGCGATTTTGCGGCCAGCTCCCATAAAAACGAGTTGTAAAATGGAGGTTCAGGGCACTGCAATTCACAAACCTGCAGAGTTATAAATGATAACTCTCGTCCACAAATATATTGAGGGAAGGCAAAGAAGAGGATTTGAAATGAAGGCAGAATTGCAGGAAAGAGATTTCAGGAGGTAGATTCGAATCGCCTTTAAAGCACATGAAAAGCAGCAAAACGTTGACAATGATGCCCTTGGCCAAAAAGGGCGTATGCGTTTTTTCCTGAATATATTCAGGAAAAAACGCATACGCCCTTTTTGGCCAACCAAGCAACCTGGAAAGGCAAATCAGCGCTACAAAGAAGACTCGCTACCCATCGGTCAAAAGGGCCATGCTGAAAAACGTGTCAAAACCAGAAATGCAGGACAGGCCATGGAGAAATGGGAGCCTTGCTACACTGATGGGCGGGATGTAAATTGCCAACAGCCACCATGGAGAAGTGTACGGTGTGTCCTGAAACATCTAAAAAACACAGCTTAGAGAGCATAGGGCACTTCCACTCATGGGGGTATAAATTGGGAAAATGAAAAATCAGCAAGACACAAGCACCCCAAAGTTTAGGGCTGCTCTGTTGACAAGGACCTCCACTTCATTCCACCTTCAATATCCCAGGAAAGAGAAAAATGGATAAAGAAGTTGTGGTCCTTATGTACAATGGAATATCACTCAGCCATGAAATCAATGTCATAAGGCTAGTAGCAGCATGATGAGTGGATTTAGGTACGACGATTCTAAGTGAAATAAGTCACACAGAAAAGGACACTTCTCATAAGGTATCACTGATAGAGGGAATGTAAAAACCGTTACACTTGAACTGAATTACAAAACAGAACAGAGTCACACATGCAGAAAACACACTATGGCTGCTTAAAGGGAAAGGTGAGGTGGGGTGATACATAAAACAAGGGTTTCAAATTAGCTCAGATACCGTTCCATAAACCCAATATGTAATAGACAAGACCTACTCCTTGCTCAGAGGACTGGACTCAACACGCCCTATTCACCACACAAGAATATATCTGACTAATAATAATCTTAAAACCTATGTATTGATATCTCTCTGTTAGTGTGTCAAGTGGGTGTAAAGCGGCATAAACACAGCAGTGAAAAGCAGCTAAACCCCATTATAAAAATAAATTACTTCGAAAAACCCATGAAACAAAGACAGTGAAAGAGAGAGAAATTCTTACACAATGCGTTCAGGGGCTGTGATGCAACCTGGATTGACCATATCTAGACCCACAGCTGGATGAGACATAAGGGTGGACACTCTTGGGGCTGAGAGGTTTGGTGAGGTTGGGTGAGCAAACGCAGACCCTTTAAAGTAATACTGCGTGGTACCCATCCCATGGGTCCCAAATCTCCAGGTTCAAGGGCATCTTCCTACATCGAAAACATGCACGAGAAACCCAGAAGATGGTACACCGTGTGATGGGGAAAAATATCTAAAACGCACCTCATTTCTCATCTCCTTGTGCCCGGGTTCTCCATTCCAGCCGCTTTACTAGCAATCTCCTTATTTGGAGCATCAGCACCTTTAACCTCCTGTTCCGTGCAGGTTGCAATTTGTCCTGAGGATGAACGGGAAGACGGGGAACCAGTGAGAGACTAGCTCTTGGTGTTGGGACAGGCACAGGTCACTCTATTTTCCCATCAGGAAGAAGAATTAACCACAGGCTCATCATAGCCCCCGGAACCAGAACAGGGCCTGAAGCCATCCAGCGCTTTTGCGGCCAGCTCCCAAAAAAGCGAGTTGTAAAATGGAGCTTCAGGGCACTGCAATTCACAAACCTGCAGAGTTATAAATGATAACTCTCGTCCACAAATATATTGAGGGAAGGCAAAGAAGAGGATTTGAAATCAAGGCAGAATTGCAGGAAACAGATTTCAGGAGGTAGATTCGAATCGCCTTTAAAGCACATGAAAAGCGGCACAACGTTGACAATGATGCCCTTGGCTAAAAATGGCGTATGCGTTTTTTCCTGAATATATTCAGGAAAAAACGCATACGCCCTTTTTGGCCAACCAAGCAACCTAGAAAGGCAAATCAGCGCCTCAAAGAAGACTCGCTACCCATCGGTCAAAAGGGCCATGCTGAAAAAAGTCTCAAAACCAGAAATGCGGGACAGGCCATGGAGAAATGGGAGCCTTGCTACACTGATGGGCGGGATGTAAATTGCCAACAGCCACTCTGGAGAAGTGTACGGTGTGTCCTGAAACATCTAAAAAACACAGCTTAGAGAGCATAGGGCACTTCCACTCATGGGGGTATAAATTGGGAAAATGAAAAATCAGCAAGACACAAGCACCCCAAAGTTTAGGGCTGCTCTGTTGACAAGGACCTCCACTTCATTCCACCTTCAATATCCCAGGAAAGAGAAAAATGGATAAAGAAGTTGTGGTCCTTATGCACAATGGAATATCACTCAGCCATGAAATCGATGTCATAAGGCTAGTAGCAGCATGATGAGTGGATTTAGGTACGACGATTCTAAGTGAAATAAGTCACACAGAAAAGGACACTTCTCATAAGGTATCACTTATAGAGGGAATGTAAAAATTGTTACACTTGAACTGAATTACAAAACAGAACAGAGTCACACATACAGAAAACGCACTATGGCTGCTTCACGGGAAAGGTGAGGTGGGGTGATACATAAAACAAGCGTTTCAAATTAGCTCAGATACCGTTCCATAAACCCAATATGTAATAGACAAGACCTACTCCTTGCTCAGAGAACTGGACTCAACACGCCCTATTCACCGCACAAGAATATATCTGACTAGTAATAATCTTAAAACCTATGTATTGATATCTCTCTGTTAGTGTGTCAAGTGGGTGTAAAGCGGCATAAACACAGCAGTGAAAAGCAGCTAAACCCCAGTATAAAAATAAATTACTTCGAAAAACCCATGAAACAAAGACAGTGAAAGAGAGAGAAATTCTTACACAATGCGTTCAGGGGCTGTGATGCAACCTGGATTGACCATATCTAGACCCACAGCTGGATGAGACATAAGGGTGGACACTCTTGGGGCTGAGAGGTTTGGTGAGGTTGGGTGAGCAAACGCAGACCCTTTAAAGTAATACTGCGTGGTACCCATCGCATGGGTCCCAAATCTCCAGGTTCAAGGACATCTTCCTACATCGAAAACATGCATGAGAAAACAAAAAGATGGTACACCATGTGATGGGGAAAGGTTTCTAAAACGCACCTCATTTCTCTTCTCCTTGTGCCCGGGGTCGCCATTCCAGCCGCTTTACTAACAATCTCCCTACTTGGAGCATCAGCACCTTTAACCTCCTGTTCCGTACAGGTTGCAATTTGTCCTGAGGATGAACGGGTAGACGGGGAACCAGTGAGAGACTAGCTCTTGTTGTTGGCACAGGCACAGGTCACTCTATTTTCCCATCAGGAAGAAGAATTAACCACAGGCTCATCATCCCCCCCGGAACCAGAACAGGGCCTGAAGCCATCCTGCGCTTTTGCGGCCAGCTCCCAAAAAAGCGAGTTGTAAAATGGAGCTTCAGGGCACTGCAATTCACAAACCTGCAGAGTTATAAATGATAACTCTCGTCCACAAATATATTGAGGGAAGGCAAAGAAGAGGATTTGAAATCAAGGCAGAATTGCAGGAAACAGATTTCAGGAGGTAGATTCGAATCGCCTTTAAAGCACATGAAAAGCGGCAAAACGTTGACAATGATGCCCTTGGCCAAAAAGGGCGTATGCGTTTTTTCCTGAATATATTCAGGAAAAAACGCATACGCCCTTTTTGGCCAACCAAGCAACCTGGAAAGGCAAATCAGGGCTACAAAGAAGACTCGCTACCCATCGGTCAAAAGGGCCATGCTGAAAAAAGTCTCAAAACCAGAAATGCAGGACAGGCCATGGAGAAATGGGAGCCTTGCTACACTGATGGGCGCGATGTAAATTGCCAACAGCCACTCTGGAGAAGTGTACGGTGTGTCTTGAAACATCTAAAAAACACAGCTTAGAGAGCATAGGGCACTTCCACTCATGGGGGTATAAATTGGGAAAATGAAAAATCAGCAAGACACAAGCACCCCAAAGTTTAGGGCTGCTCTGTTGACAAGGACCTCCACTTCATTCCACCTTCAATATCCCAGGAAAGAGAAAAATGGATAAAGAAGTTGTGGTCCTTATGTACAATGGAATATCACTCAGCCATGAAATCAATATCATAAGGCTAGTAGCAGCATGATGAGTGGATTTAGGTACGACGATTCTAAGTGAAATAAGTCACACAGAAAAGGACACTTCTCATAAGGTATCACTTATAGAGGGAATGTAAAAACCGTTACACTTGAACTGAATTACAAAACAGAACAGAGTCACACATGCAGAAAACACACTATGGCTGCTTAAAGGGAAAGGTGAGGTGGGGTGATATATAAAACAAGGGTTTCAAATTAGCTGAGATACCGTTCCATAAACCCAATATGTAATAGACAAGACCTACTCCTTGCTCAGAGAACTGGACTCAACACGCCCTATTCACCACACAAGAATATATCTGACTAGTAATAATCTTAAAACCTATGTATTGATATCTCTCTGTTAGTGTGTCAAGTGGGTGTAAAGCAGCATAAACACAGCAGTGAAAAGCAGCTAAACCCCATTATAAAAATAAATTACTTTTACAAACCCATGAAACAAAGACAGTGAAAGAGAGAGAAATTCTTACACAATGCGTTCAGGGGCTGTGATGCAACCTGGATTGACCATATCTAGACCCACAGCTGGATGAGACATAAGGGTGGACACTCTTGGGGCTGAGAGGTTTGGTGAGGTTGGGTGAGCAAACGCAGACCCTTTAAAGTAATACTGCGTGGTACCCATCCCATGGGTCCCAAATCTCCAGGTTCAAGGGCATCTTCCTACATCGAAAACATGCACGAGAAACCCAGAAGATGGTACACCGAGTGATGGGGAAAAATATCTAAAACGCACCTCATTTCTCATCTCCTTGTGCCCGGGTTCTCCATTCCAGCCGCTTTACTAGCAATCTCCTTATTTGGAGCATCAGCACCTTTAACCTCCTGTTCCGTGCAGGTTGCAATTTGTCCTGAGGATGAACGGGTAGACGGGGAACCAGTGAGAGACTAGCTCTTGGTGTTGGGACAGGCACAGGTCACTCTATTTTCCCATCAGGAAGAAGAATTAACCACAGGCTCATCATCCCCCCCGGAACCAGAACAGGGCCTGAAGCCATCCAGCGCTTTTGCGGCCAGCTCCCAAAAAAGCGAGTTGTAAAATGGAGCTTCAGGGCACTGCAATTCACAAACCTGCAGAGTTATAAATGATAACTCTCGTCCACAAATATATTGAGGGAAGGCAAAGAAGAGGATTTGAAATCAAGGCAGAATTGCAGGAAACAGATTTCAGGAGGTAGATTCGAATCGCCTTTAAAGCACATGAAAAGCGGCAAAACGTTGACAATGATGCCCTTGGCTAAAAATGGCGTATGCGTTTTTTCCTGAATACATTCAGGAAAAAACGCATACGCCCTTTTTGGCCCACCAAGCAACCTGGAAAGGCAAATCAGCGCTACAAAGAAGAGTCGCTACCCATCGGTCAAAAGGGCCATGCTGAAAAAAGTCTCAAAACCAGAAATGCGGGACAGGCCATGGAGAAATGGGAGCCTCTGCTACACTGATGGGCGGGATGTAAATTGACAACAGCCACTCTGGAGAAGTGTACGGTGTGTCTTGAAACATCTAAAAAACACAGCTTAGAGAGCATAGGGCACTTCCACTCATGGGGGTATAAATTGGGAAAATGAAAAATCAGCAAGACACAAGCACCCCAAAGTTTAGGGCTGCTCTGTTGACAAGGACCTCCACTTCATTCCACCTTCAATATCCCAGGAAAGAGAAAAATGGATAAAGAAGTTGTGGTCCTTATGTACAATGGAATATCACTCAGCCATGAAATCGATGTCATAAGGCTAGTAGCAGCATGATGAGTGGATTTAGGTACGACGATTCTAAGTGAAATAAGTCACACAGAAAAGGACACTTCTCATAAGGTATCACTTATAGAGGGAATGTAAAAACTGTTACACTTGAACTGAATTACAAAACAGAACAGAGTCACACATGCAGAAAACACACTATGGCTGCTTATCGGGAAAGGTGAGGTGGGGTGATACATAAAACAAGGGTTTCAAATTAGCTCAGATACCGTTCCATAAACCCAATATGTAATAGACAAGACCTACTCCTTGCTCAGAGAACTGGACTCAACACGCCCTATTCACCGCACAAGAATATATCTGACTAGTAATAATCTTAAAACCTATGTATTGATATCTCTCTGTTAGTGTGTCAAGTGGGTGTAAAGCGGCATAAACACAGCAGTGAAAAGCAGCTAAATCCCATTATGAAAATAAATTACTTTGAAAAACCAATGAAACAAAGACAGTGAAAGAGAGAGAAATACTTACACAATGCGTTCAGGGGCTGTGATGCAACCTGGATTGACCATATCTAGACCCACAGCTGGATGAGACATAAGGGTGGACACTCTTGGGGCTGAGAGGTTTGTTGAGGTTGGGTGAGCAAACGCAGACCCTTTAAAGTAATACTGCGTGGTACCCATCGCATGGGTCCCAAATCTCCAGGTTCAAGGACATCTTCCTACATCGAAAACATGCATGAGAAAACAAAATGATGGTACACCATGTGATGGGGAAAGGTTTCTAAAACGCACCTCATTTCTCTTCTCCTTGTGCCCGGGTTGGCCATTCCAGCCGCTTTACTAACAATCTCCCTACTTGGAGCATCAGCACCTTTAACCTCCTGTTCCGTACAGGTTGCAATTTGTCCTGAGGATGAACGGGTAGACGGGGAACCAGTGAGAGACTAGCTCTTGGTGTTGGGACAGGCACAGGTCACTCTATCTTCCCATCAGGAAGAAGAATTAACCACAGGCTCATCCACCCCCCGGGAACCAGAACAGGGCCTGAAGCCATCCTGCGCTTTTGCGGCCAGCTCCCAAAAAAGCGAGTTGTAAAATGCAGCTTCAGGGCACTGCAATTCACAAACCTGCAGAGTTATAAATCATAACTCTCGTCCACAAATATATTGAGGGAAGGCAAAGAAGAGGATTTGAAATCAAGGCAGATTTGCAGGAAACAGATTCCAGGAGGTAGATTCAAATCGCCTTTAAAGCACATGAAAAGCGGCAAAACGTTGACAATGATGCCCTTGGCCAAAAAGGGCGTATGCGTTTTTTCCTGAATATATTCAGGAAAAAACGCATACGCCCTTTTTGGCCAACCAAGCAACCTGGAAAGGCAAATCAGCGCTACAAAGAAGACTCGCTACCCATCGGTCAAAAGGGCCATGCTGAAAAAAGTCTCAAAACCAGAAATGCAGGACAGGCCATGGAGAAATGGGAGCCTTGCTACACTGATGGGCGGGATGTAAATTGCCAACAGCCACTCTGGAGAAGTGTACGGTGTGTCCTGAAACATCTAAAAAACACAGCTTAGAGAGCATAGGGCACTTCCACTCATGGGGGTATAAATTGGGAAAATGAAAAATCAGCAAGACACAAGCACCCCAAAGTTTAGGGCTGCTCTGTTGACAAGGACCTCCACTTCATTCCACCTTCAATATCCCAGGAAAGAGAAAAATGGATAAAGAAGTTGTGGTCCTTATGTACAATGGAATATCACTCAGCCATGAAATCAATGTCATAAGGTTAGTAGCAGCATGATGAGTGGATTTAGTTTCGACGATTCTAAGTGAAATAAGTCACACAGAAAAGGACACTTCTCATAAGGTATCACTTATAGAGGGAATGTAAAAACCGTTACACTTGAACTGAATTACAAAACAGAACAGAGTCACACATGCAGAAAACACACTATGGCTGCTTAACGGGAAAGGTGAGGTGGGGTGATACATAAAACAAGCGTTTCAAATTAGCTCAGATACCGTTCCATAAACCCAATATGTAATAGACAAGACCTACTCCTTGCTCAGAGAACTGGACTCAACACGCCCTATTCACCGCACAAGAATATATCTGACTAGTAATAATCTTAAAACCTATGTATTGATATCTCTCTGTTAGTGTGTCAAGTGGGTGTAAAGCGGCATAAACACAGCAGTGAAAAGCAGCTAAACCCCAGTATAAAAATAAATTACTTCGAAAAACCCATGAAACAAAGACAGTGAAAGAGAGAGAAATACTTACACAATGCGTTCAGGGGCTGTGATGCAACCTGGATTGACCATATCTAGACCCACAGCTGGATGAGACATAAGGGTGGACACTCTTGGGGCTGAGAGGTTTGTTGAGGTTGGGTGAGCAAACGCAGACCCTTTAAAGTAATACTGCGTGGTACCCATCGCATGGATCCCAAATCTCTAGGTTCAAGGACATCTTCCTACATCGAAAACATGCATGAGAAAACAAAATGATGGTACACCATGTGATGGGGAAAGGTTTCTAAAACGCACCTCATTTCTCTTCTCCTTGTGCCCGGGTTGGCCATTCCAGCCGCTTTACTAACAATCTCCCTACTTGGAGCATCAGCACCTTTAACCTCCTGTTCCGTACAGGTTGCAATTTGTCCTGAGGATGAACGGTTAGACGGGGAACCAGTGAGAGACTAGCTCTTGGTGTTGGGACAGGCACAGGTCACTCTATCTTCCCATCAGGAAGAAGAATTAACCACAGGCTCATCCACCCCCCGGGAACCAGAACAGGGCCTGAAGCCATCCTGCGCTTTTGCGGCCAGCTCCCAAAAAAGCGAGTTGTAAAATGGAGCTTCAGGGCACTGCAATTCACAAACCTGCAGAGATATAAATGATAACTCTCGTCCACAAATATATTGAGGGAAGGCAAAGAAGAGGATTTGAAATCAAGGCAGAATTGCAGGAAACAGATTTCAGGAGGTAGATTCGAATCGCCTTTAAAGCACATGAAAAGCGGCAAAACGTTGACAATGATGCCCTTGGCCAAAAAGGGCGTATGCGTTTTTTCCTGAATATATTCAGGAAAAAACGCATACGCCCTTTTTGGCCAACCAAGCAACCTGGAAAGGCAAATCAGGGCAACAAAGAGGACTCGCTACCCATCGGTCAAAAGGGCCATGCTGAAAAAAGTCTCAAAACCAGAAATGCAGGACAGGCCATGGAGAAATGGGAGCCTTGCTACACTGATGGGCGGGATGTAAATTGCCAACAGCCACTCTGGAGAAGTGTACGGTGTGTCCTGAAACATCTAAAAAACACAGCTTAGAGAGCATAGGGCACTTCCACTCATGGGGGTATAAATTGGGAAAATGAAAAATCAGCAAGAAACAAACACCCCAAAGTTTAGGGCTGCTCTGTTGACAAGGACCTCCACTTCATTCCACCTTCAATATCCCAGGAAAGAGAAAAATGAATAAAGAAGTTGTGGTCCTTATGTACAATGGAATATCACTCAGCCATGAAATCAATGTCATAAGGCTAGTAGCAGCATGATGAGTGGATTTAGGTACGACGATTCTAAGTGAAATAAGTCACACAGAAAAGGACACTTCTCATAAGGTATCACTTATAGAGGGAATGTAAAAAGCGTTACACTTGAACTGAATTACAAAACAGAACAGAGTTACACATGCAGAAAACACACTATGGCTGCTTAACGGGAAAAGTGAGGTGGGGTGATACATAAAACAAGGGTTTCAAATTAGCTCAGATACCGTTCCATAACCCAATATGTAATAGACAAGACCTACTCCTTGCTCAGAGAACTGGACTCAACACGCCCTATTCACCGCACAAGAATATATCTGACTAGTAATAATCTTAAAACCTATGTATTGATATCTCTCTGTTAGTGTGTCAAGTGGGTGTAAAGCGGCATAAACACAGCAGTGAAAAGCAGCTAAACCCCAGTATAAAAATAAATTACTTCGAAAAACCCATGAAACAAAGACAGTGAAAGAGAGTGAAATTCTTACACAATGCGTTCAGGGGCTGTGATGCAACCTAGATTGACCATATCTAGACCCACAGCTGGATGAGACATAAGGGTGGACACTCTTGGGGCTGAGAGGTTTGGTGAGGTTGGGTGAGCAAACGCAGACCCTTTAAAGTAATACTGCGTGGTACCCATCGCATGGGTCCCAAATCTCCAGGTTCAAGGACATCTTCCTACATCGAAAACATGCATGAGAAAACAAAAAGATGGTACACCATGTGATGGGGAAAGGTTTCTAAAACGCACCTCATTTCTCTTCTCCTTGTGCCCGGGGTCGCCATTCTAGCCGCTTTACTAACAATCTCCCTACTTGGAGCATCAGCACCTTTAACCTCCTGTTCCGTACAGGTTGCAATTTGTCCTGAGGATGAACGGGTAGACGGGGAACCAGTGAGAGACTAGCTCTTGGTGTTGGGACAGGCACAGGTCACTCTATTTTCCCATCAGGAAGAAGAATTAACCACAGGCTCATCCTCCCCCACGGAACCAGAACAGGGCCTGAAGCCATCCTGCGCTTTTGCGGCCAGCTCCCAAAAAAGCGAGTTGTAAAATGGAGCTTCAGGGCACTGCAATTCCCAAACCTGCAGAGTTATAAATGATAACTCTCGTCCACAAATATATTGAGGGAAGGCAAAGAAGAGGATTTGAAATCAAGGCAGAAATGCAGGAAACAGATTTCAGGAGGTAGATTCGAATCGCCTTTAAAGCACATGAAAAGCGGCAAAACTTTGACAATGATGCCCTTGGCCAAAAAGGGCGTATGCGTTTTTTCCTGAATATATTCAGGAAAAAACGCATACGCCCTTTTTGGCCAACCAAGCAACCTGGAAAGGCAAATCAGGGCTACAAAGAAGACTCGCTACCCATCGGTCAAAAGGGCCATGCTGAAAAAAGTCTCAAAACCAGAAATGCGGGACAGGCCATGGAGAAATGGGAGCCTTGCTACACTGATGGGCGGGATGTAAATTGCCAACAGCCACTCTGGAGAAGTGTACGGTGTGTCCTGAAACATCTAAAAAACACAGCTTAGAGAGCATAGGGCACTTCCACTCATGGGGGTATAAATTGGGAAAATGAAAAATTAGCAAGACACAAGCACCCCAAAGTTTAGGGCTGCTCTGTTGACAAGGACCTCCACTTCATTCCACCTTCAATATCCCAGGAAAGAGAAAAATGGATAAAGAAGTTGTGGTCCTTATGTACAATGGAATATCACTCAGCCATGAAATCAATGTCATAAGGCTAGTAGCAGAATGATGAGTGGATTTAGGTACGACGATTCTAAGTGAAATAAGTCACACAGAAAAGGACACTTCTCATAAGGTATCACTTATAGAGGGACTGTAAAAACCGTTACACTTGAACTGAATTACAAAACAGAACAGAGTCACACATGCAGAAAACACACTATGGCTGCTTAACGGGAAAGGTGAGGTGGGGTGATACATAAAACAAGGGTTTCAAATTAGCTCAGATACCGTTCCATAAACCCAATATGTAATAGACAAGACCTACTCCTTGCTCAGAGAACTGGACTCAACACGCCCTATTCACCACACAAGAATATATCTGACTAGTAATAATCTTAAAACCTATGTATTGATATCTCTCTGTTAGTGTGTCAAGTGGGTGTAAAGCGGCATAAACACAGCAGTGAAAAGCAGCTAAACCCCATTATAAAAATAAATTACTTTGAAAAACCCATGAAACAAAGACAGTGAAAGAGAGAGAAATTCTTACACAATGCGTTCAGGGGCTGTGATGCAACCTGGATTGACCATATCTAGACCCACAGCTGGATGAGACATAAGGGTGGACACTCTTGGGGCTGAGAGGTTTGGTGAGGTTGGGTGAGCAAACGCAGACCCTTTAAAGTAATACTGCGTGGTACCCATCGCATGGGTCCCAAATCTCCAGGTTCAAGGGCATCTTCCTACATCGAAAACATGCATGAGAAAACAAAAAGATGGTACACCATGTGATGGGGAAAGGTTTCTAAAACGCACCTCATTTCTCTTCTCCTTGTGCCCGGGTTCGCCATTCCAGCCGCTTTACTAACAATCTCCCTACTTGGAGCATCAGCACCTTTAACCTCCTGTTCCGTACAGGTTGCAATTTGTCCTGAGGATGAACGGGTAGACGGGGAACCAGTGAGAGACTAGCTCTTGGTGTTGGGAGAGGCACAGGTCACTCTATTTTCCCATCAGGAAGAAGAATTAACCACAGGCTCATCATCCCCCCCGGAACCAGAACAGGGCCTGAAGCCATACTGCGCTTTTGCGGCCAGCTCCCAAAAAAGCGAGTTGTAAAATGGAGCTTCAGGGCACTGCAATTCACAAACCTGCAGAGTTATAAATGATAACTCTCGTCCACAAATATATTGAGGGAAGGCAAAGAAGAGGATTTGAAATCAAGGCAGAATTGAAGGAAACAGATTTCAGGAGGTAGATTCGAATCGCCTTTAAAGCACATGAAAAGCGGCAAAACGTTGACAATGATGCCCTTGGCCAAAAAGGGCGTATGCGTTTTTTCCTGAATATATTCAGGAAAAAACCCATACGCCCTTTTTGGCCAACCAAGCAACCTGGAAAGGCAAATCAGGGCTACAAAGAAGACTCGCTACCCATCGGTCAAAAGGGCCATGCTGAAAAAAGTCTCAAAACCAGAAATGCAGGACAGGCCATGGAGAAATGGGAGCCTTGCTACACTGATGGGCACGATGTAAATGGCCAACAGCCACTCTGAAGAAGTGTACGGTGTGTCTTGAAACATCTAAAAAACACAGCTTAGAGAGCATAGGGCACTTCCACTCATGGGGGTATAAATTGGGAAAATGAAAAATCAGCAAGACACAAGCACCCCAAAGTTTAGGGCTGCTCTGTTGACAAGGACCTCCACTTCATTCCACCTTCAATATCCCAGGAAAGAGAAAAATGGATAAAGAAGTTGTGGTCCCTATGTACAATGGAATATCACTCAGCCATGAAATCAATGTCATAAGGCTAGTAGCAGCATGATGAGTGGATTTAGGTACGACGATTCTAAGTGAAATAAGTCACACAGAAAAGGACACTTCTCATAAGGTATCACTTATAGAGGGACTGTAAAAACCGTTACACTTGAACTGAATTACAAAACAGAACAGAGTCACACATGCAGAAAACACACTATGGCTGCTTAAAGGGAAAGGTGAGGTGGGGTGATACATAAAACAAGGGTTTCAAATTAGCTCAGATACCGTTCCATAAACCCAATATGTAATAGACAAGACCTACTCCTTGCTCAGAGAACTGGACTCAACACGCCCTATTCACCACACAAGAATATATCTGACTAGTAATAATCTTAAAACCTATGTATTGATATCTCTCTGTTAGTGTGTCAAGTGGGTGTAAAGCGGCATAAACACAGCAGTGAAAAGCAGCTAAACCCCATTATAAAAATAAATTACTTTGAAAAACCCATGAAACAAAGACAGTGAAAGAGAGAGAAATTCTTACACAATGCGTTCAGGGGCTGTGATGCAACCTGGATTGACCATATCTAGACCCACAGCTGGATGAGACATAAGGGTGGACACTCTTGGGGCTGAGAGGTTTGGTGAGGTTGGGTGAGCAAACGCAGACCCTTTAAAGTAATACTGCGTGGTACCCATCGCATGGGTCCCAAATCTCCAGGTTCAAGGGCATCTTCCTACATCGAAAACATGCATGAGAAAACAAAAAGATGGTACACCATGTGATGGGGAAAGGTTTCTAAAACGCACCTCATTTCTCTTCTCCTTGTGCCCGGGTTTGCCATTCCAGCCGCTTTACTAACAATCTCCCTACTTGGAGCATCAGCACCTTTAACCTCCTGTTCCGTACAGGTTGCAATTTGTCCTGAGGATGAACGGGTAGACGGGGAACCAGTGAGAGACTAGCTCTTGGTGTTGGGACAGGCACAGGTCACTCTATTTTCCCATCAGGAAGAAGAATTAACCACAGGCTCATCCTCCCCCACGGAACCAGAACAGGGCCTGAAGCCATCCTGCGCTTTTGCGGCCAGCTCCCAAAAAAGCGAGTTGTAAAATGGAGCTTCAGGGCACTGCAATTCCCAAACCTGCAGAGTTATAAATGATAACTCTCGTCCACAAATATATTGAGGGAAGGCAAAGAAGAGGATTTGAAATCAAGGCAGAAATGCAGGAAACAGATTTCAGGAGGTAGATTCGAATCGCCTTTAAAGCACATGAAAAGCGGCAAAACTTTGACAATGATGCCCTTGGCCAAAAAGGGCGTATGCGTTTTTTCCTGAATATATTCAGGAAAAAACGCATACGCCCTTTTTGGCCAACCAAGCAACCTGGAAAGGCAAATCAGGGCTACAAAGAAGACTCGCTACCCATCGGTCAAAAGGGCCATGCTGAAAAAAGTCTCAAAACCAGAAATGCAGGACAGGCCATGGAGAAATGGGAGCCTTGCTACACTGATGGGCGGGATGTAAATTGCCAACAGCCACTCTGGAGAAGTGTACGGTGTGTCCTGAAACATCTAAAAAACACAGCTTAGAGAGCATAGGGCACTTCCACTCATGGGTGTATAAATTGGGAAAATGAAAAATTAGCAAGACACAAGCACCCCAAAGTTTAGGGCTGCTCTGTTGACAAGGACCTCCACTTCATTCCACCTTCAATATCCCAGGAAAGAGAAAAATGGATAAAGAAGTTGTGGTCCTTATGTACAATGGAATATCACTCAGCCATGAAATCAATGTCATAAGGCTAGTAGCAGCATGATGAGTGGATTTAGGTACGACGAATCTAAGTGAAATAAGTCACACAGAAAAGGACACTTCTCATAAGGTATCACTTATAGAGGGACTGTAAAAACCGTTACACTTGAACTGAATTACAAAACAGAACAGAGTCACACATGCAGAAAACACACTATGGCTGCTTAACGGGAAAGGTGAGGTGGGGTGATACATAAAACAAGGGTTTCAAATTAGCTCAGATACCGTTCCATAAACCCAATATGTAATAGACAAGACCTACTCCTTGCTCAGAGAACTGGACTCAACACGCCCTATTCACCACACAAGAATATATCTGACTAGTAATAATCTTAAAACCTATGTATTGATATCTCTCTGTTAGTGTGTCAAGTGGGTGTAAAGCGGCATAAACACAGCAGTGAAAAGCAGCTAAACCCCATTATAAAAATAAATTACTTTGAAAAACCCATGAAACAAAGACAGTGAAAGAGAGAGAAATTCTTACACAATGCGTTCAGGGGCTGTGATGCAACCTGGATTGACCATATCTAGACCCACAGCTGGATGAGACATAAGGGTGGACACTCTTGGGGCTGAGAGGTTTGGTGAGGTTGGGTGAGCAAACGCAGACCCTTTAAAGTAATACTGCGTGGTACCCATCGCATGGGTCCCAAATCTCCAGGTTCAAGGGCATCTTCCTACATCGAAAACATGCATGAGAAAACAAAAAGATGGTACACCATGTGATGGGGAAAGGTTTCTAAAACGCACCTCATTTCTCTTCTCCTTGTGCCCGGGTTCGCCATTCCAGCCGCTTTACTAACAATCTCCCTACTTGGAGCATCAGCACCTTTAACCTCCTGTTCCGTACAGGTTGCAATTTGTCCTGAGGATGAACGGGTAGACGGGGAACCAGTGAGAGACTAGCTCTTGGTGTTGGGAGAGGCACAGGTCACTCTATTTTCCCATCAGGAAGAAGAATTAACCACAGGCTCATCATCCCCCCCGGAACCAGAACAGGGCCTGAAGCCATCCTGCGCTTTTGCGGCCAGCTCCCAAAAAAGCGAGTTGTAAAATGGAGCTTCAGGGCACTGCAATTCACAAACCTGCAGAGTTATAAATGATAACTCTCGTCCACAAATATATTGAGGGAAGGCAAAGAAGAGGATTTGAAATCAAGGCAGAATTGAAGGAAACAGATTTCAGGAGGTAGATTCGAATCGCCTTTAAAGCACATGAAAAGCGGCAAAACGTTGACAATGATGCCCTTGGCCAAAAAGGGCGTATGCGTTTTTTCCTGAATATACTCAGGAAAAAACGCATACGCCCTTTTTGGCCAACCAAGCAACCTGGAAAGGCAAATCAGCGCTACAAACAAGTCTCGCTTCCCATCGGTCAAAAGGGCCATGCTGAAAAAAGTGTCAAAACCAGAAATGCAGGACAGGCCATGGAGAAATGGGAGCCTTGCTACACTGATGGGCGGGATGTAAATTGCCAACAGCCACTCTGGAGAAGTGTACGGTGAGTCCTGAAACATCTGAAAAACACAGCTTAGAGAGCATAGGGCACTTCCACTCATGGGGGTATGAATTGGGAAAATGAAAAATCAGCAAGACACAAGCACCCCAAAGTTGAGGGCTGCTCTGTTGACAAGGACCTCCACTTCATTCCACCTTAAATATCCCAGGAAAGAGAAAAATGGGTAAAGAAGTTGTGGTCCTTATGTACAATGGAATATCACTCAGCCATGAAATCAATGTCATAAGGCTAGTAGCAGCATGATGAGTGGATTTAGGTACGACGATTCTAAGTGAAATAAGTCACACAGAAAAGGACACTTCTCATAAGGTATCACTGATAGAGGGAATGTAAAAACCGTTACACTTGAACTGAATTACAAAACAGAACAGAGTCACACATGCAGAAAACACACTATGGCTGCTTAACGGGAAAGGTGAGGTGGGGTGATACATAAAACAAGGGTTTCAAATTAGCTCAGATACCGTTCCATAAACCCAATATGTAATAGACAAGACCTACTCCTTGCTCAGAGAACTGGACTCAACACGCCCTATTCACCGCACAAGATTATATCTGACTAGTAATAATCGTAAAGCCTATGTATTTATATCTCTCTGTTAGTGTGTCAAGTGGGTGTAAAGTGGCATAAACACAGCAGTGAAAAGCAGCTAAATCCCATTATGAAAATAAATTACTTTGAAAAACCCATGAAACAAAGACAGTGAACGAGAGAGGAATTCTTACACAATGCTTTCAGCGGCTGTGATGCAACCTGGATTGACCATATCTAGACCCACAGCTGGATGAGACATAAGGGTGGACACTCTTGGGGCTGAGAGGTTTGGTGAGGTTGGGTGAGCAAACGCAGACCCTTTAAAGTAATACTGCATGGTACCCATCGCATGGGTCCCAAATCTCCAGGTTCAAGGGCATCTTCCTATATCAAAACATGCATGAGAAACCCAGAAGATGGTACACAGTGTGATGGGGAAAGGTTTCTAAAACGCACCTCATTTCTCATCGCCTTGTGCCCGGGTTCGCGATTCCAGCCGCTTTACTAGCAAGCTCCCTACTTGTAGCATCAGCACCTTTAACCTCCTGTTCCGTACAGGTTGCAATTTGTCCTGAGGATAAATGGGAAGACGTGGAACCAACGAGAGACTAGCTCTTGGTGTTGGGACAGGCACAGGTCACTCTATTTTCCCATCAGAAAGAAGAATTAACCACAGGCTCAGCCTGCCCCCCGGAACCAGAACAGGGCCTGAAGCCATTCTGCGATTTTGCGGCCAGCTCCCATAAAAACGAGTTGTAAAATGGAGGTTCAGGGCACTGCAATTCACAAACCTGCAGAGTTATAAATGATAACTCTCGTCCACAAATATATTGAGGGAAGGCAAAGAAGAGGATTTGAAATCAAGGCAGAATTGCAGGAAAGAGATTTCAGGAGGTAGACTCGAATCGCATTTAAAGCACATGAAAAGCGGCAAAACGTTGACAATGATGCCCTTGGCCAAAAAGGGCGTATGCGTTTTTTCCTGAATATATTCAGGAAAAAACGCATACGCCCTTTTTGGCCAACCAAGCAACCTGGAAAGGCAAATGAGCGCTACAAACAAGTCTCGCTTCCCATCGGTCAAAAGGGCCATGCTGAAAAAAGTGTCAAAACCAGAAATGCAGGACAGGCCATGGAGAAATGGGAGCCTTGCTACACTGATGGGCGGGATGTAAATTGCCAACAGCCACTCTGGAGAAGTGTACGGTGAGTCCTGAAACATCTGAAAAACACAGCTTAGAGAGCATAGGGCACTTCCACTCATGGGGGTATGAATTGGGAAAATGAAAAATCAGCAAGACACAAGCACCCCAAAGTTTAGGGCTGCTCTGTTGACAAGGACCTCCACTTCATTCCACCTTAAATATCCCAGGAAAGAGAAAAATGGGTAAAGAAGCTGTGGTCCTTATGTACAATGGAATATCACTCAGCCATGAAATCAATGTCATAAGGCTAGTAGCAGCATGATGAGTGGATTAAGGTACGACGATTCTAAGTGAAATAAGTCACACAGAAAAGGACACTTCTCATAAGGTATCACTGATAGAGGGAATGTAAAAACCGTTACACTTGAACTGAATTACAAAACAGAACAGAGTCACACATGCAGAAAACACACTATGGCTGCTTAACGGGAAAGGTGAGGTGGGGTGATACATAAAACAAGGGTTTCAAATTAGCTCAGATACCGTTCCATAAACCCAATATGTAATAGACAAGACCTACTCCTTGCTCAGAGAACTGGACTCAACACGCCCTATTCACCGCACAAGAATATATCTGACTAGTAATAATCGTAAAGCCTATGTATTGATATCTCTCTGTTAGTGTGTCAAGTGGGTGTAAAGCGGCATAAACACAGCAGTGAAAAGCAGCTAAATCCCATTATGAAAATAAATTACTTTGAAAAACCCATGAAACAAAGACAGTGAACGAGAGAGGAATTCTTACACAATGCGTTCAGGGGCTGTGATGCAACCTGGATTGACCATATCTAGACCCACAGCTGGATGAGACATAAGGGTGGACACTCTTGGGGCTGAGAGGTTTGGTGAGGTTGGGTGAGCAAACGCAGACCCCTTAAAGTAATACTGCATGATACCCATCGCATGGGTCCCAAATCTCCAGGTTCAAGGGCATCTTCCTACAACAAAAACATGCATGAGAAACCCAGAAGATGGTACACCGTGTGATGGGGAAAGGTTTCTAAAACGCACCTCATTTCTCATCGCCTTGTGCCCGGGTTCGCCATTCCAGCCGCTTTACTAGCAAGCTCCCTACTTGGAGCATCAGCACCTTTAACCTCCTGTTCCGTACAGGTTGCAATTTGTCCTGAGGATAAATGGGAAGACGTGGAACCAACGAGAGACTAGCTCTTGGTGTTGGGACAGGCACAGGTCACTCTATTTTCCCATCAGAAAGAAGAATTAACCACAGGCTCAGCCTGCCCCCCGGAACCAGAACAGGGCCTGAAGCCATTCTGCGATTTTGCCGCCAGCTCCCATAAAAACGAGTTGTAAAATGGAGGTTCAGGGCACTGCAATTCACAAACCTGCAGAGTTATAAATGATAACTCTCGTCCACAAATATATTGAGGGAAGGCAAAGAAGAGGATTTGAAATGAAGGCAGAATTGCAGGAAAGAGATTTCAGGAGGTAGATTCGAATCGCCTTTAAAGCACATGAAAAGCAGCAAAACGTTGACAATGATGCCCTTGGCCAAAAAGGGCGTATGCGTTTTTTCCTGAATATATTCAGGAAAAAACGCATACGCCCTTTTTGGCCAACCAAGCAACCTGGAAAGGCAAATCAGCGCTACAAATAAGACTCGCTACCCATCGGTCAAAAGGGCCATGCTGAAAAACGTGTCAAAACCAGAAATGCAGGACAGGCCATGGAGAAATGGGAGCCTTGCTACACTGATGGGCGGGATGTAAATTGCCAACAGCCACCATGGAGAAGTGTACGGTGTGTCCTGAAACATCTAAAAAACACAGCTTAGAGAGCATAGGGCACTTCCACTCATGGGGGTATAAATTGGGAAAATGAAAAATCAGCAAGACACAAGCACCCCAAAGTTTAGGGCTGCTCTGTTGACAAGGACCTCCACTTCATTCCACCTTCAATATCCCAGGAAAGAGAAAAATGGATAAAGAAGTTGTGGTCCTTATGTACAATGGAATATCACTCAGCCATGAAATCAATGTCATAAGGCTAGTAGCAGCATGATGAGTGGATTTAGGTACGACGATTCTAAGTGAAATAAGTCACACAGAAAAGGACACTTCTCATAAGTTATCACTGATAGAGGGAATGTAAAAACCGTTACACTTGAACTGAATTACAAAACAGAACAGAGTCACACATGCAGAAAACACACTATGGCTGCTTAAAGGGAAAGGTGAGGTGGGGTGATACATAAAACAAGGGTTTCAAATTAGCTCAGATACCGTTCCATAAACCCAATATGTAATAGACAAGACCTACTCCTTGCTCAGAGGACTGGACTCAACACGCCCTATTCACCACACAAGAATATATCTGTCTAGTAATAATCTTAAAACCTATGTATTGATATCTCTCTGTTAGTGTGTCAAGTGGGTGTAAAACGGCATAAACACAGCAGTGAAAAGCAGCTAAACCCCATTATAAAAATAAATTACTTCGAAAAACCCATGAAACAAAGACAGTGAAAGAGAGAGAAATTCTTACACAATGCGTTCAGGGGCTGTGATGCAACCTGGATTGACCATATCTAGACCCACAGCTGGATGAGACATAAGGGTGGACACTCTTGGGGCTGAGAGGTTTGGTGAGGTTGGGTGAGCAAACGCAGACCCTTTAAAGTAATACTGCGTGGTACCCATCCCATGGGTCCCAAATCTCCAGGTTCAAGGGCATCTTCCTACATCGAAAACATGCACGAGAAACCCAGAAGATGGTACACCGTGTGATGGGGAAAAATATCTAAAACGCACCTCATTTCTCATCTCCTTGTGCCCGGGTTCTCCATTCCAGCCGCTTTACTAGCAATCTCCTTATTTGGAGCATCAGCACCTTTAACCTCCTGTTCCGTGCAGGTTGCAATTTGTCCTGAGGATGAACGGGAAGACGGGGAACCAGTGAGAGACTAGCTCTTGGTGTTGGGACAGGCACAGGTCACTCTATTTTCCCATCAGGAAGAAGAATTAACCACAGGCTCATCATAGCCCCCGGAACCAGAACAGGGCCTGAAGCCATCCAGCGCTTTTGCGGCCAGCTCCCAAAAAAGCGAGTTGTAAAATGGAGCTTCAGGGCACTGCAATTCACAAACCTGCAGAGTTATAAATGATAACTCTCGTCCACAAATATATTGAGGGAAGGCAAAGAAGAGGATTTGAAATCAAGGCAGAATTGCAGGAAACAGATTTCAGGAGGTAGATTCGAATCGCCTTTAAAGCACATGAAAAGCGGCACAACGTTGACAATGATGCCCTTGGCTAAAAATGGCGTATGCGTTTTTTCCTGAATATATTCAGGAAAAAACGCATACGCCCTTTTTGGCCAACCAAGCAACCTAGAAAGGCAAATCAGCGCCTCAAAGAAGACTCGCTACCCATCGGTCAAAAGGGCCATGCTGAAAAAAGTCTCAAAACCAGAAATGCGGGACAGGCCATGGAGAAATGGGAGCCTTGCTACACTGATGGGCGGGATGTAAATTGCCAACAGCCACTCTGGAGAAGTGTACGGTGTGTCCTGAAACATCTAAAAAACACAGCTTAGAGAGCATAGGGCACTTCCACTCATGGGGGTATAAATTGGGAAAATGAAAAATCAGCAAGACACAAGCACCCCAAAGTTTAGGGCTGCTCTGTTGACAAGGACCTCCACTTCATTCCACCTTCAATATCCCAGGAAAGAGAAAAATGGATAAAGAAGTTGTGGTCCTTATGCACAATGGAATATCACTCAGCCATGAAATCGATGTCATAAGGCTAGTAGCAGCATGATGAGTGGATTTAGGTACGACGATTCTAAGTGAAATAAGTCACACAGAAAAGGACACTTCTCATAAGGTATCACTTATAGAGGGAATGTAAAAATTGTTACACTTGAACTGAATTACAAAACAGAACAGAGTCACACATACAGAAAACGCACTATGGCTGCTTCACGGGAAAGGTGAGGTGGGGTGATACATAAAACAAGCGTTTCAAATTAGCTCAGATACCGTTCCATAAACCCAATATGTAATAGACAAGACCTACTCCTTGCTCAGAGAACTGGACTCAACACGCCCTATTCACCGCACAAGAATATATCTGACTAGTAATAATCTTAAAACCTATGTATTGATATCTCTCTGTTAGTGTGTCAAGTGGGTGTAAAGCGGCATAAACACAGCAGTGAAAAGCAGCTAAACCCCAGTATAAAAATAAATTACTTCGAAAAACCCATGAAACAAAGACAGTGAAAGAGAGAGAAATTCTTACACAATGCGTTCAGGGGCTGTGATGCAACCTGGATTGACCATATCTAGACCCACAGCTGGATGAGACATAAGGGTGGACACTCTTGGGGCTGAGAGGTTTGGTGAGGTTGGGTGAGCAAACGCAGACCCTTTAAAGTAATACTGCGTGGTACCCATCGCATGGGTCCCAAATCTCCAGGTTCAAGGACATCTTCCTACATCGAAAACATGCATGAGAAAACAAAAAGATGGTACACCATGTGATGGGGAAAGGTTTCTAAAACGCACCTCATTTCTCTTCTCCTTGTGCCCGGGGTCGCCATTCCAGCCGCTTTACTAACAATCTCCCTACTTGGAGCATCAGCACCTTTAACCTCCTGTTCCGTACAGGTTGCAATTTGTCCTGAGGATGAACGGGTAGACGGGGAACCAGTGAGAGACTAGCTCTTGTTGTTGGCACAGGCACAGGTCACTCTATTTTCCCATCAGGAAGAAGAATTAACCACAGGCTCATCATCCCCCCCGGAACCAGAACAGGGCCTGAAGCCATCCTGCGCTTTTGCGGCCAGCTCCCAAAAAAGCGAGTTGTAAAATGGAGCTTCAGGGCACTGCAATTCACAAACCTGCAGAGTTATAAATGATAACTCTCGTCCACAAATATATTGAGGGAAGGCAAAGAAGAGGATTTGAAATCAAGGCAGAATTGCAGGAAACAGATTTCAGGAGGTAGATTCGAATCGCCTTTAAAGCACATGAAAAGCGGCAAAACGTTGACAATGATGCCCTTGGCCAAAAAGGGCGTATGCGTTTTTTCCTGAATATATTCAGGAAAAAACGCATACGCCCTTTTTGGCCAACCAAGCAACCTGGAAAGGCAAATCAGGGCTACAAAGAAGACTCGCTACCCATCGGTCAAAAGGGCCATGCTGAAAAAAGTCTCAAAACCAGAAATGCAGGACAGGCCATGGAGAAATGGGAGCCTTGCTACACTGATGGGCGCGATGTAAATTGCCAACAGCCACTCTGGAGAAGTGTACGGTGTGTCTTGAAACATCTAAAAAACACAGCTTAGAGAGCATAGGGCACTTCCACTCATGGGGGTATAAATTGGGAAAATGAAAAATCAGCAAGACACAAGCACCCCAAAGTTTAGGGCTGCTCTGTTGACAAGGACCTCCACTTCATTCCACCTTCAATATCCCAGGAAAGAGAAAAATGGATAAAGAAGTTGTGGTCCTTATGTACAATGGAATATCACTCAGCCATGAAATCAATATCATAAGGCTAGTAGCAGCATGATGAGTGGATTTAGGTACGACGATTCTAAGTGAAATAAGTCACACAGAAAAGGACACTTCTCATAAGGTATCACTTATAGAGGGAATGTAAAAACCGTTACACTTGAACTGAATTACAAAACAGAACAGAGTCACACATGCAGAAAACACACTATGGCTGCTTAAAGGGAAAGGTGAGGTGGGGTGATATATAAAACAAGGGTTTCAAATTAGCTGAGATACCGTTCCATAAACCCAATATGTAATAGACAAGACCTACTCCTTGCTCAGAGAACTGGACTCAACACGCCCTATTCACCACACAAGAATATATCTGACTAGTAATAATCTTAAAACCTATGTATTGATATCTCTCTGTTAGTGTGTCAAGTGGGTGTAAAGCAGCATAAACACAGCAGTGAAAAGCAGCTAAACCCCATTATAAAAATAAATTACTTTTACAAACCCATGAAACAAAGACAGTGAAAGAGAGAGAAATTCTTACACAATGCGTTCAGGGGCTGTGATGCAACCTGGATTGACCATATCTAGACCCACAGCTGGATGAGACATAAGGGTGGACACTCTTGGGGCTGAGAGGTTTGGTGAGGTTGGGTGAGCAAACGCAGACCCTTTAAAGTAATACTGCGTGGTACCCATCCCATGGGTCCCAAATCTCCAGGTTCAAGGGCATCTTCCTACATCGAAAACATGCACGAGAAACCCAGAAGATGGTACACCGAGTGATGGGGAAAAATATCTAAAACGCACCTCATTTCTCATCTCCTTGTGCCCGGGTTCTCCATTCCAGCCGCTTTACTAGCAATCTCCTTATTTGGAGCATCAGCACCTTTAACCTCCTGTTCCGTGCAGGTTGCAATTTGTCCTGAGGATGAACGGGTAGACGGGGAACCAGTGAGAGACTAGCTCTTGGTGTTGGGACAGGCACAGGTCACTCTATTTTCCCATCAGGAAGAAGAATTAACCACAGGCTCATCCACCCCCCGGGAACCAGAACAGGGCCTGAAGCCATCCTGCGCTTTTGCGGCCAGCTCCCAAAAAAGCGAGTTGTACAATGCAGCTTCAGGGCACTGCAATTCACAAACCTGCAGAGTTATAAATCATAACTCTCGTCCACAAATATATTGAGGGAAGGCAAAGAAGAGGATTTGAAATCAAGGCAGATTTGCAGGAAACAGATTCCAGGAGGTAGATTCAAATCGCCTTTAAAGCACATGAAAAGCGGCAAAACGTTGACAATGATGCCCTTGGCCAAAAAGGGCGTATGCGTTTTTTCCTGAATATATTCAGGAAAAAACGCATACGCCCTTTTTGGCCAACCAAGCAACCTGGAAAGGCAAATCAGCGCTACAAAGAAGACTCGCTACCCATCGGTCAAAAGGGCCATGCTGAAAAAAGTCTCAAAACCAGAAATGCAGGACAGGCCATGGAGAAATGGGAGCCTTGCTACACTGATGGGCGGGATGTAAATTGCCAACAGCCACTCTGGAGAAGTGTACGGTGTGTCCTGAAACATCTAAAAAACACAGCTTAGAGAGCATAGGGCACTTCCACTCATGGGGGTATAAATTGGGAAAATGAAAAATCAGCAAGACACAAGCACCCCAAAGTTTAGGGCTGCTCTGTTGACAAGGACCTCCACTTCATTCCACCTTCAATATCCCAGGAAAGAGAAAAATGGATAAAGAAGTTGTGGTCCTTATGTACAATGGAATATCACTCAGCCATGAAATCAATGTCATAAGGCTAGTAGCAGCATGATGAGTGGATTTAGTTTCGACGATTCTAAGTGAAATAAGTCACACAGAAAAGGACACTTCTCATAAGGTATCACTTATAGAGGGAATGTAAAAACCGTTACACTTGAACTGAATTACAAAACAGAACAGAGTCACACATGCAGAAAACACACTATGGCTGCTTAACGGGAAAGGTGAGGTGGGGTGATACATAAAACAAGCGTTTCAAATTAGCTCAGATACCGTTCCATAAACCCAATATGTAATAGACAAGACCTACTCCTTGCTCAGAGAACTGGACTCAACACGCCCTATTCACCGCACAAGAATATATCTGACTAGTAATAATCTTAAAACCTATGTATTGATATCTCTCTGTTAGTGTGTCAAGTGGGTGTAAAGCGGCATAAACACAGCAGTGAAAAGCAGCTAAACCCCAGTATAAAAATAAATTACTTCGAAAAACCCATGAAACAAAGACAGTGAAAGAGAGAGAAATACTTACACAATGCGTTCAGGGGCTGTGATGCAACCTGGATTGACCATATCTAGACCCACAGCTGGATGAGACATAAGGGTGGACACTCTTGGGGCTGAGAGGTTTGTTGAGGTTGGGTGAGCAAACGCAGACCCTTTAAAGTAATACTGCGTGGTACCCATCGCATGGATCCCAAATCTCTAGGTTCAAGGACATCTTCCTACATCGAAAACATGCATGAGAAAACAAAATGATGGTACACCATGTGATGGGGAAAGGTTTCTAAAACGCACCTCATTTCTCTTCTCCTTGTGCCCGGGTTGGCCATTCCAGCCGCTTTACTAACAATCTCCCTACTTGGAGCATCAGCACCTTTAACCTCCTGTTCCGTACAGGTTGCAATTTGTCCTGAGGATGAACGGTTAGACGGGGAACCAGTGAGAGACTAGCTCTTGGTGTTGGGACAGGCACAGGTCACTCTATCTTCCCATCAGGAAGAAGAATTAACCACAGGCTCATCCACCCCCCGGGAACCAGAACAGGGCCTGAAGCCATCCTGCGCTTTTGCGGCCAGCTCCCAAAAAAGCGAGTTGTAAAATGGAGCTTCAGGGCACTGCAATTCACAAACCTGCAGAGATATAAATGATAACTCTCGTCCACAAATATATTGAGGGAAGGCAAAGAAGAGGATTTGAAATCAAGGCAGAATTGCAGGAAACAGATTTCAGGAGGTAGATTCGAATCGCCTTTAAAGCACATGAAAAGCGGCAAAACGTTGACAATGATGCCCTTGGCCAAAAAGGGCGTATGCGTTTTTTCCTGAATATATTCAGGAAAAAACGCATATGCCCTTTTTGGCCAACCAAGCAACCTGGAAAGGCAAATCAGGGCAACAAAGAGGACTCGCTACCCATCGGTCAAAAGGGCCATGCTGAAAAAAGTCTCAAAACCAGAAATGCAGGACAGGCCATGGAGAAATGGGAGCCTTGCTACACTGATGGGCGGGATGTAAATTGCCAACAGCCACTCTGGAGAAGTGTACGGTGTGTCCTGAAACATCTAAAAAACACAGCTTAGAGAGCATAGGGCACTTCCACTCATGGGGGTATAAATTGGGAAAATGAAAAATCAGCAAGAAACAAACACCCCAAAGTTTAGGGCTGCTCTGTTGACAAGGACCTCCACTTCATTCCACCTTCAATATCCCAGGAAAGAGAAAAATGAATAAAGAAGTTGTGGTCCTTATGTACAATGGAATATCACTCAGCCATGAAATCAATGTCATAAGGCTAGTAGCAGCATGATGAGTGGATTTAGGTACGACGATTCTAAGTGAAATAAGTCACACAGAAAAGGACACTTCTCATAAGGTATCACTTATAGAGGGAATGTAAAAAGCGTTACACTTGAACTGAATTACAAAACAGAACAGAGTTACACATGCAGAAAACACACTATGGCTGCTTAACGGGAAAAGTGAGGTGGGGTGATACATAAAACAAGGGTTTCAAATTAGCTCAGATACCGTTCCATAACCCAATATGTAATAGACAAGACCTACTCCTTGCTCAGAGAACTGGACTCAACACGCCCTATTCACCGCACAAGAATATATCTGACTAGTAATAATCTTAAAACCTATGTATTGATATCTCTCTGTTAGTGTGTCAAGTGGGTGTAAAGCGGCATAAACACAGCAGTGAAAAGCAGCTAAACCCCAGTATAAAAATAAATTACTTCGAAAAACCCATGAAACAAAGACAGTGAAAGAGAGTGAAATTCTTACACAATGCGTTCAGGGGCTGTGATGCAACCTAGATTGACCATATCTAGACCCACAGCTGGATGAGACATAAGGGTGGACACTCTTGGGGCTGAGAGGTTTGGTGAGGTTGGGTGAGCAAACGCAGACCCTTTAAAGTAATACTGCGTGGTACCCATCGCATGGGTCCCAAATCTCCAGGTTCAAGGACATCTTCCTACATCGAAAACATGCATGAGAAAACAAAAAGATGGTACACCATGTGATGGGGAAAGGTTTCTAAAACGCACCTCATTTCTCTTCTCCTTGTGCCCGGGGTCGCCATTCTAGCCGCTTTACTAACAATCTCCCTACTTGGAGCATCAGCACCTTTAACCTCCTGTTCCGTACAGGTTGCAATTTGTCCTGAGGATGAACGGGTAGACGGGGAACCAGTGAGAGACTAGCTCTTGGTGTTGGGACAGGCACAGGTCACTCTATTTTCCCATCAGGAAGAAGAATTAACCACAGGCTCATCCTCCCCCACGGAACCAGAACAGGGCCTGAAGCCATCCTGCGCTTTTGCGGCCAGCTCCCAAAAAAGCGAGTTGTAAAATGGAGCTTCAGGGCACTGCAATTCCCAAACCTGCAGAGTTATAAATGATAACTCTCGTCCACAAATATATTGAGGGAAGGCAAAGAAGAGGATTTGAAATCAAGGCAGAAATGCAGGAAACAGATTTCAGGAGGTAGATTCGAATCGCCTTTAAAGCACATGAAAAGCGGCAAAACGTTGACAATGATGCCCTTGGCCAAAAAGGGCGTATGCGTTTTTTCCTGAATATATTCAGGAAAAAACCCATACGCCCTTTTTGGCCAACCAAGCAACCTGGAAAGGCAAATCAGGGCTACAAAGAAGACTCGCTACCCATCGGTCAAAAGGGCCATGCTGAAAAAAGTCTCAAAACCAGAAATGCAGGACAGGCCATGGAGAAATGGGAGCCTTGCTACACTGATGGGCGGGATGTAAATTGCCAACAGCCACTCTGGAGAAGTGTACGGTGTGTCCTGAAACATCTAAAAAACACAGCTTAGAGAGCATAGGGCACTTCCACTCATGGGGGTATAAATTGGGAAAATGAAAAATTAGCAAGACACAAGCACCCCAAAGTTTAGGGCTGCTCTGTTGACAAGGACCTCCACTTCATTCCACCTTCAATATCCCAGGAAAGAGAAAAATGGATAAAGAAGTTGTGGTCCTTATGTACAATGGAATATCACTCAGCCATGAAATCAATGTCATAAGGCTAGTAGCAGCATGATGAGTGGATTTAGGTACGACGATTCTAAGTGAAATAAGTCACACAGAAAAGGACACTTCTCATAAGGTATCACTTATAGAGGGACTGTAAAAACCGTTACACTTGAACTGAATTACAAAACAGAACAGAGTCACACATGCAGAAAACACACTATGGCTGCTTAACGGGAAAGGTGAGGTGGGGTGATACATAAAACAAGGGTTTCAAATTAGCTCAGATACCGTTCCATAAACCCAATATGTAATAGACAAGACCTACTCCTTGCTCAGAGAACTGGACTCAACACGCCCTATTCACCACACAAGAATATATCTGACTAGTAATAATCTTAAAACCTATGTATTGATATCTCTCTGTTAGTGTGTCAAGTGGGTGTAAAGCGGCATAAACACAGCAGTGAAAAGCAGCTAAACCCCATTATAAAAATAAATTACTTTGAAAAACCCATGAAACAAAGACAGTGAAAGAGAGAGAAATTCTTACACAATGCGTTCAGGGGCTGTGATGCAACCTGGATTGACCATATCTAGACCCACAGCTGGATGAGACATAAGGGTGGACACTCTTGGGGCTGAGAGGTTTGGTGAGGTTGGGTGAGCAAACGCAGACCCTTTAAAGTAATACTGCGTGGTACCCATCGCATGGGTCCCAAATCTCCAGGTTCAAGGGCATCTTCCTACATCGAAAACATGCATGAGAAAACAAAAAGATGGTACACCATGTGATGGGGAAAGGTTTCTAAAACGCACCTCATTTCTCTTCTCCTTGTGCCCGGGTTCGCCATTCCAGCCGCTTTACTAACAATCTCCCTACTTGGAGCATCAGCACCTTTAACCTCCTGTTCCGTACAGGTTGCAATTTGTCCTGAGGATGAACGGGTAGACGGGGAACCAGTGAGAGACTAGCTCTTGGTGTTGGGAGAGGCACAGGTCACTCTATTTTCCCATCAGGAAGAAGAATTAACCACAGGCTCATCATCCCCCCCGGAACCAGAACAGGGCCTGAAGCCATACTGCGCTTTTGCGGCCAGCTCCCAAAAAAGCGAGTTGTAAAATGGAGCTTCAGGGCACTGCAATTCACAAACCTGCAGAGTTATAAATGATAACTCTCGTCCACAAATATATTGAGGGAAGGCAAAGAAGAGGATTTGAAATCAAGGCAGAATTGAAGGAAACAGATTTCAGGAGGTAGATTCGAATCGCCTTTAAAGCACATGAAAAGCGGCAAAACGTTGACAATGATGCCCTTGGCCAAAAAGGGCGTATGCGTTTTTTCCTGAATATATTCAGGAAAAAACCCATACGCCCTTTTTGGCCAACCAAGCAACCTGGAAAGGCAAATCAGGGCTACAAAGAAGACTCGCTACCCATCGGTCAAAAGGGCCATGCTGAAAAAAGTCTCAAAACCAGAAATGCAGGACAGGCCATGGAGAAATGGGAGCCTTGCTACACTGATGGGCACGATGTAAATGGCCAACAGCCACTCTGGAGAAGTGTACGGTGTGTCTTGAAACATCTAAAAAACACAGCTTAGAGAGCATAGGGCACTTCCACTCATGGGGGTATAAATTGGGAAAATGAAAAATCAGCAAGACACAAGCACCCCAAAGTTTAGGGCTGCTCTGTTGACAAGGACCTCCACTTCATTCCACCTTCAATATCCCAGGAAAGAGAAAAATGGATAAAGAAGTTGTGGTCCCTATGTACAATGGAATATCACTCAGCCATGAAATCAATGTCATAAGGCTAGTAGCAGCATGATGAGTGGATTTAGGTACGACGATTCTAAGTGAAATAAGTCACACAGAAAAGGACACTTCTCATAAGGTATCACTTATAGAGGGACTGTAAAAACCGTTACACTTGAACTGAATTACAAAACAGAACAGAGTCACACATGCAGAAAACACACTATGGCTGCTTAAAGGGAAAGGTGAGGTGGGGTGATACATAAAACAAGGGTTTCAAATTAGCTCAGATACCGTTCCATAAACCCAATATGTAATAGACAAGACCTACTCCTTGCTCAGAGAACTGGACTCAACACGCCCTATTCACCACACAAGAATATATCTGACTAGTAATAATCTTAAAACCTATGTATTGATATCTCTCTGTTAGTGTGTCAAGTGGGTGTAAAGCGGCATAAACACAGCAGTGAAAAGCAGCTAAACCCCATTATAAAAATAAATTACTTTGAAAAACCCATGAAACAAAGACAGTGAAAGAGAGAGAAATTCTTACACAATGCGTTCAGGGGCTGTGATGCAACCTGGATTGACCATATCTAGACCCACAGCTGGATGAGACATAAGGGTGGACACTCTTGGGGCTGAGAGGTTTGGTGAGGTTGGGTGAGCAAACGCAGACCCTTTAAAGTAATACTGCGTGGTACCCATCGCATGGGTCCCAAATCTCCAGGTTCAAGGGCATTTTCCTACATCGAAAACATGCATGAGAAAACAAAAAGATGGTACACCATGTGATGGGGAAAGGTTTCTAAAACGCACCTCATTTCTCTTCTCCTTGTGCCCGGGTTTGCCATTCCAGCCGCTTTACTAACAATCTCCCTACTTGGAGCATCAGCACCTTTAACCTCCTGTTCCGTACAGGTTGCAATTTGTCCTGAGGATGAACGGGTAGACGGGGAACCAGTGAGAGACTAGCTCTTGGTGTTGGGACAGGCACAGGTCACTCTATTTTCCCATCAGGAAGAAGAATTAACCACAGGCTCATCCTCCCCCACGGAACCAGAACAGGGCCTGAAGCCATCCTGCGCTTTTGCGGCCAGCTCCCAAAAAAGCGAGTTGTAAAATGGAGCTTCAGGGCACTGCAATTCCCAAACCTGCAGAGTTATAAAAGATAACTCTCGTCCACAAATATATTGAGGGAAGGCAAAGAAGAGGATTTGAAATCAAGGCAGAAATGCAGGAAACAGATTTCAGGAGGTAGATTCGAATCGCCTTTAAAGCACATGAAAAGCGGCAAAACTTTGACAATGATGCCCTTGGCCAAAAAGGGCGTATGCGTTTTTTCCTGAATATATTCAGGAAAAAACGCATACGCCCTTTTTGGCCAACCAAGCAACCTGGAAAGGCAAATCAGGGCTACAAAGAAGACTCGCTACCCATCGGTCAAAAGGGCCATGCTGAAAAAAGTCTCAAAACCAGAAATGCAGGACAGGCCATGGAGAAATGGGAGCCTTGCTACACTGATGGGCGGGATGTAAATTGCCAACAGCCACTCTGGAGAAGTGTACGGTGTGTCCTGAAACATCTAAAAAACACAGCTTAGAGAGCATAGGGCACTTCCACTCATGGGGGTATAAATTGGGAAAATGAAAAATTAGCAAGACACAAGCACCCCAAAGTTTAGGGCTGCTCTGTTGACAAGGACCTCCACTTCATTCCACCTTCAATATCCCAGGAAAGAGAAAAATGGATAAAGAAGTTGTGGTCCTTATGTACAATGGAATATCACTCAGCCATGAAATCAATGTCATAAGGCTAGTAGCAGCATGATGAGTGGATTTAGGTACAACGAATCTAAGTGAAATAAGTCACACAGAAAAGGACACTTCTCATAAGGTATCACTTATAGAGGGACTGTAAAAACCGTTACACTTGAACTGAATTACAAAACAGAACAGAGTCACACATGCAGAAAACACACTATGGCTGCTTAACGGGAAAGGTGAGGTGGGGTGATACATAAAACAAGGGTTTCAAATTAGCTCAGATACCGTTCCATAAACCCAATATGTAATAGACAAGACCTACTCCTTGCTCAGAGAACTGGACTCAACACGCCCTATTCACCACACAAGAATATATCTGACTAGTAATAATCTTAAAACCTATGTATTGATATCTCTCTGTTAGTGTGTCAAGTGGGTGTAAAGCGGCATAAACACAGCAGTGAAAAGCAGCTAAACCCCATTATAAAAATAAATTACTTTGAAAAACCCATGAAACAAAGACAGTGAAAGAGAGAGAAATTCTTACACAATGCGTTCAGGGGCTGTGATGCAACCTGGATTGACCATATCTAGACCCACAGCTGGATGAGACATAAGGGTGGACACTCTTGGGGCTGAGAGGTTTGGTGAGGTTGGGTGAGCAAACGCAGACCCTTTAAAGTAATACTGCGTGGTACCCATCGCATGGGTCCCAAATCTCCAGGTTCAAGGGCATCTTCCTACATCGAAAACATGCATGAGAAAACAAAAAGATGGTACACCATGTGATGGGGAAAGGTTTCTAAAACGCACCTCATTTCTCTTCTCCTTGTGCCCGGGGTCGCCATTCCAGCCGCTTTACTAACAATCTCCCTACTTGGAGCATCAGCACCTTTAACCTCCTGTTCCGTACAGGTTGCAATTTGTCCTGAGGATGAACGGTTAGACGGGGAACCAGTGAGAGACTAGCTCTTGGTGTTGGGACAGGCACAGGTCACTCTATCTTCCCATCAGGAAGAAGAATTAACCACAGGCTCATCCACCCCCCGGGAACCAGAACAGGGCCTGAAGCCATCCTGCGCTTTTGCGGCCAGCTCCCAAAAAAGCGAGTTGTAAAATGGAGCTTCAGGGCACTGCAATTCACAAACCTGCAGAGATATAAATGATAACTCTCGTCCACAAATATATTGAGGGAAGGCAAAGAAGAGGATTTGAAATCAAGGCAGAATTGCAGGAAACAGATTTCAGGAGGTAGATTCGAATCGCCTTTAAAGCACATGAAAAGCGGCAAAACGTTGACAATGATGCCCTTGGCCAAAAAGGGCGTATGCGTTTTTTCCTGAATATATTCAGGAAAAAACGCATACGCCCTTTTTGGCCAACCAAGCAACCTGGAAAGGCAAATCAGGGCAACAAAGAGGACTCGCTACCCATCGGTCAAAAGGGCCATGCTGAAAAAAGTCTCAAAACCAGAAATGCAGGACAGGCCATGGAGAAATGGGAGCCTTGCTACACTGATGGGCGGGATGTAAATTGCCAACAGCCACTCTGGAGAAGTGTACGGTGTGTCCTGAAACATCTAAAAAACACAGCTTAGAGAGCATAGGGCACTTCCACTCATGGGGGTATAAATTGGGAAAATGAAAAATCAGCAAGAAACAAACACCCCAAAGTTTAGGGCTGCTCTGTTGACAAGGACCTCCACTTCATTCCACCTTCAATATCCCAGGAAAGAGAAAAATGAATAAAGAAGTTGTGGTCCTTATGTACAATGGAATATCACTCAGCCATGAAATCAATGTCATAAGGCTAGTAGCAGCATGATGAGTGGATTTAGGTACGACGATTCTAAGTGAAATAAGTCACACAGAAAAGGAGACTTCTCATAAGGTATCACTTATAGAGGGAATGTAAAAAGCGTTACACTTGAACTGAATTACAAAACAGAACAGAGTTACACATGCAGAAAACACACTATGGCTGCTTAACGGGAAAAGTGAGGTGGGGTGATACATAAAACAAGGGTTTCAAATTAGCTCAGATACCGTTCCATAACCCAATATGTAATAGACAAGACCTACTCCTTGCTCAGAGAACTGGACTCAACACGCCCTATTCACCGCACAAGAATATATCTGACTAGTAATAATCTTAAAACCTATGTATTGATATCTCTCTGTTAGTGTGTCAAGTGGGTGTAAAGCGGCATAAACACAGCAGTGAAAAGCAGCTAAACCCCAGTATAAAAATAAATTACTTCGAAAAACCCATGAAACAAAGACAGTGAAAGAGAGAGAAATTCTTACACAATGCGTTCAGGGGCTGTGATGCAACCTAGATTGACCATATCTAGACCCACAGCTGGATGAGACATAAGGGTGGACACTCTTGGGGCTGAGAGGTTTGGTGAGGTTGGGTGAGCAAACGCAGACCCTTTAAAGTAATACTGCGTGGTACCCATCGCATGGGTCCCAAATCTCCAGGTTCAAGGACATCTTCCTACATCGAAAACATGCATGAGAAAACAAAAAGATGGTACACCATGTGATGGGGAAAGGTTTCTAAAACGCACCTCATTTCTCTTCTCCTTGTGCCCGGGGTCGCCATTCTAGCCGCTTTACTAACAATCTCCCTACTTGGAGCATCAGCACCTTTAACCTCCTGTTCCGTACAGGTTGCAATTTGTCCTGAGGATGAACGGGTAGACGGGGAACCAGTGAGAGACTAGCTCTTGGTGTTGGGACAGGCACAGGTCACTCTATTTTCCCATCAGGAAGAAGAATTAACCACAGGCTCATCCTCCCCCACGGAACCAGAACAGGGCCTGAAGCCATCCTGCACTTTTGCGGCCAGCTCCCAAAAAAGCGAGTTGTAAAATGGAGCTTCAGGGCACTGCAATTCACAAACCTGCAGAGTTATAAATGATAACTCTCGTCCACAAATATATTGAGGGAAGGCAAAGAAGAGGATTTGAAATCAAGGCAGAAATGCAGGAAACAGATTTCAGGAGGTAGATTCGAATCGCCTTTAAAGCACATGAAAAGCGGCAAAACGTTGACAATGATGCCCTTGGCCAAAAAGGGCGTATGCGTTTTTTCCTGAATATATTCAGGAAAAAACGCATACGCCCTTTTTGGCCAACCAAGCAACCTGGAAAGGCAAATCAGGGCTACAAAGAAGACTCGCTACCCATCGGTCAAAAGGGCCATGCTGAAAAAAGTCTCAAAACCAGAAATGCAGGACAGGCCATGGAGAAATGGGAGCCTTGCTACACTGATGGGCGGGATGTAAATTGCCAACAGCCACTCTGGAGAAGTGTACGGTGTGTCCTGAAACATCTAAAAAACACAGCTTAGAGAGCATAGGGCACTTCCACTCATGGGGGTATAAATTGGGAAAATGAAAAATTAGCAAGACACAAGCACCCCAAAGTTTAGGGCTGCTCTGTTGACAAGGACCTCCACTTCATTCCACCTTCAATATCCCAGGAAAGAGAAAAATGGATAAAGAAGTTGTGGTCCTTATGTACAATGGAATATCACTCAGCCATGAAATCAATGTCATAAGGCTAGTAGCAGCATGATGAGTGGATTTAGGTACGACGATTCTAAGTGAAATAAGTCACACAGAAAAGGACACTTCTCATAAGGTATCACTTATAGAGGGACTGTAAAAACCGTTACACTTGAACTGAATTACAAAACAGAACAGAGTCACACATGCAGAAAACACACTATGGCTGCTTAACGGGAAAGGTGAGGTGGGGTGATACATAAAACAAGGGTTTCAAATTAGCTCAGATACCGTTCCATAAACCCAATATGTAATAGACAAGACCTACTCCTTGCTCAGAGAACTGGACTCAACACGCCCTATTCACCACACAAGAATATATCTGACTAGTAATAATCTTAAAACCTATGTATTGATATCTCTCTGTTAGTGTGTCAAGTGGGTGTAAAGCGGCATAAACACAGCAGTGAAAAGCAGCTAAACCCCATTATAAAAATAAATTACTTTGAAAAACCCATGAAACAAAGACAGTGAAAGAGAGAGAAATTCTTACACAATGCGTTCAGGGGCTGTGATGCAACCTGGATTGACCATATCTAGACCCACAGCTGGATGAGACATAAGGGTGGACACTCTTGGGGCTGAGAGGTTTGGTGAGGTTGGGTGAGCAAACGCAGACCCTTTAAAGTAATACTGCGTGGTACCCATCGCATGGGTCCCAAATCTCCAGGTTCAAGGGCATCTTCCTACATCGAAAACATGCATGAGAAAACAAAAAGATGGTACACCATGTGATGGGGAAAGGTTTCTAAAACGCACCTCATTTCTCTTCTCCTTGTGCCCGGGTTCGCCATTCCAGCCGCTTTACTAACAATCTCCCTACTTGGAGCATCAGCACCTTTAACCTCCTGTTCCGTACAGGTTGCAATTTGTCCTGAGGATGAACGGGTAGACGGGGAACCAGTGAGAGACTAGCTCTTGGTGTTGGGAGAGGCACAGGTCACTCTATTTTCCCATCAGGAAGAAGAATTAACCACAGGCTCATCATCCCCCCCGGAACCAGAACAGGGCCTGAAGCCATACTGCGCTTTTGCGGCCAGCTCCCAAAAAAGCGAGTTGTAAAATGGAGCTTCAGGGCACTGCAATTCACAAACCTGCAGAGTTATAAATGATAACTCTCGTCCACAAATATATTGAGGGAAGGCAAAGAAGAGGATTTGAAATCAAGGCAGAATTGAAGGAAACAGATTTCAGGAGGTAGATTCGAATCGCCTTTAAAGCACATGAAAAGCGGCAAAACGTTGACAATGATGCCCTTGGCCAAAAAGGGCGTATGCGTTTTTTCCTGAATATATTCAGGAAAAAACCCATACGCCCTTTTTGGCCAACCAAGCAACCTGGAAAGGCAAATCAGGGCTACAAAGAAGACTCGCTACCCATCGGTCAAAAGGGCCATGCTGAAAAAAGTCTCAAAACCAGAAATGCAGGACAGGCCATGGAGAAATGGGAGCCTTGCTACACTGATGGGCACGATGTAAATGGCCAACAGCCACTCTGGAGAAGTGTACGGTGTGTCTTGAAACATCTAAAAAACACAGCTTAGAGAGCATAGGGCACTTCCACTCATGGGGGTATAAATTGGGAAAATGAAAAATCAGCAAGACACAAGCACCCCAAAGTTTAGGGCTGCTCTGTTGACAAGGACCTCCACTTCATTCCACCTTCAATATCCCAGGAAAGAGAAAAATGGATAAAGAAGTTGTGGTCCCTATGTACAATGGAATATCACTCAGCCATGAAATCAATGTCATAAGGCTAGTAGCAGCATGATGAGTGGATTTAGGTACGACGATTCTAAGTGAAATAAGTCACACAGAAAAGGACACTTCTCATAAGGTATCACTTATAGAGGGACTGTAAAAACCGTTACACTTGAACTGAATTACAAAACAGAACAGAGTCACACATGCAGAAAACACACTATGGCTGCTTAAAGGGAAAGGTGAGGTGGGGTGATACATAAAACAAGGGTTTCAAATTAGCTCAGATACCGTTCCATAAACCCAATATGTAATAGACAAGACCTACTCCTTGCTCAGAGAACTGGACTCAACACGCCCTATTCACCACACAAGAATATATCTGACTAGTAATAATCTTAAAACCTATGTATTGATATCTCTCTGTTAGTGTGTCAAGTGGGTGTAAAGCGGCATAAACACAGCAGTGAAAAGCAGCTAAACCCCATTATAAAAATAAATTACTTTGAAAAACCCATGAAACAAAGACAGTGAAAGAGAGAGAAATTCTTACACAATGCGTTCAGGGGCTGTGATGCAACCTGGACTGACCATATCTAGACCCACAGCTGGATGAGACATAAGGGTGGACACTCTTGGGGCTGAGAGGTTTGGTGAGGTTGGGTGAGCAAACGCAGACCCTTTAAAGTAATACTGCGTGGTACCCATCGCATGGGTCCCAAATCTCCAGGTTCAAGGGCATCTTCCTACATCGAAAACATGCATGAGAAAACAAAAAGATGGTACACCATGTGATGGGGAAAGGTTTCTAAAACGCACCTCATTTCTCTTCTCCTTGTGCCCGGGTTTGCCATTCCAGCCGCTTTACTAACAATCTCCCTACTTGGAGCATCAGCACCTTTAACCTCCTGTTCCGTACAGGTTGCAATTTGTCCTGAGGATGAACGGGTAGACGGGGAACCAGTGAGAGACTAGCTCTTGGTGTTGGGACAGGCACAGGTCACTCTATTTTCCCATCAGGAAGAAGAATTAACCACAGGCTCATCCTCCCCCACGGAACCAGAACAGGGCCTGAAGCCATCCTGCGCTTTTGCGGCCAGCTCCCAAAAAAGCGAGTTGTAAAATGGAGCTTCAGGGCACTGCAATTCCCAAACCTGCAGAGTTATAAATGATAACTCTCGTCCACAAATATATTGAGGGAAGGCAAAGAAGAGGATTTGAAATCAAGGCAGAAATGCAGGAAACAGATTTCAGGAGGTAGATTCGAATCGCCTTTAAAGCACATGAAAAGCGGCAAAACGTTGACAATGATGCCCTTGGCCAAAAAGGGCGTATGCGTTTTTTCCTGAATATATTCAGGAAAAAACGCATACGCCCTTTTTGGCCAACCAAGCAACCTGGAAAGGCAAATCAGGGCTACAAAGAAGACTCGCTACCCATCGGTCAAAAGGGCCATGCTGAAAAAAGTCTCAAAACCAGAAATGCAGGACAGGCCATGGAGAAATGGGAGCCTTGCTACACTGATGGGCGGGATGTAAATTGCCAACAGCCACTCTGGAGAAGTGTACGGTGTGTCCTGAAACATCTAAAAAACACAGCTTAGAGAGCATAGGGCACTTCCACTCATGGGGGTATAAATTGGGAAAATGAAAAATTAGCAAGACACAAGCACCCCAAAGTTTAGGGCTGCTCTGTTGACAAGGACCTCCACTTCATTCCACCTTCAATATCCCAGGAAAGAGAAAAATGGATAAAGAAGTTGTGGTCCTTATGTACAATGGAATATCACTCAGCCATGAAATCAATGTCATAAGGCTAGTAGCAGCATGATGAGTGGATTTAGGTACGACGAATCTAAGTGAAATAAGTCACACAGAAAAGGACACTTCTCATAAGGTATCACTTATAGAGGGACTGTAAAAACCGTTACACTTGAACTGAATTACAAAACAGAACAGAGTCACACATGCAGAAAACACACTATGGCTGCTTAACGGGAAAGGTGAGGTGGGGTGATACATAAAACAAGGGTTTCAAATTAGCTCAGATACCGTTCCATAAACCCAATATGTAATAGACAAGACCTACTCCTTGCTCAGAGAACTGGACTCAACACGCCCTATTCACCACACAAGAATATATCTGACTAGTAATAATCTTAAAACCTATGTATTGATATCTCTCTGTTAGTGTGTCAAGTGGGTGTAAAGCGGCATAAACACAGCAGTGAAAAGCAGCTAAACCCCATTATAAAAATAAATTACTTTGAAAAACCCATGAAACAAAGACAGTGAAAGAGAGAGAAATTCTTACACAATGCGTTCAGGGGCTGTGATGCAACCTGGATTGACCATATCTAGACCCACAGCTGGATGAGACATAAGGGTGGACACTCTTGGGGCTGAGAGGTTTGGTGAGGTTGGGTGAGCAAACGCAGACCCTTTAAAGTAATACTGCGTGGTACCCATCGCATGGGTCCCAAATCTCCAGGTTCAAGGGCATCTTCCTACATCGAAAACATGCATGAGAAAACAAAAAGATGGTACACCATGTGATGGGGAAAGGTTTCTAAAACGCACCTCATTTCTCTTCTCCTTGTGCCCGGGTTCGCCATTCCAGCCGCTTTACTAACAATCTCCCTACTTGGAGCATCAGCACCTTTAACCTCCTGTTCCGTACAGGTGGCAATTTGTCCTGAGGATGAACGGGTAGACGGGGAACCAGTGAGAGACTAGCTCTTGGTGTTGGGACAGGCACAGGTCACTCTATTTTCCCATCAGGAAGAAGAATTAACCACAGGCTCATCCTCCCCCCCGGAACCAGAACAGGGCCTGAAGCCATCCTGCGCTTTTGCGGCCAGCTCCCAAAAAAGCGAGTTGTAAAATGGAGCTTCAGGGCACTGCAATTCCCAAACCTGCAGAGTTATAAATGATAACTCTCGTCCACAAATATATTGAGGGAAGGCAAAGAAGAGGATTTGAAATCAAGGCAGAAATGCAGGAAACAGATTTCAGGAGGTAGATTCGAATCGCCTTTAAAGCACATGAAAAGCGGCAAAACGTTGACAATGATGCCCTTGGCCAAAAAGGGCGTATGCGTTTTTTCCTGAATATATTCAGGAAAAAACGCATACGCCCTTTTTGGCCAACCAAGCAACCTGGAAAGGCAAATCAGGGCTACAAAGAAGACTCGCTACCCATCGGTCAAAAGGGCCATGCTGAAAAAAGTCTCAAAACCAGAAATGCAGGACAGGCCATGGAGAAATGGGAGCCTTGCTACACTGATGGGCGGGATGTAAATTGCCAACAGCCACTCTGGAGAAGTGTACGGTGTGTCCTGAAACATCTAAAAAACACAGCTTAGAGAGCATAGGGCACTTCCACTCATGGGGGTATAAATTGGGAAAATGAAAAATCAGCAAAACACAAGCACCCGAAAGTTTAGGGCTGCTCTGTTGACAAGGACCTCCACTTCATTCCACCTTCAATATCCCAGGAAAGAGAAAAATGGATAAAGAAGTTGTGGTCCTTATGTACAATGGAATATCACTCAGCCATGAAATCAATGTCATAAGGCTAGTAGCAGCATGATGAGTGGATTTAGGTACGACGATTCTAAGTGACATAAGTCACACAGAAAAGGACACTTCTCATAAGGTATCACTTATAGAGGGACTGTAAAAACCGTTACACTTGAACTGTATTACAAAACAGAACAGAGTCACACATGCAGAAAACACACTATGGCTGCTTAACGGGAAGGGTAAGGTGGGGTGATACATAAAACAAGGCTTTCAAATTAGCTCAGATACCGTTCCATACACCCAATATGTAATAGACAAGACCTACTCCTTGCTCAGAGAACTGGACTCAACACGCCCTATTCACCGCACAAGAATATATCTGACTAGTAATAATCTTAAAACCTATGTATTGATATCTCTCTGTTAGTGTGTCAAGTGGGTGTAAAGCGGCATAAACACAGCAGTGAAAAGCAGCTAAACCCCATTATAAAAATAAATTACTTTGAAAAACCCATGAAACAAAGACAGTGAAAGAGAGAGAAATTCTTACACAATGCGTTCAGGGGCTGTGATGCAACCTGGATTGACCATATCTAGACCCACAGCTGGATGAGACATAAGGGTGGACACTCTTGGGGCTGAGAGGTTTGGTGAGGTTGGGTGAGCAAACGCAGACCCTTTAAAGTAATACTGCGTGGTACCCATCGCATGGGTCCCAAATCTCCAGGTTCAAGGGCATCTTCCTACATCGAAAACATGCATGAGAAAACAAAAAGATGGTACACCATGTGATGGGGAAACGTTTCTAAAACGCACCTCATTTCTCTTCTCCTTGTGCCAGGGTTTGCCATTCCAGCCGCTTTACTAACAATCTCCCTACTTGGAGCATCAGCACCTTTAACCTCCTGTTCCGTACAGGTTGCAATTTGTCCTGAGGATGAACGGGTAGACGGGGAACCAGTGAGAGACTAGCTCTTGGTGTTGGGACAGGCACAGGTCACTCTATTTTCCCATCAGGAAGAAGAATTAACCACAGGCTCATCCTCCCCCCCGGAACCAGAACAGGGCCTGAAGCCATCCTGCGCTTTTGCGGCCAGCTCCCAAAAAAGCGAGTTGTAAAATGGAGCTTCAGGGCACTGCAATTCCCAAACCTGCAGAGTTATAAATGATAACTCTCGTCCACAAATATATTGAGGGAAGGCAAAGAAGAGGATTTGAAATCAAGGCAGAAATGCAGGAAACAGATTTCAGGAGGTAGATTCGAATCGCCTTTAAAGCACATGAAAAGCGGCAAAACGTTGACAATGATGCCCTTGGCCAAAAAGGGCGTATGCGTTTTTTCCTGAATATATTCAGGAAAAAACGCATACGCCCTTTTTGGCCAACCAAGCAACCTGGAAAGGCAAATCAGGGCTACAAAGAAGACTCGCTACCCATCGGTCAAAAGGGCCATGCTGAAAAATGTCTCAAAACCAGAAATGCAGGACAGGCCATGGAGAAATGGGAGCCTTGCTACACTGATGGGCGGGATGTAAATTGCCAACAGCCACTCTGGAGAAGTGTACGGTGTGTCCTGAAACATCTAAAAAACACAGCTTAGAGAGCATAGGGCACTTCCACTCATGGGGGTATAAATTGGGAAAATGAAAAATTAGCAAGACACAAGCACCCCAAAGTTTAGGGCTGCTCTGTTGACAAGGACCTCCACTTCATTCCACCTTCAATATCCCAGGAAAGAGAAAAATGGATAAAGAAGTTGTGGTCCTTATGTACAATGGAATATCACTCAGCCATGAAATCAATGTCATAAGGCTAGTAGCAGCATGATGAGTGGATTTAGATACGACGATTCTAAGTGAAATAAGTCACACAGAAAAGGACACTTCTCATAAGGTATCACTTATAGAGGGACTGTAAAAACCGTTACACTTGAACTGAATTACAAAACAGAACAGAGTCACACATGCAGAAAACACACTATGGCTGCTTAACGGGAAAGGTGAGGTGGGGTGATACATAAAACAAGGGTTTCAAATTAGCTCAGATACCGTTCCATAAACCCAATATGTAATAGACAAGACCTACTCCTTGCTCAGAGAACTGGACTCAACACGCCCTATTCACCACACAAGAATATATCTGACTAGTAATAAACTTAAAATCTATGTATTGATATCTCTCTGTTAGTGTGTCAAGTGGGTGTAAAGCGGCATAAACACAGCAGTGAAAAGCAGCTAAACCCCATTATAAAAATAAATTACTTTGAAAAACCCATGAAACAAAGACAGTGAAAGAGAGAGAAATTCTTACACAATGCGTTCAGGGGCTGTGATGCAACCTGGATTGACCATATCTAGACCCACAGCTGGATGAGACATAAGGGTGGACACTCTTGGGGCTGAGAGGTTTGGTGAGGTTGGGTGAGCAAACGCAGACCCTTTAAAGTAATACTGCGTGGTACCCATCGCATGGGTCCCAAATCTCCAGGTTCAAGGGCATCTTCCTACATCGAAAACATGCATGAGAAAATAAAAAGATGGTACACCGTGTGATGGGGAAAGGTTTCTAAAACGCACCTCATTTCTCTTCTCCTTGTGCCCGGGTTCGCCATTCCATCCGCTTTACTAACAATCTCCCTACTTGGAGCATCAGCACCTTTAACCTCCTGTTCCGTACAGGTTGCAATTTGTCCTGAGGATGAACGGGTAGACGGGGAACCAGTGAGAGACTAGCTCTTGGTGTTGGGAGAGGCACAGGTCACTCTATTTTCCCATCAGGAAGAAGAATTAACCACAGGCTCATCCTCCCCCCCGGAACCAGAACAGGGCCTGAAGCCATCCTGCGCTTTTGCGGCCAGCTCCCAAAAAAGCGAGTTGTAAAATGGAGTTTCAGGGCACTGCAATTCCCAAACCTGCAGAGTTATAAATGATAACTCTCGTCCACAAATATATTGAGGGAAGGCAAAGAAGAGGATTTGAAATCAAGGCAGAAATGCAGGACACAGATTTCAGGAGGTAGATTCGAATCGCCTTTAAAGCACATGAAAAGCGGCAAAACGTTGACAATGATGCCCTTGGCCAAAAAGGGCGTATGCGTTTTTTCCTGAATATATTCAGGAAAAAACGCATACGCCCTTTTTGGCCAACCAAGCAACCTGGAAAGGCAAATCAGGGCTACAAAGAAGACTCGCTACCCATCGGTCAAAAAGGCCATGCTGAAAAAAGTCTCAAAACCAGAAATGCAGGACAGGCCATGGAGAAATGGGAGCCTTGCTACACTGATGGGCGGGATGTAAATTGCCAACAGCCACTCTGGAGAAGTGTACGGTGTGTCCTGAAACATCTAAAAAACACAGCTTAGAGAGCATAGGGCACTTCCACTCATGGGGGTATAAATTGGGAAAATGAAAAATTAGCAAGACACAAGCACCCCAAAGTTTAGGGCTGCTCTGTTGACAAGGACCTCCACTTCATTCCACCTTCAATATCCCAGGAAAGAGAAAAATGGATAAAGAAGTTGTGGTCCTTATGTACAATGGAATATCACTCAGCCATGAAATCAATGTCATAAGGCTAGTAGCAGCATGATGAGTGGATTTAGGTACGACGATTCTAAGTGAAATAAGTCACACAGAAAAGGACACTTCTCATAAGGTATCACTTGTAGAGGGACTGTAAAAACCGTTACACTTGAACTGAATTACAAAACAGAACAGAGTCACACATGCAGAAAACACACTATGGCTGCTTAACGGGAAAGGTGAGGTGGGGTGATACATCAAACAAGGGTTTCAAATTAGCTCAGATACCGTTCCATAAACCCAATATGTAATAGACAAGACCTACTCCTTGCTCAGAGAACTGGACTCAACACGCCCTATTCACCGCACAAGAATATATCTGACTAGTAATAATCTTAAAACCTAGGTATTGATATCTCTCTGTTAGTGTGTCAAGTGGGTGTAAAGCGGCATAAACACAGCAGTGAAAAGCAGCTAAACCCCAGTATAAAAATAAATTACTTTTACAAACCCATGAAACAAAGACAGTGAAAGAGAGAGAAATTCTTACACAATGCGTTCAGGGGCTGTGATGCAACCTGGATTGACCATATCTAGACCCACAGCTGGATGAGACATAAGGGTGGACACTCTTGGGGCTGAGAGGTTTGGTGAGGTTGGGTGAGCAAACGCAGACCCTTTAAAGTAATACTGCGTGGTACCCATCGCATGGGTCCCAAATCTCCAGGTTCAAGGGCATCTTCCTACATCGAAAACATGCATGAGAAAACAAAAAGATGGTACACCATGTGATGGGGAAAGGTTTCTAAAACGCACCTCATTTCTCTTCTCCTTGTGCCCGGGTTTGCCATTCCATCCGCTTTACTAACAATCTCCCTACTTGGAGCATCAGCACCTTTAACCTCCTGTTCCGTACAGGTTGCAATTTGTCCTGAGGATGAACGGGTAGACGGGGAACCAGTGAGAGACTAGCTCTTGGTGTTGGGACAGGCACAGGTCACTCTATTTTCCCATCAGGAAGAAGAATTAACCACAGGCTCATCCTCCCCCTCGGAACCAGAACAGGGCCTGAAGCCATCCTGCGCTTTTGCGGCCAGCTCCCAAAAAAGCGAGTTGTAAAATGGAGCTTCAGGGCACTGCAATTCCCAAACCTGCAGAGTTATAAATGATAACTCTCGTCCACAAATATATTGAGGGAAGGCAAAGAAGAGGATTTGAAATCAAGGCAGAATTGCAGGAAACAGATTTCAGGAGGTAGATACGAATCGCCTTTAAAGCACATGAAAAGCGGCAAAACGTTGACAATGATGCCCTTGGCCAAAAAGGGCGTATGCGTTTTTTCCTGAATATATTCAGGAAAAAACGCATACGCCCTTTTTGGCCAACCAAGCAACCTGGAAAGGCAAATCAGGGCTACAAAGAAGACTCGCTACCCATCGGTCAAAAGGGCCATGCTGAAAAAAGTCTCAAAACCAGAAATGCAGGACAGGCCATGGAGAAATGGGAGCCTTGCTACACTGATGGGCGGGATGTAAATTGCCAACAGCCACTCTGGAGAAGTGTACGGTGTGTCCTGAAACATCTAAAAAACACAGCTTAGAGAGCTTAGGGCACTTCCACTCATGGGGGTATAAATTGGGAAAATGAAAAATCAGCAAGACACAAGCACCCCAAAGTTTAGGGCTGCTCTGTTGACAAGGACCTCCACTTCATTCCACCTTCAATATCCCAGGAAAGAGAAAAATGGATAAAGAAGTTGTGGTCCTTATGTACAATGGAATATCACTCAGCCATGAAATCAATGTCATAAGGCTAGTAGCAGCATGATGAGTGGATTTAGGTACGACGATTCTAAGTGACATAAGTCACACAGAAAAGGACACTTCTCATAAGGTATCACTTATAGAGGGAATGTAAAAACCGTTACACTTGAACTGAATTACAAAACAGAACAGAGTCACACATGCAGAAAACACACTATGGCTGCTTAACGGGAAGGGTAAGGTGGGGTGATACATAAAACAAGGGTTTCAAATTAGCTCAGATACCGTTCCATACACCCAATATGTAATAGACAAGACCTACTCCTTGCTCAGAGAACTGGACTCAACACGCCCTATTCACCGCACAAGAATATATCTGACTAGTAATAATCTTAAAACCTATGTATTGATATCTCTCTGTTAGTGTGTCAAGTGGGTGTAAAGTGGCATAAACACAGCAGTGAAAATCAGCTAAACCCCATTATAAAAATAAATTACTTTTACAAACCCATGAAACAAAGACAGTGAAAGAGAGAGAAATTCTTACACAATGCGTTCAGGGGCTGTGATGCAACCTGGATTGACCATATCTAGACCCACAGCTGGATGAGACATAAGGGTGGACACTCTTGGGGCTGAGAGGTTTGGTGAGGTTGGGTGAGCAAACGCAGACCCTTTAAAGTAATACTGCGTGGTACCCATCGCATGGGTCCCAAATCTCCAGGTTCAAGGGCATCTTCCTACATCGAAAACATGCATGAGAAAACAAAAAGATGGTACACCATGTGATGGGGAAAGGTTTCTAAAACGCACCTCATTTCTCTTCTCCTTGTGCCCGGGTTTGCCATTCCATCCGCTTTACTAACAATCTCCCTACTTGGAGCATCAGCACCTTTAACCTCCTGTTCCGTACAGGTTGCAATTTGTCCTGAGGATGAACGGGTAGACGGGGAACCAGTGAGAGACTAGCTCTTGGTGTTGGGACAGGCACAGGTCACTCTATTTTCCCATCAGGAAGAAGAATTAACCACAGGCTCATCCTCCCCCTCGGAACCAGAACAGGGCCTGAAGCCATCCTGCGCTTTTGCGGCCAGCTCCCAAAAAAGCGAGTTGTAAAATGGAGCTTCAGGGCACTGCAATTCCCAAACCTGCAGAGTTATAAATGATAACTCTCGTCCACAAATATATTGAGGGAAGGCAAAGAAGAGGATTTGAAATCAAGGCAGAATTGCAGGAAACAGATTTCAGGAGGTAGATACGAATCGCCTTTAAAGCACATGAAAAGCGGCAAAACGTTGACAATGATGCCCTTGGCCAAAAAGGGCGTATGCGTTTTTTCCTGAATATATTCAGGAAAAAACGCATACGCCCTTTTTGGCCAACCAAGCAACCTGGAAAGGCAAATCAGGGCTACAAAGAAGGCTCGCTACCCATCGGTCAAAAGGGCCATGCTGAAAAAAGTCTCAAAACCAGAAATGCAGGACAGGCCATGGAGAAATGGGAGCCTTGCTACACTGATGGGCGGGATGTAAATTGCCAACAGCCACTCTGGAGAAGTGTACGGTGTGTCCTGAAACATCTAAAAAACACAGCTTAGAGAGCTTAGGGCACTTCCACTCATGGGGGTATAAATTGGGAAAATGAAAAATCAGCAAGACACAAGCACCCCAAAGTTTAGGGCTGCTCTGTTGACAAGGACCTCCACTTCATTCCACCTTCAATATCCCAGGAAAGAGAAAAATGGATAAAGAAGTTGTGGTCCTTATGTACAATGGAATATCACTCAGCCATGAAATCAATGTCATAAGGCTAGTAGCAGCATGATGAGTGGATTTAGGTACGACGATTCTAAGTGACATAAGTCACACAGAAAAGGACACTTCTCATAAGGTATCACTTATAGAGGGACTGTAAAAACCGTTACACTTGAACTGAATTACAAAACAGAACAGAGTCACACATGCAGAAAACACACTATGGCTGCTTAACGGGAAGGGTAAGGTGGGGTGATACATAAAACAAGGGTTTCAAATTAGCTCAGATACCGTTCCATACACCCAATATGTAATAGACAAGACCTACTCCTTGCTCAGAGAACTGGACTCAACACGCCCTATTCACCGCACAAGAATATATCTGACTAGTAATAATCTTAAAACCTATGTATTGATATCTCTCTGTTAGTGTGTCAAGTGGGTGTAAAGCGGCATAAACACAGCAGTGAAAAGCAGCTAAACCCCATTATAAAAATAAATTACTTTGAAAAACCCATGAAACAAAGACAGTGAAAGAGAGAGAAATTCTTACACAATGCGTTCAGGGGCTGTGATGCAACCTGGATTGACCATATCTAGACCCACAGCTGGATGAGACATAAGGGTGGACACTCTTGGGGCTGAGAGGTTTGGTGAGGTTGGGTGAGCAAACGCAGACCCTTTAAAGTAATACTGCGTGGTACCCATCGCATGGGTCCCAAATCTCCAGGTTCAAGGGCATCTTCCTACATCGAAAACATGCATGAGAAAACAAAAAGATGGTACACCATGTGATGGGGAAAGGTTTCTAAAACGCACCTCATTTCTCTTCTCCTTGTGCCCGGGTTTGCCATTCCAGCCGCTTTACTAACAATCTCCCTACTTGGAGCATCAGCACCTTTAACCTCCTGTTCCGTACAGGTTGCAATTTGTCCTGAGGATGAACGGGTAGACGGGGAACCAGTGAGAGACTAGCTCTTGGTGTTGGGACAGGCACAGGTCACTCTATTTTCCCATCAGGAAGAAGAATTAACCACAGGCTCATCCTCCCCCCCGGAACCAGAACAGGGCCTGAAGCCATCCTGCGCTTTTGCGGCCAGCTCCCAAAAAAGCGAGTTGTAAAATGGAGCTTCAGGGCACTGCAATTCCCAAACCTGCAGAGTTATAAATGATAACTCTCGTCCACAAATATATTGAGGGAAGGCAAAGAAGAGGATTTGAAATCAAGGCAGAAATGCAGGAAACAGATTTCAGGAGGTAGATTCGAATCGCCTTTAAAGCACATGAAAAGCGGCAAAACGTTGACAATGATGCCCTTGGCCAAAAAGGGCGTATGCGTTTTTTCCTGAATATATTCAGGAAAAAACGCATACGCCCTTTTTGGCCAACCAAGCAACCTGGAAAGGCAAATCAGGGCTACAAAGAAGACTCGCTACCCATCGGTCAAAAGGGCCATGCTGAAAAATGTCTCAAAACCAGAAATGCAGGACAGGCCATGGAGAAATGGGAGCCTTGCTACACTGATGGGCGGGATGTAAATTGCCAACAGCCACTCTGGAGAAGTGTACGGTGTGTCCTGAAACATCTAAAAAACACAGCTTAGAGAGCATAGGGCACTTCCACTCATGGGGGTATAAATTGGGAAAATGAAAAATTAGCAAGACACAAGCACCCCAAAGTTTAGGGCTGCTCTGTTGACAAGGACCTCCACTTCATTCCACCTTCAATATCCCAGGAAAGAGAAAAATGGATAAAGAAGTTGTGGTCCTAATGTACAATGGAATATCACTCAGCCATGAAATCAATGTCATAAGGCTAGTAGCAGCATGATGAGTGGATTTAGATACGACGATTCTAAGTGAAATAAGTCACACAGAAAAGGACACTTCTCATAAGGTATCACTTATAGAGGGACTGTAAAAACCGTTACACTTGAACTGAATTACAAAACAGAACAGAGTCACACATGCAGAAAACACACTATGGCTGCTTAACGGGAAAGGTGAGGTGGGGTGATACATAAAACAAGGGTTTCAAATTAGCTCAGATACCGTTCCATAAACCCAATATGTAATAGACAAGACCTACTCCTTGCTCAGAGAACTGGACTCAACACGCCCTATTCACCACACAAGAATATATCTGACTAGTAATAATCTTAAAATCTATGTATTGATATCTCTCTGTTAGTGTGTCAAGTGGGTGTAAAGCGGCATAAACACAGCAGTGAAAAGCAGCTAAACCCCATTATAAAAATAAATTACTTTGAAAAACCCATGAAACAAAGACAGTGAAAGAGAGAGAAATTCTTACACAATGCGTTCAGGGGCTGTGATGCAACCTGGATTGACCATATCTAGACCCACAGCTGGATGAGACATAAGGGTGGACACTCTTGGGGCTGAGAGGTTTGGTGAGGTTGGGTGAGCAAACGCAGACCCTTTAAAGTAATACTGCGTGGTACCCATCGCATGGGTCCCAAATCTCCAGGTTCAAGGGCATCTTCCTACATCGAAAACATGCATGAGAAAATAAAAAGATGGTACACCGTGTGATGGGGAAAGGTTTCTAAAACGCACCTCATTTCTCTTCTCCTTGTGCCCGGGTTCGCCATTCCATCCGCTTTACTAACAATCTCCCTACTTGGAGCATCAGCACCTTTAACCTCCTGTTCCGTACAGGTTGCAATTTGTCCTGAGGATGAACGGGTAGACGGGGAACCAGTGAGAGACTAGCTCTTGGTGTTGGGAGAGGCACAGGTCACTCTATTTTCCCATCAGGAAGAAGAATTAACCACAGGCTCATCCTCCCCCCCGGAACCAGAACAGGGCCTGAAGCCATCCTGCGCTTTTGCGGCCAGCTCCCAAAAAAGCGAGTTGTAAAATGGAGTTTCAGGGCACTGCAATTCCCAAACCTGCAGAGTTATAAATGATAACTCTCGTCCACAAATATATTGAGGGAAGGCAAAGAAGAGGATTTGAAATCAAGGCAGAAATGCAGGACACAGATTTCAGGAGGTAGATTCGAATCGCCTTTAAAGCACATGAAAAGCGGCAAAACGTTGACAATGATGCCCTTGGCCAAAAAGGGCGTATGCGTTTTTTCCTGAATATATTCAGGAAAAAACGCATACGCCCTTTTTGGCCAACCAAGCAACCTGGAAAGGCAAATCAGGGCTACAAAGAAGACTCGCTACCCATCGGTCAAAAAGGCCATGCTGAAAAAAGTCTCAAAACCAGAAATGCAGGACAGGCCATGGAGAAATGGGAGCCTTGCTACACTGATGGGCGGGATGTAAATTGCCAACAGCCACTCTGGAGAAGTGTACGGTGTGTCCTGAAACATCTAAAAAACACAGCTTAGAGAGCATAGGGCACTTCCACTCATGGGGGTATAAATTGGGAAAATGAAAAATTAGCAAGACACAAGCACCCCAAAGTTTAGGGCTGCTCTGTTGACAAGGACCTCCACTTCATTCCACCTTCAATATCCCAGGAAAGAGAAAAATGGATAAAGAAGTTGTGGTCCTTATGTACAATGGAATATCACTCAGCCATGAAATCAATGTCATAAGGCTAGTAGCAGCATGATGAGTGGATTTAGGTACGACGATTCTAAGTGAAATAAGTCACACAGAAAAGGACACTTCTCATAAGGTATCACTTGTAGAGGGACTGTAAAAACCGTTACACTTGAACTGAATTACAAAACAGAACAGAGTCACACATGCAGAAAACACAGTATGGCTGCTTAACGGGAAAGGTGAGGTGGGGTGATACATCAAACAAGGGTTTCAAATTAGCTCAGATACCGTTCCATACACCCAATATGTAATAGACAAGACCTACTCCTTGCTCAGAGAACTGGACTCAACACGCCCTATTCACCGCACAAGAATATATCTGACTAGTAATAATCTTAAAACCTATGTATTGATATCTCTCTGTTAGTGTGTCAAGTGGGTGTAAAGTGGCATAAACACAGCAGTGAAAAGCAGCTAAACCCCAGTATAAAAATAAATTACTTTTACAAACCCATGAAACAAAGACAGTGAAAGAGAGAGAAATTCTTACACAATGCGTTCAGGGGCTGTGATGCAACCTGGATTGACCATATCTAGACCCACAGCTGGATGAGACATAAGGGTGGACACTCTTGGGGCTGAGAGGTTTGGTGAGGTTGGGTGAGCAAACGCAGACCCTTTAAAGGAATACTGCGTGGTACCCATCGCATGGGTCCCAAATCTCCAGGTTCAAGGGCATCTTCCTACATCGAAAACATGCATGAGAAAACAAAAAGATGGTACACCATGTGATGGGGAAAGGTTTCTAAAACGCACCTCATTTCTCTTCTCCTTGTGCCCGGGTTTGCCATTCCATCCGCTTTACTAACAATCTCCCTACTTGGAGCATCAGCACCTTTAACCTCCTGTTCCGTACAGGTTGCAATTTGTCCTGAGGATGAACGGGTAGACGGGGAACCAGTGAGAGACTAGCTCTTGGTGTTGGGACAGGCACAGGTCACTCTATTTTCCCATCAGGAAGAAGAATTAACCACAGGCTCATCCTCCCCCCCGGAACCAGAACAGGGCCTGAAGCCATCCTGCGCTTTTGCGGCCAGCTCCCAAAAAAGCGAGTTGTAAAATGGAGCTTCAGGGCACTGCAATTCCCAAACCTGCAGAGTTATAAATGATAACTCTCGTCCACAAATATATTGAGGGAAGGCAAAGAAGAGGATTTGAAATCAAGGCAGAATTGCAGGAAACAGATTTCAGGAGGTAGATACGAATCGCCTTTAAAGCACATGAAAAGCGGCAAAACGTTGACAATGATGCCCTTGGCCAAAAAGGGCGTATGCGTTTTTTCCTGAATATATTCAGGAAAAAACGCATACGCCCTTTTTGGCCAACCAAGCAACCTGGAAAGGCAAATCAGGGCTACAAAGAAGACTCGCTACCCATCGGTCAAAAGGGCCATGCTGAAAAAAGTCTCAAAACCAGAAATGCAGGACAGGCCATGGAGAAATGGGAGCCTTGCTACACTGATGGGCGGGATGTAAATTGCCAACAGCCACTCTGGAGAAGTGTACGGTGTGTCCTGAAACATCTAAAAAACACAGCTTAGAGAGCATAGGGCACTTCCACTCATGGGGGTATAAATTGGGAAAATGAAAAATTAGCAAGACACAAGCACCCCAAAGTTTAGGGCTGCTCTGTTGACAAGGACCTCCACTTCATTCCACCTTCAATATCCCAGGAAAGAGAAAAATGGATAAAGAAGTTGTGGTCCTTATGTACAATGGAATATCACTCAGCCATGAAATCAATGTCATAAGGCTAGTAGCAGCATGATGAGTGGATTTAGGTACGACGATTCTAAGTGAAATAAGTCACACAGAAAAGGACACTTCTCATAAGGTATCACTTGTAGAGGGACTGTAAAAACCGTTACACTTGAACTGAATTACAAAACAGAACAGAGTCACACATGCAGAAAACACAGTATGGCTGCTTAACGGGAAAGGTGAGGTGGGGTGATACATCAAACAAGGGTTTCAAATTAGCTCAGATACCGTTCCATACACCCAATATGTAATAGACAAGACCTACTCCTTGCTCAGAGAACTGGACTCAACACGCCCTATTCACCGCACAAGAATATATCTGACTAGTAATAATCTTAAAACCTATGTATTGATATCTCTCTGTTAGTGTGTCAAGTGGGTGTAAAGCGGCATAAACACAGCAGTGAAAAGCAGCTAAACCCCAGTATAAAAATAAATTACTTTTACAAACCCATGAAACAAAGACAGTGAAAGAGAGAGAAATTCTTACACAATGCGTTCAGGGGCTGTGATGCAACCTGGATTGACCATATCTAGACCCACAGCTGGATGAGACATAAGGGTGGACACTCTTGGGGCTGAGAGGTTTGGTGAGGTTGGGTGAGCAAACGCAGACCCTTTAAAGGAATACTGCGTGGTACCCATCGCATGGGTCCCAAATCTCCAGGTTCAAGGGCATCTTCCTACATCGAAAACATGCATGAGAAAACAAAAAGATGGTACACCATGTGATGGGGAAAGGTTTCTAAAACGCACCTCATTTCTCTTCTCCTTGTGCCCGGGTTTGCCATTCCATCCGCTTTACTAACAATCTCCCTACTTGGAGCATCAGCACCTTTAACCTCCTGTTCCGTACAGGTTGCAATTTGTCCTGAGGATGAACGGGTAGACGGGGAACCAGTGAGAGACTAGCTCTTGGTGTTGGGACAGGCACAGGTCACTCTATTTTCCCATCAGGAAGAAGAATTAACCACAGGCTCATCCTCCCCCCCGGAACCAGAACAGGGCCTGAAGCCATCCTGCGCTTTTGCGGCCAGCTCCCAAAAAAGCGAGTTGTAAAATGGAGCTTCAGGGCACTGCAATTCCCAAACCTGCAGAGTTATAAATGATAACTCTCGTCCACAAATATATTGAGGGAAGGCAAAGAAGAGGATTTGAAATCAAGGCAGAATTGCAGGAAACAGATTTCAGGAGGTAGATACGAATCGCCTTTAAAGCACATGAAAAGCGGCAAAACGTTGACAATGATGCCCTTGGCCAAAAAGGGCGTATGCGTTTTTTCCTGAATATATTCAGGAAAAAACGCATACGCCCTTTTTGGCCAACCAAGCAACCTGGAAAGGCAAATCAGGGCTACAAAGAAGACTCGCTACCCATCGGTCAAAAGGGCCATGCTGAAAAAAGTCTCAAAACCAGAAATGCAGGACAGGCCATGGAGAAATGGGAGCCTTGCTACACTGATGGGCGGGATGTAAATTGCCAACAGCCACTCTGGAGAAGTGTACGGTGTGTCCTGAAACATCTAAAAAACACAGCTTAGAGAGCTTAGGGCACTTCCACTCATGGGGGTATAAATTGGGAAAATGAAAAATCAGCAAGACACAAGCACCCCAAAGTTTAGGGCTGCTCTGTTGACAAGGACCTCCACTTCATTCCACCTTCAATATCCCAGGAAAGAGAAAAATGGATAAAGAAGTTGTGGTCCTTATGTACAATGGAATATCACTCAGCCATGAAATCAATGTCATAAGGCTAGTAGCAGCATGATGAGTGGATTTAGGTACGACGATTCTAAGGGACATAAGTCACACAGAAAAGGACACTTCTCATAAGGTATCACTTATAGAGGGACTGTAAAAACCGTTACACTTGAACTGAATTACAAAACAGAACAGAGTCACACATGCAGAAAACACACTATGGCTGCTTAACGGGAAGGGTGAGGTGGGGTGATACATAAAACAAGGGTTTCAAATTAGCTCAGATACCGTTCCATAAACCCAATATGTAATAGACAAGACCTACTCCTTGCTCAGAGAACTGGACTCAACACGCCCTATTCACCGCACAAGAATATATCTGACTAGTAATAATCGTAAAACCTATGTATTGATATCTCTCTGTTAGTGTGTCAAGTGGGTGTAAAGCGGCATAAACACAGCAGTGAAAAGCAGCTAAACCCCATTATAAAAATAAATTACTTTTACAAACCCATGAAACAAAGACAGTGAAAGAGAGAGAAATTCTTACACAATGCGTTCAGGGGATGTGATGCAACCTGGATTGACCATTTCTAGACCCACAGCTGGATGAGACATAAGGGTGGACACTCTTGGGGCTGAGAGGTTTGGTGAGGTTGGGTGAGCAAACGCAGACCCTTTAAAGTAATACTGCGTGGTACCCATCGCATGGGTCCCAAATCTCCAGGTTCAAGGGCATCTTCCTACATCGAAAACATGCATGAGAAAACAAAAAAGATGGTACACCATGTAATGGGGAAAGGTTGCTAGAACGCACCTCATTTCTCTTCTCCTTGTGCCCGGGGTCGCCATTCCAGCCACTTTCCTAGCAATCTCCCTACTTGGAGCATCAGCACCTTTAACCTCCTGTTCCGTACAGGTTGCAATTTGTCCTGAGGATGAACGGGTAGACGGGGAACCAGTGAGAGACTAGCTCTTGGTGTTGGGACAGGCACAGGTCACTCTATTTTCCCATCAGGAAGAAGAATTAACCACAGGCTCATCCTCCCCCCCGGAACCAGAACAGGGCCTGAAGCCATCCTGCGCTTTTGCGGCCAGCTGCCAAAAAAGCGAGTTGTAAAATGGAGCTTCAGGGCACTGCAATTCACAAACCTGCAGAGTTATAAATGATAACTCTCGTCCACAAATATATTGAGGGAAGGCAAAGAAGAGGATTTGAAATCAAGGCAGAAATGCAGGAAACAGATTTCAGGAGGTAGATTCGAATCGCCTTTAAAGCACATGAAAAGCGGCAAAACGTTGACAATGATGCCCTTGGCCAAAAAGGGCGTATGCGTTTTTTCCTGAATATATTCAGGAAAAAACGCATACGCCCTTTTTGGCCAACCAAGCAACCTGGAAAGGCAAATCAGGGCTACAAAGAAGACTCACTACCCATCGGTCAAAAGGGCCATGCTGAAAAAAGTCTCAAAACCAGAAATGCAGGACAGGCCATGGAGAAATGGGAGCCTTGCTACACTGATGGGCGGGATGTAAATTGCCAAGAGCCACTCTGGAGAAGTGTACGGTGTGTCCTGAAACATCTAAAAAACACAGCTTAGAGAGCATAGGGCACTTCCACTCATGGGGGTATAAATAGGGAAAATGAAAAATCAGCAAGACACAAGCACCCCAAAGTTTAGGGCTGCTCTGTTGACAAGGACCTCCACTTCATTCCACCTTCAATATCCCAGGAAAGAGAAAAATGGATAAAGAAGTTGTGGTCCTTATGTACAATGGAATATCACTCAGCCATGAAATCAATGTCATAAGGCTAATAGCAGCATGATGAGTGGATTTAGGTACGACGATTCTAAGGGAAATAAGTCACACAGAAAAGGACACTTCTCATAAGGTATCACTTATAGAGGGACTGTAAAAACCGTTACACTTGAACTGAATTACAAAACAGAACAGAGTCACACATGCAGAAAACACACTATGGCTGCTTAACGGGAAAGGTGAGGTGGGGTGATACATAAAACAAGGGTTTAAATTAGCTCAGATACCGTTCCATAAACCCAATATGTAATAGACAAGACCTACTCCTTGCTCAGAGAACTGGACTCAACACGCCCTATTCACCGCACAAGAATATATCTGACTAGTAATAATCGTAAAACCTATGTATTGATATCTCTCTGTTAGTGTGTCAAGTGGGTGTAAAGCGGCATAAACACAGCAGTGAAAAGCAGCTAAACCCCATTATAAAAATAAATTACTTTTACAAACCCATGAAACAAAGACAGTGAAAGAGAGAGAAATTCTTACACAATGCGTTCAGGGGATGTGATGCAACCTGGATTGACCATTTCTAGACCCACAGCTGGATGAGACATAAGGGTGGACACTCTTGGGGCTGAGAGGTTTGGTGAGGTTGGGTGAGCAAACGCAGACCCTTTAAAGTAATACTGCGTGGTACCCATCGCATGGGTCCCAAATCTCCAGGTTCAAGGGCATCTTCCTACATCGAAAACATGCATGAGAAAACAAAAAGTTGGTACACCATGTGATGGGGAAAGGTTTCTAAAACGCACCTCATTTCTCTTCTCCTTGTGCCCGGGTTCGCCATTCCAGCCGCTTTACTAACAATCTCCCTACTTGGAGCATCACCACCTTTAACCTCCTGTTCCGTACAGGTTGCAATTTGTCCTGAGGATGAACGGGTAGACGGGGAACCAGTGAGAGACTAGCTCTTGGTGTTGGGACAGGCACAGGTCACTCTATTTTCCCATCAGGAAGAAGAATTAACCACAGGCTCATCCTCCCCCCCGGAACCAGAACAGGGCCTGAAGCCATCCTGCGCTTTTGCGGCCAGCTCCCAAAAAAGCGAGTTGTAAAATGGAGCTTCAGGGCACTGCAATTCCCAAACCTGCAGAGTTATAAATGATAACTCTCGTCCACAAATATATTGAGGGAAGGCAAAGAAGAGGATTTGAAATCAAGGCAGAATTGCAGGAAACAGATTTCAGGAGGTAGATTCGAATCGCCTTTAAAGCACATGAAAAGCGGCAAAACGTTGACAATGATGCCCTTGGCCAAAAAGGGCGTATGCGTTTTTTCCTGAATATATTCAGGAAAAAACGCATACGCCCTTTTTGGCCAACCAAGCCACCTGGAAAGGCAAATCAGCGCTACAAAGAAGACTCGCTACCCATCTGTCAAAAGGGCCATGCTGAAAAAAGTCTCAAAACCATAAATGCAGGACAGGCCATGGAGAAATGGGAGCCTTGCTACACTGATGGGCGGGATGTAAATTGCCAACAGCCACTCTGGAGAAGTGTACGGTGTGTCCTGAAACATCTAAAAAACACAGCTTAGAGAGCATAGGGCACTTCCACTCATGGGGGTATAAATTGGGAAAATGAAAAATCAGCAAGACACAAGCACCCCAAAGTTTAGGGCTGCTCTGTTGACAAGGACCTCCACTTCATTCCACCTTCAATATCCCAGGAAAGAGAAAAATGGATAAAGAAGTTGTGGTCCTTATGTACAATGGAATATCACTCAGCCATGAAATCAATGTCATAAGGCTAGTAGCAGCATGATGAGTGGATTTAGGTACGACGATTCTAAGGGAAATAAGTCACACAGAAAAGGACACTTCTCATAAGGTATCACTTATAGAGGGACTGTAAAAACCGTTACACTTGAACTGAATTACAAAACAGAACAGAGTCACACATGCAGAAAACACACTATGGCTGCTTAACGGGAAAGGTGAGGTGGGGTGATACATAAAACAAGGGTTTCAAATTAGCTCAGATACCGTTCCATAAACCCAATATGTAATAGACAAGACGTACTCCTTGCTCAGAGAACTGGACTCAACACGCCCTATTCACCGCACAAGAATATATCTGACTAGTAATAATCTTAAAACCTATGTATTGATATCTCTCTGTTAGTGTGTCAAGTGGGTGTAAAGCGGCATAAACACAGCAGTGAAAAGCAGCTAAACCCCATTATAAAAATAAATTACTTTTACAAACCCATGAAACAAAGACAGTGAAAGAGAGAGAAATTCTTACACAATGCGTTCAGGGGATGTGATGCAACCTGGATTGACCATTTCTAGACCCACAGCTGGTTGAGACATAAGGGTGGACACTCTTGGGGCTGAGAGGTTTGGTGAGGTTGGGTGAGCAAACGCAGACCCTTTAAAGTAATACTGCGTGGTACCCATCGCATGGGTCCCAAATCTCCAGGTTCAAGGGCATCTTCCTACATCGAAAACATGCATGAGAAAACAAAAAAGATGGTACACCATGTGATGGGGAAAGGTTTCTAGAACGCACCTCATTTCTCTTCTCCTTGTGCCCGGGGTCGCCATTCCAGCCACTTTCCTAGCAATCTCCCTACTTGGAGCATCAGCACCTTTAACCTCCTGTTCCGTACAGGTTGCAATTTGTCCTGAGGATGAACGGGTAGACGGGGAACCAGTGAGAGACTAGCTCTTGGTGTTGGGACAGGCACAGGTCACTCTATTTTCCCATCAGGAAGAAGAATTAACCACAGGCTCATCCTCCCCCCCGGAACCAGAACAGGGCCTGAAGCCATCCTGCGCTTTTGCAGCCAGCTGCCAAAAAAGCGAGTTGTAAAATGGAGCTTCAGGGCACTGCAATTCACAAACCTGCAGAGTTATAAATGATAACTCTCGTCCACAAATATATTGAGGGAAGGCAAAGAAGAGGATTTGAAATCAAGGCAGAATTGCAGGAAACAGATTTCAGGAGGTAGATTCGAATCGCCTTTAAAGCACATGAAAAGCGGCAAAACGTTGACAATGATGCCCTTGGCCAAAAAGGGCGTATGCGTTTTTTCCTGAATATATTCAGGAAAAAACGCATACGCCCTTTTTGGCCAACCAAGCCACCTGGAAAGGCAAATCAGCGCTACAAAGAAGACTCGCTACCCATCTGTCAAAAGGGCCATGCTGAAAAAAGTCTCAAAACCATAAATGCAGGACAGGCCATGGAGAAATGGGAGCCTTGCTACACTGATGGGCGGGATGTAAATTGCCAACAGCCACTCTGGAGAAGTGTACGGTGTGTCCTGAAACATCTAAAAAACACAGCTTAGAGAGCATAGGGCACTTCCACTCATGGGGGTATAAATTGGGAAAATGAAAAATCAGCAAGACACAAGCACCCCAAAGTTTAGGGCTGCTCTGTTGACAAGGACCTCCACTTCATTCCACCTTCAATATCCCAGGAAAGAGAAAAATGGATAAAGAAGTTGTGGTCCTTATGTACAATGGAATATCACTCAGCCATGAAATCAATGTCATAAGGCTAGTAGCAGCATGATGAGTGGATTTAGGTACGACGATTCTAAGGGAAATAAGTCACACAGAAAAGGACACTTCTCATAAGGTATCACTTATAGAGGGACTGTAAAAACCGTTACACTTGAACTGAATTACAAAACAGAACAGAGTCACACATGCAGAAAACACACTATGGCTGCTTAACGGGAAAGGTGAGGTGGGGTGATACATAAAACAAGGGTTTCAAATTAGCTCAGATACCGTTCCATAAACCCAATATGTAATAGACAAGACGTACTCCTTGCTCAGAGAACTGGACTCAACACGCCCTATTCACCGCACAAGAATATATCTGACTAGTAATAATCTTAAAACCTATGTATTGATATCTCTCTGTTAGTGTGTCAAGTGGGTGTAAAGCGGCATAAACACAGCAGTGAAAAGCAGCTAAACCCCATTATAAAAATAAATTACTTTTACAAACCCATGAAACAAAGACAGTGAAAGAGAGAGAAATTCTTACACAATGCGTTCAGGGGATGTGATGCAACCTGGATTGACCATTTCTAGACCCACAGCTGGATGAGACATAAGGGTGGACACTCTTGGGGCTGAGAGGTTTGGTGAGGTTGGGTGAGCAAACGCAGACCCTTTAAAGTAATACTGCGTGGTACCCATCGCATGGGTCCCAAATCTCCAGGTTCAAGGGCATCTTCCTACATCGAAAACATGCATGAGAAAACAAAAAGTTGGTACACCATGTGATGGGGAAAGGTTTCTAAAACGCACCTCATTTCTCTTCTCCTTGTGCCCGGGTTCGCCATTCCAGCCGCTTTACTAACAATCTCCCTACTTGGAGCATCAGCACCTTTAACCTCCTGTTCCGTACAGGTTGCAATTTGTCCTGAGGATGAACGGGTAGACGGGGAACCAGTGAGAGACTAGCTCTTGGTGTTGGGACAGGCACAGGTCACTCTATTTTCCCATCAGGAAGAAGAATTAACCACAGGCTCATCCTCCCCCCCGGAACCAGAACAGGGCCTGAAGCCATCCTGCGCTTTTGCGGCCAGCTCCCAAAAAAGCGAGTTGTAAAATGGAGCTTCAGGGCACTGCAATTCCCAAACCTGCAGAGTTATAAATGATAACTCTCGTCCACAAATATATTGAGGGAAGGCAAAGAAGAGGATTTGAAATCAAGGCAGAATTGCAGGAAACAGATTTCAGGAGGTAGATTCGAATCGCCTTTAAAGCACATGAAAAGCGGCAAAACGTTGACAATGATGCCCTTGGCCAAAAAGGGCGTATGCGTTTTTTCCTGAATATATTCAGGAAAAAACGCATACGCCCTTTTTGGCCAACCAAGCCACCTGGAAAGGCAAATCAGCGCTACAAAGAAGACTCGCTACCCATCTGTCAAAAGGGCCATGCTGAAAAAAGTCTCAAAACCATAAATGCAGGACAGGCCATGGAGAAATGGGAGCCTTGCTACACTGATGGGCGGGATGTAAATTGCCAACAGCCACTCTGGAGAAGTGTACGGTGTGTCCTGAAACATCTAAAAAACACAGCTTAGAGAGCATAGGGCACTTCCACTCATGGGGGTATAAATTGGGAAAATGAAAAATCAGCAAGACACAAGCACCCCAAAGTTTAGGGCTGCTCTGTTGACAAGGACCTCCACTTCATTCCACCTTCAATATCCCAGGAAAGAGAAAAATGGATAAAGAAGTTGTGGTCCTTATGTACAATGGAATATCACTCAGCCATGAAATCAATGTCATAAGGCTAGTAGCAGCATGATGAGTGGATTTAGGTACGACGATTCTAAGGGAAATAAGTCACACAGAAAAGGACACTTCTCATAAGGTATCACTTATAGAGGGACTGTAAAAACCGTTACACTTGAACTGAATTACAAAACAGAACAGAGTCACACATGCAGAAAACACACTATGGCTGCTTAACGGGAAAGGTGAGGTGGGGTGATACATAAAACAAGGGTTTCAAATTAGCTCAGATACCGTTCCATAAACCCAATATGTAATAGACAAGACGTACTCCTTGCTCAGAGAACTGGACTCAACACGCCCTATTCACCGCACAAGAATATATCTGACTAGTAATAATCTTAAAACCTATGTATTGATATCTCTCTGTTAGTGTGTCAAGTGGGTGTAAAGCGGCATAAACACAGCAGTGAAAAGCAGCTAAACCCCATTATAAAAATAAATTACTTTTACAAACCCATGAAACAAAGACAGTGAAAGAGAGAGAAATTCTTACACAATGCGTTCAGGGGATGTGATGCAACCTGGATTGACCATTTCTAGACCCACAGCTGGATGAGACATAAGGGTGGACACTCTTGGGGCTGAGAGGTTTGGTGAGGTTGGGTGAGCAAACGCAGACCCTTTAAAGTAATACTGCGTGGTACCCATCGCATGGGTCCCAAATCTCCAGGTTCAAGGGCATCTTCCTACATCGAAAACATGCATGAGAAAACAAAAAAGATGGTACACCATGTGATGGGGAAAGGTTTCTAGAACGCACCTCATTTCTCTTCTCCTTGTGCCCGGGGTCGCCATTCCAGCCACTTTCCTAGCAATCTCCCTACTTGGAGCATCAGCACCTTTAACCTCCTGTTCCATACAGGTTGCAATTTGTCCTGAGGATGAACGGGTAGACGGGGAACCAGTGAGAGACTAGCTCTTGGTGTTGGGACAGGCACAGGTCACTCTATTTTCCCATCAGGAAGAAGAATTAACCACAGGCTCATCCTCCCCCCCGGAACCAGAACAGGGCCTGAAGCCATCCTGCGCTTTTGCGGCCAGCTGCCAAAAAAGCGAGTTGTAAAATGGAGCTTCAGGGCACTGCAATTCACAAACCTGCAGAGTTATAAATGATAACTCTCGTCCACAAATATATTGAGGGAAGGCAAAGAAGAGGATTTGAAATCAAGGCAGAAATGCAGGAAACAGATTTCAGGAGGTAGATTCGAATCGCCTTTAAAGCACATGAAAAGCGGCAAAACGTTGACAATGATGCCCTTGGCCAAAAAGGGCGTATGCGTTTTTTCCTGAATATATTCAGGAAAAAACGCATACGCCCTTTTTGGCCAACCAAGCAACCTGGAAAGGCAAATCAGGGCTACAAAGAAGACTCGCTACCCATCGGTCAAAAGGGCCATGCTGAAAAAAGTCTCAAAACCAGAAATGCAGGACAGGCCATGGAGAAATGGGAGCCTTGCTACACTGATGGGCAGGATGTAAATTGCCAACAGCCACTCTGGAGAAGTGTACGGTGTGTCCTGAAACATCTAAAAAACACAGCTTAGAGAGCATAGGGCACTTCCACTCATGGGGGTATAAATTGGGAAAATGAAAAATCAGCAAGACACAAGCACCCCAAAGTTTAGGGCTGCTCTGTTGACAAGGACCTCCACTTCATTCCACCTTCAATATCCCAGGAGGGAGAAAAATGGATAAAGAAGTTGTGGTCCTTATGTACAATGGAATATCACTCAGCCATGAAATCAATGTCATAAGGCTAATAGCAGCATGATGAGTGGATTTAGGTACGACGATTCTAAGTGAAATAAGTCACACAGAAAAGGACACTTCTCATAAGGTATCACTTATAGAGGGAATGTAAAAACCGTTACACTTGAACTGAATTACAAAACAGAACAGAGTCACACATGCAGAAAACACACTATGGCTGCTTAACGGGAAAGGTGAGGTGGGGTGATACATAAAACAAGGGTTTCAAATTAGCTCAGATACCGTTCCATAAACCCAATATGTAATAGACAAGACCTACTCCTTGCTCAGAGAACTGGACTCAACACGCCCTATTCACCGCACAAGAATATATCTGACTAGTAATAATCGTAAAACCTATGTATTGATATCTCTCTGTTAGTGTGTCAAGTGGGTGTAAAGCGGCATAAACACAGCAGTGAAAAGCAGCTAAACCCCATTATAAAAATAAATTACTTTTACAAACCCATGAAACAAAGACAGTGAAAGAGAGAGAAATTCTTACACAATGCGTTCAGGGGATGTGATGCAACCTGGATTGACCATTTCTAGACCCACAGCTGGATGAGACATAAGGGTGGACACTCTTGGGGCTGAGAGGTTTGGTGAGGTTGGGTGAGCAAACGCAGACCCTTTAAAGTAATACTGCGTGGTACCCATCGCATGGGTCCCAAATCTCCAGGTTCAAGGGCATCTTCCTACATCGAAAACATGCATGAGAAAACAAAAAGATGGTACACCATGTGATGGGGAAAGGTTTCTAAAACGCACCTCATTTCTCTTCTCCTTGTGCCCGGGTTCGCCATTCCAGCCGCTTTACTAACAATCTCCCTACTTGGAGCATCACCACCTTTAACCTCCTGTTCCGTACAGGTTGCAATTTGTCCTGAGGATGAACGGGTAGACGGGGAACCAGTGAGAGACTAGCTCTTGGTGTTGGGACAGGCACAGGTCACTCTATTTTCCCATCAGGAAGAAGAATTAACCACAGGCTCATCCTCCCCCCCGGAACCAGAACAGGGCCTGAAGCCATCCTGCGCTTTTGCGGCCAGCTCCCAAAAAAGCGAGTTGTAAAATGGAGCTTCAGGGCACTGCAATTCCCAAACCTGCAGAGTTATAAATGATAACTCTCGTCCACAAATATATTGAGGGAAGGCAAAGAAGAGGATTTGAAATCAAGGCAGAATTGCAGGAAACAGATTTCAGGAGGTAGATTCGAATCGCCTTTAAAGCACATGAAAAGCGGCAAAACGTTGACAATGATGCCCTTGGCCAAAAAGGGCGTATGCGTTTTTTCCTGAATATATTCAGGAAAAAACGCATACGCCCTTTTTGGCCAACCAAGCCACCTGGAAAGGCAAATCAGCGCTACAAAGAAGACTCGCTACCCATCTGTCAAAAGGGCCATGCTGAAAAAAGTCTCAAAACCATAAATGCAGGACAGGCCATGGAGAAATGGGAGCCTTGCTACACTGATGGGCGGGATGTAAATTGCCAACAGCCACTCTGGAGAAGTGTACGGTGTGTCCTGAAACATCTAAAAAACACAGCTTAGAGAGCATAGGGCACTTCCACTCATGGGGGTATAAATTGGGAAAATGAAAAATCAGCAAGACACAAGCACCCCAAAGTTTAGGGCTGCTCTGTTGACAAGGACCTCCACTTCATTCCACCTTCAATATCCCAGGAAAGAGAAAAATGGATAAAGAAGTTGTGGTCCTTATGTACAATGGAATATCACTCAGCCATGAAATCAATGTCATAAGGCTAGTAGCAGCATGATGAGTGGATTTAGGTACGACGATTCTAAGGGAAATAAGTCACACAGAAAAGGACACTTCTCATAAGGTATCACTTATAGAGGGACTGTAAAAACCGTTACACTTGAACTGAATTACAAAACAGAACAGAGTCACACATGCAGAAAACACACTATGGCTGCTTAACGGGAAAGGTGAGGTGGGGTGATACATAAAACAAGGGTTTCAAATTAGCTCAGATACCGTTCCATAAACCCAATATGTAATAGACAAGACGTACTCCTTGCTCAGAGAACTGGACTCAACACGCCCTATTCACCGCACAAGAATATATCTGACTAGTAATAATCTTAAAACCTATGTATTGATATCTCTCTGTTAGTGTGTCAAGTGGGTGTAAAGCGGCATAAACACAGCAGTGAAAAGCAGCTAAACCCCATTATAAAAATAAATTACTTTTACAAACCCATGAAACAAAGACAGTGAAAGAGAGAGAAATTCTTACACAATGCGTTCAGGGGATGTGATGCAACCTGGATTGACCATTTCTAGACCCACAGCTGGTTGAGACATAAGGGTGGACACTCTTGGGGCTGAGAGGTTTGGTGAGGTTGGGTGAGCAAACGCAGACCCTTTAAAGTAATACTGCGTGGTACCCATCGCATGGGTCCCAAATCTCCAGGTTCAAGGGCATCTTCCTACATCGAAAACATGCATGAGAAAACAAAAAAGATGGTACACCATGTGATGGGGAAAGGTTTCTAGAACGCACCTCATTTCTCTTCTCCTTGTGCCCGGGGTCGCCATTCCAGCCACTTTCCTAGCAATCTCCCTACTTGGAGCATCAGCACCTTTAACCTCCTGTTCCGTACAGGTTGCAATTTGTCCTGAGGATGAACGGGTAGACGGGGAACCAGTGAGAGACTAGCTCTTGGTGTTGGGACAGGCACAGGTCACTCTATTTTCCCATCAGGAAGAAGAATTAACCACAGGCTCATCCTCCCCCCCGGAACCAGAACAGGGCCTGAAGCCATCCTGCGCTTTTGAAGCCAGCTGCCAAAAAAGCGAGTTGTACAATGGAGCTTCAGGGCACTGCAATTCACAAACCTGCAGAGTTATAAATGATAACTCTCGTCCACAAATATATTGAGGGAAGGCAAAGAAGAGGATTTGAAATCAAGGCAGAAATGCAGGAAACAGATTTCAGGAGGTAGATTCGAATCGCCTTTAAAGCACATGAAAAGCGGCAAAACGTTGACAATGATGCCCTTGGCCAAAAAGGGCGTATGCGTTTTTTCCTGAATATATTCAGGAAAAAACGCATACGCCCTTTTTGGCCAACCAAGCAACCTGGAAAGGCAAATCAGGGCTACAAAGAAGACTCGCTACCCATCGGTCAAAAGGGCCATGCTGAAAAAAGTCTCAAAACCAGAAATGCAGGACAGGCCATGGAGAAATGGGAGCCTTGCTACACTGATGGGCAGGATGTAAATTGCCAACAGCCACTCTGGAGAAGTGTACGGTGTGTCCTGAAACATCTAAAAAACACAGCTTAGAGAGCATAGGGCACTTCCACTCATGGGGGTATAAATTGGGAAAATGAAAAATCAGCAAGACACAAGCACCCCAAAGTTTAGGGCTGCTCTGTTGACAAGGACCTCCACTTCATTCCACCTTCAATATCCCAGGAGGGAGAAAAATGGATAAAGAAGTTGTGGTCCTTATGTACAATGGAATATCACTCAGCCATGAAATCAATGTCTTAAGGCTAATAGCAGCATGATGAGTGGATTTAGGTACGACGATTCTAAGTGAAATAAGTCACACAGAAAAGGACACTTCTCATAAGGTATCACTTATAGAGGGAATGTAAAAACCGTTACACTTGAACTGAATTACAAAACAGAACAGAGTCACACATGCAGAAAACACACTATGGCTGCTTAACGGGAAAGGTGAGGTGGGGTGATACATAAAACAAGGGTTTCAAATTAGCTCAGATACCGTTCCATAAACCCAATATGTAATAGACAAGACCTACTCCTTGCTCAGAGAACTGGACTCAACACGCCCTATTCACCGCACAAGAATATATCTGACTAGTAATAATCTTAAAACCTATGTATTGATATCTCTCTGTTAGTGTGTCAAGTGGGTGTAAAGCGGCATAAACACAGCAGTGAAAAGCAGCTAAACCCCATTATAAAAATAAATTACTTTGAAAAACCCATGAAACAAAAACAGTGAAAGAGAGAGAAATTCTTACACAATGCGTTCAGGGGCTGTGATGCAACCTGGATTGACCATTTCTAGACCCACAGCTGGATGAGACATAAGGGTGGACACTCTTGGGGCTGAGAGGTTTGGTGAGGTTGGGTGAGCAAACGCAGACCCTTTAAAGTAATACTGCGTGGTACCCATCGCATCGGTCCCAAATCTCCAGGTTCAAGGGCATCTTCCTACATCGAAAACATGCATGAGAAAACAAAAAGTTGGTACACCATGTGATGGGGAAAGGTTTCTAAAACGCACCTCATTTCTCTTCTCCTTGTGCCCGGGTTCGCCATTCCAGCCGCTTTACTAACAATCTCCCTACTTGGAGCATCAGCACCTTTAACCTCCTGTTCCGTACAGGTTGCAATTTGTCCTGAGGATGAACGGGTAGACGGGGAACCAGTGAGAGACTAGCTCTTGGTGTTGGGACAGGCACAGGTCACTCTATTTTCCCATCAGGAAGAAGAATTAACCACAGGCTCATCCTCCCCCCCGGAACCAGAACAGGGCCTGAAGCCATCCTGCGCTTTTGCGGCCAGCTCCCAAAAAAGCGAGTTGTAAAATGGAGCTTCAGGGCACTGCAATTCCCAAACCTGCAGAGTTATAAATGATAACTCTCGTCCACAAATATATTGAGGGAAGGCAAAGAAGAGGATTTGAAATCAAGGCAGAATTGCAGGAAACAGATTTCAGGAGGTAGATTCGAATCGCCTTTAAAGCACATGAAAAGCGGCAAAACGTTGACAATGATGCCCTTGGCCAAAAAGGGCGTATGCGTTTTTTCCTGAATATATTCAGGAAAAAACGCATACGCCCTTTTTGGCCAACCAAGCCACCTGGAAAGGCAAATCAGCGCTACAAAGAAGACTCGCTACCCATCTGTCAAAAGGGCCATGCTGAAAAAAGTCTCAAAACCATAAATGCAGGACAGGCCATGGAGAAATGGGAGCCTTGCTACACTGATGGGCGGGATGTAAATTGCCAACAGCCACTCTGGAGAAGTGTACGGTGTGTCCTGAAACATCTAAAAAACACAGCTTAGAGAGCATAGGGCACTTCCACTCATGGGGGTATAAATTGGGAAAATGAAAAATCAGCAAGACACAAGCACCCCAAAGTTTAGGGCTGCTCTGTTGACAAGGACCTCCACTTCATTCCACCTTCAATATCCCAGGAAAGAGAAAAATGGATAAAGAAGTTGTGGTCCTTATGTACAATGGAATATCACTCAGCCATGAAATCAATGTCATAAGGCTAGTAGCAGCATGATGAGTGGATTTAGGTACGACGATTCTAAGGGAAATAAGTCACACAGAAAAGGACACTTCTCATAAGGTATCACTTATAGAGGGACTGTAAAAACCGTTACACTTGAACTGAATTACAAAACAGAACAGAGTCACACATGCAGAAAACACACTATGGCTGCTTAACGGGAAAGGTGAGGTGGGGTGATACATAAAACAAGGGTTTCAAATTAGCTCAGATACCGTTCCATAAACCCAATATGTAATAGACAAGACGTACTCCTTGCTCAGAGAACTGGACTCAACACGCCCTATTCACCGCACAAGAATATATCTGACTAGTAATAATCTTAAAACCTATGTATTGATATCTCTCTGTTAGTGTGTCAAGTGGGTGTAAAGCGGCATAAACACAGCAGTGAAAAGCAGCTAAACCCCATTATAAAAATAAATTACTTTTACAAACCCATGAAACAAAGACAGTGAAAGAGAGAGAAATTCTTACACAATGCGTTCAGGGGATGTGATGCAACCTGGATTGACCATTTCTAGACCCACAGCTGGATGAGACATAAGGGTGGACACTCTTGGGGCTGAGAGGTTTGGTGAGGTTGGGTGAGCAAACGCAGACCCTTTAAAGTAATACTGCGTGGTACCCATCGCATGGGTCCCAAATCTCCAGGTTCAAGGGCATCTTCCTACATCGAAAACATGCATGAGAAAACAAAAAGTTGGTACACCATGTGATGGGGAAAGGTTTCTAAAACGCACCTCATTTCTCTTCTCCTTGTGCCCGGGTTCGCCATTCCAGCCGCTTTACTAACAATCTCCCTACTTGGAGCATCAGCACCTTTAACCTCCTGTTCCGTACAGGTTGCAATTTGTCCTGAGGATGAACGGGTAGACGGGGAACCAGTGAGAGACTAGCTCTTGGTGTTGGGACAGGCACAGGTCACTCTATTTTCCCATCAGGAAGAAGAATTAACCACAGGCTCATCCTCCCCCCCGGAACCAGAACAGGGCCTGAAGCCATCCTGCGCTTTTGCGGCCAGCTCCCAAAAAAGCGAGTTGTAAAATGGAGCTTCAGGGCACTGCAATTCCCAAACCTGCAGAGTTATAAATGATAACTCTCGTCCACAAATATATTGAGGGAAGGCAAAGAAGAGGATTTGAAATCAAGGCAGAATTGCAGGAAACAGATTTCAGGAGGTAGATTCGAATCGCCTTTAAAGCACATGAAAAGCGGCAAAACGTTGACAATGATGCCCTTGGCCAAAAAGGGCGTATGCGTTTTTTCCTGAATATATTCAGGAAAAAACGCATACGCCCTTTTTGGCCAACCAAGCCACCTGGAAAGGCAAATCAGCGCTACAAAGAAGACTCGCTACCCATCTGTCAAAAGGGCCATGCTGAAAAAAGTCTCAAAACCATAAATGCAGGACAGGCCATGGAGAAATGGGAGCCTTGCTACACTGATGGGCGGGATGTAAATTGCCAACAGCCACTCTGGAGAAGTGTACGGTGTGTCCTGAAACATCTAAAAAACACAGCTTAGAGAGCATAGGGCACTTCCACTCATGGGGGTATAAATTGGGAAAATGAAAAATCAGCAAGACACAAGCACCCCAAAGTTTAGGGCTGCTCTGTTGACAAGGACCTCCACTTCATTCCACCTTCAATATCCCAGGAAAGAGAAAAATGGATAAAGAAGTTGTGGTCCTTATGTACAATGGAATATCACTCAGCCATGAAATCAATGTCATAAGGCTAGTAGCAGCATGATGAGTGGATTTAGGTACGACGATTCTAAGGGAAATAAGTCACACAGAAAAGGACACTTCTCATAAGGTATCACTTATAGAGGGACTGTAAAAACCGTTACACTTGAACTGAATTACAAAACAGAACAGAGTCACACATGCAGAAAACACACTATGGCTGCTTAACGGGAAAGGTGAGGTGGGGTGATACATAAAACAAGGGTTTCAAATTAGCTCAGATACCGTTCCATAAACCCAATATGTAATAGACAAGACGTACTCCTTGCTCAGAGAACTGGACTCAACACGCCCTATTCACCGCACAAGAATATATCTGACTAGTAATAATCTTAAAACCTATGTATTGATATCTCTCTGTTAGTGTGTCAAGTGGGTGTAAAGCGGCATAAACACAGCAGTGAAAAGCAGCTAAACCCCATTATAAAAATAAATTACTTTTACAAACCCATGAAACAAAGACAGTGAAAGAGAGAGAAATTCTTACACAATGCGTTCAGGGGATGTGATGCAACCTGGATTGACCATTTCTAGACCCACAGCTGGATGAGACATAAGGGTGGACACTCTTGGGGCTGAGAGGTTTGGTGAGGTTGGGTGAGCAAACGCAGACCCTTTAAAGTAATACTGCGTGGTACCCATCGCATGGGTCCCAAATCTCCAGGTTCAAGGGCATCTTCCTACATCGAAAACATGCATGAGAAAACAAAAAAGATGGTACACCATGTGATGGGGAAAGGTTTCTAGAACGCACCTCATTTCTCTTCTCCTTGTGCCCGGGGTCGCCATTCCAGCCACTTTCCTAGCAATCTCCCTACTTGGAGCATCAGCACCTTTAACCTCCTGTTCCGTACAGGTTGCAATTTGTCCTGAGGATGAACGGGTAGACGGGGAACCAGTGAGAGACTAGCTCTTGGTGTTGGGACAGGCACAGGTCACTCTATTTTCCCATCAGGAAGAAGAATTAACCACAGGCTCATCCTCCCCCCCGGAACCAGAACAGGGCCTGAAGCCATCCTGCGCTTTTGCGGCCAGCTGCCAAAAAAGCGAGTTGTAAAATGGAGCTTCAGGGCACTGCAATTCACAAACCTGCAGAGTTATAAATGATAACTCTCGTCCACAAATATATTGAGGGAAGGCAAAGAAGAGGATTTGAAATCAAGGCAGAAATGCAGGAAACAGATTTCAGGAGGTAGATTCGAATCGCCTTTAAAGCACATGAAAAGCGGCAAAACGTTGACAATGATGCCCTTGGCCAAAAAGGGCGTATGCGTTTTTTCCTGAATATATTCAGGAAAAAACGCATACGCCCTTTTTGGCCAACCAAGCAACCTGGAAAGGCAAATCAGGGCTACAAAGAAGACTCGCTACCCATCGGTCAAAAGGGCCATGCTGAAAAAAGTCTCAAAACCAGAAATGCAGGACAGGCCATGGAGAAATGGGAGCCTTGCTACACTGATGGGCAGGATGTAAATTGCCAACAGCCACTCTGGAGAAGTGTACGGTGTGTCCTGAAACATCTAAAAAACACAGCTTAGAGAGCATAGGGCACTTCCACTCATGGGGGTATAAATTGGGAAAATGAAAAATCAGCAAGACACAAGCACCCCAAAGTTTAGGGCTGCTCTGTTGACAAGGACCTCCACTTCATTCCACCTTCAATATCCCAGGAGGGAGAAAAATGGATAAAGAAGTTGTGGTCCTTATGTACAATGGAATATCACTCAGCCATGAAATCAATGTCATAAGGCTAATAGCAGCATGATGAGTGGATTTAGGTACGACGATTCTAAGTGAAATAAGTCACACAGAAAAGGACACTTCTCATAAGGTATCACTTATAGAGGGAATGTAAAAACCGTTACACTTGAACTGAATTACAAAACAGAACAGAGTCACACATGCAGAAAACACACTATGGCTGCTTAACGGGAAAGGTGAGGTGGGGTGATACATAAAACAAGGGTTTCAAATTAGCTCAGATACCGTTCCATAAACCCAATATGTAATAGACAAGACGTACTCCTTGCTCAGAGAACTGGACTCAACACGCCCTATTCACCGCACAAGAATATATCTGACTAGTAATAATCTTAAAACCTATGTATTGATATCTCTCTGTTAGTGTGTCAAGTGGGTGTAAAGCGGCATAAACACAGCAGTGAAAAGCAGCTAAACCCCATTATAAAAATAAATTACTTTGAAAAACCCATGAAACAAAAACAGTGAAAGAGAGAGAAATTCTTACACAATGCGTTCAGGGGCTGTGATGCAACCTGGATTGACCATTTCTAGACCCACAGCTGGATGAGACATAAGGGTGGACACTCTTGGGGCTGAGAGGTTTGGTGAGGTTGGGTGAGCAAACGCAGACCCTTTAAAGTAATACTGCGTGGTACCCATCGCATGGGTCCCAAATCTCCAGGTTCAAGGGCATCTTCCTACATCGAAAACATGCATGAGAAAACAAAAAGTTGGTACACCATGTGATGGGGAAAGGTTTCTAAAACGCACCTCATTTCTCTTCTCCTTGTGCCCGGGTTCGCCATTCCAGCCGCTTTACTAACAATCTCCCTACTTGGAGCATCAGCACCTTTAACCTCCTGTTCCGTACAGGTTGCAATTTGTCCTGAGGATGAACGGGTAGACGGGGAACCAGTGAGAGACTAGCTCTTGGTGTTGGGACAGGCACAGGTCACTCTATTTTCCCATCAGGAAGAAGAATTAACCACAGGCTCATCCTCCCCCCCGGAACCAGAACAGGGCCTGAAGCCATCCTGCGCTTTTGCGGCCAGCTCCCAAAAAAGCGAGTTGTAAAATGGAGCTTCAGGGCACTGCAATTCCCAAACCTGCAGAGTTATAAATGATAACTCTCGTCCACAAATATATTGAGGGAAGGCAAAGAAGAGGATTTGAAATCAAGGCAGAATTGCAGGAAACAGATTTCAGGAGGTAGATTCGAATCGCCTTTAAAGCACATGAAAAGCGGCAAAACGTTGACAATGATGCCCTTGGCCAAAAAGGGCGTATGCGTTTTTTCCTGAATATATTCAGGAAAAAACGCATACGCCCTTTTTGGCCAACCAAGCCACCTGGAAAGGCAAATCAGGGCTACAAAGAAGACTCGCTACCCATCGGTCAAAAGGGCCATGCTGAAAAAAGTCTCAAAACCAGAAATGCAGGACAGGCCATGGAGAAATGGGAGCCTTGCTACACTGATGGGCGGGATGTAAATTGCCAACAGCCACTCTGGAGAAGTGTACGGTGTGTCCTGAAACATCTAAAAAACACAGCTTAGAGAGCTTAGGGCACTTCCACTCATGGGGGTATAAATTGGGAAAATGAAAAATCAGCAAGACACAAGCACCCCAAAGTTTAGGGCTGCTCTGTTGACAAGGACCTCCACTTCATTCCACCTTCAATATCCCAGGAAAGAGAAAAATGGATAAAGAAGTTGTGGTCCTTATGTACAATGGAATATCACTCAGCCATGAAATCAATGTCATAAGGCTAGTAGCAGCATGATGAGTGGATTTAGGTACGACGATTCTAAGGGAAATAAGTCACATAGAAAAGGACACTTCTCATAAGGTATCACTTATAGAGGGACTGTAAAAACCGTTACACTTGAACTGAATTACAAAACAGAACAGAGTCACACATGCAGAAAACACACTATGGCTGCTTAACGGGAAGGGTGAGGTGGGGTGATACATAAAACAAGGGTTTCAAATTAGCTCAGATACCGTTCCATAAACCCAATATGTAATAGACAAGACCTACTCCTTGCTCAGAGAACTGGACTCAACACGCCCTATTCACCGCACAAGAATATATCTGACTAGTAATAATCTTAAAACCTATGTATTGATATCTCTCTGTTAGTGTGTCAAGTGGGTGTAAAGCGGCATAAACACAGCAGTGAAAAGCAGCTAAACCCCATTATAAAAATAAATTACTTTTACAAACCCATGAAACAAAGACAGTGAAAGAGAGAGAAATTCTTACACAATGCGTTCAGGGGATGTGATGCAACCTGGATTGACCATTTCTAGACCCACAGCTGGATGAGACATAAGGGTGGACACTCTTGGGGCTGAGAGGTTTGGTGAGGTTGGGTGAGCAAACGCAGACCCTTTAAAGTAATACTGCGTGGTACCCATCGCATGGGTCCCAAATCTCCAGGTTCAAGGGCATCTTCCTACATCGAAAACATGCATGAGAAAACAAAAAAGATGGTACACCATGTGATGGGGAAAGGTTTCTAGAACGCACCTCATTTCTCTTCTCCTTGTGCCCGGGGTCGCCATTCCAGCCACTTTCCTAGCAATCTCCCTACTTGGAGCATCAGCACCTTTAACCTCCTGTTCCGTACAGGTTGCAATTTGTCCTGAGGATGAACGGGTAGACGGGGAACCAGTGAGAGACTAGCTCTTGGTGTTGGGACAGGCACAGGTCACTCTATTTTCCCATCAGGAAGAAGAATTAACCACAGGCTCATCCTCCCCCCCGGAACCAGAACAGGGCCTGAAGCCATCCTGCGCTTTTGCGGCCAGCTGCCAAAAAAGCGAGTTGTAAAATGGAGCTTCAGGGCACTGCAATTCACAAACCTGCAGAGTTATAAATGATAACTCTCGTCCACAAATATATTGAGGGAAGGCAAAGAAGAGGATTTGAAATCAAGGCAGAAATGCAGGAAACAGATTTCAGGAGGTAGATTCGAATCGCCTTTAAAGCACATGAAAAGCGGCAAAACGTTGACAATGATGCCCTTGGCCAAAAAGGGCGTATGCGTTTTTTCCTGAATATATTCAGGAAAAAACGCATACGCCCTTTTTGGCCAACCAAGCAACCTGGAAAGGCAAATCAGGGCTACAAAGAAGACTCGCTACCCATCGGTCAAAAGGGCCATGCTGAAAAAAGTCTCAAAACCAGAAATGCAGGACAGGCCATGGAGAAATGGGAGCCTTGCTACACTGATGGGCAGGATGTAAATTGCCAACAGCCACTCTGGAGAAGTGTACGGTGTGTCCTGAAACATCTAAAAAACACAGCTTAGAGAGCATAGGGCACTTCCACTCATGGGGGTATAAATTGGGAAAATGAAAAATCAGCAAGACACAAGCACCCCAAAGTTTAGGGCTGCTCTGTTGACAAGGACCTCCACTTCATTCCACCTTCAATATCCCAGGAGGGAGAAAAATGGATAAAGAAGTTGTGGTCCTTATGTACAATGGAATATCACTCAGCCATGAAATCAATGTCATAAGGCTAATAGCAGCATGATGAGTGGATTTAGGTACGACGATTCTAAGTGAAATAAGTCACACAGAAAAGGACACTTCTCATAAGGTATCACTTATAGAGGGAATGTAAAAACCGTTACACTTGAACTGAATTACAAAACAGAACAGAGTCACACATGCAGAAAACACACTATGGCTGCTTAACGGGAAAGGTGAGGTGGGGTGATACATAAAACAAGGGTTTCAAATTAGCTCAGATACCGTTCCATAAACCCAATATGTAATAGACAAGACCTACTCCTTGCTCAGAGAACTGGACTCAACACGCCCTATTCACCGCACAAGAATATATCTGACTAGTAATAATCTTAAAACCTATGTATTGATATCTCTCTGTTAGTGTGTCAAGTGGGTGTAAAGCGGCATAAACACAGCAGTGAAAAGCAGCTAAACCCCATTATAAAAATAAATTACTTTGAAAAACCCATGAAACAAAAACAGTGAAAGAGAGAGAAATTCTTACACAATGTGTTCAGGGGCTGTGATGCAACCTGGATTGACCATTTCTAGACCCACAGCTGGATGAGACATAAGGGTGGACACTCTTGGGGCTGAGAGGTTTGGTGAGGTTGGGTGAGCAAACGCAGACCCTTTAAAGTAATACTGCGTGGTACCCATCGCATGGGTCCCAAATCTCCAGGTTCAAGGGCATCTTCCTACATCGAAAACATGCATGAGAAAACAAAAAGTTGGTACACCATGTGATGGGGAAAGGTTTCTAAAACGCACCTCATTTCTCTTCTCCTTGTGCCCGGGTTCTCCATTCCAGCCGCTTTACTAACAATCTCCCTACTTGGAGCATCAGCACCTTTAACCTCCTGTTCCGTACAGGTTGCAATTTGTCCTGAGGATGAACGGGTAGACGGGGAACCAGTGAGAGACTAGCTCTTGGTGTTGGGACAGGCACAGGTCACTCTATTTTCCCATCAGGAAGAAGAATTAACCACAGGCTCATCCTCCCCCCCGGAACCAGAACAGGGCCTGAAGCCATCCTGCGCTTTTGCGGCCAGCTCCCAAAAAAGCGAGTTGTAAAATGGAGCTTCAGGGCACTGCAATTCACAAACCTGCAGAGTTATAAATGATAACTCTCGTCCACAAATATATTGAGGGAAGGCAAAGAAGAGGATTTGAAATCTAGGCAGAATTGCAGGAAACAGATTTCAGGAGGTAGATTCGAATCGCCTTTAAAGCACATGAAAAGCGGCAAAACGTTGACAATGATGCCCTTGGCCAAAAAGGGCGTATGCGTTTTTTCCTGAATATATTCAGGAAAAAACGCATACGCCCTTTTTGGCCAACCAAGCCACCTGGAAAGGCAAATCAGCGCTACAAAGAAGACTCGCTACCCATCTGTCAAAAGGGCCATGCTGAAAAAAGTCTCAAAACCATAAATGCAGGACAGGCCATGGAGAAATGGGAGCCTTGCTACACTGATGGGCGGGATGTAAATTGCCAACAGCCACTCTGGAGAAGTGTACGGTGTGTCCTGAAACATCTAAAAAACACAGCTTAGAGAGCATAGGGCACTTCCACTCATGGGGGTATAAATTGGGAAAATGAAAAATCAGCAAGACACAAGCACCCCAAAGTTTAGGGCTGCTCTGTTGACAAGGACCTCCACTTCATTCCACCTTCAATATCCCAGGAGGGAGAAAAATGGATAAAGAAGTTGTGGTCCTTATGTACAATGGAATATCACTCAGCCATGAAATCAATGTCATAAGGCTAATAGCAGCATGATGAGTGGATTTAGGTACGACGATTCTAAGTGAAATAAGTCACACAGAAAAGGACACTTCTCATAAGGTATCACTTATAGAGGGAATGTAAAAACCGTTACACTTGAACTGAATTACAAAACAGAACAGAGTCACATATGCAGAAAACACACTATGGCTGCTTAACGGGAAAGGTGAGGTGGGGTGATACATAAAACAAGGGTTTCAAATTAGCTCAGATACCGTTCCATAAACCCAATATGTAATAGACAAGACCTACTCCTTGCTCAGAGAACTGGACTCAACACGCCCTATTCACCGCACAAGAATATATCTGACTAGTAATAATCTTAAAACCTATGTATTGATATCTCTCTGTTAGTGTGTCAAGTGGGTGTAAAGCGGCATAAACACAGCAGTGAAAAGCAGCTAAACCCCATTATAAAAATAAATTACTTTGAAAAACCCATGAAACAAAAACAGTGAAAGAGAGAGAAATTCTTACACAATGCGTTCAGGGGCTGTGATGCAACCTGGATTGACCATTTCTAGACCCACAGCTGGATGAGACATAAGGGTGGACACTCTTGGGGCTGAGAGGTTTGGTGAGGTTGGGTGAGCAAACGCAGACCCTTTAAAGTAATACTGCGTGGTACCCATCGCATGGGTCCCAAATCTCCAGGTTCAAGGGCATCTTCCTACATCGAAAACATGCATGAGAAAACAAAAAGTTGGTACACCATGTGATGGGGAAAGGTTTCTAAAACGCACCTCATTTCTCTTCTCCTTGTGCCCGGGTTCGCCATTCCAGCCGCTTTACTAACAATCTCCCTACTTGGAGCATCAGCACCTTTAACCTCCTGTTCCGTACAGGTTGCAATTTGTCCTGAGGATGAACGGGTAGACGGGGAACCAGTGAGAGACTAGCTCTTGGTGTTGGGACAGGCACAGGTCACTCTATTTTCCCATCAGGAAGAAGAATTAACCACAGGCTCATCCTCCCCCCCGGAACCAGAACAGGGCCTGAAGCCATCCTGCGCTTTTGCGGCCAGCTCCCAAAAAAGCGAGTTGTAAAATGGAGCTTCAGGGCACTGCAATTCCCAAACCTGCAGAGTTATAAATGATAACTCTCGTCCACAAATATATTGAGGGAAGGCAAAGAAGAGGATTTGAAATCAAGGCAGAATTGCAGGAAACAGATTTCAGGAGGTAGATTCGAATCGCCTTTAAAGCACATGAAAAGCGGCAAAACGTTGACAATGATGCCCTTGGCCAAAAAGGGCGTATGCGTTTTTTCCTGAATATATTCAGGAAAAAACGCATACGCCCTTTTTGGCCAACCAAGCCACCTGGAAAGGCAAATCAGCGCTACAAAGAAGACTCGCTACCCATCTGTCAAAAGGGCCATGCTGAAAAAAGTCTCAAAACCATAAATGCAGGACAGGCCATGGAGAAATGGGAGCCTTGCTACACTGATGGGCGGGATGTAAATTGCCAACAGCCACTCTGGAGAAGTGTACGGTGTGTCCTGAAACATCTAAAAAACACAGCTTAGAGAGCATAGGGCACTTCCACTCATGGGGGTATAAATTGGGAAAATGAAAAATCAGCAAGACACAAGCACCCCAAAGTTTAGGGCTGCTCTGTTGACAAGGACCTCCACTTCATTCCACCTTCAATATCCCAGGAAAGAGAAAAATGGATAAAGAAGTTGTGGTCCTTATGTACAATGGAATATCACTCAGCCATGAAATCAATGTCATAAGGCTAGTAGCAGCATGATGAGTGGATTTAGGTACGACGATTCTAAGGGAAATAAGTCACACAGAAAAGGACACTTCTCATAAGGTATCACTTATAGAGGGACTGTAAAAACCGTTACACTTGAACTGAATTACAAAACAGAACAGAGTCACACATGCAGAAAACACACTATGGCTGCTTAACGGGAAAGGTGAGGTGGGGTGATACATAAAACAAGGGTTTCAAATTAGCTCAGATACCGTTCCATAAACCCAATATGTAATAGACAAGACGTACTCCTTGCTCAGAGAACTGGACTCAACACGCCCTATTCACCGCACAAGAATATATCTGACTAGTAATAATCTTAAAACCTATGTATTGATATCTCTCTGTTAGTGTGTCAAGTGGGTGTAAAGCGGCATAAACACAGCAGTGAAAAGCAGCTAAACCCCATTATAAAAATAAATTACTTTGAAAAACCCATGAAACAAAGACAGTGAAAGAGAGAGAAATTCTTACACAATGCGTTCAGGGGCTGTGATGCAACCTGGATTGATCATATCTAGACCCACAGCTGGATGAGACATAAGGGTGGACACTCTTGGGGCTGAGAGGTTTGGTGAGGTTGGGTGAGCAAACGCAGACCCTTTAAAGTAATACTGCGTGGTACCCATCGCATGGGTCCCAAATCTCCAGGTTCAAGGGCATCTTCCTACATCGAAAACATGCATGAGAAAACAAAAAGATGGTACACCATGTGATGGGGAAAGGTTTCTAAAACGCACCTCATTTCTCTTCTCCTTGTGCCCGGGTTCGCCATTCCAGCCGCTTTACTAACAATCTCCCTACTTGGAGCATCAGCACCTTTAACCTCCTGTTCCGTACAGGTTGCAATTTGTCCTGAGGATGAACGGGTAGACGGGGAACCAGTGAGAGACTAGCTCTTGGTGTTGGGACAGGCACAGGTCACTCTATTTTCCCATCAGGAAGAAGAATTAACCACAGGCTCATCCTCCCCCCCGGAACCAGAACAGGGCCTGAAGCCATCCTGCGCTTTTGCGGCCAGCTCCCAAAAAAGCGAGTTGTAAAATGGAGCTTCAGGGCACTGCAATTCACAAACCTGCAGAGTTATAAATGATAACTCTCGTCCACAAATATATTGAGGGAAGGCAAAGAAGAGGATTTGAAATCTAGGCAGAATTGCAGGAAACAGATTTCAGGAGGTAGATTCGAATCGCCTTTAAAGCACATGAAAAGCGGCAAAACGTTGACAATGATGCCCTTGGCCAAAAAGGGCGTATGCGTTTTTTCCTGAATATATTCAAGAAAAAACGCATACGCCCTTTTTGGCCAACCAAGCAACCTGGAAAGGCAAATCAGGGCTACAAAGAAGACTCGCTACCCATCGGTCAAAAGGGCCATGCTGAAAAAAGTCTCAAAACCAGAAATGCAGGACAGGCCATGGAGAAATGGGAGCCTTGCTACACTGATGGGCGGGATGTAAATAGCCAACAGCCACTCTGGAGAAGTGTACGGTGTGTCCTGAAACATCTAAAAAACACAGCTTAGAGAGCTTAGGGCACTTCCACTCATGGGGGTATAAATTGGGAAAATGAAAAATCAGCAAGACACAAGCACCCCAAAGTTTAGGGCTGCTCTGTTGACAAGGACCTCCACTTCATTCCACCTTCAATATCCCAGGAAAGAGAAAAATGGATAAAGAAGTTGTGGTCCTTATGTACAATGGAATATCACTCAGCCATGAAATCAATGTCATAAGGCTAGTAGCAGCATGATGAGTGGATTTAGGTACGACGATTCTAAGTGACATAAGTCACACAGAAAAGGACACTTCTCATAAGGTATCACTTATAGAGGGACTGTAAAAACCGTTACACTTGAACTGAATTACAAAACAGAACAGAGTCACACATGCAGAAAACACACTATGGCTGCTTAACGGGAAGGGTGAGGTGGGGTGATACATAAAACAAGGGTTTCAAATTAGCTCAGATACCGTTCCATAAACCCAATATGTAATAGACAAGACCTACTCCTTGCTCAGAGAACTGGACTCAACACGCCCTATTCACCGCACAAGAATATATCTGACTAGTAATAATCTTAAAACCTATGTATTGATATCTCTCTGTTAGTGTGTCAAGTGGGTGTAAAGCGGCATAAACACAGCAGTGAAAAGCAGCTAAACCCCATTATAAAAATAAATTACTTTGAAAAACCCATGAAACAAAAACAGTGAAAGAGAGAGAAGTTCTTACACAATGCGTTCAGGGGCTGTGATGCAACCTGGATTGACCATTTCTAGACCCACAGCTGGATGAGACATAAGGGTGGACACTCTTGGGGCTGAGAGGTTTGGTGAGGTTGGGTGAGCAAACGCAGACCCTTTAAAGTAATACTGCGTGGTACCCATCGCATGGGTCCCAAATCTCCAGGTTCAAGGGCATCTTCCTACATCGAAAACATGCATGAGAAAACAAAAAGTTGGTACACCATGTGATGGGGAAAGGTTTCTAAAACGCACCTCATTTCTCTTCTCCTTGTGCCCGGGTTCGCCATTCCAGCCGCTTTACTAACAATCTCCCTACTTGGAGCATCAGCACCTTTAACCTCCTGTTCCGTACAGGTTGCAATTTGTCCTGAGGATGAACGGGTAGACGGGGAACCAGTGAGAGACTAGCTCTTGGTGTTGGGACAGGCACAGGTCACTCTATTTTCCCATCAGGAAGAAGAATTAACCACAGGCTCATCCTCCCCCCCGGAACCAGAACAGGGCCTGAAGCCATCCTGCGCTTTTGCGGCCAGCTCCCAAAAAAGCGAGTTGTAAAATGGAGCTTCAGGGCACTGCAATTCCCAAACCTGCAGAGTTATAAATGATAACTCTCGTCCACAAATATATTGAGGGAAGGCAAAGAAGAGGATTTGAAATCAAGGCAGAATTGCAGGAAACAGATTTCAGGAGGTAGATTCGAATCGCCTTTAAAGCACATGAAAAGCGGCAAAACGTTGACAATGATGCCCTTGGCCAAAAAGGGCGTATGCGTTTTTTCCTGAATATATTCAGGAAAAAACGCATACGCCCTTTTTGGCCAACCAAGCCACCTGGAAAGGCAAATCAGCGCTACAAAGAAGACTCGCTACCCATCTGTCAAAAGGGCCATGCTGAAAAAAGTCTCAAAACCATAAATGCAGGACAGGCCATGGAGAAATGGGAGCCTTGCTACACTGATGGGCGGGATGTAAATTGCCAACAGCCACTCTGGAGAAGTGTACGGTGTGTCCTGAAACATCTAAAAAACACAGCTTAGAGAGCATAGGGCACTTCCACTCATGGGGGTATAAATTGGGAAAATGAAAAATCAGCAAGACACAAGCACCCCAAAGTTTAGGGCTGCTCTGTTGACAAGGACCTCCACTTCATTCCACCTTCAATATCCCAGGAAAGAGAAAAATGGATAAAGAAGTTGTGGTCCTTATGTACAATGGAATATCACTCAGCCATGAAATCAATGTCATAAGGCTAGTAGCAGCATGATGAGTGGATTTAGGTACGACGATTCTAAGGGAAATAAGTCACATAGAAAAGGACACTTCTCATAAGGTATCACTTATAGAGGGACTGTAAAAACCGTTACACTTGAACTGAATTACAAAACAGAACAGAGTCACACATGCAGAAAACACACTATGGCTGCTTAACGGGAAGGGTGAGGTGGGGTGATACATAAAACAAGGGTTTCAAATTAGCTCAGATACCGTTCCATAAACCCAATATGTAATAGACAAGACCTACTCCTTGCTCAGAGAACTGGACTCAACACGCCCTATTCACCGCACAAGAATATATCTGACTAGTAATAATCTTAAAACCTACGTATTGATATCTCTCTGTTAGTGTGTCAAGTGGGTGTAAAGCGGCATAAACACAGCAGTGAAAAGCAGCTAAACCCCATTATAAAAATAAATTACTTTTACAAACCCATGAAACAAAGACAGTGAAAGAGAGAGAAATTCTTACACAATGCGTTCAGGGGATGTGATGCAACCTGGATTGACCATTTCTAGACCCACAGCTGGATGAGACATAAGGGTGGACACTCTTGGGGCTGAGAGGTTTGGTGAGGTTGGGTGAGCAAACGCAGACCCTTTAAAGTAATACTGCGTGGTACCCATCGCATGGGTCCCAAATCTCCAGGTTCAAGGGCATCTTCCTACATCGAAAACATGCATGAGAAAACAAAAAAGATGGTACACCATGTGATGGGGAAAGGTTGCTAGAACGCACCTCATTTCTCTTCTCCTTGTGCCCGGGGTCGCCATTCCAGCCACTTTCCTAGCAATCTCCCTACTTGGAGCATCAGCACCTTTAACCTCCTGTTCCGTACAGGTTGCAATTTGCCTGAGGATGAACGGGTAGACGGGGAACCAGTGAGAGACTAGCTCTTGGTGTTGGGACAGGCACAGGTCACTCTATTTTCCCATCAGGAAGAAGAATTAACCACAGGCTCATCCTCCCCCCCGGAACCAGAACAGGGCCTGAAGCCATCCTGCGCTTTTGCGGCCAGCTGCCAAAAAAGCGAGTTGTAAAATGGAGCTTCAGGGCACTGCAATTCACAAACCTGCAGAGTTATAAATGATAACTCTCGTCCACAAATATATTGAGGGAAGGCAAAGAAGAGGATTTGAAATCAAGGCAGAAATGCAGGAAACAGATTTCAGGAGGTAGATTCGAATCGCCTTTAAAGCACATGAAAAGCGGCAAAACGTTGACAATGATGCCCTTGGCCAAAAAGGGCGTATGCGTTTTTTCCTGAATATATTCAGGAAAAAACGCATACGCCCTTTTTGGCCAACCAAGCAACCTGGAAAGGCAAATCAGGGCTACAAAGAAGACTCGCTACCCATCGGTCAAAAGGGCCATGCTGAAAAAAGTCTCAAAACCAGAAATGCAGGACAGGCCATGGAGAAATGGGAGCCTTGCTACACTGATGGGCAGGATGTAAATTGCCAACAGCCACTCTGGAGAAGTGTACGGTGTGTCCTGAAACATCTAAAAAACACAGCTTAGAGAGCATAGGGCACTTCCACTCATGGGGGTATAAATTGGGAAAATGAAAAATCAGCAAGACACAAGCACCCCAAAGTTTAGGGCTGCTCTGTTGACAAGGACCTCCACTTCATTCCACCTTCAATATCCCAGGAGGGAGAAAAATGGATAAAGAAGTTGTGGTCCTTATGTACAATGGAATATCACTCAGCCATGAAATCAATGTCATAAGGCTAATAGCAGCATGATGAGTGGATTTAGGTACGACGATTCTAAGTGAAATAAGTCACACAGAAAAGGACACTTCTCATAAGGTATCACTTATAGAGGGAATGTAAAAACCGTTACACTTGAACTGAATTACAAAACAGAACAGAGTCACACATGCAGAAAACACACTATGGCTGCTTAACGGGAAAGGTGAGGTGGGGTGATACATAAAACAAGGGTTTCAAATTAGCTCAGATACCGTTCCATAAACCCAATATGTAATAGACAAGACCTACTCCTTGCTCAGAGAACTGGACTCAACACGCCCTATTCACCGCACAAGAATATATCTGACTAGTAATAATCTTAAAACCTATGTATTGATATCTCTCTGTTAGTGTGTCAAGTGGGTGTAAAGCGGCATAAACACAGCAGTGAAAAGCAGCTAAACCCCATTATAAAAATAAATTACTTTGAAAAACCCATGAAACAAAAACAGTGAAAGAGAGAGAAATTCTTACACAATGCGTTCAGGGGCTGTGATGCAACCTGGATTGACCATTTCTAGACCCACAGCTGGATGAGACATAAGGGTGGACACTCTTGGGGCTGAGAGGTTTGGTGAGGTTGGGTGAGCAAACGCAGACCCTTTAAAGTAATACTGCGTGGTACCCATCGCATGGGTCCCAAATCTCCAGGTTCAAGGGCATCTTCCTACATCGAAAACATGCATGAGAAAACAAAAAGATGGTACACCATGTGATGGGGAAAGGTTTCTAAAACGCACGTAATTTCTCTTCTCCTTGTGCCCGGGTTAGGCATTCCAGCTGCTTTACTAACAATCTCCCTACTTGGAGCATCAGCACCTTTAACCTCCTGTTCCGTACAGGTTGCAATTTGTCCTGAGGATGAACGGGTAGACGGGGAACCAGTGAGAGACTAGCTCTTGGTGTTGGGACAGGCACAGGTCACTCTATTTTCCCATCAGGAAGAAGAATTAACCACAGGCTCATCCTCCCCCCCGGAACCAGAACAGGGCCTGAAGCCATCCTGCGCTTTTGCGGCCAGCTCCCAAAAAAGCGAGTTGTAAAATGGAGCTTCAGGGCACTGCAATTCACAAACCTAGAGAGTTATAAATGATAACTCTCGTCCACAAATATATTGAGGGAAGGCAAAGAAGAGGATTTGAAATCAAGGCAGAATTGTAGGAAACAGATTTCAGGAGGTAGATTCGAATCGCCTTTAAAGCACATGAAAAGCGGCAAAACGTTGACAATGATGCCCTTGGCCAAAAAGGGCGTATGCGTTTTTTCCTGAATATATTCAGAAAAAAACGCATACGCCCTTTTTGGCCAACCAAGCAACCTGAAAAGGCAAATCAGCGCTACAAAGCAGACTCGCTACCCATCGGTCAAAAGGGCCATGCTGAAAAAAGTCTCAAAACCAGAAATGCAGGACAGGCCATGGAGAAATGGGAGCCTTGCTACACTGATGGGCGGGATGTAAATTGCCAACAGCCACTCTGGAGAAGTGTACGGTGTGTCCTGAAACATCTAAAAAACACAGCTTAGAGAGCATAGGGCACTTCCACTCATGGGGGTATAAATTGGGAAAATGAAAATTCAGCAAGACACAAGCACCCCAAAGTTTAGGGCTGCTCTGTTGACAAGGACCTCCACTTCATTCCACCTTCAATATCCCAGGAAAGAGAAAAATGGATAAAGAAGTTGTGGTCCTTATGTACAATGGAATATCACTCAGCCATGAAATCAATGTCATAAGGCTAGTAGCAGCATGATGAGTGGATTTAGGTACGACGATTCTAAGTGAAATAAGTCACACAGAAAAGGACACTTCTCATAAGGTATCACTTATAGAGGGAATGTAAAAACCGTTACACTTGAACTGAATTACAAAACAGAACAGAGTCACACATGCAGAAAACACACTATGGCTGCTTAACGGGAAAGGTGAGGTGGGGTGATACATAAAAAAAGGATTTCAAATTAGCTCAGATACCGTTCCATAAACCCAATATGTAATAGACAAGACCTACTCCTTGCTCAGAGAACTGGACTCAACACGCCCTATTCACCGCACAAGAATATATCTGACTAGTAATAATCTTAAAACCTATGTATTGATATCTCTCTGTTAGTGTGTCAAGTGGGTGTAAAGCGGCATAAACACAGCAGTGAAAAGCAGCTAAACCCCATTATAAAAATAAATTACTTTGAAAAACCCATGAAACAAAGACAGTGAAAGAGAGAGAAATTCTTACACAATGCGTTCAGGGGCTGTGATGCAACCTGGATTGACCATATCTAGACCCACAGCTGGATGAGACATAAGGGTGGACACTCTTGGGGCTGAGAGGTTTGGTGAGGTTGGGTGAGCAAACGCAGACCCTTTAAAGTAATACTGCGTGGTACCCATCGCATGGGTCCCAAATCTCCAGGTTCAAGGGCATCTTCCTACATCGAAAACATGCATGAGAAAACAAAAAGATGGTACACCATGTGATGGGGAAAGGTTTCTAAAACGCACCTCATTTCTCTTCTCCTTGTGCCCGGGTTCGCCATTCCATCCGCTTTACTAACAATCTCCCTACTTGGAGCATCAGCACCTTTAACCTCCTGTTCCGTACAGGTTGCAATTTGTCCTGAGGATGAACGGGTAGACTGGGAACCAGTGAGAGACTAGCTCTTGGTGTTGGGACAGGCACAGGTCACTCTATTTTCCCATCAGGAAGAAGAATTAACCACAGGCTCATCCTCCCCCCCGGAACCAGAACAGGGCCTGAAGCCATCCTGCGCTTTTGCGGCCAGCTCCCAAAAAAGCGAGTTGTAAAATGGAGCTTCAGGGCACTGCAATTCACAAACCTGCAGAGTTATAAATGATAACTCTCGTCCACAAATATATTGAGGGAAGGCAAAGAAGAGGATTTGAAAGCAAGGCAGAAATGCAGGAAACAGATTTCAGGAGGTAGATTCGAATCGCCTTTAAAGCACATGAAAAGCGGCAAAACGTTGACAATGATGCCCTTGGCCAAAAAGGGCGTATGCGTTTTTTCCTGAATATATTCAGGAAAAAATGCATACGCCCTTTTTGGCCAACCAAGCAACCTGGAAAGGCAAATCAGGGCTACAAAGAAGACTCGCTACCCATCGGTCAAAAGGGCCATGCTGAAAAAAGTCTCAAAACCAGAAATGCAGGACAGGCCATGGAGAAATGGGAGCCTTGCTACACTGATGTGTGGGATGTAAATTGCCAACAGCCACTCTGGAGAAGTGTACGGTGTGTCCTGAAACATCTAAAAAACACAGCTTAGAGAGCATAGGGCACTTCCACTCATGGGGGTATAAATTGGGAAAATGAAAAATCAGCAAGACACAAGCACCCCAAAGTTTAGAGCTGCTCTGTTGACAAAGACCTCCACTTCATTCCACCTTCAATATCCCAGGAGGGAGAAAAATGGATAAAGAAGTTGTGGTCCTTATGTACAATGGAATATCACTCAGCCATGAAATCAATGTCATAAGGCTAATAGCAGCATGATGAGTGGATTTAGGTACGACGATTCTAAGTGAAATAAGTCACACAGAAAAGGACACTTCTCATAAGGTATCACTTATAGAGGGAATGTAAAAACCGTTACACTTGAACTGAATTACAAAACAGAACAGAGTCACACATGCAGAAATCACACTATGGCTGCTTAACGGGAAAGGTGAGGTGGGGTGATACATAAAACAAGGGTTTCAAATTAGCTCAGATACCGTTCCATAAACCCAATATGTAATAGACAAGACCTACTCCTTGCTCAGAGAACTGGACTCAACACGCCCTATTCACCGCACAAGAATATATCTGACTAGTAATAATCTTAAAACCTATGTATTGATATCTCTCTGTTAGTGTGTCAAGTGGGTGTAAAGCGGCATAAACACAGCAGTGAAAAGCAGCTAAACCCCATTACAAAAATAAATTACTGTGAAAAACCCATGAAACAAAGACAGTGAAAGAGAGAGAAATTCTTACACAATGCGTTCAGGGGCTGTGATGCAACCTGGATTGACCATATCTAGACCCACAGCTGGATGAGACATAAGGGTGGACACTCTTGGGGCTGAGAGGTTTGGTGAGGTTGGGTGAGCAAACGCAGACCCTTTAAAGTAATACTGCGTGGTACCCATCGCATGGGTCCCAAATCTCCAGGTTCAAGGGCATCTTCCTACATCGAAAACATGCATGAGAAAACAAAAAGATGGTACACCATGTGATGGGGAAAGGTTTCTAAAACGCACCTCATTTCTCTTCTCCTTGTGCCCGGGTTCGCCATTCCATCCGCTTTACTAACAATCTCCCTACTTGGAGCATCAGCACCTTTAACCTCCTGTTCCGTACAGGTTGCAATTTGTCCTGAGGATGAACGGGTAGACGGGGAACCAGTGAGAGACTAGCTCTTGGTGTTGGGACAGGCACAGGTCACTCTATTTTCCCATCAGGAAGAAGAATTAACCACAGGCTCATCCTCCCCCCCCGGAACCATTACAGGGCCTGAAGCCATCCTGCGCTTTTGCGGCCAGCTCCCAAAAAAGCGAGTTGTACAATGGAGCTTCAGGGCACTGCAATTCACAAACCTGCAGAGTTATAAATGATAACTCTCGTCCACAAATATATTTAGGGAAGGCAAAGAAGAGGATTTGAAATCAAGGCAGAAATGCAGGAAACAGATTTCAGGAGGTAGATTCGAATCGCATTTAAAGCACATGAAAAGCGGCAAAACGTTGACAATGATGCTCTTGGCCAAAAAGGGCGTATGCGTTTTTTCCTGAATATATTCAGGAAAAAACGCATACGCCCTTTTTGGCCAACCAAGCAACCTGGAAAGGCAAATCAGGGCTACAAAGAAGACTCGCTACCCATCGGTCAAAAGGGCCATGCTGAAAAAAGTCTCAAAACCAGAAATGCAGGACAGGCCATGGAGAAATGGGAGCCTTGCTACACTGATGGGTGGGATGTAAATTGCCAACAGCCACTCTGGAGAAGTGTACGGTGTGTCCTGAAACATCTAAAAAACACAGCTTAGAGAGCATAGGGCACTTCCACTCATGGGGGTATAAATTGGGAAAATGAAAAATCAGCAAGACACAAGCACCCCAAAGTTTAGAGCTGCTCTGTTGACAAAGACCTCCACTTCATTCCACCTTCAATATCCCAGGAGGGAGAAAAATGGATAAAGAAGTTGTGGTCCTTATGTACAATGGAATATCACTCAGCCATGAAATCAATGTCATAAGGCTAATAGCAGCATGATGAGTGGATTTAGGTACGACGATTCTAAGTGAAATAAGTCACACAGAAAAGGACACTTCTCATAAGGTATCACTTATAGAGGGAATGTAAAAACCGTTACACTTGAACTGAATTACAAAACAGAACAGAGTCACACATGCAGAAATCACACTATGGCTGCTTAACGGGAAAGGTGAGGTGGGGTGATACATAAAACAAGGGTTTCAAATTAGCTCAGATACCGTTCCATAAACCCAATATGTAATAGACAAGACCTACTCCTTGCTCAGAGAACTGGACTCAACACGCCCTATTCACCGCACAAGAATATATCTGACTAGTAATAATCTTAAAACCTATGTATTGATATCTCTCTGTTAGTGTGTCAAGTGGGTGTAAAGCGGCATAAACACAGCAGTGAAAAGCAGCTAAACCCCATTACAAAAATAAATTACTGTAAAAAACCCATGAAACAAAGACAGTGAAAGAGAGAGAAATTCTTACACAATGCGTTCAGGGGCTGTGATGCAACCTGGATTGACCATATCTAGACCCACAGCTGGATGAGACATAAGGGTGGACACTCTTGGGGCTGAGAGGTTTGGTGAGGTTGGGTGAGCAAACGCAGACCCTTTAAAGTAATACTGCGTGGTACCCATCGCATGGGTCCCAAATCTCCAGGTTCAAGGGCATCTTCCTACATCGAAAACATGCATGAGAAAACAAAAAGATGGTACACCATGTGATGGGGAAAGGTTTCTAAAACGCACCTCATTTCTCTTCTCCTTGTGCCCGGGTTCGCCATTCCATCCGCTTTACTAACAATCTCCCTACTTGGAGCATCAGCACCTTTAACCTCCTGTTCCGTACAGGTTGCAATTTGTCCTGAGGATGAACGGGTAGACGGGGAACCAGTGAGAGACTAGCTCTTGGTGTTGGGACAGGCACAGGTCACTCTATTTTCCCATCAGGAAGAAGAATTAACCACAGGCTCATCCTCCCCCCCCGGAACCAGAACAGGGCCTGAAGCCATCCTGCGCTTTTGCGGCCAGCTCCCAAAAAAGCGAGTTGTACAATGGAGCTTCAGGGCACTGCAATTCACAAACCTGCAGAGTTATAAATGATAACTCTCGTCCACAAATATATTTAGGGAAGGCAAAGAAGAGGATTTGAAATCAAGGCAGAAATGCAGGAAACAGATTTCAGGAGGTAGATTCGAATCGCATTTAAAGCACATGAAAAGCGGCAAAACGTTGACAATGATGCTCTTGGCCAAAAAGGGCGTATGCGTTTTTTCCTGAATATATTCAGGAAAAAACGCATACGCCCTTTTTGGCCAACCAAGCAACCTGGAAAGGCAAATCAGGGCTACAAAGAAGACTCGCTACCCATCGGTCAAAAGGGCCATGCTGAAAAAAGTCTCAAAACCAGAAATGCAGGACAGGCCATGGAGAAATGGGAGCCTTGCTACACTGATGGGTGGGATGTAAATTGCCAACAGCCACTCTGGAGAAGTGTACGGTGTGTCCTGAAACATCTAAAAAACACAGCTTAGAGAGCATAGGGCACTTCCACTCATGGGGGTATAAATTGGGAAAATGAAAAATCAGCAAGACACAAGCACCCCAAAGTTTAGGGCTGCTCTGTTGACAAGGACCTCCACTTCATTCCACCTTCAATATCCCAGGAGGGAGAAAAATGGATAAAGAAGTTGTGGTCCTTATGTACAATGGAATATCACTCAGCCATGAAATCAATGTCATAAGGCTAATAGCAGCATGATGAGTGGATTTAGGTACGACGATTCTAAGTGAAATAAGTCACACAGAAAAGGACACTTCTCATAAGGTATCACTTATAGAGGGAATGTAAAAACCGTTACACTTGAACTGAATTACGAAACAGAACAGAGTCACACATGCAGAAAACACACTATGGCTGCTTAACGGGAAAGGTAAGGTGGGGTGATACATAAAACAAGGGTTTCAAATTAGCTCAGATACCGTTCCATAAACCCAATATGTAATAGACAAGACCTACTCCTTGCTCAGAGAACTGGACTCAACACGCCCTATTCACCGCACAAGAATATATCTGACTAGTAATAATCTTAAAACCTATGTATTGATATCTCTCTGTTAGTGTGTCAAGTGGGTGTAAAGCGGCATAAACACAGCAGTGAAAAGCAGCTAAACCCCATTACAAAAATAAATTACTTTGAAAAACCCATGAAACAAAGACAGTGAAAGAGAGAGAAATTCTTACACAATGCGTTCAGGGGCTGTGATGCAACCTGGATTGACCATATCTAGACCCACAGCTGGATGAGACATAAGGGTGGACACTCTTGGGGCTGAGAGGTTTGGTGAGGTTGGGTGAGCAAACGCAGACCCTTTAAAGTAATACTGCGTGGTACCCATCGCATGGGTCCCAAATCTCCAGGTTCAAGGGCATCTTCCTACATCGAAAACATGCATGAGAAAACAAAAAGATGGTACACCATGTGATGGGGAAAGGTTTCTAAAACGCACCTCATTTCTCTTCTCCTTGTGCCCGGGTTCGCCATTCCAGCCGCTTTACTAACAATCTCCCTACTTGGAGCATCAGCACCTTTAACCTCCTGTTCCGTACAGGTTGCAATTTGTCCTGAGGATGAACGGGAATACGGGGAACCAGTGAGAGACTAGCTCTTGTTGTTGGGACAGGCACAGGTCACTCTATTTTCCCATCAGGAAGAAGAATTAACCACAGGCTCATCCTCCCCCCCGGAACCAGAACAGGGCCTGAAGCCATCCTGCGCTTTTGCGGCCAGCTCCCAAAAAAGCGAGTTGTAAAATGGAGCTTCAGGGCACTGCAATTCACAAACCTGCAGAGTTATAAATGATAACTCTCGTCCACAAATATATTTAGGGAAGGCAAAGAAGAGGATTTGAAATCAAGGCAGAAATGCAGGAAACAGATTTCAGGAGGTAGATTCGAATCGCCTTTAAAGCACATGAAAAGCGGCAAAACGTTGACAATGATGCTCTTGGCCAAAAAGGGCGTATGCGTTTTTTCCTGAATATATTCAGGAAAAAACGCATACGCCCTTTTTGGCCAACCAAGCAACCTGGAAAGGCAAATCAGGGCTACAAAGAAGACTCGCTACCCATCGGTCAAAAGGGCCATGCTGAAAAAAGTCTCAAAACCAGAAATGCAGGACAGGCCATGGAGAAATGGGAGCCTTGCTACACTGATGGGTGGGATGTAAATTGCCAACAGCCACTCTGGAGAAGTGTACGGTGTGTCCTGAAACATCTAAAAAACACAGCTTAGAGAGCATAGGGCACTTCCACTCATGGGGGTATAAATTGGGAAAATGAAAAATCAGCAAGACACAAGCACCCCAAAGTTTAGGGCTGCTCTGTTGACAAGGACCTCCACTTCATTCCACCTTCAATATCCCAGGAGGGAGAAAAATGGATAAAGAAGTTGTGGTCCTTATGTACAATGGAATATCACTCAGCCATGAAATCAATGTCATAAGGCTAATAGCAGCATGATGAGTGGATTTAGGTACGACGATTCTAAGTGAAATAAGTCACACAGAAAAGGACACTTCTCATAAGGTATCACTTATAGAGGGAATGTAAAAACCGTTACACTTGAACTGAATTACAAAACAGAACAGAGTCACACATGCAGAAAACACACTATGGCTGCTTAACGGGAAAGGTAAGGTGGGGTGATACATAAAACAAGGGTTTCAAATTAGCTCAGATACCGTTCCATAAACCCAATATGTAATAGACAAGACCTACTCCTTGCTCAGAGAACTGGACTCAACACGCCCTATTCACCGCACAAGAATATATCTGACTAGTAATAATCTTAAAACCTATGTATTGATATCTCTCTGTTAGTGTGTCAAGTGGGTGTAAAGCGGCATAAACACAGCAGTGAAAAGCAGCTAAACCCCATTATAAAAATAAATTACTTTGAAAAACCCATGAAACAGAGACAGTGAAAGAGAGAGAAATTCTTACACAATGCGTTCAGGGGCTGTGATGCAACCTGGATTGACCATATCTAGACCCACAGCTGGATGAGACATAAGGGTGGACACTCTTGGGGCTGAGAGGTTTGGTGAGGTTGGGTGAGCAAACGCAGACCCTTTAAAGTAATACTGCGTGGTACCCATCGCATGGGTCCCAAATCTCCAGGTTCAAGGGCATCTTCCTACATCGAAAACATGCATGAGAAAACAAAAAGATGGTACACCATGTGATGGGGAAAGGTTTCTAAAACGCACCTCATTTCTCTTCTCCTTGTGCCCGGGTTCGCCATTCCATCCGCTTTACTAACAATCTCCCTACTTGGAGCATCAGCACCTTTAACCTCCTGTTCCGTACAGGTTGCAATTTGTCCTGAGGATGAACGGGTAGACGGGGAACCAGTGAGAGACTAGCTCTTGGTGTTGGGACAGGCACAGGTCACTCTATTTTCCCATCAGGAAGAAGAATTAACCACAGGCTCATCCTCCCCCCCGGAACCAGAACAGGGCCTGAAGCCATCCTGCGCTTTTGCGGCCAGCTCCCAAAAAAGCGAGTTGTAAAATGGAGCTTCAGGGCACTGCAATTCACAAACCTACAGAGTTATAAATGATAACTCTCGTCCACAAATATATTGAGGGAAGGCAAAGAAGAGGATTTGAAATCAAGGCAGAAATGCAGGAAACAGATTTCAGGAGGTAGATTCGAATCACCTTTAAAGCACATGAAAAGCGGCAAAACGTTGACAATGATGCCCTTGGCCAAAAAGGGCGTATGCGTTTTTTCCTGAATATATTCAGGAAAAAACGCATACGCCCTTTTTGGCCAACCAAGCAACCTGGAAAGGCAAATCAGCGCTACAAAGCAGACTCGCTACCCATCGGTCAAAAGGGCCATGCTGAAAAAAGTCTCAAAACCAGAAATGCAGGACAGGCCATGGAGAAATGGGAGCCTTGCTACACTGATGGGCGGGATGTAAATTGCCAACAGCCACTCTGGAGAAGTGTACGGTGTGTCCTGAAACATCTAAAAAACACAGCTTAGAGAGCATAGGGCACTTCCACTCATGGGGGTATAAATTGGGAAAATGAAAATTCAGCAAGACACAAGCACCCCAAAGTTTAGGGCTGCTCTGTTGACAAGGACCTCCACTTCATTCCACCTTCAATATCCCAGGAAAGAGAAAAATGGATAAAGAAGTTGTGGTCCTTATGTACAATGGAATATCACTCAGCCATGAAATCAATGTCATAAGGCTAGTAGCAGCATGATGAGTGGATTTAGGTACGACGATTCTAAGTGAAATAAGTCACACAGAAAAGGACACTTCTCATAAGGTATCACTTATAGAGGGAATGTAAAAACCGTTACACTTGAACTGAATTACAAAACAGAACAGAGTCACACATGCAGAAAACACACTATGGCTGCTTAACGGGAAAGGTGAGGTGGGGTGATACATAAAACAAGGGTTTCAAATTAGCTCAGATACCGTTCCATAAACCCAATATGTAATAGACAAGACCTACTCCTTGCTCAGAGAACTGGACTCAACACGCCCTATTCACCGCACAAGAATATATCTGACTAGTAATAATCTTAAAACCTATGTATTGATATCTCTCTGTTAGTGTGTCAAGTGGGTGTAAAGCGGCATAAACACAGCAGTGAAAAGCAGCTAAACCCCATTATAAAAATAAATTACTTTGAAAAACCCATGAAACAAAGACAGTGAAAGAGAGAGAAATTCTTACACAATGCGTTCAGGGGCTGTGATGCAACCTGGATTGACCATATCTAGACCCACAGCTGGATGAGACATAAGGGTGGACACTCTTGGGGCTGAGAGGTTTGGTGAGGTTGGGTGAGCAAACGCAGACCCTTTAAAGTAATACTGCGTGGTACCCATCGCATGGGTCCCAAATCTCCAGGTTCAAGGGCATCTTCCTACATCGAAAACATGCATGAGAAAACAAAAAGATGGTACACCATGTGATGGGGAAAGGTTTCTAAAACGCACCTCATTTCTCTTCTCCTTGTGCCCGGGTTCGCCATTCCATCCGCTTTACTAACAATCTCCCTACTTGGAGCATCAGCACCTTTAACCTCCTGTTCCGTACAGGTTGCAATTTGTCCTGAGGATGAACGGGTAGACTGGGAACCAGTGAGAGACTAGCTCTTGGTGTTGGGACAGGCACAGGTCACTCTATTTTCCCATCAGGAAGAAGAATTAACTACAGGCTCATCCTCCCCCCCGGAACCAGAACAGGGCCTGAAGCCATCCTGCGCTTTTGCGGCCAGCTCCCAAAAAACCGAGTTGTAAAATGGAGCTTCAGGGCACTGCAATTCACAAACCTGCAGAGTTATAAATGATAACTCTCGTCCACAAATATATTGAGGGAAGGCAAAGAAGAGGATTTGAAAGCAAGGCAGAAATGCAGGAAACAGATTTCAGGAGGTAGATTCGAATCGCCTTTAAAGCACATGAAAAGCGGCAAAACGTTGACAATGATGCCCTTGGCCAAAAAGGGCGTATGCGTTTTTTCCTGAATATATTCAGGAAAAAACGCATACGCCCTTTTTGGCCAACCAAGCCACCTGAAAAGGCAAATCAGCGCTACAAAGCAGACTCGCTACCCATCGGTCAAAAGGGCCATGCTGAAAAAAGTCTCAAAACCAGAAATGCAGGACAGGCCATGGAGAAATGGGAGCCTTGCTACACTGATGGGCGGGATGTAAATTGCCAACAGCCACTCTGGAGAAGTGTACGGTGTGTCCTGAAACATCTAAAAAACACAGCTTAGAGAGCATAGGGCACTTCCACTCATGGGGGTATAAATTGGGAAAATGAAAATTCAGCAAGACACAAGCACCCCAAAGTTTAGGGCTGCTCTGTTGACAAGGACCTCCACTTCATTCCACCTTCAATATCCCAGGAGGGAGAAAAATGGATAAAGAAGTTGTGGTCCTTATGTACAATGGAATATCACTCAGCCATGAAATCAATGTCATAAGGCTAGTAGCAGCATGATGAGTGGATTTAGGTACGACGATTCTAAGTGAAATAAGTCACACAGAAAAGGACACTTCTCATAAGGTATCACTTATAGAGGGAATGTAAAAACCGTTACACTTGAACTGAATTACAAAACAGAACAGAGTCACACATGCAGAAAACACACTATGGCTGCTTAACGGGAAAGGTGAGGTGGGGTGATACATAAAACAAGGGTTTCAAATTAGCTCAGATACCGTTCCATAAACCCAATATGTAATAGACAAGACCTACTCCTTGCTCAGAGAACTGGACTCAACACGCCCTATTCACCGCACAAGAATATATCTGACTAGTAATAATCTTAAAACCTATGTATTGATATCTCTCTGTTAGTGTGTCAAGTGGGTGTAAAGCGGCATAAACACAGCAGTGAAAAGCAGCTAAACCCCATTATAAAAATAAATTACTTTGAAAAACCCATGAAACAAAGACAGTGAAAGAGAGAGAAATTCTTACACAATGCGTTCAGGGGCTGTGATGCAACCTGGATTGACCATATCTAGACCCACAGCTGGATGAGACATAAGGGTGGACACTCTTGGGGCTGAGAGGTTTGGTGAGGTTGGGTGAGCAAACGCAGACCCTTTAAAGTAATACTGCGTGGTACCCATCGCATGGGTCCCAAATCTCCAGGTTCAAGGGCATCTTCCTACATCGAAAACATGCATGAGAAAACAAAAAGATGGTACACCATGTGATGGGGAAAGGTTTCTAAAACGCACCTCATTTCTCTTCTCCTTGTGCCCGGGTTCGCCATTCCATCCGCTTTACTAACAATCTCCCTACTTGGAGCATCAGCACCTTTAACCTCCTGTTCCGTACAGGTTGCAATTTGTCCTGAGGATGAACGGGTAGACTGGGAACCAGTGAGAGACTAGCTCTTGGTGTTGGGACAGGCACAGGTCACTCTATTTTCCCATCAGGAAGAAGAATTAACCACAGGCTCATCCTCCCCCCCGGAACCAGAACAGGGCCTGAAGCCATCCTGCGCTTTTGCGGCCAGCTCCCAAAAAACCGAGTTGTAAAATGGAGCTTCAGGGCACTGCAATTCACAAACCTGCAGAGTTATAAATGATAACTCTCGTCCACAAATATATTGAGGGAAGGCAAAGAAGAGGATTTGAAAGCAAGGCAGAAATGCAGGAAACAGATTTCAGGAGGTAGATTCGAATCGCCTTTAAAGCACATGAAAAGCGGCAAAACGTTGACAATGATGCCCTTGGCCAAAAAGGGCGTATGCGTTTTTTCCTGAATATATTCAGGAAAAAATGCATACGCCCTTTTTGGCCAACCAAGCAACCTGGAAAGGCAAATCAGGGCTACAAAGAAGACTCGCTACCCATCGGTCAAAAGGGCCATGCTGAAAAAAGTCTCAAAACCAGAAATGCAGGACAGGCCATGGAGAAATGGGAGCCTTGCTACACTGATGTGTGGGATGTAAATTGCCAACAGCCACTCTGGAGAAGTGTACGGTGTGTCCTGAAACATCTAAAAAACACAGCTTAGAGAGCATAGGGCACTTCCACTCATGGGGGTATAAATTGGGAAAATGAAAAATCAGCAAGACACAAGCACCCCAAAGTTTAGGGCTGCTCTGTTGACAAGGACCTCCACTTCATTCCACCTTCAATATCCCAGGAGGGAGAAAAATGGATAAAGAAGTTGTGGTCCTTATGTACAATGGAATATCACTCAGCCATGAAATCAATGTCACAAGGCTAATAGCAGCATGATGAGTGGATTTAGGTACGACGATTCTAAGTGAAATAAGTCACACAGAAAAGGACACTTCTCATAAGGTATCACTTATAGAGGGAATGTAAAAACCGTTACACTTGAACTGAATTACAAAACAGAACAGAGTCACACATGCAGAAATCACACTATGGCTGCTTAACGGGAAAGGTGAGGTGGGGTGATACATAAAACAAGGGTTTCAAATTAGCTCAGATACCGTTCCATAAACCCAATATGTAATAGACAAGACCTACTCCTTGCTCAGAGAACTGGACTCAACACGCCCTATTCACCGCACAAGAATATATCTGACTAGTAATAATCTTAAAACCTATGTATTGATATCTCTCTGTTAGTGTGTCAAGTGGGTGTAAAGCGGCATAAACACAGCAGTGAAAAGCAGCTAAACCCCATTATAAAAATAAATTACTTTGAAAAACCCATGAAACAAAGACAGTGAAAGAGAGAGAAATTCTTACACAATGCGTTCAGGGGCTGTGATGCAACCTGGATTGACCATATCTAGACCCACAGCTGGATGAGACATAAGGGTGGACACTCTTGGGGCTGAGAGGTTTGGTGAGGTTGGGTGAGCAAACGCAGACCCTTTAAAGTAATACTGCGTGGTACCCATCGCATGGGTCCCAAATCTCCAGGTTCAAGGGCATCTTCCTACATCGAAAACATGCATGAGAAAACAAAAAGATGGTACACCATGTGATGGGGAAAGGTTTCTAAAACGCACCTCATTTCTCTTCTCCTTGTGCCCGGGTTCGCCATTCCATCCGCTTTACTAACAATCTCCCTACTTGGAGCATCAGCACCTTTAACCTCCTGTTCCGTACAGGTTGCAATTTGTCCTGAGGATGAACGGGTAGACGGGGAACCAGTGAGAGACTAGCTCTTGGTGTTGGGACAGGCACAGGTCACTCTATTTTCCCATCAGGAAGAAGAATTAACCACAGGCTCATCCTCCCCCCGGAACCAGAACAGGGCCTGAAGCCATCCTGCGCTTTTGCGGCCAGCTCCCAAAAAAGCGAGTTGTAAAATGGAGCTTCAGGGCACTGCAATTCACAAACCTGCAGAGTTATAAATGATAACTCTCGTCCACAAATATATTGAGGGAAGGCAAAGAAGAGGATTTGAAATCAAGGCAGAAATGCAGGAAACAGATTTCAGGAGGTAGATTCGAATCACCTTTAAAGCACATGAAAAGCGGCAAAACGTTGACAATGATGCCCTTGGCCAAAAAGGGCGTATGCGTTTTTTCCTGAATATATTCAGGAAAAAACGCATACGCCCTTTTTGGCCAACCAAGCAACCTGGAAAGGCAAATCAGTGCTACAAAGAAGACTCGCTACCCATCGGTCAAAAGGGCCATGCTGAAAAAAGTCTCAAAACCAGAAATGCAGGACAGGCCATGGAGAAATGGGAGCCTTGCTACACTGATGGGCGGGATGTAAATTGCCAACAGCCACTCTGGAGAAGTGTACGGTGTGTCCTGAAACATCTAAAAAACACAGCTTAGAGAGCATAGGGCACTTCCACTCATGGGGGTATAAATTGGGAAAATGAAAAATCAGCAAGACACAAGCACCCCAAAGTTTAGGGCTGCTCTGTTGACAAGGACCTCCACTTCATTCCACCTTCAATATCCCAGGAGGGAGAAAAATGGATAAAGAAGTTGTGGTCCTTATGTACAATGGAATATCACTCAGCCATGAAATCAATGTCATAAGGCTAATAGCAGCATGATGAGTGGATTTAGGTACGACGATTCTAAGTGAAATAAGTCACACAGAAAAGGACACTTCTCATAAGGTATCACTTATAGAGGGAATGTAAAAACCGTTACACTTGAACTGAATTACGAAACAGAACAGAGTCACACATGCAGAAAACACACTATGGCTGCTTAACGGGAAAGGTAAGGTGGGGTGATACATAAAACAAGGGTTTCAAATTAGCTCAGATACCGTTCCATAAACCCAATATGTAATAGACAAGACCTACTCCTTGCTCAGAGAACTGGACTCAACACGCCCTATTCACCGCACAAGAATATATCTGACTAGTAATAATCTTAAAACCTATGTATTGATATCTCTCTGTTAGTGTGTCAAGTGGGTGTAAAGCGGCATAAACACAGCAGTGAAAAGCAGCTAAACCCCATTATAAAAATAAATTACTTTGAAAAACCCATGAAACAGAGACAGTGAAAGAGAGAGAAATTCTTACACAATGCGTTCAGGGGCTGTGATGCAACCTGGATTGACCATATCTAGACCCACAGCTGGATGAGACATAAGGGTGGACACTCTTGGGGCTGAGAGGTTTGGTGAGGTTGGGTGAGCAAACGCAGACCCTTTAAAGTAATACTGCGTGGTACCCATCGCATGGGTCCCAAATCTCCAGGTTCAAGGGCATCTTCCTACATCGAAAACATGCATGAGAAAACAAAAAGATGGTACACCATGTGATGGGGAAAGGTTTCTAAAACGCACCTCATTTCTCTTCTCCTTGTGCCCGGGTTCGCCATTCCATCCGCTTTACTAACAATCTCCCTACTTGGAGCATCAGCACCTTTAACCTCCTGTTCCGTACAGGTTGCAATTTGTCCTGAGGATGAACGGGTAGACGGGGAACCAGTGAGAGACTAGCTCTTGGTGTTGGGACAGGCACAGGTCACTCTATTTTCCCATCAGGAAGAAGAATTAACCACAGGCTCATCCTCCCCCCGGAACCAGAACAGGGCCTGAAGCCATCCTGCGCTTTTGCGGCCAGCTCCCAAAAAAGCGAGTTGTAAAATGGAGCTTCAGGGCACTGCAATTCACAAACCTGCAGAGTTATAAATGATAACTCTCGTCCACAAATATATTGAGGGAAGGCAAAGAAGAGGATTTGAAATCAAGGCAGAAATGCAGGAAACAGATTTCAGGAGGTAGATTCGAATCACCTTTAAAGCACATGAAAAGCGGCAAAACGTTGACAATGATGCCCTTGGCCAAAAAGGGCGTATGCGTTTTTTCCTGAATATATTCAGGAAAAAACGCATACGCCCTTTTTGGCCAACCAAGCAACCTGGAAAGGCAAATCAGCGCTACAAAGCAGACTCGCTACCCATCGGTCAAAAGGGCCATGCTGAAAAAAGTCTCAAAACCAGAAATGCAGGACAGGCCATGGAGAAATGGGAGCCTTGCTACACTGATGGGCGGGATGTAAATTGCCAACAGCCACTCTGGAGAAGTGTACGGTGTGTCCTGAAACATCTAAAAAACACAGCTTAGAGAGCATAGGGCACTTCCACTCATGGGGGTATAAATTGGGAAAATGAAAATTCAGCAAGACACAAGCACCCCAAAGTTTAGGGCTGCTCTGTTGACAAGGACCTCCACTTCATTCCACCTTCAATATCCCAGGAAAGAGAAAAATGGATAAAGAAGTTGTGGTCCTTATGTACAATGGAATATCACTCAGCCATGAAATCAATGTCATAAGGCTAGTAGCAGCATGATGAGTGGATTTAGGTACGACGATTCTAAGTGAAATAAGTCACACAGAAAAGGACACTTCTCATAAGGTATCACTTATAGAGGGAATGTAAAAACCGTTACACTTGAACTGAATTACAAAACAGAACAGAGTCACACATGCAGAAAACACACTATGGCTGCTTAACGGGAAAGGTGAGGTGGGGTGATACATAAAACAAGGGTTTCAAATTAGCTCAGATACCGTTCCATAAACCCAATATGTAATAGACAAGACCTACTCCTTGCTCAGAGAACTGGACTCAACACGCCCTATTCACCGCACAAGAATATATCTGACTAGTAATAATCTTAAAACCTATGTATTGATATCTCTCTGTTAGTGTGTCAAGTGGGTGTAAAGCGGCATAAACACAGCAGTGAAAAGCAGCTAAACCCCATTATAAAAATAAATTACTTTGAAAAACCCATGAAACAAAGACAGTGAAAGAGAGAGAAATTCTTACACAATGCGTTCAGGGGCTGTGATGCAACCTGGATTGACCATATCTAGACCCACAGCTGGATGAGACATAAGGGTGGACACTCTTGGGGCTGAGAGGTTTGGTGAGGTTGGGTGAGCAAACGCAGACCCTTTAAAGTAATACTGCGTGGTACCCATCGCATGGGTCCCAAATCTCCAGGTTCAAGGGCATCTTCCTACATCGAAAACATGCATGAGAAAACAAAAAGATGGTACACCATGTGATGGGGAAAGGTTTCTAAAACGCACCTCATTTCTCTTCTCCTTGTGCCCGGGTTCGCCATTCCATCCGCTTTACTAACAATCTCCCTACTTGGAGCATCAGCACCTTTAACCTCCTGTTCCGTACAGGTTGCAATTTGTCCTGAGGATGAACGGGTAGACTGGGAACCAGTGAGAGACTAGCTCTTGGTGTTGGGACAGGCACAGGTCACTCTATTTTCCCATCAGGAAGAAGAATTAACTACAGGCTCATCCTCCCCCCCGGAACCAGAACAGGGCCTGAAGCCATCCTGCGCTTTTGCGGCCAGCTCCCAAAAAACCGAGTTGTAAAATGGAGCTTCAGGGCACTGCAATTCACAAACCTGCAGAGTTATAAATGATAACTCTCGTCCACAAATATATTGAGGGAAGGCAAAGAAGAGGATTTGAAAGCAAGGCAGAAATGCAGGAAACAGATTTCAGGAGGTAGATTCGAATCGCCTTTAAAGCACATGAAAAGCGGCAAAACGTTGACAATGATGCCCTTGGCCAAAAAGGGCGTATGCGTTTTTTCCTGAATATATTCAGGAAAAAACGCATACGCCCTTTTTGGCCAACCAAGCAACCTGGAAAGGCAAATCAGGGATACAAAGAAGACTCGCTACCCATCGGTCAAAAGGGCCATGCTGAAAAAAGTCTCAAAACCAGAAATGCAGGACAGGCCATGGAGAAATGGGAGCCTTGCTACACTGATGTGTGGGATGTAAATTGCCAACAGCCACTCTGGAGAAGTGTACGGTGTGTCCTGAAACATCTAAAAAACACAGCTTAGAGAGCATAGGGCACTTCCACTCATGGGGGTATAAATTGGGAAAATGAAAAATCAGCAAGACACAAGCACCCCAAAGTTTAGAGCTGCTCTGTTGACAAAGACCTCCACTTCATTCCACCTTCAATATCCCAGGAGGGAGAAAAATGGATAAAGAAGTTGTGGTCCTTATGTACAATGGAATATCACTCAGCCATGAAGTCAATGTCATAAGGCTAATAGCAGCATGATGAGTGGATTTAGGTACGACGATTCTAAGTGAAATAAGTCACACAGAAAAGGACACTTCTCATAAGGTATCACTTATAGAGGGAATGTAAAAACCGTTACACTTGAACTGAATTACAAAACAGAACAGAGTCACACATGCAGAAAACACACTATGGCTGCTTAACGGGAAAGGTAAGGTGGGGTGATACATAAAACAAGGGTTTCAAATTAGCTCAGATACCGTTCCATAAACCCAATATGTAATAGACAAGACCTACTCCTTGCTCAGAGAACTGGACTCAACACGCCCTATTTACCGCACAAGAATATATCTGACTAGTAATAATCTTAAAACCTATGTATTGATATCTCTCTGTTAGTGTGTCAAGTGGGTGTAAAGCGGCATAAACACAGCAGTGAAAAGCAGCTAAACCCCATTATAAAAATAAATTACTTTGAAAAACCCATGAAACAGAGACAGTGAAAGAGAGAGAAATTCTTACACAATGCGTTCAGGGGCTGTGATGCAACCTGGATTGACCATATCTAGACCCACAGCTGGATGAGACATAAGGGTGGACACTCTTGGGGCTGAGAGGTTTGGTGAGGTTGGGTGAGCAAACGCAGACCCTTTAAAGTAATACTGCGTGGTACCCATCGCATGGGTCCCAAATCTCCAGGTTCAAGGGCATCTTCCTACATCGAAAACATGCATGAGAAAACAAAAAGATGGTACACCATGTGATGGGGAAAGGTTTCTAAAACGCACCTCATTTCTCTTCTCCTTGTGCCCGGGTTCGCCATTCCATCCGCTTTACTAACAATCTCCCTACTTGGAGCATCAGCACCTTTAACCTCCTGTTCCGTACAGGTTGCAATTTGTCCTGAGGATGAACGGGTAGACGGGGAACCAGTGAGAGACTAGCTCTTGGTGTTGGGACAGGCACAGGTCACTCTATTTTCCCATCAGGAAGAAGAATTAACCACAGGCTCATCCTCCCCCCCGGAACCAGAACAGGGCCTGAAGCCATCCTGCGCTTTTGCGGCCAGCTCCCAAAAAAGCGAGTTGTAAAATGGAGCTTCAGGGCACTGCAATTCACAAACCTACAGAGTTATAAATGATAACTCTCGTCCACAAATATATTGAGGGAAGGCAAAGAAGAGGATTTGAAATCAAGGCAGAATTGTAGGAAACAGATTTCAGGAGGTAGATTCGAATCATCTTTAAAGCACATGAAAAGCGGCAAAACGTTGACAATGATGCCCTTGGCCAAAAAGGGCGTATGCGTTTTTTCCTGAATATATTCAGGAAAAAACGCATACGCCCTTTTTGGCCAACCAAGCAACCTGAAAAGGCAAATCAGCGCTACAAAGCAGACTCGCTACCCATCGGTCAAAAGGGCCATGCTGAAAAAAGTCTCAAAACCAGAAATGCAGGACAGGCCATGGAGAAATGGGAGCCTTGCTACACTGATGGGCGGGATGTAAATTGCCAACAGCCACTCTGGAGAAGTGTACGGTGTGTCCTGAAACATCTAAAAAACACAGCTTAGAGAGCATAGGGCACTTCCACTCATGGGGGTATAAATTGGGAAAATGAAAATTCAGCAAGACACAAGCACCCCAAAGTTTAGGGCTGCTCTGTTGACAAGGACCTCCACTTCATTCCACCTTCAATATCCCAGGAAAGAGAAAAATGGATAAAGAAGTTGTGGTCCTTATGTACAATGGAATATCACTCAGCCATGAAATCAATGTCATAAGGCTAGTAGCAGCATGATGAGTGGATTTAGGTACGACGATTCTAAGTGAAATAAGTCACACAGAAAAGGACACTTCTCATAAGGTATCACTTATAGAGGGAATGTAAAAACCGTTACACTTGAACTGAATTACAAAACAGAACAGAGTCACACATGCAGAAAACACACTATGGCTGCTTAACGGGAAAGGTGAGGTGGGGTGATACATAAAACAAGGGTTTCAAATTAGCTCAGATACCGTTCCATAAACCCAATATGTAATAGACAAGACCTACTCCTTGCTCAGAGAACTGGACTCAACACGCCCTATTCACCGCACAAGAATATATCTGACTAGTAATAATCTTAAAACCTATGTATTGATATCTCTCTGTTAGTGTGTCAAGTGGGTGTAAAGCGGCATAAACACAGCAGTGAAAAGCAGCTAAACCCCATTATAAAAATAAATTACTTTGAAAAACCCATGAAACAAAGACAGTGAAAGAGAGAGAAATTCTTACACAATGCGTTCAGGGGCTGTGATGCAACCTGGATTGACCATATCTAGACCCACAGCTGGATGAGACATAAGGGTGGACACTCTTGGGGCTGAGAGGTTTGGTGAGGTTGGGTGAGCAAACGCAGACCCTTTAAAGTAATACTGCGTGGTACCCATCGCATGGGTCCCAAATCTCCAGGTTCAAGGGCATCTTCCTACATCGAAAACATGCATGAGAAAACAAAAAGATGGTACACCATGTGATGGGGAAAGGTTTCTAAAACGCACCTCATTTCTCTTCTCCTTGTGCCCGGGTTCGCCATTCCATCCGCTTTACTAACAATCTCCCTACTTGGAGCATCAGCACCTTTAACCTCCTGTTCCGTACAGGTTGCAATTTGTCCTGAGGATGAACGGGTAGACTGGGAACCAGTGAGAGACTAGCTCTTGGTGTTGGGACAGGCACAGGTCACTCTATTTTCCCATCAGGAAGAAGAATTAACCACAGGCTCATCCTCCCCCCCGGAACCAGAACAGGGCCTGAAGCCATCCTGCGCTTTTGCGGCCAGCTCCCAAAAAACCGAGTTGTAAAATGGAGCTTCAGGGCACTGCAATTCACAAACCTGCAGAGTTATAAATGATAACTCTCGTCCACAAATATATTGAGGGAAGGCAAAGAAGAGGATTTGAAAGCAAGGCAGAAATGCAGGAAACAGATTTCAGGAGGTAGATTCGAATCGCCTTTAAAGCACATGAAAAGCGGCAAAACGTTGACAATGATGCCCTTGGCCAAAAAGGGCGTATGCGTTTTTTCCTGAATATATTCAGGAAAAAATGCATACGCCCTTTTTGGCCAACCAAGCAACCTGGAAAGGCAAATCAGGGCTACAAAGAAGACTCGCTACCCATCGGTCAAAAGGGCCATGCTGAAAAAAGTCTCAAAACCAGAAATGCAGGACAGGCCATGGAGAAATGGGAGCCTTGCTACACTGATGTGTGGGATGTAAATTGCCAACAGCCACTCTGGAGAAGTGTACGGTGTGTCCTGAAACATCTAAAAAACACAGCTTAGAGAGCATAGGGCACTTCCACTCATGGGGGTATAAATTGGGAAAATGAAAAATCAGCAAGACACAAGCACCCCAAAGTTTAGGGCTGCTCTGTTGACAAGGACCTCCACTTCATTCCACCTTCAATATCCCAGGAGGGAGAAAAATGGATAAAGAAGTTGTGGTCCTTATGTACAATGGAATATCACTCAGCCATGAAATCAATGTCACAAGGCTAATAGCAGCATGATGAGTGGATTTAGGTACGACGATTCTAAGTGAAATAAGTCACACAGAAAAGGACACTTCTCATAAGGTATCACTTATAGAGGGAATGTAAAAACCGTTACACTTGAACTGAATTACAAAACAGAACAGAGTCACACATGCAGAAATCACACTATGGCTGCTTAACGGGAAAGGTGAGGTGGGGTGATACATAAAACAAGGGTTTCAAATTAGCTCAGATACCGTTCCATAAACCCAATATGTAATAGACAAGACCTACTCCTTGCTCAGAGAACTGGACTCAACACGCCCTATTCACCGCACAAGAATATATCTGACTAGTAATAATCTTAAAACCTATGTATTGATATCTCTCTGTTAGTGTGTCAAGTGGGTGTAAAGCGGCATAAACACAGCAGTGAAAAGCAGCTAAACCCCATTACAAAAATAAATTACTGTGAAAAACCCATGAAACAAAGACAGTGAAAGAGAGAGAAATTCTTACACAATGCGTTCAGGGGCTGTGATGCAACCTGGATTGACCATATCTAGACCCACAGCTGGATGAGACATAAGGGTGGACACTCTTGGGGCTGAGAGGTTTGGTGAGGTTGGGTGAGCAAACGCAGACCCTTTAAAGTAATACTGCGTGGTACCCATCGCATGGGTCCCAAATCTCCAGGTTCAAGGGCATCTTCCTACATCGAAAACATGCATGAGAAAACAAAAAGATGGTACACCATGTGATGGGGAAAGGTTTCTAAAACGCACCTCATTTCTCTTCTCCTTGTGCCCGGGTTCGCCATTCCATCCGCTTTACTAACAATCTCCCTACTTGGAGCATCAGCACCTTTAACCTCCTGTTCCGTACAGGTTGCAATTTGTCCTGAGGATGAACGGGTAGACGGGGAACCAGTGAGAGACTAGCTCTTGGTGTTGGGACAGGCACAGGTCACTCTATTTTCCCATCAGGAAGAAGAATTAACCACAGGCTCATCCTCCCCCCGGAACCAGAACAGGGCCTGAAGCCATCCTGCGCTTTTGCGGCCAGCTCCCAAAAAAGCGAGTTGTAAAATGGAGCTTCAGGGCACTGCAATTCACAAACCTGCAGAGTTATAAATGATAACTCTCGTCCACAAATATATTGAGGGAAGGCAAAGAAGAGGATTTGAAATCAAGGCAGAAATGCAGGAAACAGATTTCAGGAGGTAGATTCGAATCACCTTTAAAGCACATGAAAAGCGGCAAAACGTTGACAATGATGCCCTTGGCCAAAAAGGGCGTATGCGTTTTTTCCTGAATATATTCAGGAAAAAACGCATACGCCCTTTTTGGCCAACCAAGCAACCTGGAAAGGCAAATCAGTGCTACAAAGAAGACTCGCTACCCATCGGTCAAAAGGGCCATGCTGAAAAAAGTCTCAAAACCAGAAATGCAGGACAGGCCATGGAGAAATGGGAGCCTTGCTACACTGATGGGCGGGATGTAAATTGCCAACAGCCACTCTGGAGAAGTGTACGGTGTGTCCTGAAACATCTAAAAAACACAGCTTAGAGAGCATAGGGCACTTCCACTCATGGGGGTATAAATTGGGAAAATGAAAAATCAGCAAGACACAAGCACCCCAAAGTTTAGGGCTGCTCTGTTGACAAGGACCTCCACTTCATTCCACCTTCAATATCCCAGGAGGGAGAAAAATGGATAAAGAAGTTGTGGTCCTTATGTACAATGGAATATCACTCAGCCATGAAATCAATGTCATAAGGCTAATAGCAGCATGATGAGTGGATTTAGGTACGACGATTCTAAGTGAAATAAGTCACACAGAAAAGGACACTTCTCATAAGGTATCACTTATAGAGGGAATGTAAAAACCGTTACACTTGAACTGAATTACGAAACAGAACAGAGTCACACATGCAGAAAACACACTATGGCTGCTTAACGGGAAAGGTAAGGTGGGGTGATACATAAAACAAGGGTTTCAAATTAGCTCAGATACCGTTCCATAAACCCAATATGTAATAGACAAGACCTACTCCTTGCTCAGAGAACTGGACTCAACACGCCCTATTCACCGCACAAGAATATATCTGACTAGTAATAATCTTAAAACCTATGTATTGATATCTCTCTGTTAGTGTGTCAAGTGGGTGTAAAGCGGCATAAACACAGCAGTGAAAAGCAGCTAAACCCCATTACAAAAATAAATTACTTTGAAAAACCCATGAAACAAAGACAGTGAAAGAGAGAGAAATTCTTACACAATGCGTTCAGGGGCTGTGATGCAACCTGGATTGACCATATCTAGACCCACAGCTGGATGAGACATAAGGGTGGACACTCTTGGGGCTGAGAGGTTTGGTGAGGTTGGGTGAGCAAACGCAGACCCTTTAAAGTAATACTGCGTGGTACCCATCGCATGGGTCCCAAATCTCCAGGTTCAAGGGCATCTTCCTACATCGAAAACATGCATGAGAAAACAAAAAGATGGTACACCATGTGATGGGGAAAGGTTTCTAAAACGCACCTCATTTCTCTTCTCCTTGTGCCCGGGTTCGCCATTCCAGCCGCTTTACTAACAATCTCCCTACTTGGAGCATCAGCACCTTTAACCTCCTGTTCCGTACAGGTTGCAATTTGTCCTGAGGATGAACGGGAATACGGGGAACCAGTGAGAGACTAGCTCTTGTTGTTGGGACAGGCACAGGTCACTCTATTTTCCCATCAGGAAGAAGAATTAACCACAGGCTCATCCTCCCCCCCGGAACCAGAACAGGGCCTGAAGCCATCCTGCGCTTTTGCGGCCAGCTCCCAAAAAAGCGAGTTGTAAAATGGAGCTTCAGGGCACTGCAATTCACAAACCTGCAGAGTTATAAATGATAACTCTCGTCCACAAATATATTTAGGGAAGGCAAAGAAGAGGATTTGAAATCAAGGCAGAAATGCAGGAAACAGATTTCAGGAGGTAGATTCGAATCGCCTTTAAAGCACATGAAAAGCGGCAAAACGTTGACAATGATGCTCTTGGCCAAAAAGGGCGTATGCGTTTTTTCCTGAATATATTCAGGAAAAAACGCATACGCCCTTTTTGGCCAACCAAGCAACCTGGAAAGGCAAATCAGGGCTACAAAGAAGACTCGCTACCCATCGGTCAAAAGGGCCATGCTGAAAAAAGTCTCAAAACCAGAAATGCAGGACAGGCCATGGAGAAATGGGAGCCTTGCTACACTGATGGGTGGGATGTAAATTGCCAACAGCCACTCTGGAGAAGTGTACGGTGTGTCCTGAAACATCTAAAAAACACAGCTTAGAGAGCATAGGGCACTTCCACTCATGGGGGTATAAATTGGGAAAATGAAAAATCAGCAAGACACAAGCACCCCAAAGTTTAGGGCTGCTCTGTTGACAAGGACCTCCACTTCATTCCACCTTCAATATCCCAGGAGGGAGAAAAATGGATAAAGAAGTTGTGGTCCTTATGTACAATGGAATATCACTCAGCCATGAAATCAATGTCATAAGGCTAATAGCAGCATGATGAGTGGATTTAGGTACGACGATTCTAAGTGAAATAAGTCACACAGAAAAGGACACTTCTCATAAGGTATCACTTATAGAGGGAATGTAAAAACCGTTACACTTGAACTGAATTACAAAACAGAACAGAGTCACACATGCAGAAAACACACTATGGCTGCTTAACGGGAAAGGTAAGGTGGGGTGATACATAAAACAAGGGTTTCAAATTAGCTCAGATACCGTTCCATAAACCCAATATGTAATAGACAAGACCTACTCCTTGCTCAGAGAACTGGACTCAACACGCCCTATTCACCGCACAAGAATATATCTGACTAGTAATAATCTTAAAACCTATGTATTGATATCTCTCTGTTAGTGTGTCAAGTGGGTGTAAAGCGGCATAAACACAGCAGTGAAAAGCAGCTAAACCCCATTATAAAAATAAATTACTTTGAAAAACCCATGAAACAGAGACAGTGAAAGAGAGAGAAATTCTTACACAATGCGTTCAGGGGCTGTGATGCAACCTGGATTGACCATATCTAGACCCACAGCTGGATGAGACATAAGGGTGGACACTCTTGGGGCTGAGAGGTTTGGTGAGGTTGGGTGAGCAAACGCAGACCCTTTAAAGTAATACTGCGTGGTACCCATCGCATGGGTCCCAAATCTCCAGGTTCAAGGGCATCTTCCTACATCGAAAACATGCATGAGAAAACAAAAAGATGGTACACCATGTGATGGGGAAAGGTTTCTAAAACGCACCTCATTTCTCTTCTCCTTGTGCCCGGGTTCGCCATTCCATCCGCTTTACTAACAATCTCCCTACTTGGAGCATCAGCACCTTTAACCTCCTGTTCCGTACAGGTTGCAATTTGTCCTGAGGATGAACGGGTAGACGGGGAACCAGTGAGAGACTAGCTCTTGGTGTTGGGACAGGCACAGGTCACTCTATTTTCCCATCAGGAAGAAGAATTAACCACAGGCTCATCCTCCCCCCCGGAACCAGAACAGGGCCTGAAGCCATCCTGCGCTTTTGCGGCCAGCTCCCAAAAAAGCGAGTTGTAAAATGGAGCTTCAGGGCACTGCAATTCACAAACCTACAGAGTTATAAATGATAACTCTCGTCCACAAATATATTGAGGGAAGGCAAAGAAGAGGATTTGAAATCAAGGCAGAATTGTAGGAAACAGATTTCAGGAGGTAGATTCGAATCATCTTTAAAGCACATGAAAAGCGGCAAAACGTTGACAATGATGCCCTTGGCCAAAAAGGGCGTATGCGTTTTTTCCTGAATATATTCAGGAAAAAACGCATACGCCCTTTTTGGCCAACCAAGCAACCTGAAAAGGCAAATCAGCGCTACAAAGCAGACTCGCTACCCATCGGTCAAAAGGGCCATGCTGAAAAAAGTCTCAAAACCAGAAATGCAGGACAGGCCATGGAGAAATGGGAGCCTTGCTACACTGATGGGCGGGATGTAAATTGCCAACAGCCACTCTGGAGAAGTGTACGGTGTGTCCTGAAACATCTAAAAAACACAGCTTAGAGAGCATAGGGCACTTCCACTCATGGGGGTATAAATTGGGAAAATGAAAATTCAGCAAGACACAAGCACCCCAAAGTTTAGGGCTGCTCTGTTGACAAGGACCTCCACTTCATTCCACCTTCAATATCCCAGGAAAGAGAAAAATGGATAAAGAAGTTGTGGTCCTTATGTACAATGGAATATCACTCAGCCATGAAATCAATGTCATAAGGCTAGTAGCAGCATGATGAGTGGATTTAGGTACGACGATTCTAAGTGAAATAAGTCACACAGAAAAGGACACTTCTCATAAGGTATCACTTATAGAGGGAATGTAAAAACCGTTACACTTGAACTGAATTACAAAACAGAACAGAGTCACACATGCAGAAAACACACTATGGCTGCTTAACGGGAAAGGTGAGGTGGGGTGATACATAAAACAAGGGTTTCAAATTAGCTCAGATACCGTTCCATAAACCCAATATGTAATAGACAAGACCTACTCCTTGCTCAGAGAACTGGACTCAACACGCCCTATTCACCGCACAAGAATATATCTGACTAGTAATAATCTTAAAACCTATGTATTGATATCTCTCTGTTAGTGTGTCAAGTGGGTGTAAAGCGGCATAAACACAGCAGTGAAAAGCAGCTAAACCCCATTATAAAAATAAATTACTTTGAAAAACCCATGAAACAAAGACAGTGAAAGAGAGAGAAATTCTTACACAATGCGTTCAGGGGCTGTGATGCAACCTGGATTGACCATTTCTAGACCCACAGCTGGATGAGACATAAGGGTGGACACTCTTGGGGCTGAGAGGTTTGGTGAGGTTGGGTGAGCAAACGCAGACCCTTTAAAGTAATACTGCGTGGTACCCATCGCATGGGTCCCAAATCTCCAGGTTCAAGGGCATCTTCCTACATCGAAAACATGCATGAGAAAACAAAAAGATGGTACACCATGTGATGGGGAAAGGTTTCTAAAACGCACCTCATTTCTCTTCTCCTTGTGCCCGGGTTCGCCATTCCATCCGCTTTACTAACAATCTCCCTACTTGGAGCATCAGCACCTTTAACCTCCTGTTCCGTACAGGTTGCAATTTGTCCTGAGGATGAACGGGTAGACTGGGAACCAGTGAGAGACTAGCTCTTGGTGTTGGGACAGGCACAGGTCACTCTATTTTCCCATCAGGAAGAAGAATTAACCACAGGCTCATCCTCCCCCCCGGAACCAGAACAGGGCCTGAAGCCATCCTGCGCTTTTGCGGCCAGCTCCCAAAAAACCGAGTTGTAAAATGGAGCTTCAGGGCACTGCAATTCACAAACCTGCAGAGTTATAAATGATAACTCTCGTCCACAAATATATTGAGGGAAGGCAAAGAAGAGGATTTGAAAGCAAGGCAGAAATGCAGGAAACAGATTTCAGGAGGTAGATTCGAATCGCCTTTAA